>NW_028227271.1:10605000-11805000 GCF_978045245.1 Mus caroli
TCTCATTCAAGCTTTATTGTGGGGGCAGCGTCTTGGTCTGCTGCCCTTCCTGAAGAGCAGACTGATTGTCAGTTTAATTGCTCAACATTGCCTTCAGTTTCACTAAGTGAAATTTTTAATTTTTCTGGCAATTATTGATCCAATGTCAGTTCTTCGTTTCACAGGCAATGATTTATGGCTAGATTGCATGTTGTACATTGATCCAAGCCTCTTAATACTTCTCCTAGATTGTCTTTCTGCCAGGCTGAGCCTCACAGCCGGAGGTATGGACTGTCTGCCTCTGCCACAGCATTGCCTTTAACAATACGTAGGGAAGTCAACCATGGCCTCCTTTTGGTTTTAACTTGTACCTGGACCATTTAGTACCAACCCCAAGTCCAAAGTGCCAAGTTTTTGCCAAGGAAACAGAAGGTCCTTCCTGTACAATTATATGGCAGGTTATATCTCCCGGGAGTGACTTCTAAAAGCAGTTGGACCTGTTGACCAATTACTGTCTACAAAACTACATAGTCGGGCTGGTGAGATGGCTCAGTGGGTAAGAGCACCCGACTGCTCTTCCGAAGGTCCAGAGTTCAATTCCCAGCAACCACATGGTGGCTCACAACCATCTGTAACAAGATCTGGCGCCCTCTTCTGGAGTGTCTGAAGACAACTACAGTGTACTTACATATAATAAATAAATAAATCTTTAAAAAAAAAAAAAAAAAAAAACTACATAGTCATTTTGTCAAGCTTAGGTCTATCCTGTGTTGGACATGTGTGAAATACACAGGGGTCACACTATAGGAAGTCTTGAGCTAATATATACTGCTTGACATGGGTGCAGCCATGTCAAGGACTCTGTAGCCTTAGACCATGGAGGAAAGCCAAAGCCTTCCCCCCAGGATGAGGCTCAGAACAATAACAAAGCTTTTCTCAGGAGTGGAGATGTTGACAGCCTATGCCAAAAATGTCCACCATATCTCCCTTCCTCCAGATATTTACAGCCTGGAGACTGCTCTCCTACAGAGACTACTCCTTTACCAACACTAGCTGAGTATGTCTCCTTGCCCCTGCCCAATACCATAAACTCTGCCTCTTTATCTATATGTAATAACCCCCTTTAGTTCAACTGTGTGTGATAACCCCACCTCTCTGTTCAAATCTATAGAATAAGCACGCTGAGTTTCTGTGTTGCTGGAATTTCTCCATCAAAGAGCCCAGTTGGCCTGACTCCAAATTTTCCTTTTTTGGGGGGGGGGGGATTTTTTTGTTTTTGTTTTTGTTTTGTTTGTTTGTTTTTCAAGACAGGGTTTCTCTGTGTAGCCCTGGCTGCCCTGGAAATCACTTTGTAGATCAGGCTGGCCTCGAACTCAGAAATCCTCCTGCCTCTGCCTCCCAAGTGCTGAAATTAAAGGCGTGCACCACCACCGCCTGGCACACAAATTTGGAATATTAAACTAAATATTTTCTTAAATTCTTAAATAGGCGAAGCACTCAGAAGTAACAAACCTTCTGTATTGCCCACAGCCGCTCCTGAGTTGGCTGTCCGTTCCTTTACTAAGAACTCCTGTGTAGGTGTCACTTGACAAATCTCCTGGGAGCTTATGAGTCTGCCCTTTTAAGTTTAAAGTCTTTTGTGATACACCATAATTGTTGAAAGATTTAAACCTGTCACTTTTCTTGCTTTATCTTGTCAGCTATGAAGAACGGGTCTAAGGGGGAAAGATGGGAGGCCAGGAGTAAAAGGGAAACTTTCATGGTACTTCATATTTCACCTATAGAAACTTGTTCATATTTCACCTATCGAAACTTATTCATATTTCACCTATAGAAATTTACTAATGGGGACAATTCAGAAGACTGAGTCCATCACTAATCCCTTCCTGGATTGAAGTGAGAAATACTAGATTACTTAGCTTTGTCCTGTTTATCTTTATAATCTCCTTACTGCAGATTGTCTCCTATTCTCACTGGAATTCATCTAGATCTAAAAACTCAAATATGCACAGGCAAACACACTCTACCTCCAACACACAAGGTCAAATATCCAATCTTTGTGCTGAAATTTTTCCGGAAATCCCCATTGTCATCATTCCACATACCCATGAGCATACGCCTGGACCCAGAGCCCAGGTCTCCATGATTTTCAGTCATTTGCTCTTTCTGTTCACCTTGAAGAGGTACGGAAGTCAGCCAGCTGTATTGTTACGTTACAAACGCACAATCACACACTCCTTGTACAAACCTAAGCACAGCAACCTGTCTTACAGGAAAGTGAGGTGAGCAGTACTACTGCCAGTCAGAACAGGCTTGCCCTGAGGAAACCATCATTTGTGTAGTCAGTGCCTCTGCCAGTACTTTCCTCCTCGCCATCATGGAAGATAAGATGATATGAACCCCTTTTGCCTACCATCTTGAGGTTTCTACCTCCCTTGTTCCCTCCCATACTAAACCACTTCTGGGTTCCCTCAGAATGTCTCCCCTTCATCACGGCCCTCTTCCACTGAACCCCACCTCCCTCAAACAGGCTGTCTTACCTTCCCAAAATCCTGAGTTAACCCTTTCTTTGCTGGCCCATTAATATTGTGGAGCTGTCTCTCATTACAAGGAGCAAAATTTATACTTATCTCTCTCATAAAACTCTGAGCTCACCCTGAAATAGAGGAAGATGCCAGGACACCTAGCACTTGAGAGGTAGAGGAAATGGGTCAGGTCTGCAGGATCATCCTTAGGTACACAGAGAGTTCAAGGCTAACCCAGGCTACAGTGGATTCTGTCTCAAAATAAAAATGCAGACACAATCTATGATTCTGTGTGAGAACATAATTTAGCATGTGAGATTACACACTGAATAAATACAACAGCAACAATTCACTATTTGTTGAAATTCAGGTTATCTGCAGGTATAAGGCCAACCAATGAGACGGCCCCTGCATCTAAGAAATCTTCTGTATCCTTCAAGAGCTAAGAGGCTAATCAGAACCTAAAAGCACCTTGGAAAATACATCAAACATTATGAACAGATATGCACGGGGCAGGTGAGGGATCACGATGATAAAGCGCAGGCACCTCATGGAGGATTGCAAACAAAACTCCCTCCGAACAAGAAGAGAACACGTCTCTAAGAGACAGTAATGCCACCATGCTCATAAATTAGCAAAGAAAATCAACTGCTGCCTTCTGCTTAGATGTTGTAGACCAACGTGTGCCTTTAATTTAAAACAGTAGAAGAAAATTCAGAGTTTGTTCAGCTATTAACCCCTAAGGCTCTAATAAAAATAATGATAATAAGATAATGGGACAACTGTCATTTCCCTTCATTGATGTGCAAGTGTGTCACGTCCGCTCTCGACCAGCAAGAACGACACGACCACCAGTTCTTCTAACAGCAGTTTATTCAGCAAGCTTCGGTCTTCATCTCTCTCGCTTCATCTTTTTTCTCCTCATCTTTCTTCCCGAACCCCGGGGCCTCTCACTCTTATATACTCTCAGCCCCCATCCACTCACGGCAGGCTACATCACCTCACCAGGCATGAAGCTTCAGCCAACCAGGGCGGCAGGGGCAAGTCTCCACCAAATATGGACTTGTTTACACTGCCAGCATCATGGTGCACCTGCGCAGCTCTCACGATGGTCGTGGCTTATTTTCAGGTGTATGAGGAAGTCAGGTGCAAGTCATAAGACTTAGCTGTAGTCCCGGGTGCCATGTTGGGACTGCTGCCACACCCGCTCCTCACACAAGTGCACTATGGGAAACTCAATCACTTATATCTGTTTCAACAACTCTGCTCCACTGGCAAACACCCTCTGACAGCCACACCCACCTCAATTGTCAGGCTAACATAGCATCAGCACCTTCCCAGGCTAGCCCTTTTCTTTGGCTGTATTTTGAAAAGCACCCCTTTCACTGGTCCTCCCAGCCATCCTCACCCCCACACCTCTCCTGACTCCCGAATCACTGAGCTAAGACGTATATCCATTTCTTCCCGCCCAGCCAGTGGGATCGCCTACTGATTTACTCCCATTTGACAAGTTAGGAAGAGACCAGGTCTGTAACTGTCAATGGACAAATCCCAGCTTCTGATGAAACAAGATGTCATGCGATTTGCAAAGGCAGAAGATCAATTGGCAGGCAGAGTCTGGCCCACCATTTCTCCAGCCCAAGCCGTCCACTTGAAGAAAGTATACTGCTCTGAATCACTTTTAGTGTCTTTGTGGGCTTTTTTCCTTTTCTTCCTCATATCGAATTACTCTGCTTTTAAGCAAAATAGGATTCTTCTTTTAGCAAGAAAATAGTGGGTTTGAACTCTGGAGTTCTCTAGAAAGGATTGTGTTGAGTGGTGTGGTACAAGGATTTCCTCCATTTTTTTTTCTTTAAGCTTCCTCAAACTTCATTACTTTGCCACATAGAAAGTAAATTAAAAGAGAAAGTCGCTGTCAGAGAACTAAGTCCATGAATTAAATATTACCCTTTGATTATTGTTTCGATCTCCATTTGCCTTTTAACCTAATAGAGTTAAGTTAGTAAACTGACTTCCTTTGTGCATTTTGCTCAACCGCATCATGAGTGACAGATCACTTTGCTAATGTCACACAGGGTCACATGGCTAGCACCCCAACATAAAAGGGTAATTTCCCGGCCATCAGTGCCTCTCACCTATGAGGAAACCACATCCTGCCGGGATGGGGCTGGTGTGGGAGCCAATTCCCAGTTTCCTCTCAGCCTCTTGCTACCACTGCCTTATCTGAATTCTCCCTCACAGTTGCTTTGCAAAGCCCAGAAGTGGAGGCCCAAACCAATGTCCTCTTTGAGGTAACATTCAGGGGGGAAAGTGGGCAGTCCCCACTTAAAAGCTGTTCCTTTTTATACTCGCAGCCCATCATACCATTGAGCACATAATAATCTTTTGTCTTACACTTTAAATTTTAGTGCCCCACAAATCCTGCGCTCAGGTGGAAGTTAGTGTAGGAAGAGGAAGTAGGATTGTCCTGACCCAGAAATCTAGGAGCCTTGGACCCAAGTTACACAACAGCACTCTCGGGGGGAAAGCTGTGGTGAACATCACAAGTTATTCTGGAAGGTATTTATGAAATAGAATGCACTATGCAAAAAGAAAAAAAAAAAAAAAGAATGCACTATGCAGTAGAGATCTACAAGCCTGGAGCCAAACGTAGCAGAAGCGGCAGGAGTCTGTAACAGGAATTACGGTGGTTTGTTTTTGTTGTTGTTTTTGTTTTCTTCTTTTCTACAAGGGCAAATACACACATAGAACACCTAAGATCTAACCTTTCTGAGGTCAAGAAGAGATTTCATTTCCCCTCCTTCCCTCAGGGAGCCCACTCCACATTCCAGAGGTGCCCTTAGGTGAAAAAGACCAGAAGTGTCACCTTTAGCCCAGGGTTATCTCCAGCCAGGATGCTTGAAGCCACCGTGTCACTTTCTTACATTTTCAGTCCTTACCAATGTGAGCTAGGAAGTCTTGTGTGTCTGAATTGGACAGAGAAAACATGGGGCCCAACAGATAGGATTGCAATAGCTATGCACTAAAGGGATGTTTACTTTTCTCATGTCTTGCACTCTCAAACTTGCAGGCATATGAAGCTGACTCCTCTGGAGTGTAAATAAGAAAACCAGAATCAGGAAACAAAACAAATACACAAGATATAGTGGTATATGCCTTCAATCCTAACACTCCAGGGCAGAGGTGGGTGGGTCTCTGAATTTAAGGGGAGCATGGTCTATGTTCTGAATGCCAGGACAGCCTGGGCTATGCAGAGAGACCCTGTCCCAAAATAACAACAACAACAAAATAATAATAATAAACAAAACACCAATAAGTTCTCCAGTCTTGGCATCTCCATTTTGGTAGTAAAAGGCTAGAATTTGGGTTAGGGAGGTGGCATCATCAGTCAAGTGCTTACCATCTAAGCATGCGCATAGTAGACTACCAAGAAGTGGGTGGTTGAGCAAAGGGCAGAAAGAACTTGATAATAAAGAAGGCAGTGGTAAGTAGGTAACTTCCTAGGTGCCAACAAAGCACACAGGGCTCAGATAGTGTGATGATTTGAAGAGCTGTAAATAGTTTGATGCGATTTGTGCCAACACAGGTGAGGGCAGAAAGGAAATCTCCATCATGCAAATATGAGAGTCTTCTTCTTACTCTGAGGACAGTGGACTTTGTCCCAAAAAGGATAGGAGGGCCACCGTGGACTGGTAACACAGGAGCAGGTCTTCCAAGCTGACTGCTCACTACAGGCAAGATCATGCGCCTTGCAATCTCTATGTCAGGCCGAGTCTGCACAATCGAGATCTGGGGTCAAGAGACACAAAAAACAAGAGAAAGGAGCCAATCAGACCTGGATATCCAGTCAGGCTTGTCAGCGCTCCTGGGTTCTTGCTTAAGTCTCCGTTTTGTCTGAACTGCTGTGAATTCTTCATCCTGAGTGAGCTAAGAACATTCATTAGCGTGAGTCATTGGGTACCACATTTGATGACTGGCACTGCCATAGAAAGCATCGTATGTGGGCTAGCCAAGACAACACAAAGACATTGCCTCACAGGTGAGGAATGGAGAGGTGTGAGATCAAGTTAGAGCCGTTGTTTGTTCCTTCTGAGAGCTGTCCCTCACTCAACTGGCTCTGGATAATTCACTGCACTCTGTTATGTTCCTTGGCTTATAAATTATTGCCACCATCTTTATATTCACACCTGTGGCATCCTTCCTGAACTCCACGTTTCCTTCTCATACGACCGGTCATGCAAGATAAGGTATGAGGGATGAAGGCAGAGAATTAAAAATTGGAGGTCTTCCTCAACTACATAGCAAATTCAAGGATAACTTGGGCTACGTAAGACCCTAGTCTCAAACAAACCAACAAAAGAAAAACTCAATCATATAGGATTAGAGCTCAGTCTAGACTTTGGTTTCACTTGGTTACATCTATAAAAACCTGTTTCCAAATAAGGTTACACTCTGAAGCACTGAAGATAATGACTTCAACATATGAAATTTGGAGTTACAGCACAATACTTGTGGATCTAACTTCTATAAAAATTTGTATCATTGCTTTAAAATGATTCTGAATTGATTTGCATATAAAAGGTGTGATATCCTATTTATGTGGCAAGACAAAGAAGAACAAGTCCCATTAATAGGAGACTCAGAACAGCCAGGTAGTCCACAATGGAGACTTCATTTGTGCCATTAAACTTTATTGTCTAAGACATATTTTTATTATGTATTTTCTTATGTGTGTTTCTATGTCTATAGGAGTGACTATTTTATGTGTATGGGTGCACGTGAAGGCCAGAAGAGGGCAGACATTGGATCCCCAACAGTTGAAGATAGAGGCAGTTGTGAGTCACCTCATGTAGGTGCTGGGTACCAAACTCCAGTCCTCTGAAAGATCAATAAATGCTCCTGACTGCAGAGCCATCTATATAGTCCTAATACACTAAACTTCAAAACGGTCTCCTACTTTTCTTATGCCAGGCATGGTGGCATGCGCCCGTACCCATAGTGACTCGGGAGGTTGAGAGATGATCTCCAGTTCTTCAAAGCCAGCCACCGCAACCTGACAGGAGGGTGTCTTTTTTTCTAATTTGTGGGGTTTTGCACGGGGGCAGGAGTAAGGGAAAATGAGTGAGAAAAGAGGTGATCTAGAGACGTCATCCATAAAGTCTGCAGGCTAATAGCCCAGGAATTGGATAGTTCTCAGACTTGGGTATCATCCTCTTTACCAAGGAGGAACTTAGGGTCATTGATGCTAATGACACCCCTTTAGACTCCGTTTGGTAAATGATGGGGCTTAGGATGTAAAATCAGTTTACTCGTATCTCAGACCATCCCTTGGACTGCCCAAGTCATTTCTTGAGCATCTTGCTTTGAAAAGCAAGTTCTTTTCAAAGTGTTTTTGAAAAGAAACAAAGGTGTTTCTTTCTAGTACAGAGATCGCCACTTCTTGAGAGGATCCTCCTGCATGATGTGTTTGCACCACATCCGATAATCGATGCTCAGTTTTTGTTTGTTGGGTTTTGTTGTTGTTGTTGTTGTTGTTTTTTTTTTTTTTTTTTTGGTTTTTTGAGACAGGGTTTCTCTGTGTAGCCCTGGCTGTCCTGGAACTCACTTTGTAGACCAGGCTGGCCTCGAACTCAGAAATCCACCTGCCTCTGCCTCCCAAGTACTGGGATTAAAGGCGTGCGCCACCGCCGCCAGGCTCGATGCTCAGTTTTAAGGAGAGCTTCTGGGATATAACAGCTGCAAGCCCTCTGCAACCACACTCATGTCATACCATAACATACGGAACACTTTCTCCTTTTAATAGGGAGGTCCAAGTGCAGGCTACACAGTATCCTTTCCTCTAGCTTCTCCCACCCTACTCTGCCGCAGAAGGGAGGAGACTGTGTCGATAAATCCACTACATCGCTCAATTTTTAATTTTTGAAAACCCAATGTACTTTGAAGTTTTAAGGGGGAAAAAAAGCATAGAAATCCAAGACGTTAATAAAGACAGTAGAATTCGCCCTTTAAAAGTACTAATTTTCCACTATGTCTAGACATGAAATGAGTCATTTTTTTTGCCGGTTTTCTCGGGCAGAAAGGTTAGTTAGTATCTCCATGCTTATAGCTTAAAAGAAGTATTTGTACGGACAAGATGAAGAGATACAACTTTAAAGGCCACAGCCAATGAAATTCTGAGGAGCGAAAAGGCTTGGGTCACGAGGGAGAGGATTTCATTAGTAGCAGCCTGTGCGGGTCAGTAGCATCCAGGATGTTAACCGACTGAGGAGTAAGAGATGAGGAAAACAGACTCTAGCTTTGGAGCTCCCTCGTTTGTCTTTAGTTATCATCACTTTACATCTTCGCGTAATCCATTGGCTTCATTTTTAACGAAGCTCTCTTTGCTTCGCCACTAAAGAAAATGGAAAATGCTTGCTACCAGAGAATGTCCTAAAATGGTCTGTCAGCTTTGGTTATCCTCCAAAAGATACAAATCCATCAATCGAGGTCATCCTCCCTACTCAAACACTCAAAGCCTTCTTGTCCTGGAGGATGCTTCTTTCAGCATCTTAGAAGGTTTAGAAGACATGGAGAGGTCCACAAAGATCCAGCTTTGTAGGGACACATTTCAAGTTGTCATTACCAGCCGCAGTGGACTCTGCCCTCTGAGATATGGGATCATAGTGCCCATTCCACAGATCCGGGAGTAGAGAAGGTAAGAGGATAAGGTTTAAGGGGCCCGCAAATGTCAGGGCAGAACTTTCAAACAGCCAAAGTCCCTGTTGAACGTGGGCGACTGAGCCTGACAGCCCAGCCCAGCCCAGCCCTGGGAACCGGGTACAGTGAAAACACGGAGAGTGGCTTGGTCAATGAAAAATTATCCTCATGGTGGAATGAAGGCTTTGGACGCTGCATCTAGTGCACCCTGCTAACTTGGTCCTGGCCCCAGACACCGCGGACCCCGAGGGTCCTCAGCTGCAACCCTCAGGCTTTTTCCTTGAAACGATCAGTTTGGCCTTCCTGATCTGAAATCTCACCCCCTTTTCTGTGGAGCTAACTGAAGTAAGGCCAGTCTGGAGAATTACACAAGATAGGATCGAGTCCAGGTGGGTTTATCAGGGGCGAGAGCTCCGGAAGGAATTCAGAGTTTAATTAACTCGTGCCCTCTGTACACGCCCCCAAAGGAAAGGGAACCCTAATAGGGACCCCGTCAAAGTGTTTGATCAGAGGAAATTGGGTTCGCCTTTCCTCTCCTTCACCTTTCCTATCTCTCAATCAATCCATCTGGATTATTGGCTGAACCTGGGCAACAGCATTAAAAAGGGCACAGAATCGGAGGCGGAGCGGGGCGGAGACTGGCGGGCCTGCAGACCGCAGCCCGGCCGGTGCTGCCTCGCGGGAGGGATCGCGGCCCCGCACTGTACGCGTGGGCGCGCAGAGCCGCCTGGATCCCCTGCGTCCGCGCTCCGGGATTTCGCTGGCGCCCGCGCGACGGCCGGGGGCGGGTGCTCTGCAGCGGCCGGGACTGGAGCGCGCACTCCGCCTGCAGCCGAGCAGCGGCCCGGGAGCCGCCACCACCATGCGAGCTCCGCGCCGCCTGCGCTGACCTGGACCGCGCGGCCGCAGCGCTACGGGCCCGGCTGCGGACGCTCCCGGGGCTGCGCACGCGGGAGCGCGCCTGACGCGGAGGACCGCAGCTCTCAGCGCCACAGCAGAGGACCGCGCGGCCGCCGCTCGCGCGTGGGGTGAGTGGCGAGGGGCGAGGGGCGCCGCGGCTCGGGCCGCGTTGTCACGGCGCGGGGTGGGACGTCCGGCGGTTTGGGAGCGCGGGGACCGCACGAGAAGAGCTGCTGGGCTGTGGTTGCCTAGAGGCTGGGCGCACGGCCCCCTCGTGCTGCGTGGCAGCCAGGTCCCCCCTGCGCCGAGGCCAGCTGCATGGCCCGGAGCCCGGCCACGCGAGATCGGGGAGGCGAGGGTGAGTGGCTGAGGATCGCCTGTCACCTACTGGCGTCGGCGGGGAGGCTAGGCGCCTAGCGCGCCCGGGAAGGGCCGCCTGCCCTGGAGAGGCAGCCGCAGCCTGCCCTCGGTGGAGACCCCTGCTCTGCACGCAGCTCGCCCGTGGGAGAGAAGGGGAGCCGCGACGTCCTCCCTTCTGGCAGAAAAAGTTGAAGAAACTAGGTCTGTTAATAATTAGCAGGAGCGGGACTCGGGATGCAGCAGAAAGCTGTTGAGTTTTCATTGCCCTCTAAGAAAAACAAACGGCATCGCCAACGACTATTGGCAGGGCCGTGTTATTTTTGGGACTTTGGGAAAATTGTCCACAGATTGCGTTCGGGAGACTGAAGACGGGGGGTGTACCGGGGAGGTCGCGGGGACCGCTGGCACAGCTTTGAGTCCCAGCCCTCCCCTGGAGGACTCAGATTCTTAAGCCTGACGCACTTGGTTCCTGGTTTTAAAACGTGTCAGAGGCAGAACTGCAGCCAGGATCAAGGAGAAGAACGCAACGCGAACCGGCCTAAAAGGAGCATGTGTAAAAATCGCTGGCGGAGCCCAAGTGCACTTGTGCTGTTAAAAAAAAAAAAAAAAAGAATGCTGCATTTGTGGCTTTTAGGGTAGGTTTTATGAATGACAAATTATACTTGATGAAATTGTATCTCCTATCTGTCCCTGAACAGTTCTGTCTGCCGCCTGGTTTTAATCAGCGCTTTGGGAAGGCAGTGTCTGCGCTGATGTTATATAATTGACATGGTTCGCCATCAGATATTTTTAATGTACTTTCGGACTAAAGAAACTTCATCTGTCTCTTCAGACAGGCCCAAGGTGTAGACAGAGTGAGGGCTGCAAAGGTTTGCCCTCCTCTAGCTCCAGATGTGTGAGCTCAGCTGTTGCCTGTCACTTAGGTGACAACTGGCCTTTTTCTGACTAAGCCTTTGCTGTCGCCATTATCCTCAGTAAAGTGTCAGTGTTCGGAGGCCTTCTATTACCAAGAGTGGGACCGTGCCCCTTGGGAGGTGTCAGCCGTGTTTGACCATCCCAAACAATATGTCTGTTTTTAGAATAGAAGGGGGGGGGACCAAAAAAAAAAAAAAAAAACCCTGACAGCAAGATAGATACACTTTTAGATTAGGACCAACCTAATCTAAAAATTCTGTTTTAATCAAGACAGCTCCGTAAGGATGACGCAATGTTTGTCAAGCCTTTTTCCCTAGCACAATATTTACTCCCACCAGGGGATTTAAAACTTAAACAGCAGCCATTTATCTTGCTGTCTGGTAGAGCTGGGTTCATTTTGCCTCCAATGTGGTCCTAGCCTAGGTGGCTGGGACAAGAATCTATCATTGTAGCCAGCTGGAGCCTGAACAAAGGAAAATATAACACCTGCTGGTACCAGAGAGCCCTAAATGCCATCAACCAGGGAGTCGGGAAACACAGGAGGAGATATTTCATAAGCGCTTCCAGAAATGTTTATACTAAAGATTTAAAGGTTAACACTGCAAGGGCTATACACAAAAGGCACTAGAAATAAAGGGATGTTGCCCTCAGTTAAGAGATAGCATACTTACTGATAATTTGAAATAATAATTATGACTTGTGAATGAATTCTCAGGTTTCTAAATAAGCCCTAGAAAGGAAGGGCAGTTGGGGGAGGAGGGTGCACGCAGAATGATGTCTAAAGATGGACAGGCTGATATGAGTGAATGAGTTTAGTAATTTAATTTTTTTTTCATTCTTAATTTAGTTCTAGTTAGAGAGTTACCACGGAGTGAGCCTGTTGATTCATAGACTCTTTTGAAGAGAAAACTGCTATATGTCACTAAAGTGACAGATTCAATCAGTTCTGCTGGTAACGCCCAATGAAGCTTAAAGGGTTGACTTTTTTTTTTTTTTTATAACCAAAGACCGTGGGTTCACTCTTGGTTGTAATGAGTCAGCTTGGGTTATGAAAGAACACCTAATACAAGCTAGGGAAAAAAAAAAGTTTGCAGTTAACAGCTGGAATATGATTGAGTTGGCCCTAAAATCGGAGTTAAATTTTACAGTTTCCTCAGGGAATTTCAAAAGTGAGCTGGGACGTAAATTTGTGAAATATCATGATTAGATAATCTCTTTAAAGTCCACAGTAACTTGTCAGTAGCGCACAAAAAGACTAAGTTCTGTAAAGTGATGACTTTGCTGTACCAGTGGGCTAACATGGGCAAGTGCTGGTCACCATGGGTGAGCCCCTCCCCAGTGACATTCCTAAGGCTGGAGAAATAGAATGAAAACTCTTTAAAAATTATTTACCATCAAGTAACTCTTAGAATGCCCTACCTGGTGTTTTTGAACTGTCTGTCTGATCAGGGTTATGTTTGCTGATCTTTTAATTACAGCATTCAATTCCCTGAACCAAGACGTTTCTAATGGACAAATCTTCCATTTTAAAGAAGTAGAATTCCAAAAAGCAAAATGGGGTTCTGGAGAGATGGCTCGGTTGGGAAAGTATTTGTTCTGCAAAGATGAAGGCCTCAGTTCAGATCCCCAGGACCCATGTACAAAACTGGGTGTGGTCACCTATGCTTATCAGCAACCAGGGGAGCAGGGCTGGAGGAACCAGAGCTTGCTCCCAGGCCAGCCAGCATCAACCATCAGCAAGTTCTAGTTCTGTGAGAGACTTTGTCTAAACAAGAATTAAATAAGGTGGGGAGACATGGAGGAGAATGCTGGACATCACCCTCTGACCTCCATGCTAAGACCTACACACACACACAAAGTGTTTCTCATGTGAGCATAGAAATGTTTATGTCATCTGACCAACATAGACTCCTCCCCCTCCCCCCAGGAAAACAGTTCTGTGTTTTCTCCATGGTATATAAATCCGTGTTCTTCATTCACCTCTTACCACTGTGAGAATATTAGAACTGTGCGAATCCAGGTATAAAATGTTCTACAGTGACAAGGAATAAGGGCTAGGAAGGAGATGTTTCCCTGTGGTTATGCTAAGGGACCGTTAGTTTTCTCCCGGTTTTTGGGTAGAGATTTGTAGAGTTGCACAGTGATGCTTTTAGAAAGTGGGTATGGACAAATGATGGGGGGAGGAAAGCAGAGTTATCTGGAGGTCACGCCGTGCACTGCCAATAGTGCTGTGCCTCTAAGCCTCAGCAGCAAAGGGAGCCAGCGCCTCCAACAGTATGTCAGAGACCAGGATTGCCCAAGGGCAGCAGAGCTGCTCTGTCCTTCTGGACTCCTCCCTTTGGATATAAGCATAAGCCATCCCTCAGCACCCTGGTAACCAACAAACCTCCTTGTTTATAGTAATGCTGAGCAGAAGGGGGTTGGGGGGGGGCGGAGATTGGCTCCTGCTGTGGGCTGGTGCGTGAGCATCCAGGACCAGCGGAATGGGCTGGCCAGTAGCAACCAGAAACCCTTGCAAGCCTGTTTCCCTTGACCCTCTCTCCTGAGGAGCGCGGTGGAAAGAGACTTACTTTACAGCTTGGGGCATGCTGATGTCATGACGCTTCTGGCACAAAGATACGACAGACTAATCAGATCTCTCTGTGTGCCAAAATGACACGATTTTTCCACGAGCTGTTCCTGAACCACTGGTCCACGGGCACGGCCTGTTTCCAGTTATGGAGTGCGGGAGGGGGTGCGGCGGGGTGGGGAGTGGGGGGCAGGCCTCTTCAGACAGTTCGATAATTCTTCCTATGTCTGTCTGTTTCAACTACAAGCTCATGGTCACATCTGAAGGGACTTCTTTGAGAACACAAAGGCAGTACTGCCTCCCGTGGTCATTTACCTATGAGGTAAAACCCCAGATAGGCAGAAGCCGGTGTCAACATTTGAAAACAGAGAAAGCAAGGGAGCCAACAGCTGCCATTCACTTTTTACGTGACGCCTTTCCCCCAAGTTTTGTTCTAAAAAGTTTTAAAATCAACTGGCTAGTTAAGCTGACATTGCTTTTTTTTTCCCCTCCCTGGGAGATTGGAGCGATCCCGTTCATTGCCAGCACGTTACATACATACTCTTCAGAAAACAAGTTAGGGGCTGTGTTGTTTCATATGTCTTGGTGCCCGGTCCTACTTGTGGGTTTGCAGCTCCTGCCAGCTCTGCTCTGCTCTTCTGTTCTCAGTAGGCCTTTGGAAAGAGACATGTTGTCCGTGAAGGGTGACATTCTACATTGAGATGTCCCCCTCAGTGCCTTGAGTCCTCTCCCATAGACCCACCCCGCCCTTCTTTTATGGAGGTACTGGGCCCACAGTTCGCAATTATGGTCTGTGACTTTAGTAACAATTCTGTTTGAAATGTTTCCAATTACACATGAGATTGGCCCCTAGGAGCAGCTGCGTGCCAAAAGCATTTCCTAGTGTGCTCCAAGAATCAGGCTGTGATTGCTTTTAATTTAAATAAAGGCTATTTGGCTTCCTGTGATTTTTTTTTTTTTATAACCACCTTTTCCTCAGTTTGTGTTGCCTTAAAAAGTAAAAACAAAAAGAGACCAGTATAGAGTAGCCACCAGTTTTCTAGGATACCATTTGCCTTGAACAAACACTCTGAACTTAATAAATGAAACTTAAAGAAACATTGTGTGCCACTGGGCTTCCCCCAGGAAAGGGGAAAGGTTATCTGGGAAGACCTTGTAAGTAGCTAGTGTTTTCAGGTCTTCTTCCTTGTTTTTCTTTAGAGACTATCGTAATTATCCATTTAGGCCATTGGATAGCATCTGACAAGTTGTCTTTTATTCAGGTTATTCCACTTTGCCTTTTGAAGGACCTTGAAGAGTGGTTTAAAACAAAAATGCTGAAACAGGAGAGAGAGAGAGAGAGAGAGAGAGAGAGAGAGAGAGAGAGAGAGAAAGTTTAAAATATACTTAAGACAAAACAGGAGATAGCAAATAATTTCATCTATTCTACAGGCACCAAATCTTCCTAGTCTACTTCTCCTGTGGGCCTCCAACTTTTTTTTTAAACACAGTGGTGGCTCTAATCCGCTAATAGCCAGCAGATATATTTGATATACTGAACTTGAAAATAAGAAAATACACAGTCTTGGGACTTGGCTAGTGTAGACTGGGATCGGACTGGGGGACTCTGTTTCCAGAAAGGTTTTCTGCCCCCTCCCCCTGAAACACAACACCCACAGCCAGAGGGGATCCGATGCACGCAAGGCGCTGAGGTGCTTCTCCGGAAGGCTCCTCACACGGGCTCTTTCAGTGCCTCAGAAGCATCCCGGAGAACAGAATGCTTCTTTGGGTTCAACAGTAGTTGACTTGCATACATGCCAACGTCTCTCCTGGCACTTCTGGAAATTTTCCACCTCACAGTAAATAGTGCTGTTTGGTCCAGATTCGTAAATGCTACGTTTCATGGAGCCCCTGCGGGAACAGCACAAATTCACCCAGGGTCTTTGAACCCTGGAGGTTAGATTACTGACTAAATCCCAAATGCGCCCAGTAACCAGGTCTGCTGGGATCTTTCATCAAATTAGAAGGAGTTAGCTTAGTCTAGGTAGAATAGAGCAGTGAAAGAGCATCCAGTCATCCCTACATAGAGTCCTTCTCTTTCTCCATCCCCCTTTATCCTTGGGCACTGCCTATCAATTAAACCTCCTCAGAGGTTCCTTGGTTCATGGAGAGGTAAATTGAGATCTGTGCTACTACATAGCTGAGTCCTCAGGATGATAGACACGCCCACTGCATATGGGCCCTTTGCTACAGAGACCCATTCCTCAATAGCTACTACCATTAAAATAGAACATCTGTTAGAAGCTTTTCCTATATTGGCCAGTTCTCTGTCTATACACAGACACAGAGAGAGAGAGAGACAGACAGACAGACAGACAGAGAGACAGAGATGCATACACATACACACACACAGAGAGATATATGCATACACATAAACACACAGAGGCATATATGTATAGACACACAGGCATATATGTATACACAGTAGCCTAGTCATAGCAATATTAGACTGTTTCACTTCAGCAAAAGTTCACTGATTGGAGCTATATTATTCCTTCAGTAGATGCATCTGGGCTATTATTATTATTATTTCAGTGAGAAGCAAATAGCATGATAATCTGGAGAGATCCATCACAAAGCCCTGCCCCCTGTCTGATTCCAGCCCTCACAAGGCAAGTCACAAGTCTGTAAGTCCATCCGTGTAACTGATAATTTCCAATTGGGCGATTTACATGCTTGATCAATCGTAAGTTCCTCGTTTCAGAGCTAAAAAGAGACTAATCGTATGGCCCTTTGCTTTGCGCTAAAGGACCTGTGCCAGGCCATGTTAGGCTTCCCGTAAGATCACCCAGATGCTGGAGCACTTGTGTCACCTCTGTCAAGAGAAATGACATTTTCAATTCTTCTGTGTCTGTGTAATTAACAAGTACGAGCCAGGCGGTGCTCTAGCAATTTATACATGTTACATAATTTCTTTTTGAGAAAGATAAAGTGAGCTCTGAAGTCAATGGAGGAGCTGCAGATGTTTCTTATAGAAAGTGCAGATGTGTTGTGGGAATTCTGCACCGCCTTCTGAGCTTAGCTTTGTTCATTTCCAGGATCCTGTGAGTAACTCCACTGAGCTGCCTCAGCCCCCATTCTCACACAAGTCTGGAGCAAGGGGCTGAAGCGATAGCTTGACCCTCACATTGCTCTGGAATGCTTCAGCCTCCTCTGTTTTTGTGAATGTGGAGGGCGAGGAGAAGATATGCATAGGTGTTTAGCGAACTTAATCGCGTATGTTCCCGTGGTGAGCTGTCTATAAACGCAACCAGCTAAGCGGGCTAATAGCCAAAAACACGGCCTTCAGTCCTGCCAAGTGTGAGAAAAGCAGGCCAGCTTTCTCCATTTTGAGGGATCGGAAAATGTACTTTTTTAACCTTCTGTTGAATGTTAAGGAGTAAGCCAAGAAAAATCAATTTTTCCCCCTCTTCTTCCTGACCCATGGAAACCAAACAGCAGGGCCTTGCACAGGACTTGGCTGTGTCAAGAGGAGGTGACCAGGTCACTAGGGCACGAGGAGCCTCCTGGTCATTTTTTTTGTGTTGGTGCCACCTGGCTTTTTAACATCGCTTCAGTACTTTTTGACAGAATATGTTGACCAGTTGTCCTCTTTACTCGTGAGCAGGGCTTCTAAGACAGAGACAGCTGTGAGCTCACAAGTAACCACCATGCAGAGGAAGACAGTTCGGTTCTCACTGAAAATCACCCAAGTGGGGCTCTAGACCAGTAGCTGTGTGGTTTTCAGTCAGTTTCTCCGTGTCTCTGGGCTTCATCTTCCTTGTATATAGAATGGAAAAATTAGATGGCTATGTAGTTATTAAAGAATTTAGTCATAAGCACCTGTAGAACTTTGTCAAAGGACAAATAATGCACAGAGATTTTAAGGGGTTGGGAGCTATTTCTCAGTACTGGGTATTGAACCCAAGAAAGACCTATGTGGGGTCAACACTAACTCTGCCTCTGAGCCACGCCCCCTGACCTTGGGCGGCCTCTCACACACGTGGTCTGAATCAGCCAATCAGGTGAGTCCAGTACACAGCTGTGGTAAAGCCAGTAAATTAGATGGTGGCAGAGGTTCTCTGCCCTACAGAGGACGACCTCCATGCTGTCTGACTTTCCTCTTCCCTTCCCTCTCACTCCTTCACCGTCCCTCTCTGCCTCCCTGCCTCTCCCTCCTTCCGCTTTAGTTCATCCATTCTGAATGGCTACTTTCATTTGAGAACTGACAAACTATTGTAACAGATTGTCACAGAGCCCAGTGCTACCAGGATCACTGCTCTGTTTATGGTTCATGGTGATTCGTGTCAGAGAGGAACCAGATGCCTACCTCTGCCTGACACTCGCTGGCCCCCAGCAAGCGCAGTTGCCTGAAGTCAGAGAGCTTTGTGGAAATATTATTTGAAAACATAATTCATATTATATTTTTGTCACTCTGTCACAGTTAACATTATCTTTCACTAATCTGAAAAAGGACATAATGAGCGTATTGTGTTCCTGTACATTTACCATACTCTTAAGCATATTTACTGTAATTTCTTCCAGATTAACAATCAGCCCATTGTTTTAAACTTGGAAGTACTCTACTTGAAAAGGTATTGGCAGACTAGGGGAAAATTGCAGCTTATTCCAACCTTTTTCAGAAAGTGAAATTTGCATACAGTTAAAAATGACTTTATCCTACATCTTCTTACATGTTGAGTTCCTATGACTGTTTAATAAATTCATGGTTTTATGATCAAGAAAAATATGTCTCGGCTGGAGAGATGACTCAGCGGTTAAGAGCACTGACTGCTCTTCCGAAGGTCCTGAGTTCAATTCCCAGCAACCACATGGTGGCTCAGCCATCTACAATGTGATCTGACGCCCTCTTCTGGTGTGTCTGAAGATGGCTACAGTGTACTCATACACATAAAATAAATAAATCGCTTTTTAAAAAAAGAAAAAGAAAGAAAAATATGCCTGTTGAAGAAGCTATCCAACTATAGCACAGTAAAAAAAATTTAAAACTTATCTGACAAATTATGAGTTTATTACAATTTTATTTACCATTGAACATCTGACTTTTAAGAAATTTGAATCATAAGATCAGACATTTTTAAATAGAATTTTATTAGTATAAGTCCTTAGTTAACTCTGTGTGTACATCGATACAGGTCTGTTCTTTCAACAATGGGAATACTGATTACCATTTCTAGATTGTTAGGGGTTTTTTTTTATTTTATTTTTAATTGGGGGAAGGGGAGAGGCAGGAGGAACATACGTGCACATTAGTAGTCACAGAGGCAGGACGAAGGTATCAGATCCCTGCGGAGCTATTGCGAGGTGTATTATGAAGGTGATGGGAACCAGACCCAAGTCCTCTGAGAGAGTGGTTCCTCTCTTAACTATCTATCCCTCTAGCCTAGAGATTCTTAGCCTGTGAATTGCTATTCCTCTGGGGCTGAACAACCCTGTCACATGGGGTCACCGGTCAGATATCCTGCATATCAGATATTTACATTACAATTCATAACCATAGCAAAATTACAGTTATGAAGTAGCAATAAAATAATCCCATGGTTGAGGGTCAGCACAGCGTGAGGAACTGTATGTGTTAGAGGGTGGGTCTCAGCATTAAGAAGGTGGAGAACCGCTGCTCTAGCCCAGTTCCCGTCTCTTTGGACAAGTGAAGCAGTCTTTAACCTGGCTAGTCATAGCTGTTTCTAGAGCCAGCCTGTCTTCCAGAACATAAAGTTCTCTTTAACTGTATCCATGCTTTGCCTAGGCTCATTATCAGAGTCTCAGTACAATGTTACCAACACGCAGTGTTTCTCCCAGTTAGGATACTATAGGTCTGAAGTTTGTCCTAGCAAGCCTGGGAAAATGACTGATTACATAGTATTGTAGACATTGACTAGAGAATCCTTTGCCTATCTGATTTCTTTGCCTCTTTTTTTTAGAAGTCTTTGAATGTTTAGATGCTGCTTGTCCTTGTCCAGCATGGCCATTGTCCCAGACATGCACAGGCTACATGGAACTTTGAAAGTCCACTCAGGCTGTGGGAGAGCATGTGTCTGGCACGTGTAGACCCTGGGTCCCTTACCCAACACAGTGATTGAATAAATAGTATCTGCCGGGCGGTGGTGGCGCACGCCTTTAATCCCAGCACTTGGGGGGCAGAGGCAGAGACAGGCAGATTTCTGAGGTCGAGGCCAGCCTGGTCTGCAGAGTGAGTTCCAGGACAGCCAGGGCTACACAGAGAAACCCTGTCTTGAAAAAAAAAAATTAGTCAGCATCACGAGTGTGTCTGCTTAGCAAAAATCAGGAGGACATTGGACGCTTCTTCAGCTTCCTGGATTTTTTATTGCTGCTACTGCTGCTGCTGCTGCTGCTGCTGCTGCTGCTGCTGCTTCTTCTTCTTCTTCTTCTTCTTCTTCTTCTTCTTCTTCTTCTTCTTCTTCTTCTCCCTCCTCCTCCTATTCCTCCTCCTCCTCCTCCTCCTTCTCCTCCTCCTCCTCCTCTTGTATTGTGGTTTTTGCCTTTTCAAAACAGGATTTCTCTGTGTAACCTTGACAGTTCTGGAACTCACTCTGGAAACCAGGCTGGCCTTGAACTCAAAGAGATCCTCCCGCCTCTGCCTCCCAAGTGCTGTGATCAGAGGTGTGCGCCACCACTGCCTGGTCCTGCTATTATGGTTTTAGTTCAATTTACTTTTTTAAAAGGCTTTTAAACGTACTACTCTGATACCTGACTAGCTTTACATTGTCCCTTGGACTTCCTGCTCTGTAGGTGTAACCAGTCACAAAGCTCAACTCTTCCGTGCCTCTTTCCCTAGCAAATGCACACTGCTAAGTCACGTATCCCAGGCCTCAAAGTGGACATTTCTACCTGAATTACCTGCTTCGGTGGTTGGCCCAGTGTAACTGAAGACTCTCCCTTTCATCATTCCGTGAACACTGCGGGGCGCTGGCCTCAGGAAGAGTTAAGCCATAGCTAACAGAGTTGAGAGATCGTGGGAGAGCAAGGGAGGGCTGCCTCCCATTTGCATTGGAGGGTTTAACTCTCCTCAAGTTTTGCAGCTAATCCCATGTTTGTGCTGGGTTCCAGAATCCTATAAAAGGGCACCTGTACCAGCCACATCTCTGCGCAAGGCACCTGGGATCAGCAAGGAATCCCTGATCCGGCGCTCGTGGCTCAGCAGCAACATCCCCACATTCTCTAGGGACACCCACATCCCCACCCGTGACTCTTGCCAGAGGCCTCTAGACCCGTCTCTCTGCTTTCTCCTCTGCCCCTCGGGAAACAGGGTAGGTGCTTAGTAGGTGCGAACAGACAGAATCTTCACTGCAGCTAGTGCTCAGGGAAAACAAAAAGCTTTACTATAGTCGCATTCTGATACTAAGGCCAAAAAGTTAGCAAATGGCTTCCTGTCCCTACAGAGCTGCCCCTTAGGGACCGGTTTGTAGATAAGACTAAGACAAAAGAAACCAGGATCCCCCCCCCCCGAGTCTTTCTTGTTTGGTGCTCAGGGGTCTTTCTTTTTGTTGGTGGTCGTGGTGATGGTTTAGTTTCTCTGTGTAGCCCTTACTGCCCTTGGACTGTATAGATGAAGCTGTTCTTGACCTCAGAGATCTGCCTGCCTCTGCCTCCCAGACGCTGGGACTAAAGACCTGTGCCGCTGCCACCTGGCTAGCATGTTTTCTGAGAAAATTCCCACTTGTCTGAATAAAGCTAGAGTAAGGTAGAGTCAGAGACTGGTCTGGCCATGGCCTCCTTCCTTCCATTCCTCCAGCCCACGGTGATAGATGAACCAGGACTTCCCAGCAGAGAGGGATTTGGTCAGACTAGATGGACATCTGCAGGGAAGCTCTGGGGCCTTCCTCTTCATCATGAGCCACACTGCCTACATAAGAGGCAGGTAGGGGAAGCATCTTCAGACAGGCTTTGGGGCCTCCTGATGATGACAGGCCTGTCATTTACTAAATGCCAGCGCTGCACATCTAATCCCCTAAGTGATTTCAACCAGCTTGCTAGGAACCCTAGTTGCCTGAGCTGTTGTATTAATGTCTCAAGTTCCAGTGACTAATTGGCAGGGGATCAACTTTCTAAGAAGCCTAGCCAACCGATCTGTCCAGAAATGATCATACTTTAATTTGATACTTGTTTTTTTTTTTTTAAAAAACTATAGTAAGACAAATTGCCTCCCAAGGCAAAACGCCTTTTGATATACTTCCTGGGTCTTTACGCTGGGCTTGGTGGAGCGGCCTAGGTTAATCCAATGGACTGATGAGGAGTCCACTGCAGTTGGTAGGCAGCCATGCCTTGGCAGCTCCTGAATAGAAAGAGCATGGCTACGGTTGAGGGGTTCAAAGGAAAGAGAAGCGGGGAGGTAGATGAACCATCAGTGTTGCTTACCCAACATGGTTGATGTCCGTGGTCTGCTACCCAGCGTGATGCTTACACACATATGTTCTGTGTAGCAGACGCTTTGAAATGACTGTCGCCTCTTAACTACCTTGCCAAAGTGGGATGAGTCAGTTTAGTAAATCTTGAGTCTTTTTTTTCTCTCCTCTGCCTCGGTCTCGTCAGTTAGATGTGAAGGTCATGGTGACATTTTTAAGTCATTAATTTTAATTCTAAACTACGAGAGTTGGAGGCTTTATCCTGGGGGGTGGCGGTGGGGGCTGGGTGGTAACTAGCAGCTGTGAAGTGGTACTGGTAATCACCTTCACTACTTGAATGGATGGGTAGAATTATTTAATTGATCATTTAATTAATTATTTGAGTCCACTCAAAACTACTCCTATTAGCCAGGTTCAACTTACAGCTTTAGTCATTCATTATTCCCTGTGGCCAATTCAAAACCCAGAAATTGCTACGTTTGAAGAGCTCGGGGAGTCTGTACTTCCCAGACCTGAAGGTTGGTTTAAATAGGTCATTGACAGTACAATGTGATAGCTGAAGATAAAATAAAAATAAAATAAAACTGGGAGGTGGGGATGCTACAGCACTTGGGAGGCAGAGGCAGGTGGATCTCCATGAGTTTGAGGTCCACTTGAGTTCTAGGACAGCCAGGGCTACACGGAGAAACCCTAAAACCCTAAAATAAAATCAAAAGAAAAGCAGGGTTATTAAACAGAAAGCTACCAGTGTTGATATATGTACAACAATGGCTGCCTTGTCTCTGGTAAGAAGTGGTAACTGTGACCAGTGTGTTCATCATGGGAAACATGGGGGGTGCTATGCTCACTTAGATTTGTAAAGTCACTTCGTAATAACAACTGTTTAAAATGTCCATGCCATGACAGGGTTTGCTGGAAGATAGGCCCACTTGAGTTGGTTTCCTAATATTTTAAAGATCTGCGATAGCACTCTCACGTCTTTCCCAGGCAAATCAGGCAGCTGCATGCTACACAGGGAAGTCCCTTGTGTGTTGTGTTAGTCCTGGCTGGTATAGATTGCATGCGTGACCAGACCCAGAAAGTACCTTTAGTGCTCTGCAATTAGCTGAACCATTCACTTCCCAGCAGATTCTCAGACCTCAAATGTCTGTCACCTTCTAATGAGGCCAGACTCGATCAGGAGCCCACATTGGGAATCACGAGGCCGCTAGCAGCATATTCCATAAAGCAATCAGCATAGCAACACACAGTGCTGCATCTCCCAGCAGGTTCCTGAGTGACTCCAAAGTGCTGTGCAATAGGAAGGACTCCATGATGCGACATTAATAATCACCAGTTTGAATCTGGGTCACCTCAGCCCATGACTCAAAGATCAAACGCCACCCAATGGTAATGGGAGTGTGAGAAAGTCCTGCAGAGACAGCCCGTGTTTCTTAATGACACCTTTATGCCTCTTCGGCGCTGTTAAGGGCAGGATGGAAATCAAGCCACTGAGCCCTTGGTCTGGAGGCTAGCCCTTCAGGGTATAGCTGGCACACTTTCGTGGGGACTCTTGAGGGAAGTCACAGCAGCTTCTGTTGATCTAGCTTCTTAAGGCCCTTTCATCTTTTTCTGACCATGGGATCACTTCAGGGTAGTGATGTCTACTTTGCATATCCTCTTGTCTTTTTCCTGTAAAAGAAGAAAGACACTATATTCACATGTGCATGTTAGCCTTTAATATTCAACTTTGTCATGCTTATTTCAATTTGGGGACATGGTTTCCTTGCAAGATGCCTTTATTGAATGATCGCATTGGGCCAGGCATGGGGTAAGGCACAAGGTAAGAACACAAACACAAGAATAGTCCAATCATGAAAGAATTAACTGTTGGTAGAGGAGGAAAAAGGCACTAGAAATGAAATATGCGTGTATGTATGTATTTATATACATATATATAAAGGGGGAGACGCAGGCTGTTTGTCCCGGGTGATTTGTGATGGAAAGCATCAGGAAGTGAAAGAAGGTCGTCCTGAGCCTAAAGAATGAAGACTTGGAGACTGAGCCGTTCTAGACCCAAGGCAGAGTGTACAGAAAACAGGAGAGAAGCGTGAAGTTCCTGAGCCGCAAGTGTATGTGACTCGAGCATTGGCTTTGCTGTTTGTTAGGGGTTTGTTGCCCGTTTACCAGCACTCAGTTCCAATCACCAATAAGAGATGTGTTTGACAGCCTTCCCTCCAAGCTTGCCTTTCTCACGTGTGGGGGCCTTAAGCTTTAGAATAAGAGACCCCTCTTACAGGCTGAGAACAGCCGACCCTGACGCCAGGTCGGCACACACGTGTCCTTTCTTCATTGCATCAGGACACGCCAGACCCTTCAGGCTCACTGAGACTTGAAGGTCCACTTGAGCAACGATGCAGGCTGTGCTTCTGAGACGCTTGTGTTAGCTTCTGTTAGAGATTCTGTGGACAGAAAATGCCCGAGTTGAGGGCTGGAGAGATGGCTCAGTGGTTAAGAGTGCAGACTGCTCTTCCAAAGGTCCTGAGTTCAAATCCCAGCAACCACATGGTGGCTCGCAACCATCCATAACAAAAAATCTGATGCCCTCTTCTGGAGTGTCATCCAGTGTGCTTACATATAATAAATAAATAAATATTTAAAAAAAAAAAAAAAAAAGAAAACACCCGAGTGTCATCCAGTAGCCTCGGATGGTGACTTACTACGTTGTCTTCTCTGTTTTGTTTCACGAAAACTTTTTTAATAATAAAATAAAAGCTTACAGATTTAAAGAGTAAGGAGTAGCCACATAGGAGATTAGCAGACTCACTTCTGTCTGCTTCTCTTCCGCCTTTTGAGGCAGTGTCTCACTATGTAGCCTTGTCTGGCCTGGAACTCACCAAGTAGACCAGGCTAGCTTCAGACTCTCAGAGATCCACCTGCCGCTGCCTCCTGAGTACTAGGATTAAACGGGGTGCCCCACCATGCCCGGGTCTTCATTTGTTGATATTTCTTGAATGCCTTTTCAAAAAAAACTATAATTTAGCAAAATGAAATGTTTTTTTTTAACTACAATTCAGCTTTTAGAATAACAATATAAACTACTATACTTTCATCTAAAAGGAAGTCCTATTCATTTGTCCTCTTTAGACAGGTAAACTCTCCTCTTAAAGCTATAGTCCTTTAAGGTGGAAAGATTATAATTTTTGATTTAACATTCTAGAATCTCTTCTCTTCTAGTAGCTACTGATCGTGTTTCCAGGCAGTCTGGGGTGTGATAAATATTTTGTAGCATATGTGGCCGAACATGCCAATTTCAAGGAGTTTTACGAGCTTTAATTAATTTTCTCAGCATCCAGATGCTCTTGATTTATTGATGGGAAATCCACAGACAGTGGGGCTCAGACTCGTTGCTTGAATTCATCTAGTAAAGACGGTTTCAGATGTTGACGGCACGGTAGGGGGAGCTAAGCACTTGATGCTAACACCAGACTACCTGGAGCTCAACATGGTTTCCATACTGGGAGGCAGGAAAGTTGTTCTGCCTCAGGCTGCCTGTTAACCCAAAAGAAACCCTCTCGTGGGATGTTAGTCAAATTTGCATTTCAGATAACAATGTTTTTAGTGCACATGTGCCCTAATCATGTGTTGCCTAAAAACTACTCGCTGTTTATGTCAAGTTTACCTACATGTTCTGTATTTCATGTGGCAACTCCAAGATGGCGGCTGCAGCCGCCTTCCCAGCTCCCTTGTCTCCTAGACAGGGGAGGTTCCTGGTTCCTTAGACATATTTGAAGGCCACAGAGAGCATCTGTTTGGACAAATACTGAGAAAGACTGAGCCCCACCCTGCTGGTTCCTGAGACCCTTCCTGACAAGTGTTCCTGTGACTGCACATAACTGCACATGATACTTTCAGGCTTCTTGCTTTCCCTTCCTTTCTTCTCTGATCAAACCCGTCAGTGCCCTGTCCTTGTCAGCAGTGTCCTTACTGTCACCCCCATGTGGAAGCTAATTTGGATGCTGCCTCCTTGGAGGGAGCAGAGCTGGTGATGATATACCCATGAGTGGGCTTGCCTGCCCCGAGCAAATGAAGAGAGACGTGAATGGGAGCTATGGGAATGGTTCTACTGTGACCATGATGGGGCTGGGGGTGGGGGCCTGGGGGGGAGGGAGAAGTCACCTTGGGTGGCCATGGAGGCACCCTTGTCCTTTGCTCTAGAAGGCAAAGGCCTTCAGAGGCCCTGGCTTGCTCTCGATGGTCAGTGAAGCATGTCTGCTTTCCTGCTGCCGTATCTAAAAGCAGATTTGGAAAAGTCACTCTCATTTTTTTTTTTTTCTAGCCAGCTACTCCAGGGAGTGTTCTTATTGTTCAGCCATTCAGTTCCTCGGTGCGCCAGAGTATGGAGTGATTATCAGTCAGGTGTTTGGGAGGAAATAACTCCTTACCACCAAGGGGACTCCCTGATTAGCTGATAAAAAAATATATTTTAAAACTAAAGAAGAAACTAGGGTCTTTCTCCTGGGATTAAGTCGACCTCCATGGTGCTTTTGGTTTTGCTGTTCTGCACAGGTGACTAGGCAGCTGGAAAAGATTTTGTATTTGCAAGATGTTAGTCGTGGTTTAATCTTTGATGGATACATTGATAGGGTGTGATTTAATTTTTTAGATTTTCTTTTTAAGTGCTATAAGTTGTGCTACTGTAAAACATGTAAAGGAAATAATTGAGATTTCTTTTTATCTGCTTTCGCTGTATTATTTCTTTGCAGTGCTGGGAATCAAACCCAGGGTCTTGTGCTTGCTATGCAAGGACTCTCCCACCCAGATGCCACGCCCCAGAGAGATAATCTTCAGCAGTTGTAGACATCAATATACTAGGTAGAGATCTTTGAGGTAGGAGATCTTTGTTTTGTTGTTTTTGAGACAGGGTCTCACTGTGTAACCCTGGCTGGCTTGGAACTTACTATGTAGAATAATCAGGCTTCAAACTCACAGAAATCCTCCTGCCTCTGCCTCCTGAAAGCTGGGATTAAAAGCGTGCACCACCACACCCCGTGAGACCTTTTTTTGTTTGTTTTCAGTTTATAAATTTTTATGCATCTTCTGAACTTAGTTTTTAAGTGAAACCTGTTCAAGTTGTTCGCAGTTCAAACGTGTATCTTGTTCTTGATTTACCTACCACAAAGTTGTTGTGAGAGTCCGCCATGTCACATGACCAGGTCTTGCGTAGGAGGAACCGGAAAAAGAAGGTGAGGTCCTTCCTTCAGGGCTTTGCTGTGTGGCGGGAGAGCGCTTACCTCCCAGGCGCTCTGGGGAGGGGAATGACGGACCTCCCTTAGCACATGAGTGTTGTGATGTCCAAGGAGGACTGAGAGCCACCAGGCTGAATGTTTCCATCAGTACCTAAGGGCTCAGGACATGTGAGATGCTGGTAGGAATTATAACACGATACTGTAAAAAGCAAATCCAAGCTCCCAGCTGGTGATGTGGATCTTGAAGTGGTTGAACCCAAAGCCTTTAACCAGCGAAGTCACCTAACTGCTTCCAAGGAGGCCAGTGCGAGGACTGGCTGCAGACTGGCGCCAGTGTCTGGCTAGCGTTTGGTTTCCTACGATCGAGCATAGATTCGGACAACTGTTTAACAAGTGGGCAATGGCTTCCCTTCTAGTTTCAAAGAATTTATTTTCAATCAAGTATGTAATATAAGCTATACGGGAATTCTTCTTTTTCCTCCTTCTGTTGTCTTTTAGCTTTTATGTATTCTCTTAGAGGAGAAAATAACCTGTAATTTTATTCTTCAGATACCTCCTTCAGAAAATAGCTTTTATCATGCTTGGAATGCCACTCAGTGGGAGAGGGCTTCCTGGGTTTGCTTTTGTTTTAGCTTGAGGACTACCCCAATCTATGACACAATAGGGAGGGGGCCAAAATACTTGAACTTTCTCCTCACCCTGATATTACATAGGAATGCTGCAGAAGGGGGCCACGTGCTGCTCTGCCAACCAGATGAAAGTAGAATTTGGGGGAGGGGGCAATTTGGGAGAGGGGAATCTGTGTGATGAAGTCTAGGATCCTAGAAGGGCAACTTTTAGGGTCAAAATGAAATCCACCCAACTATTTCCTATTAAATTAAACTGCAGATGGGGGCTGGTGAGATAACTCAGGGCTTAAGAGCACTGAGTGATCTACCAGATGTCTTGAGTTCAGTTCCCAGCAACCACATAGTGGCTCACAACCACCTGTAATGGGATCTGATGCCCTCTTCTGGTTGTGTCTAAAGACCGAAACCATGTATCACATACATTAAATAAATAAGTAAATAAATTTTTTAAATTAAACTTTATTATTATTGATATTGATATATAAACACTGACAAAGTAGTCTCCTAGATTAAAAAAAAAAGTAATAATTTGAACACTGAATAAATGTAAAGGGCCTTTCTTGAGGATTTACATAATTATGAATAAGCCGGATGCTTTAGAAAGACAGGAGACCTGCACCCAGTCAGCAAATCACAGCCCACAAGCCGTGGAAGTCAGAGATGTGTCTTGTCTGCCGAGCTGCCATATGGGATTTATTTAAAACCGAGGCCAAAGCTCCTTAACTCCTTAGGACTCCTGTGAATTTTATCACGAAGTCACTTCATGACCCATTTGGAAGACAGTCATTTAAGCACAGACCCAGACAGCTTTATAACAATGCATAGTAAAACGTAGGTCACGAGTGACTTGAGAAACAGGGCCAGACTACTGGAACCAGCAGGGTTAGTCAGGGAGGTGGACACAGCCACCCAGGTGTCTCCGCACCAGGCCAGTGCAACTGGCTAATAAACTCATGAACCTGAGACCAGCTTCCCATTAGCCCGGTGCCACTGGATACCACACTGGGACATTGATTGCGATTGATTCTCAAAGGGAATGCCCTGGGACACGCGGTGCCTGTGACGCCCTCCACAGATCCCTGCTTTCAGAATCTGCTCTTCAGCTTCCAGGCATACCTAGGCCAGCAGACTTGGCAACTATCATATCACTCAACTTCAACACGAAGAGCTTGTGTCCCCGTGATTGATCCATCTATCCCAGGGACTATGTCACCACAAAGGAGTTAATTTGTCTTGTTTGAAGGGTCAGGTTTAATTGCACAGGTCAGTTTAAAAAAAAAAAAAAAAAAGGTTAAATGCCTGCTTTTGATTTTTCGTCTGTGTCTTGCTTTTGCTCCAAGACCACAGAACAGTGCAATCAATTTCCTTAATCAGCACAGCTGGGCCATAAGTGTGCTAGAGACTGTGATCTAAAACCTGAGTTAATGAATCCAGTGACAGATAGATTGTCCTTAAAGTGACTGCTTTGCAGAGCTCCTCCCTCAGCCAACAGGAGGAAAAGAAGCACTAGGGGGCACTGTTGAGCTAGAAACGACCTCTTCCGAGCCAAGCACACCCAGAAGTGCTGGCTTTTTTTACCAAGGAACTTGGCTTCATTTAAAACTGCAAACCTAGGTGCACTAAGAGGTTTGGAAATTTTGTTGTTAGAGTTAAAGATGATCCCTAATTAACACTCTATGTTGTCTCTCGCTGAACTCACTTTGGACCTGAACTGTTTTAATGTCTCATATAATGTTGCTTTTGAAAAAGGCTAGCAGACAGCTCTTCTAGACATTAAAAGCTAAGACAAAATGGTGGGAAAAGTATGCACCTTCTAAGAAGCAAAAGTACAGAGAGAATGTAGTATGAAAAAATACGCAGGGTGTATTCAAGTGAAAGGAGACGGTCCGAAAGGTTCTTTGGGGGCAAACAGTATATGAATATATACTGTTGGGTTTTTTCTTTCTTGTTTTATTTACTGCTAAAATAATATACTGGGGGTGGGGATGCTGGACATATAATTACACTCTTGGGAGTTTGGAGTGAGTTTAATGTCATCCTAAGCTACATAGCAAGTTTTAAGATAGCCTGGGCTACACAAAACAAAAAACATGGCTGGGGAGATAGTTCGTTTGGTAAAGTGTAGGCATGAGCCCCCCCCAAACCCATGCTTTAAAAAAATTGAGTTGGTAACAAAAAAATTGTAGTTTTTCCCTAGGTGGGGATGTGGAGACAGGCAGAATCTCTGGGACTCAAGGACTAGCCAGGCTAGTCTACCTAGGAAACTCCCAGCCAGTGAAAGACACTGTCAGAAAACAAGAGGGCTGGTCCCTGAGGCAGAACACTCAGGCCATGCAGTGTGCGTGTACACAAACACACACAAGCACACATACACAAGCATATACACACATATTCTCTCTCTCTCTCTCTCTCTCTCTCACACACACACATACATGTGCTTGCACACAGATGCATATACACACACTGGAGCACAGATACATACACACATGCACACACACTCACAAACAGACTCACACACACTCACACTTTCTCACACATACGTGCACCATATGTATACATACACGCACACATGCATATACACACAAAGACATTCCACACACATGCATAGATACACACACACATAGATACACAAACACACACACATGCACGCACACGCGCGCACACCCACACACACACATGCTGCTTATCTTTCCTGGCCCACACAGAGGACTGAAGTGGAGCAGTTGCTTCCCATGATCCATCCTTACTGCCCCATCCCCAAACTACCCACTCTAGAGAAGGGTCGTGTGACCCCTGCCCCAGACCTTGCCTTCCCTACAACCACACCCTTGCATTGCTCCAAGGTGGGATTAACTAGCTTAAAGAAGGTCTGTGCTTCAAGGTCCAGGCTCAGGGCTCTCTCCATGAGAAGTGTTCCACAGGAAGCAGTATAATATAATAACATACAGCTGGGCGTGGTGGCGCACACCTTTAATCCCAGCACTTCGGAGGCAGAGGCAAGCAGATTTCTGAGTTGGAGGCCAGCCTGGTCTACAGAGTGAGTTCCAGGACAGTCGGGGCTATACAGAGAAACCCTGTCTGGAAAAACACAACAAAACAAAATAATAATAATAATAGTAGTAGTAGTAGTAGTAATAACATACAATGTTTGTATTGCTGTCTGACTGTGTTGACTTGGTGTTTTTGAATAAAGATTGATTGATTAGTTAGTTAGTTTTTGAGACAGGGTTTCTCTGTGTGATCCTGGCTGTCCTGGAACTCACTCTGTAGACCAGGCTGGCCTCCAACTCAGAAATCTTCCTGCCTCCGCCTCCTGAGTGCTGGGATTCAAGGCGTGCAGTGCTACCACCATCACCATCACCGCTGCCACCTCCACCACCACCACCCCAGGGGTGAATAATGGTTTTAAATGTAGTTAACTCTTTTATAGTCTCCGTGTGCTTCCAGTTGTCTATTGTTAGTGTTCTCGCCCAATCACGAATATAAATTAATCATGCAAGTTAAATGTAAGTTAATCCTGTGTGATAATTGAATTATTGCTGTCTGTTACTAGCACAGTTGAACCCTACACACCGTTACACAATAGCAAATGTGTCCTTTTCATTTCATTTATGTTCCACAAGAAACTTTGGGATACAAATAATTGAGACACCCTCCCCCTGTCTTCCAAATACACGTTTGTCTAGTGGGAAAGTCTGCCTGAAGCTTAGGAAGTGTTAAGTATTTGTAGGTCGTAAAATATGACCCCCAAGAAAGACCTCAATAGTGCTTAGAAAGGGGGGTTTAATCGTGGAAATGATATGACTGACAAGGCAAGTTTTCTTAGTATCATTTCCCTTTAGACATCGCTAGACCATATTTAGTGGTGCATGTCTTTCATCTCAGCATTCAGGAGGCAGAGGCACGTGGATCTCTGTGAATGTGAGGCCAGCCTGGTCTATCTATGGAATTTCTGGCCAGCCTGGGTTACATAGGGAGACCCTGGCTATCATCAAAAGAGGAGGGAAGGGTGGAGCAGGAGACTGCTAATTGTTTGGGGTGACCAGCATCAAACATTTGTGCCACCCTAGTTAATAATCATTAATAGCACCTCTTAAATCCTTAAAAAAAATCCTGGCTCCCGTAACGTTTGGGTTCTTCTCAGTCTGTTAAATATCAAGCAATTGTCCAGCCTTCTCTGTGTCCATTTATCCTGCAAATAAATGCGAAAACAAATCGGACTCAGAAAACAGACACAAACCACCTGCAGCCCGTACACAGAGAAGAAATGTCCCTCTTGTCCTCTGGCCTTACTTGCCTGAGGCAAGTTTCGGCTGTGGCTGCCAGTTAGCTGCAGTTTCCGAAATCACGGAATTTTCCTGGTTATAGTTTAAATATTTTTATTAAACCTGCTAAGACTTTAGTACAAGCTGTCTCTGTCGGCCATCCAATGTTTCCGGCCAGTGATTTCTCTCAAGTGATGTTGCCAAGTTTCTTCCACCTGCATATAATTTTCTCTTTTCTTACGGTAATTAAGATATTAAGGCCAGTCTTCCTAATGTCTTCTCCATACTAGAAAGTAATATTTACATTGTATTTATTCCCGTCCCTCTTTCCCCTGCGCTGGCAGTTCTCTGTAGGTTTGCTCCTGAAACCTCACATCTTTCTTTTCTTTACTTTTTAAGATTTTTTAAAATGTATTTTATGTGTGTGAGTACACTGTTGCTGTCTTCAGACATACCAGAAGAGGGCACTGGATCCCATTACAGATGGTCATGTACCACCATGTGGTTGCTGGGAATTGAACTCAGGACCTCTGGAAGGGCAGCCAGTGCTTTTAACCACTGAGCCATCTCTCCAGCCTATATCTTTGTTTTCTTATACTGACTCATTCATGGGTCTGTTTCTCACAAATGGCTAGTTCTAATTCTTATTTTACAGATTTGTCTATTTTTTATGTGTATGAGTGTTTGTTTGAATTTACAGGTACCACCAGTGTGCCTGGTGTCCACTGAGGTCACAAGAGGGTATTGGATTCCTTGGGACTGGAGTGACAGATGTTTGTGAGCTGTCATGTGGGTGCTGGGAACCAAACCCAGGTCCTCTGGAAGAGCAGCCAATGCTCTTAAGCTCTGAACCATCCAGCCCCTGAATGTTTGTTTGTTTGTTTTTGTTGTTGTTGTTTGTTTTATTTTTGAGACAGGGTCTCACTGGATAGACCAGGCTGGCCTTGTACCCACAGAGAAATGCCTGCTTCTTGCTTCCTGAGTGTGGCATTAGAGATGCATACCACCAAGCTACAATCCCTAATTCTCGTTTGGAAGCTCTAATCCAGAATTGCTTTCTTTCAGAATTCACCATTCTTAATGCCTTATCAACCAATTCCAAGTATTTCCCAATCTTTTAAAAACTTTTTGTAGTATAGATGGATGGATGGATGGATGGATAGATAGATAGAGCATTGACATTTTATTGACCTCAAATTGAATTCTTTCTCTCTTCACATGGTCTCTAGGGAGTTTTCCCTCTCTGTCTTAGCCTTTCCCTCTTTCATATTACTGTATTAACATATGCACGTGCCTTAATTTTTTCTTAACCTTTTGATTTGCAAATGAGTTATATTTCCCCAGTGTATCTTTAGAGGCTACATTGACCGTGCATCTCTGTGGTTTGATTTTTTTTTTTTAAGACAGGTTATTGTTCAGTAGGCCCAAGTTGTCCTAAAACTTGAGGTTCCCCTGCTTCGAGTTCTCAAATGAGGGATTATGGGTAATTAAGAAGTACCTTATGACTAAATAATACCATGGCTTTTGATTGGCATGGCTTTTCATCAGTACTGTATACAAGTGCATCATAGATATCGCCGCACTTAAGAACTCAGTCGTTGGTACCCAAAATGTTCTGAATGGAGAGTCTCACAGATCTCATTTATACCCTGATAAGTTTCACTTGAGAATTGGCAGCATGTATTTTACCCTATCATTAAATAAACGTGTTACCTTCTAAACCTAAGGTTTAGAAGTTTAAAACAAAATGCTTCATTAATTCTTAGGCAGAGTAGAGTTAACCTCCTGCAGACGGCTACAGAAGTCATAAGTTAAACAGAGTAGGGGAAAAAAAAAGTATTTGGGAGAAAAACTTGGGTAAAGGGAGCATTCTGTGGGACAAAGGTCAGAGAAGTGACTGGGTGTGGAAAGGTCCGGTTCTTACCGGAAATGCCTGGCCACTGTTACTTCTATTGTGGGCACTTTAAATGGATCTTTTCCTAACAATACATACAACTCAAGGAAAGGGGGAATGGATTACTGCTGGATCTGTGGTCCACCTCAGCAGGTGACAGTTGGTTATTAATGAGCCTCGGAAGGATGTTTGATAGTCTAACTCTAGGCCCTTCCCTGACATCAGCTTTCTAATGGCTTCAAAGAGTTTCTGGGGCTTATCTCATTTTGATCTTGTCAGCGAGGTGACAAATGCCTCCAGGGAGCGGGGCGGATATAACCCGTCGTCAGAGGATTTATGATTTCAGCCATCACAAACCCTGGCCCACTTCTTTGTTCTTTTTCAGGATGGAGTTCTACTCCTATTTTTATATGATTAGTCAATGCTAGCGGTATCGTTACTATTATCTGAGCCTCTTGCATGGAGATAGGGCTGACCCCCCACAATGGGGGCATTTTTCTTGACTCAGATATCCATCTATACTTGTATGGGTCCTTTCAGATAGTGGTCCCCTCGTGTGAGGTGACCTTCAGAGTTGGTGATACTGGCTTCAGCCCTGATACGGTGTGCCTCTTGCCTAGTTCGGGCCAATTATAAAAACTGACCCCGCCCCCGCCCCTTTGCGCTCTCCTGTGTGTGCCTCCTTTGCCCTCTTTTCCCTGTTTCCACGCTAGCTAACAAACAGTCTTGAACAATAGAACAAGTGAAAATTTGCATACACATTTCAGAGATGGTGCGTGTGTACCCAAAAGTCGAAAGATAGTCCATTTAACTGGATTTGGAATTTTGATTCTCAGCTTTGGTTTTGAACAGCTGGTCTCCAGTTCTTTCTTTTCTGGTATATTAAGAGTTCTTGGGGGCTGAGGCGGGGGGGGGGGGATACGGGGGGGGCAGTAGAAAGATGGCTCAGGAGTTAAGAGCACTGGCTGTTCTTCCAGAGGACTGAATTCAATTTCCAGCACCCATGTGGCGGCTCACAACTGTGTGTAACTCCAGCTCCAATGGATCTGACACCTTTATATAGACAAAAAAATAAAATAAAATAAAAAAAAATGTTGGTTAGACACTAATTTTGTGAGATGCTGTTGTCTGTGATTGTGTATAGCATAAAGAAAGAAAGCCCTTCAGCACAGGCAATAGGCTTCACCCATCCATCTACCGTGATGTCTTCTACTGTGGAACCCGTCATGTTGGGTACAATCCACACCAGAGCCAACAAGTAAGTCAGTTACCTGTGTTTAATGATGAGGCCAGGATAGCTCCCTCAGCATGGAAGGGCTAGAGTGAGTTTTCTTTGGTCCATGTTAATGACAAAAGCATAGTTAAATAAGGTTCACAATAAAGACACTCTTCAGACCTCACGACCTCTCACAGTTCGGATGGATATGTTTGCCACTTCCTAGAACCCACCAGGAAACAGTCTGAAAAAAAAAAACAACAGTTGGTAGCACTTGGTAGTAAGGAGAGAGAGGAGCAACGTCCTTATAGGGTTTAATGTGTGGCTAGCACAGCACAGGGCTCAAGCTCTTTGTCCTTTGGTTTTTTTTTTTTTTTTGCTTGTTTGCTGGGGACATGGGGGATTGGTTTTGGAGTTGGGGGAGGGGGGTTGCCTCAGGCCTTTGGCAAATTCTTAGTATTCCCAAATTCTTATTTTTCTACAGAAATTTCCACTCAAAACTGCAAGCTAAAAGCTAAGACTTCATGGTGAAACTAGTCAATAGCCAACCACGCAATGGCTCCATTGGGTTAAGTGTCCTTTTACAAAAAAAAAAAAAAATGCCCATTTGCTAACTATCTGATTGACCATAAAGCAACTAATTCAATATATTCACCATCCCAACAACGTCTCTTGCTTTCTCAGTAAAGCAACCCTCTGACTGACATTTTTACTGTTATCCGCCATATATTTCAGCTCTTTGGAGGAGCATGAAGCTATTTAAAAGAAAATAAGATCATAAAAGCCAAGAAAAGAACACTTCATTACTTTCTGTGAGCAGACTTTTACAACAGTGTGGCTTTGTAGTTTAGTTACCCGAAGGCAACAAGCAGCCTGGGCCTGGTAAGTCTGTGGTCTGTCCAGCACCCACTTAGGGCTGGCATCTGCTGGCCCAGGGTGAAGCCAGCCAGGGACCCAGGCAAGCAGAGTCCTGTTGGAGACCTTAACTGCTCTTTCCACTACAACCTCGGAATTTTCCTAAGGCGGTTTCACAGCTGGAATTTTAAAGAAGGTTTGTCCTTCAGTAAAATGGCAGTAAATCTTAGGAAACATTTGGGCCTATTTTTTACTGTTGTTGTTTTAATTAACCTGGCATTTTTGTTCTAAACCATTAACAAATTATTGGATGTTTTCTCCCTTTTCTCCCTTAATGGTAATACTGGACAAAAAATATTCATAATTACAAAGTGCTTTTTGCTTATTACAAGTTACGGTGATGTAAATATGACACAGTATCTTGTGGTGGGTTTTTTTTTCTCCTAAAAGTATTCATAATTCTTCTAAGATGCAACTCGGCTATTGACGTGATTTAGCATTGTTTTGTTATGAAGATGTGCAGTTTCCATTCCTAAATACTGCTCATGCACACTTGTACAGGCTGCTTGCATGTGCCATGCCTTTCCTCGGGCTTCAGAGACATCACCATGCTTGGACTGTGCTTCCTCTGGAAGCTGCTGTACTCCAAAATGCCACTTACTGAGCATGTAGCGTTTCTCTTGAAAAGCTGGTTCTAATGACTCCCGCCTGCTATTAGAACAGTCTAATCAAATCCTGAATGTGACAGTTTTATTATTTTAACGTGTCAAAGCTGTTTCTTTTTTTTTTTTTTTGAAAAGAAAAGCTGTGGTGTGTTGGAGCAAGGAGCTTACTGTGTGCTTGAGAAACTTCCCGAGAGAGAGAGAGAGAGAGAGAGAGAGAGAGAGAGAGAGAGAGAGAATTTGGCATGGTTACATAAAAACAACCATGAAACCTAAAATTTTGATTTCGATAACTCCCACAGAACCCCCAGTGTATAATAATTCACAGTTCCCTGAATTGTGCACTGGCAGATGAACAGAAGGTGTTTCCGGCTTCCCTGCCTCCAAAGGAATCTTCTAAGTAGATGCCTTACCCATAGAGCATTGGCAGAAGGAAGGGGGAGGGGAGGGGAGGGGCAATGCCTTACCATGGAGCATTGGCAGAAGGAAGGGGGCGGGGGAAGGGCAACGAAGAGCTACCTGCTACTCCAGCACAGATCAGAAGCACGGATTGTCTAGATTACATAGAATTTTCAGTGGATTCTCCCAAATGATGCGAGCAGTTCACTTAGCCCGACTTCTCCATGTGATCCATCCTTCATCCATCTAATCAATAGCCCTCCTCACTCCCCACCAGAGCTATTCCCAGACAGCCTACACAAAGGTCAACCCAAAATATGTATCTGTCAAATAAACGACATTTTTAAAGCAGCTGCCTTCAGTAAGGGTTTAATCTCAAACCCTCCCTAAAGTTTGGCATAGGGCCACGGCTTACCGTGGCTGAGTAGCCCCTGGCCAGTCGCTGTGGTAGAAATATAATGGCAACCGTATTAAGCTCTCTGAAGGCAAGGCAGTGTCACATTCCAGATAGGACATCTGGCATACAGTAGATTCTTGGATCTGTGACCTTAGCGACGGGGCGTTTGTGAGGAACATTCAAGTTTACAAAATGCAGCTTTCTGTGTCCTGCATCTTCATCCTCCTTTGAAGCCCGTAAGACCGGTCTATTTATACTGAAAAATGAAGACTACATCTTGGCCAGCTATTGCACTCAGTCCTAAGACCTTCCCCCACACTGGGTTCCCTCTCTGAGTCAAAGCCCAGAACTTATATGATCCTGGCCGTGATACTCAGGCTGGCTAAGTGATCACAGTCAGATGGTGGGAACTGCTCCTTTAAGGAGGGAATAGTAACAGTAACTTCCTACAGGGGTGCAGAGACGATGGTAAGAGCCATCATATGCTTAAGGCCTGAGCCCCATAGGGGTATTACTTATCATTGGCATAGTGGCCGTGGAGTGTGTTTTTATTTGTTGGGGTGTTGTTGTTGTTTTATTTTATCCAGAAAGAGCAAAGCCAAGCATAACTGTAGTGTAGCTGAGGAGAGGGAAGGAACCAGATCTTCCCAGGGTCTTAACTGTTATACAAGACTTCATCCTGGGATGCCATGAGATCTGTAGCGCTTTGTCTCTGCCTGCGTTAGAAAACCTCAGTTGGGTGATTTCTGCAAGCGATTGCTTAAGGCAGCCTTGTAAGTGGCCACTTGAACATAATCAATAGCGCTTTATGTGCAAACCACAAAAAGGAATATTATTGTGTTCAGCCACTGAGAGGGGTCGTTAATATTTGCTTACCTTCAAGTGGAATTTAGAGACACTGTTATATTACAGACCTAACCCCGGGCTGTTTATAAAGAAATCAGATTTGGTGATTAAATAGTGAAAGGTGTAATTCTTTTTACTCCCCGGGCCCGTGGAATAATAGAAGGATTTCTATGCACTGCCGTTGGGAGGGAGGCTACCGCTAATGCTAAGCAACCAGGTAGCACAGGAAGAAAATGCTGCACAGAAATAATTACCATTCCAGGGGGGATCTGGAGGGTAGCTCTTAAAAGCGGCTCCTTAATGCTACCTTTATTTCTTACTGCTAGGATGTCTAGAATGTATTAGAGCTTACAAATACCCATTTGTTATATTTTACATTTCTGTAGTCGGCCATGAAAAGTTGTACTGGGAACATTTTCAGAGGGAACCGTGTGCTCGTTTCCCTGTTGAAACGTGAAGAAACAGCAGAATAATGACTTTTGTGCTACTTATAGGAAAATTCCGTGTGGAACACGGACACGTGAAAGGTTTTTAAAAGTTTAAAGATAGGAATAAGAAACACAAGTGATGTGCTTCGCTGGCTCACCTTTCATCCCCGCACTCGGAAAGCAGAGGCAGGCGAAGCTCTGTGAGTTCAAAACCAGCCTGGTCTATATTGTGAGTTCCAGTCAGGGATGCGCAATGAGAACAAACCATGTTAAGACAATCTGGCACGCCTCCCTTTCACCCCATTGGTCACCAGGGTTCATGTGACTGATGCGCATGCTAGGTAGGGTTCATGTGGCTGATGCGCATGCTAGGTAGGCTCCTTGTATTCTTTAGCCTTTGTGATGAGTCTCTCAAGTGCAAAACCTCTTCATTCGAACCTGCCTCCTCTCCTCATTGAGGCTTTTGCATCCCTGAGGGTTTCTGGTTCTTATTTTGTGTAGCTTATGAACAGTTAGAGTTGGGGATTGGGGGTGTGGCGTCGTCTTCCACCTTTGGAATTTATAAGCCTCCTATTCTAGATTCCCTTTTACAAGACAATTAGGGAAATTCCTTAGTTCTCTTAAAAGTAGTCTCTGGTTATTATTTTGGACAATGTGTTGTTGTTGTTGTTGTTGTTGTTGTTGTTGTTGTAAGCTTTCCCTTCATCCTGAAAATTTCCACTTTGAAATTTCAGCTTATTTTTTTCTTGTTACCCTTTTGTGCTCATATGCTTATCCCGTAAGAACAGTGCACTGCCATCCAGAGCCCCTGACTGCTCAGGCTGGCGGACATGACCACCTTAAAGTTTTACAGTAATCACAGTAAGTGCCAGCGTATTGCCCAATCCTGGGGGCCAGTAAGATGGTTCCACAGGCAAAAGCGCTTGCCTCCACGCCTGATGAATGCTCCGGCCCCATATGGTGGAAGAACAGCTCCCTGTAAGTCATTCTCTGGCCCTCCCGCACCCATGCCACTGCATGCACACAGGCATACACACACAGAATACATAAATGCTTTAAAAAGACTGAGATGAAAGAAAAATACTTGCACTCGAGGAGACCGTTTCCCTGTTTTCAGAAATTTGCTGTGTTTGCCGATACTGAAAATGGAGTCTTTATGTGCATTCCCCAAACATATGTGCTTATGTGCTTGCTCCTGCTGCTCACAGCTTCCTGAGACTGACTCCTAACCACCCCCACCCCCCGACCCCGACCCCGACCCCGACCCCGACCCCCCCGGTCCTTCTCAAAAGGACAGAGATGAAGGACTAGAGAGATGGCTCAGTGGTTAAAAGCACCTGGCTGCTCTTCCACAGGTCCCAAGTTCAATCCTGGCAACCACATGGTTGGCTCACAACCATCTGTAATGAGATTTGCTGCCCTCTCCTGATGTGTCGGCATACATGCAGGCAGAATACTGTACATATAATAATGTATAAAAATAAAATTGAAAGTACTACTGCTCTTTTTGAGGACCTAGGTTCGATTCCAGCACCCATATGGCAGCTCACAACCATGTGTAACTTTAATTTCCAGAGAATCTGACATCCTCATACAGACATACATGAAGGCAAAACACCAATGTGGTTTTTAAAAAAAACAATTTAAGGAAATGATACCTTCTCCTAGCTGGGGCCCCCTATTGGTGTTTATTGGGCCTGATGGGTAAGAAGGGCGAGTAAAAAGAACAAGTCAGTACTCAGTACTCTGTACTCAGTAGCAGGCTCTATCCTCAGTACTCAGTACTCTTTACTCAGTACTCACAGGCTCTGTCTTCAGTACTCTGTACTCAGAACTCCTGTAAACTGTCTTGATTTTCCCCCACGTTACCGAAGCAGACAATAGCATAATAACATTAAAGTCACTTTCTTGAAAGTACAATTATAACTGAACAGCTAACGTAGCTGTGGCTTTATTTGTCTGCTTGTTGTTTTGGTTGGTTTGTTGGTTTAAGGATTTTTGGTTTGGGGAGTTCTGTTTTGTTCTGCTTTCTATGTGCATATGACATAGGGAGACAGAGAGAAAAGGAGAGAAAGATGACTAGGTGAGTGTAGATCTGCCACCAGTTGATTTATGAATTCAAATTTTCTCTTGCAGTTGGTTGGTAAGTACATGGTCTCCGCTTAGGAAGTTAGCTGGCTAAAGCACGGGACCCATTTGAAAGCAGACAGTCCACTGGCTCCTTTTCAGAAGGGTGATGGCCAGATGAACATCTGCTCCTCCCTTGGGCCACACACAAAGGAGAGCCCACTCCAGCCACTGGCTCACACGTGTGTGCCACTCTCTGCTAGGGTCTCCTCTCCCTCTGATTGTTTGCTGTCGTACAGAGATGAGACCTTCATTCTTTGCAGGTGGATCAATATTTACAACTATTCAGAGTTGTTGGCTCCTTGCTCTTCAGGCTGCTGTGTAACAAAAACCTCCTGTTTGCCCTGGGCCTCTGCCCCATCTGCCTGCAGAGCTATGGTTAGCATCACTCGGAGCCTGAGACAAGGCCAGTTCAAAGGAAGCCTGTGTGCAGTGTTCGAACATCTTCCTGATCGCTAAGAAAGGAGAATAACTCTATCACACGTAGGCATCAGACAGACCCAGTGGTGGCCATGTCATTCAGAGTGGACATTTGTTTTTCTATCTTTTTTTTTTCTCACGATCACCTCAGCATCCTGGTGTATGATCAGAGCCGATGTACAATTATAGCTATTTAAGGCACTGCAAAGTTAAAATTGAAGGTTAGATACGTGCGTATTAGCAGGGTGGTGCCGATAAGAAAAGAAATAGAGACATGATCACACAGCATTTTTAAATTAATGAATGTGATTGGGTTTAATTATTTAAAAAAAAATATGTGGTTCTCACAGGCTTCCTCGATCTGACATTTTTTTTATGCTGACAGTACACATTTTTCTCCCCAAACTACTGCAGAGCTCAGCTTTATCATTCAGCAGATGGTTTCTGTTAATTCTCAGGGAGAGTAAATGATTACAATTAGACAAATATTCAAAATTTGAGGATTCTGGGGTTCCGTTTCATTATTTCAGACACGAGTCCGTGCGTCACCCTCTCTCTCAAGGAATGTCTAAAACGAGAGCCATGTCACACATCTTGGAGTCCTCCGAGTTCAGTTAGGAGTATCCCTGGTGCCTAGCTGGCTCTAAATATTTGTCAGTTTCTCTGCTTCTTGTTTTGGGAGTTCAAGGGGAGTGGAAATAATCTAGATGAAATTGAGTACCAACGAAAGAGAGTTCAAAACCCAGTAATTCGGGTAATTGCAGAGGAGACAAGCAAAGAGGGTATCGCATGAGTCTAAGTCAGGAAGATCACCATGGATTCAAGGCCTGGGCTGTATAATGATTTCAAAGCCAGCCCAAGTTACATGTGAGTTCAAGAAGAGCCTGGGCTATAAAGGAAGAGCCTGTCACAGAAACAAAACGAAATGAAACAACAGCACGCAGCGTTCTTCTTCCTTGTCCCATTACAACATGCGTGACATGTGTGAGAACAAAGGTTTCAGCAGAGTCAAAGGACGGACAGAGTGATGGAGGGCACACCCCCACACGCGTGTCCTCCCCACCGCCATACACTGATGTTTGTTGGAGAATTCTCCCAACTCGCTGGCTTTAACCAAATAACGCTGCTTTCATCTTGACACATAGTCATACTTAACAAAGTGTGCATGTCCTCTACATACATACGTGATAAAAAGCGAACGTGTGCTAGGCGTGTGACCTCCGTGTGCTTACGGAGAAGACACCAAGTTAAACACTTTGACTCATTTGCGACATCTGAGGCATAGAGACAGGAGAGAGTGTTAGCACTCGGGACTGTGTGAACTGAGCTTGGAGACAGTCCCTTGCACTTACACTAGAAGATGTGAATACTTTTATCGGTTCTTGGCACGGCGACCCCAAAGCAGAGGAGGAGTGCCAAGGACTGCTCCAGAAATTAGACTTTGCCAAACGCGAATCTCAAGGCAGAGTAATAGCAGCTCAGATAGGCTGGAGGCTTGGGGCCGGGTAATAATGCCCTTTGGTGCTAGGGGAAAGGCATTTCAGATTTTATCTGCCTGGGATGTTCTTTGTGGCAGTAGTCTGGAGGATGGCGAGATTAGAGGAGGTGAGAGCAGACTGGGAACAAATGAGCAGTCTCCTGCAGAAAAAAAGAAAGAGTGGGTTCCAACAAACGTTTGTGGGCTTCTGGTTTAGACAACCATGCATCCTGCAAGACAGGAGTGGGAAGAAGGAGCACCGTGACTCAGTACCCTTGAGTCACCCAAGTGGAGATGTCCATGGGCCATGACAGTCATAGGGGCCTGGAGTCCCAAGTGTTCTTGTATTGAGAACTCTGCACATGGCTCAGGAAGACTGTCCAAATGAGCTGTGCAGCAGACATTCTTGGCTGCTGTCCTCTGTGCAGTTAACTTGGTTTCCCATGGGTGTGGATTCTCCTGGACCTTGTTTGGAACAAACATCATGACTTCATACCATACATACCCAGAAAATAACTGATTGCTGTTGCTAGTGATGCTCTTCCTCTGGCTTCCTGTGAGGTCTCGAATCTAGAAATCTCGGAGCCATTCTCTTGCCAAAAGCAGAGGTAGCGTCTTCAGACACCCAGGATCTGTCTTTGCTGGCAGGTGGGGTAGACAGGGCAGAGCCTTCTCACCCTCTGTAATGATGACTTCCAGTTTGCTCCCCTCCCAATCCTGCCCTCTAAGGACCAGCTCGGAATCCACCCTTTCCTTTGAACTTACCTCCCACAAGCTAGTCAGCCTTCGCTCCTCAGAACCCCAGGAGAGCTTATTATTATTTTATGTCTCTTATTTGCCACTTAGCATCCATGCCTCTGTGGTTAGTTCAGGTGTGTGGGGATGCCTGTTGTCCTTCCAGGTGGAAATCCCTACCGAGTCCCCCATTCTGTTTCCTACATCGGTTTGTGCCTAGAAGCGCGTAAGGATTTTGTGTTAACATTCTAGGGTAACCTGAGGTATGTATTTTTCTACTTCGCCTACTATAAATGTATTATAACCTTGATCTTCTCATAAATAAACATTATAAGTTATAGGCAGATAGCTGCCTTTATCATATGTATGTTTTTCATCTAAGAACTTAAGAGTGTGGGGCTAATTCCTAGCTTTTAATAGAAGTGGGTCTTATAATAGCAGTTCATACTACTTGAACACAATGTATATTATCCCATTTAAAATAACATCAGGACTATGGGTATGGCTCAGTGGTAAGGCACTTCCCCGAGCCCTCCCAAAAGATTAACAACTGAAAAATAAAATAAATAAAAATAATATTACCAGGTGTTATTTTCTCAGCTTCAAAGACAAAGCTGGTCCTTGAAGAAATGGAATAGCCGGTCCAGAGGGTTATAGATAGGAGGAGGCAAGCTGGAATGTAGGCCCAATAAGATTTAGCTATACCTCAAAATTGAGGGGTTTAGCCACGCACAATACAGCTGGTGCAATGCGCCTGTTATTTTACACATCTGCCCAAGGATCTTCTGAATACCTGTTGTTAGTGTCCTTTGCAGATGAATAAGCTGAAATTTCAAACCTGAGTGTAACGCAGCTCTAGGTTGCTAACTGCGTCAGGAAAGCAGCAGCAGATGGGGTAGGGCAGCTCAGTGGTGGGGCAATGCTTAGCCTCTGCTGGGTTCAACTGCCGACAACCAGATAAGCAATTACTTGGAAAATTTAATAGCAGTCTTTTTGTTGTTGTTTTCTGAATCATTCAGATCGTTTCGGGATAATCCTACCTTTAAAATCATGAATCTGTTAAGTTTTAATGTTTCCCAGGGAACATATTAAAGTTGGATACAAATAACCAATTCAGTGCATATGGCCTTAGGATGGTATGCACCTCTGCCATAGAGACCTTCAGAATATAGCTGGGTCTGTGTATTTGGACCATCCAGTGGTGGTCACCAAGTATCTGATGACTGACTGTTGTCTGGGACTAGTTGCTGACAGAACTCAGTAACATGGCGCAGGGTGTCTTCCCAAGAGGGAGGGAACTTGTTGCTTCTCATATCGGAAGTAGCTACAAGACTTACAAGAGGCTGCTGTTTCAGAAGGCTTCAGCGCCGTCTGCTTAGCCCTTAAACACATCTGTATATGTATGACTCTGATAAAGAAATCAGAGCATAAACTAATCTCTGCTGCAGATAGATGGTTAGCAGTACTGTCACCCTCGGCGGGACCCCCACTCCCACCCGTACCCGCCAACAGTACCTCTTACTACTGGGGATTCAAGTGCAAGAAACTTGGCCCCACCCCATCCTCAGGTCAACTTCTGAATGGGGCAGGGGCATTTTAATTGGTACCGGTATTAAATGATAAACAGGGCAATGATTAGCTATGCAGTGCAAAGGCCAGTGGTGAGTCATGGCAGAGCAGGCTATGGAATGGTTGTGCAGTAGAATAAGAAACTATATGCACAGTGTAACTCCATGCACACCACATGCCTTTTTCTTTTTGCCTCTACCCTAGAGAAAACTGGTGGCCACCAGTATTATCAAGTAAGCTCTTGCCCCTTATGGTCAGTGGCTTAGGTTCATACCCAGGGCCTCATGTGTATTGTGTATAATGTGTATCATGTATAATGCATCATTAAACTTTAGCCACACCCCCCAATCAAATTCAGTACCAACGAGGCAACCTGGTATGCTTATTGGTGTGACGCAACGTGGGGTATACGAGGTCTCCAGGGAGACCATTCTAGGAACATTTGCCCACATCTCTGAGCCCTTTACACAGTCAGTGGGGGCGTTGGGAGTATCTTGGTGTGTTTGGACTGCTGTAATAAAATACCATAGGCGAGTGACTAGTTAAAAGCATCAGTTAATTTTTTGTTGTTTGTTTTGAGAAGACCAAGGTGCTAGAAGTTTCTGTGACTGATAAAGATCTGTCTTTTTTTTTTTTTTTTGATTCATTGACTTTCTTCATCCTACGTCCTCAGATAGAGAAAGAGCAGACACCAGCTCCCTGAGATACAATTCTCAGATATTCTCTGAAGATAACAATTCCAGCCAGGAACGCATCAGCCTTGTCACCATAAGACCTAACCTAACACCGATGCTTTCACTGATGAGGTTTCAGCGTGAAACTCTGGCCACCGTTAGGGCCTGGTGGAAGAGTATGTTGAAGACGGCATAAACCACCACATTCGGAATGTTGGACACATCTAGACCTTTCCAGGGGTCAGTAGCATTAGAAAGAAAATGAAAACACTACTGTAGGTCATAAAGACTGAGATGTATACTGGCCAAATACGCAGAATTTTGAAGAGGAGTAAATGCCTCTCTGAAAACATTTTTAAAGCAATGTCCCACGAGACGCATACCTGCAAGCACAGCATTCGGGAGCCCGAGGCAGGGGGATTGGAAGCAGGACTGCTGAAAGGTCAGCCTCATGCAGGGACGGACACATTTGATCCTTTTCGCCTGCCTGTGCTGCCAACACACACACCGTCTGTCTGACAGTGCTGCGTGCCAGCTCTCAAGATTGTCGCTGTGACCGCTCTCTCAATGGGCACGAGGAAATGAATGGTTCCCTCTGTCCCAGGGCCAGGTCTCTCTGCTCCACGGGAGTAAACTCACGTCAACACATTCTGGAATTAGATAATTAAGGGTAAAAAAGAATCCTCTTCATGGCTTGAATAATTCTTTTTCTGTACAACATAACTTCTCATTACCGATCTCTTGTCTAATGTACTACCTAAGCTCTATTACGACCATCCTAAGTCTGACCGTCCCTGCTGAGGAGTGCATTCTGTATCATGGACTCTATTTGCATGCTAACATTTCTTGACGCTTTGCTACAGTGTCTTTTGAATAATTTTGTTTTTAAAAGTAGGCTATTTAGAAAATAGGGCACTTTCTGGTAAGCAGATGTTATAGTTTTAGTCTTTTGTTGTTTTGTTTTGAGACGGTTTCCTCTGTGTAGCCCTGCCTGTCCTAGAACTGGCTCCGTCGACCAGGACTATCCCCAAATTCAGAGATCCTCCTGTCTCTGCCTCCCAAGGGCTGGGATTAAAGGCGTGAGCCACCACCACCCAAGTATAGTTTGAGTCAGAGGTGCCCCCTGCTACCCCCTTGTTAACAGAGTCAGTTCCACGGGGTTTGTTGGGGTGTGCCTCTTTGTTCTCCTATGGTTTGGAACCATGAAATGAGAAATTTTGCTTCTCCACTGCCACTTGGCACCTTCGTCAGTAGCCCCCAAACAGAAGATGTCCTCTCTCACTCACAGACTGAATTGCAAGCTGAAATAGACACTCTAACCTAACTATATCAAGTATTTATCATAGTGGTGGAACACTGGCACGGCACACAGCATATCTTATTTTTCTTCTTTTTCTTTCTTTTTAAAATTGATTGAGATTGATTGATTGATTGACAGGTCTCACTGGCCTGGGACTTGCTGTGTAGACCAGGCTAGCTTCACACCCACAGAGACCAGACTGCCCCTGCCTCCAAAGGACTGGGATTAAAGCTTTGCGGCCCCAACCTCGCCCCACAGTCTTCTTTTTTAAAAACAGAAACCCAGATATCTTACTTTGCTCATAAATATTTTGATTGATTTAAGAAAAAAAATTCTAAGCGTACCAAACCACAATCAATTTCTTGTCTGATCTTGAAATATAGCATTTGCTGCTGGGGTGTGGTGTTACATGCCTTTCATCCCAACAGAGATGCGTGGATCTCTGAGGCCAGTCTGGGCTACAGAGCAAGTCCAAGGACAGCCAGGGCCACACAAAGAACCCTGCCTTGAAAAACAACCAAACCAATTAATAACAGCATTTGCCTCAAAATTAGCATGCCTAGCTGCTTCCTTACTGTGTATGTGCAATGTATGGTCAGCGTAGTATTGAGTGCTCCCAGAGGCCCTGCTCTTGTTCCCATTTCACAGATGAAAACTATGTGTCTTACAGTGAATTCTCCTAAGACTGAGATGATGGAGCAGAGAATTTGTATTCAGGAGGCAACTGTAGTCCATGCTCTCAGCTGCAGTCACCACCGCAGCCTTGGTTCTCTCCCTCCCTCCCGTCTTCTCTTCTGCTGCTGCCGCTGCTGCTCATCCTCCTCCTCCTCCTCCCCCTTCTCCCCCTTCTCCCCCTTCTCCACTACTACTACTACTACTACTACTACTACTACTACTACTACTTCTTCTTCTTCTTCTTCTTCTTCTTCTTCTTCTTCTTCTTCTTCTTCTTCTTCTTCTCTCTCTCTCTCTCTCTCTCTCTCTCTCTCTCTCTCTCTCTCCATTCTGTCTGCTCTCAGTGCCCCTCTATCGCTTCAACTTCCTTTGGAGCCCAAGATCAAAGCCAGAGCATGCCTTATATCTCATTCGGTCCCATGACGTCATAAAACTTGTTTCTTGCTGCTTTGTAAGGAACATTTAAGAAGGCACAAAGCACTAGGTTTTTTTTTTTTTTTTTTTTTTTTTTTTGTTGTTGTTGTTGTTTTTTAGCTTAATATATAGACATGTACCTCTTGAAAATATAAAAAACAACTGGCTTTCTAAATTTAATGACAGAACTCTTCATTCATAACTGATTATAAACAACAGGCTCTGTGATTTATGGAGAAATAAGGCCTTGCTGATGGGTGGGTAGCTGCTGAGAGGATTGGAAGGGCTGTCTGCTCGAATCAAGACTTCTGCCAGCGTCAGAAAAATATTTCTCAATTTCCAGGACAGTGTGTATGGGTTAGGAAGACAAAAACAAAGAGTTTCCGGGTGCCGGGCGGTGGTGGCATAAACCTTTAATCCCAGCACTCGGGAGGCAGAGGCAGTCGGATTTCTGAGTTCGAGGCCAGCCTGGTCTACAAAGTGAGTGCCAGGACAGCCAAGGCTACACAGAGAAACCCTGTCTCGAAAAAAAAAAAAAACAAAAACAAAAAAAAAAAAGAGTTTCCGGGTACCTTTACTCTGGACAGTATATAAGCTTCCCTAATTCTAAGGCTGTACTTAGCTGTTTGTGCTTCAGGAAGCAGCAGCTATAACGCACTTGTATTTTTTCTCAGCTATTAAGTTATATTAACTATGCTCTAATATGTTGGACACATTTTATTTATTGGCCCACTACAGTGGACTCCAAGGTAGAAAGGATCTTGTTGTCTTGGTTATCATTCACAGCCTGCCTCGCACTTGGCAGCCAAAAGCTTTCGACTGCTGGCTATCTGCACCTACATTTCCCAGCTACATCTCCCACACGGTTAGCTGCCTGTCCCAAAGGAAGAGATGAACATTTGCCATCCTAGTTATTTGAACCCTCAGTGATCATACAACGCAGGTCATTCTGATGACCTATCTACTCATCGCTAGCCAGTCTGCCCTGGCTCTGATCCAAATCAGATCCCCCAAAGACCACTTCTAAAGAAAAAGAACTCGTTGGTCCATTCTCGGGTGGGTCATACTATACGGCAGGGAGGCAGCATACATTTGCATCTTTTCGGTTGTTCTGGGAAGTTCCAGGGTCAAGCTCAGATGCCATCAGCCATCAGCCATCTCCAAGCTAGTTTCTGGTAAAGGACGTGGGATTCTAATTGCTTAAGTCTGAAAAGTCTCTGTGATCAGCCTCAAAAACAGGCCACTAAAAGGTATAATGAGGTGGTTTCCTGTCTTGGTTCCGTTTTTATGACTGTGATAAAGACCATGATGCAAAGCAGCTTAGTGAGCGGAGGGTTCGTTTGGCTTGGGAACTGCAGTCTTTGAGTGACATGTAGGAAGCCAAGCAGGACAGGAACTTGGAGGTGGGAACTGGAGCAGGGGCCACAGAGGAATACTGCTTCCTGGCTTGCTCCGTTGGCATTTTTGTTTACCTGAAGACCATCTGCCCAGGAGTGACAGTGCCTACAATGGGCTGGATACTTCTGCATCAATCATTTCTAGAGTAAGTACCCCATAGGTTTACCTACAGGCTAATCTTATGGAGACAGTTGTTTGTTTGTGTTGTTATTGGTATTTATTGCTTGTTTGTTTGCTTTGGTTTGGTTTGGTTTCTGTTTCAACTGACTTCCCCTCTTTCTAAATGACTCTGGTTTGTATCAAGTTGACAAAAAACTATCCCGCACTACTTTCCAAAGACAAATTATCATCACACAAGATTAAGGAAAATGGGTATTAGAAAAACAAAGACCATAGACATGTAGCTTCTACGGTACCCTCTCTACTTTGTTAGATTCCCCACCCCACTCCCCAGTAACTCCTTAAAAAAAAACAAAAACAACAAACAAACAAAAAAACCACACACACACACAAATGAATGAATGAATGAATGAATGAATGGAAAAAAAAACCCAACTGTCCATTTCCCGTAGTTCCAGGAACCATAGGCATCAGGGTAAAATAAATTAGGTGAGGCAATCCACCAATCAGGATCAGAGTTCTGACTCCAGCTTTGGGGACTTCACAAACCACCTTAGACAAGACAGCAACTTCCCAGGTGGTTAGTAATGGCTACCCCCACCGTTCCTAGCAGGGACCAAACCCACTATCATGTGGGAAGTTCTTAATGTGTGTCTGGCTCGCCAAGCATGCGAAACGCTTGATCATGTGCAGTGCTGGCTCTCCTGCGGGACTCTCACAGCCAGTGTGGCTTTCTTACTCTGCCCAGCTTTCCCAAACAGCCCTGAGCAACTGCCATCTCACCTCTACAAGCACATGCCTCTCTCCATTCCAGTCCATCTGTCCTGAACCGACCAGAAACTTTCTTTTCCGTTGTTGCCTCTCCCTGCTCAGCAAGATTCAGAGATTTTCCTAACTGTAACCCCCGCCCTGTACTAGAAGTGGTACTTCAGCAAATATTTCTTAGCCCGACAGATTACAGTAGCATCAGCTCTTTTCTGGGTCTGTTTAAGGGTGCTGGGAACTTTGTTGAAGCTGCTCTACAGACTGTTTCAGCAGTGGTGGGAGATAGCGAGAGAGGGTTGAAGAGTAAAGGCAGACTGGACCTTGACCTAAGGGCCTTGTGGTCAGAGGGGAGGAGGATACTGTGTGTGTCACATGACCGGATGCCAGGCACGTGATGCTCATGCAGTTGAGTCTCACCATTTCACCGTAGATCATGTCTGCAGGTAGCATTTTGGTGGTCCCTCTCCCCCTTCCTTTCTCCTTCTCTTCCACTCCCTCTCCCCGATTCTTCTCTCTCCTCCTCCCTCCCCGCCAGCCCTGTCTCTGAATAGGGGGTCCAGAGGGTATTGGTCCTATTACCTGTTTATTATACAATTCCCCAAGTACTCTGAATGGCCACATTATAAATAATGGCTATTTATTATTGCTGTCTAGACTTAACAAATAGCTATTTAACAGGCAATGAAATAATTTATCCACAGTTTCTTATACTATAATTATACACACACACATTTAGGGGCAAATGTTAGCGCTAACGTTCAAAATACAAGTCTTGTCCACAGTGGTGAATTATTCTCTGCAGACAGTGAACGCTAGTATGAAATACAGAACAAGCACACCTCAGTTTTTCAAGGATCAGGCTTTGGTTATCATAATTCCAACCAATTGGAAACTGTTAAGTAACATGTCTGTTCATTAACTTCAAATTACTGCAGGTTTATTATTATTAGAAAACGCTGTAAACATGTTGACGTATACCCCTTAGGTTATCTTCTCCTATTATGAATTTTTAAAGCATAGCATTAAAATCATACTGTATATATGTCATATAAACTGTTTATAATCTTTAAAAATATTGAGTGTGTGTGTGTGTATGTGCTTGTGTGTCTGGTGTATATGTGTCTTGTGTGTGAGTATGTGTGTGTCTAGTGTGGGTATATTGTCTGATGTGTGTGTCTGGTGTGTTTTCCGGTGTGTATGTATGTGTGTGTGTCGTGTATGTGTGCCTTGTATGTGTGTGTGCCTGGTGTGGGTGTGTCTGATGTGTGTGCCTGGTGTATTATCTGATGTGTGAGAGTGTGTATCTGGTGTGTGTGTGTGTGTGTGTGTATGAGTGGGTGGATGGTGTGGTATGCTTATATGTCTGGTGTGTGAGTGTGTATATGACTGGTGTGGGTGTGTTGTCTGACATGTGTATCTAGTGTGTTGTCTCGTATGTGAGTGTGTGTCTGGTGTGTGTGTTTGTGTGTATGGCATGTGTGTGTTTCTGGTATGTCTGTGTGTGTGTCTAGTGTGTGTGTGTGTGTGTGGTATGCATGTGTCTAGTGTGTGTGTGTGTGTGTGTCTGATATACATGGGTCTAGTGTGTGTGTGTGAGTGGGTGGATGGTGTGGTATGCTTGTGTGTCTGGTGTGTGAGTGTGTATATGACTGGTGTGGGTGTGTTGTCTGACATGTGTGTCTAGTGTGTTAGTGTGTCTGGTGTGCATCTGTCTAGTGCGCGCGTGTGTGTATGTGTATGTGTGTGTCTGGTATGCATGTGTCTAATGTGTGTGTGTGTGTGATGACATGAGTTCTGTTCAGGACCCACGTAGGTGGAAGGGGAGAACCGACCCCTCATCGTCATCCCCTTCACCCCTGCTAAAAATAAGTAAATAAACACAAAACAAAGATTTCGCCTTTTCATTAGTTCACGGCCTTCTTTTCCAGAAAGACCTCATTCCAGCGATTACCCATTGTTCATTTGACTTTCATTCAAAAGCCATCATTTCCATGATAGTCAAATACATTACAACTGGCCACTGCTAGGTTGCTCCTGTGAAAGTTACAGAGTTCTCCTGCTTGATATGACTTGAAAAGTGCTGAGTCAGAACGTCACAGAGGTCTTCAGAACTAAGGACTGGTTAGGTTGGTTGGCTCTAGTGGATCAAACGTAGAAAATACTAATAATATATGACTTCAGATTCTCTGATTTGTATGGTAGGATGTGAGTTTCAGTAATAACTTCTCAGAGGCCTTATAGAGTTTGGTCTGTCTGGGTAAAGGCACAAGCCAGCACTCACAGCTTTGTTTCGTATTGTGCAGTTTAAAGATCAAAGGCTTAGACCAAGCAGCCACTGCTCGCTCGTGTGAGCTTCTCTTGTAGCATTAACTGGCAAAGATACACTGGACGTCCTGTAGTAGTGGCCAGCAGAGCCTCTGTCGAGGGGCTGCCCTTGCTGGTTTACAGGTTTGGTTTTGTTCTCCTCCTGCTGGGAGGAGCTGATCTCTGTCCCGCCCCCTGGGTGGTGCTGATCTCTGCCACGCCCCCTGGGAGGAGCTGCTCTCTGTCCCGCCCCCTGGGTGGTGGTAAAGAATTGCTGATTCAGGAAGTGCGGCTTCTGCTGGGCTCCGAGGTTATAGTCTTACTAGGGAGGATTTATTGCACCAAACAGAAAGTTGAATGTAATTTAAAGGGTTGTTGCATTTCAGAAGCACAGAATGAAGTGTCTGGTTCACTGCCTGTGTTTCATTTGAAATCATTAATTACATTCTCTAATAGTGAAGGACAGAAAAATAAAAATCTACGTGAATCCGACTTGGCAAGTGCCTCCTTTCGCCCTGGTTCTCGGTCTAAAGAGTTTGAATAATCAGCTCAGCCCTTAGGAAGGACAAAACCGGAGTGCTTTTTTTTTTTTTTTTTTTCCCTCACAGTGGAAGACTAATTCCAGAAGAATAATACTGAGAACCACAGGCGTTTGCAAGGGCTCTGGTGTGTCACAGTGGAGCTGGAGAGCTTGGAGTACACACCCTCACATAGGCCCCAGCCCTTGGCCCCCTGTAGAAAACCTTCCCATCTGCCTGCAAAGGAAGTTTCCCGGTTCACTAATTTGAAAACGTACGGCTTAGGGCTTGGCTGGTATGGTTTGGTTTTTGCTATGTAATTCCAGCTGGCCTCAAACTTGGAGCAACTCTCCTGTCTCTGCTAGGACTACAGGTGTGCGCCACATTGCCCAGCTGACAGATGTGGCTTCAGTGAGTCACATCTTCCCTATACGAGATACCTATGCCTGTCCAATAATATACAGAGACATGCACGGCGCCATACTAGCCAGTGAAGTGTTCAGTTTTAGATCAGATATAGTAGCAGTAGATCTGAAATGGCTTGTGTTCTCTAGGAATTACATCATCTGTCAGTAGTATTTTAAAATTAACAGCAACAAAAACTAAATAAAATGCACCTGCCTTGAATCCAAGCACTAAGGAGACAGGAGCTGGAGGATATCTGTGAGTTCCAGGCCACGGCTATATAGAAAAGGCTATATATATGTGTGTGTGTGTGTGATATATATATGTGTGTCTGTATATATGTATATGTGTGTATGCATATATGTATAAATGTGTATGTATATATGTATGTAAATTTATATACATAAATTTAAATATATAATATATAAAAATTAAATATATGTAATACATAATTTTAAATATATAATGTATATAATTTTAAATATGTAATTTTTACATTTCACAGTGCTGGAGATTGAATTCAAGGCCCACTCACACACTAGGTTAGTTAGTGCTTTACACAGAATAACAGCGCAGCCTCCTTTGATGGCATTGAAAGGTGAGAGCCAAGAGATCACATGAGAAGCAAAGGCAGGTCCTTCATCCAGACTCTTGCTCTAATGCAGCCCATTTCTCACCAGTAAGTAGACAGGCGGCGGCCTCTTTGCTAGTTAGAAACGTAAAACACTTTTCTAAAGGCTGTTCGTTTGGCGCTTTTGAAAACTTGTGTACGTAATAAATAGTCTAATTCCTCCACATTAAGCCTTTGCCATCACCAGGTCTGTGGCACATCAGTGACATCAAGTCCCAGAAGGCCACATTTATTTGGAGAATGAAGACTACAGGAAAAGCTTCCAGAGCAGAATTTTGATTACAAATAAAATTCAAAGTGAGGCGTCCAGTTTTAAGGACTAGGTATTTCTCCTAATTAGACAAGAGAGATGGGAAGCCTGTCATTTATTCTAGCATGATTCTGTAAATGTTTCCATGTGCCAGGCCAGAGAGGGCAAAACTGGAGCCCAGCGCATTCGTTAGAAAAAGGGGGGGAAGGGGGTGGCAGGAGACAGGCTCCCTCAAGCTGGACCTCTGAGGGGCACACCAGCAGTGGGTGTCTACAGGAGAACTCTTTTCTAGTGATCATGATAGCACAGATGTGTGTCCCTCTAGAAAGGCAGCAGCTGCAGGCGTCACCTGCCCAGCCTACCGGCTATGAGATCATTTTTTTGACTCGGGTTATCTTGTTGAGCCTAAACAATTCCAGTGGACTCTCACTACCTGGAATATTTGAAAGCTTGCAGTTACTTCAGGTTCCACCTGAACTAAATTTTTCCCCCGATGATTCAGATATTTAATGGAAATATTTGGTCTTTTATTATTTATTTATTATTTTGTTTTCTACAAAATAAATTGAAATTTTCATCCATGTATACAATGTCTATGATCATTGCCGGTCCCCATTTCTGAACTTGGGCTTCCCCCAAACCTTCCTGGGACAACAGGGTTGTTGCTATGCAGCCCTGGCAAGCCAAGGCAAGCCAAGCAAGTAGAGAGAGAAGTTAGCTCAAATGTTAAAAAAGAAAAAGTCCTCTTCCCTCACCCAGATTTCAGGTATAGAAGCCTGGGCCTTCCATGCGTGCCTAACTCTTCTGATAACTTAGAAAACTTGCTAGGTTAAAGTTTTTTGTTTTTTAAAAGATAATGTCTTATGAGATGACATTCAGACAAATGTAAAGGAAGACGCTGTTTCCTGGGTTTCTCTTTCTGTTGATTCTTTGCTTGTGTTTGCTGCTGCTGCTCAGGATAGAACTTGGCTACAATGTGTGTGGAACACAGTCTGCCCTTGAACCAGGCTCCGTTCCTGAGCTTAGCTCTGTACATGTTGTTGCTTTGCAAGTGATCTGTTTTTCTCAAAGCTAGAAGCCCTCTTTGAACCACACAAACTTAGCTGTCCTGTGTGAATTTGAGAATGTTTGTGTTTCATTTTATTTTTCGAACTGACTTATTTAAAAAAAAAAAAGCAGAAGATAAAAAAAAATCTGGAATTTGAATAAAGTAGTATAAAGAATTGTATAGAGGCTGGAAAGATGAGTCAGAGGTTAAGAGCACTGGCTGTTTTTCTAAAGGTCCTGAGTTCAATTCCCAGCAACCACATGGTGGCTCACAAACATCTGTAGTGGATCTGATGCTCTCTTCTAGTGTGCATGAAAACAGAGCACTCATATACATAAAATAAATAAGTAAAATCTTTCAAGAGTACTTTTCCTTGCAGAGGACCCAGGTTTGGTTCCCAGCACCTCCATGGTGACTCACAACTGTTCATCACTGCAGTTCCAAGGGCTCTAGCACAGTCTTCTGCCTCTGTGGGCACCAAGAAGACACACAGTACACACACATACACATAAGCAAAACCCCAATAACTAAATGTGTAATAAACAATCTATCTATGTGTGTCTGTAGATCTGTAATGTCTTGCCAGTGTCCCATGTTGGATGGACTGCTTAGGAGACATTCGTCCTGACCGCAGAGATAGCAAGTAGCTACTAATTTTCCCAACTAGCAACACTTTTTTAGTTTTTATCCTGGGCCTCACGTATCCCAAGCGAGCCTCAAACTCTTGATGTAATAAAGAATATTGTTGTGTTCTTGACCCTCCTACCCCAGCCTCCCAAACACAAGAGCTACTGGTGTGTGCCTCCACATTCGGCTCTATCGGTACTTTTAAAAAATAGCTTACAAAGTCAGTTTCCCTACGGCATGTTCAGACATGGTTTCTGTTGACCTAGGTCTCCCATTCCCATCTCCATGTTCCCCCCTACCCCGTTTCTACTTAACCCTTTCCACCCAGTACTTGTTTGTTGATCCTGTCTTAGTCTAAGAATGTCTCCCCTTTGATTTCTATCACGTCCATCTCCATTTTGTAAAGGAAGAAGTCAGAACTGCTCCCTGTTAAACCAAGTCAAGCCAAGAGGCTTTGCTGAGCACAGAGCCTGTGGCAGGTACTCCCCCTCTTCATAGACCTCATAGACTGCCAGGAGAGTCGGGGGGAGTCCCACTCTTGTCTTGGAATGACTGTGGCAGAGCTTTCTGCAGCTTAAGAGGTGGGCCTTGCCTTCGCTTCCACTTGGAACGGAGGCAAAGAGTTCACCTGTAGGACTTACCCTGTGTCCTTTCTCCCCGATTGCTAGGATCCTAGCTGACCCCACTTCTCCTGGATTAACTGTGCTACAAATGCTCATGCTGTTTCAAATTACCTGTGTTACCCAGGACATCTCAGTGGAAATAAAATTAGCTTAAAGATAGGAAGTACCTCTGATTAGCTCAGCAAAGCCATGGTCAATTCAATTAAAGTGTTAAAATATAGTTCAGAAGAAAGAATGTTTGAGATCATGAACTAATTCCACACAGTTGTTCTGAGCACGCACTGGTTTCCTGGGACCCTGTGCTTTGAAGATAACTACTGTGTTGGGGTTTTGTTTTGTTTTAATGCCTGTTTAATAAAAAAAAAATGTGCTTCAGAATATTGTATTTAACATCAAAGATCATTACGGTGAACTTGTGGTTGACAGTTTTCATTTCACGTAAGTATGGGATAGGCGAGACTTATCAGAGATCTTGCAGATAGATAAAAATCGCAAGCATCTAAGTCATGCCTTGACTGTGTTTCTAGGTGGTTTCCGTCTTCTCCACAGACTGTCTCCCTAGATGTTTACCAGTTACTGCAGCAACAGTGTTGCTGTTTGTTCCTGAACATCCTTTAAGCCTCAGGGACCCCACCAAGCAGGCAGGTAGCTGGAACTTCACTGCCCCCACCAATCTCCTTTCTGGGTTGTATGAAGGCTCTAATTGAGCAATCGAAGAAGTTTAACATTGGACAGTCATTTCAGAAATAAGACTGGGGTAAGCCATGTGCTTCGTAAAGCTGTCAAGAGCACACTGGTTCCCTATGCCTTGTTCAGAATGGGAGTGTTGCCTTGTGGGAATTGACCTGAAGACAATCCAGACAACATCTTGGTTGGGCTTTGAATATTTTTTAAGGAACATATTTTTTTTTAAGTTTCCTAGAATCACTCTTAAATTAAAACTGCCTCGGGAGTGGGTAGCTTTATCACTGAAAGTGACTGAGGATAAAGCACAATGGTGCAAAGCTTGCTCTCCTTTAAAAATGGCCATCAGGGCTGGAGAGATGGCTCAGCAGTTAAGAGCACTGACTGCTCTTCCAGAGGTCCTGAGTTCAAATCCCAGCAACCACATGGTGGCTCACAACCATCTGTAATGAGATCTGATGCCCTCTTCTGATGTGTCTGAAGTCAGCTACAGTGTACTTATATATAAAATAAATAAATCAAATAAATAAATAAATAAATATGGTCACCAAATTGTCCAGGGTCCCCTTAAGATGGAGTTTAGATAATATCCACTTTTAGAATAAGTTTACCAATTTCTTAATTAAAAACAAAAAAAAACATAAGTGCCTGTGGTGCTGTACATCATCTGTAAATCCTAGCATTCAAGTTTGAAGCCAGCCAGGGAGGTATGTGTGCAAGCACAGGTACACGCCTGTAACTATATGTGTGTAAGCGCAGGTACGTGCCTGTAGCTGAGGGCACCTAGGATGCCAAAAGCATTTGCCTGACCACGATCCAAAGATAGTCATTGTGTGCAGACCTCCCCTCCCAATCTTCAGAACTTGTATGTATTGAGAGAAGCTGCACTTTCAGATATAAGTGCCTTCTCTCTTGGCACATTAGGTTGTAATTCTGTTGACTGTGTTTTGAATCTTTGGAAGCAGAATGCATAATATCAAACACAACGTCCAGGGAGAAATGTATACACCTCGAATCCTGGGAGGGAAAGAAAGTCCAGAAAGTCGAGAAAGAAGGGTGAGAAAGGTGCTGCTCTTCAATGGGTGCTGCCAGGATGTGTGTGTGTCCGTCACCCAGGGATGCGAGTGCCTGTTTACGTCTGTGCTGAGCAGGTGAAAACGGAAGTCTGAGTAACCCTGACTTTGGTTGAAATAGTAACAGAATACAGCAAGTTAAGTTGTTGTGAGAGTCACGGCCTCATTCTTCACTGCTAGTTTATGTAGACAGACAGACACCATGGGTGAGCGTCTCAGTGCTGCGGGAGGCGGAGGCGGAGGCGGAGGCGGAGGCGGGCAGATCTCTGAGTCTGAGGCCACCCTGGTCTAAAGCGTGCAGAGTGGGATACAGGTCAGCCAGGGCTACAGAGAAACTATCTCAAAACAAACAAACAAAAACAAAACAAAACAAAAGGTGCTGACTCTGGGACTTAACTGCTTGGTTGAGTTCTACTGTTGAGCTTCTAGAAGGTATTTTGTTCATAACAACTTTAAAACTGAGCTACAGGAGACTGGAGAGGTGGCCCATTGGTTAAGAGCACTGGCTGCTCTTGTAGAAGTCTCTAGTTCAAGTCCGAGCACCAAGAGCAGCAGTTCACAACTGCCTGTAACTCCAGTCTCAGGATCTGATGCCCTTTCCTGGCCTCTTCAGACACACAAGTGGTGCACAGACATACGTGCAAGCAAACACCCATACACATAAATCATAAAAAAAAAAAACCCTATAAATACGAATTGTTTTTTATTTCAAAGTTACTTTCTTTTATTAAATATATAATTGTTTGGATCATTCAGCCAAACAATACTATAAAGTTTTTTTTTCCTTCATTCTTTTGATTTTCAAATAGATAAACAAATTTACATTAATGCAGTATAATTGATCTAGATAAACTACAATTATATCTAACGCCTTTGTCCCCCATCAAGAAGCACACTTTACCACGTCACTTTACCACGTCGCTACCTTATGTACCGCAGCCTCTGGCACATCACTGTTATCTACCAAGCTCAGTCATTCAACTTTCCACATAAATTGAACTTTTTAAAAGCTAAAAACTCTTTGAGGGCCGGGCGTGGTGGCGCACGCCTTTGATCCCAGCACTCAGGAGGCAGAGGCAGGCGGATTTCTGAGTTCGAGGCCAGCCTGGTCTACAAGGTGAGTGCCAGGACAGCCAGGGCTACACAGAGAAACCCTGTCTCGAAAAAACCAAAAAAAAAAAAAAAAAAACAAAACAAAAAAAACTCTTTGAGTTGCCAGGAGTCCTATAACTCAATAGTATAACCCTAGCACCTAGGGGAGGGGAGAGGGAGGGGGGAGGGAGGGGGAGGGGGAAGGGTGAGGACCTCAAGAACAGCCCCCTACACTCTACCCCCACCCCGCAAGCATCTCAAGGTCATGGTGTGAATTGAACAAATTTTGTTTTAAATAAATCGGTGCTGAATTTCATGAATGTATGTGTGTGTGAGGTATGTGCGAGTGTGTGCATGAGTGTATGTGTGTGTATATGTGTGTATGAGAGAGTGTGTGTAAGCTGTGTGGTTTTGAGTGTGTATAGGTGTGTGTGAGTGTTATGTGAGTTGTGTGTGAGTGTGTTTGTGTGTGTGTGTGTGTGTGAGGGGGGGGTTGAGTTGGAAAATTGGCCAACAGATGCAGGGGACAAATATAGGAAATTAAGGACCTCTGAGCTATTCTTGACAGTCTCTAAGTGAGTTTGCAGCTGTTGTTACTGTCAGAACTTAAATAGCTTTGCTGTGTTAAAAAAAATAAATCCAAAACATATGGATTTCAGCAAATTCTATGTTTATTGTTGGTGCTTATTAAGGAAAGGCACTTTGGTCAAAAAATGAAGACGTTCTCTAGGCTGTGAAAACAGTCTCCTCTGTCGGCAGGCAACTGCTGACAGTATCATCAAAGTGTCTGTCCTTCTGAGGCTTTTAATTTAGTGGCCAACAGTAGCTTCCTCACTAATGGAGCAAAGTTTTGAGACCAGGTTTTTTAATTACATTCATCTATTTGATCTTATTATTGTATGTGTGTCCTTGCGTGGATGTAGAGATCAGAGGACAACTGGGGGCTGTAGTTTTCTGTCTCTACCAAGTAGGTTCCAACTCAAGGGTCCAACTCAATTCATCAGGCTTGGCGGCCAATACCTTTCTCCACCTTGCCAGTAAATTATGTTGCTTTTAGAGACAGAAACTCAAATCTACAAAGACATTCTGAAGCTAATTCCCCTTCCAAGCTTTTGAAATGTATACCTGTCTGATGCGCAGAAAGAAACCCATCTCTAATGAGGAAACCACCTTCCAGACTCCCAGAGCGGCCTCCCTCTCGTCTCGAGTCCATAGCTGAGGATGCCATCCACCAGCTGTGAGGTCCCTCCCAATCCCTCGCAGTCATAATGGAGAGAGCAGCAGTGTCCTTAAACCAGGAGACAGCAGTGGGACTGGAGTTTGGGGATGGCCTTAAAAGCCACGCTGTGAATAATCATGGCGCACAGAGGCTGGAGAGAAGGCTCCAATGGAATATCTACACGTTTAACTCTGTTCCTTGTCATATATTCACTAAGTGAACAATTAAAAAGAAATAACCCACGTAGAATGGGTTAAAAGAAAATAACGATGAATTTTGGAATTTGGAATAATTATTATTAATTTCTGCCATTAAAACTCCAAAGACGGGCTGGTGAATGGCTCAGTGGATAGGAGCACCCGACTGCTCTTCCAGAGGTCCAGAGTTCAAGTCCCAGCAGCCACATGGTGGTTCACAACCATCCGTAGCGGGGTCTGGCGCCCTCTTCTAGAGTGTCTGAGGACAGCTACAGTGTGCTTACATATAATAAATGAATCTAAAAAAGAGAAAAGAAAAAAAAAAAAAACTCCAAAGACTGGCTGCTGGAGAGATGGCTCAGCGGTTAAGAGCACTGGCTGTTGTTCCAGAGGTCCTGAGTTCAATTCCCAGCAACCACATGGTGGCTCACAACCATCTGTAATGGGATCCGACAGCCCTCTTCTGGAGTGTCTGAAGTCAGCTACAGTGCACTCATATACATAAAATAAATAAATAAATCGGGGGGGGGGCGGATCGAAAGGTTTAATTTAAGAATTTCGTATTTCTTTAATAAGTTGAATTTTGGAATTAAGAAGAAATGCATGAGAGAAGAAGTGGAAAGCTTTGCTGTAGAACTCGCAGAAGGTGTAGCACGGTAAATCTCTTAGTAAAATAAAAACCCAAAGACGTATGCTAAGAGTGTAACGAGAAAACTGAAGACTTTTATAATTGCTTTTTAAAAAAAAATGCTGCCAGGCAGTGGTGGTGCAGGCCTTTAATCCCAGCACTTAGCAGGCAGAGGCAGGCGGATTTCTGAGTTCGAGGCCAGCTTGGTCTACAAAGTGAGTTCCAGGACAGCCAGGGCTATACAGAGAAGCCCTGTCTCGGAAAAAAAACAAAACAAAACCAAAAGACCTGCTTATACAATTTTGAAAAGTTACATTTGGAAAGGAGAGGAAGTGGTAGAGATAGAGGAGGCATGAACCTTGATTCTTCTTCACGGGGTGAGCTGAGGCTGTCTTTGTGATGAGTCTGCTGCTGACAGGGACGCATAGCCCATCAACGGTCCACCTTTGTTCTTAGCTCATAGGTCTCAGAGCTTTCCCCGGGTGTTTGTGTTGGTCCACGTGCCATGGTAGGACCATTCTTTTGTAACAGTAATTAGCTATATTTGGACAACTGCTTATTTTTTTTTTGACAGGGGTGTCACACATTTACAAAAATAGTAATGTTTCTCCTTTCACCAAAGAACTGTAATAGAGGTGACAGCCAGGGCTGGGGCAAGCGCTCAGTGTGTAAAGTACCAGGCACACAAGCAAGGGGACCCACATAAAAGGTGGGCACAGTGCTGTGCACCTGTAACTCCAGTGCTGAAGTCAGCAGGGGTTGGGACACAGGTGGACACCTGGAATCACTGGCCAGTCGGCCTGGGTGAGCCAGTGAGCGCCGCATTCACTCACAGACCTTGTCTCAAAACCGGAGCAGAGAGCAGTAACCAAGGAGGACTGACATCCTTGCCCTCTATACACACACAGCTACCTGACATACACATATACCACACACTCGCACACATACATGTCAAAGGCAGGAGGCTGGGAGAGACAGTGACTAGGACTGGGAACACTAACTGCTGGGGAATTGAATTGTTTCTCGGCACACAGGCATACACGCAGGAAAATAGAAAGAAAACAGAAGACGTTTTTAAAGCCCCAGAATAGAAAATGCAGCTTCAGTTGCAAGAACCTGAACTAATTGTTTTTATGAGATCATAAATGTGTCCTGATTTGGGGGACTGCCACGCTGGCGAGCCACTCTATTGTGGTGAGGAGCCTTGGAGGATTTGGAGGACATCAGATGAATCTTCAGTGTTACAGTCTTGGGGCTGCTGTCCATCCCCCCAGTGAGCAGCTTCCAGTGCTCAATGAGGTGGCATCCATGTCTTATTTTATAATAACTTTTGAGGGAGACACACCGAAGCATTGAAGAGAGGGAGCAACCCAGAAACGAAGAAAGCATTGACGATAAAAGCAGCAGAGAGTAAATTACCTACAGACAAAGAGCAGCTCTAACAGGCCCTCACACTTACCAGCCCGACCGCCCTTTGCAGCCTGTTGGCTAACAGATACTCTGTGCTTCCGCCTTCTTCACCATATTGATGAGCACGTCAGATGGAAGTCTTGCCTCCCAAGCTTGCCATCCAGCGTAGAAGCAGATGCTAAACAGAAAGGCTACTCAACACACCTCCCGTGATATACATCGTTAGGGACTGGGTAGTCCAGTAACCCCGGAAAGGTGCAGAACAGAGGTCGCAGAAAGTAGACAATGCCATGCTCAATGGGAGAGGGGCAGAGTACACGTATGACAACCTTGTCATTTGTTTAGTGCAGGACATCAAAAACAGACTTTGCTTAGATTTGGCACGTGGTCTATACTCAAACACACCCCAAACCCCTAAAATTATTTCTTGACAAAAATAAATCTATCCGTCTCTCTGGGAGGTTTTTTTGGTTTGTTTGTTTTGTTGTTCTGTTTTGTTTTGTTTTTCTGAATCTTTTATTTGATCTAGCAATAGAGCCATCCCATCAGGCCTACGGGCACAGAACTTAGGACTGAAGGAAGGAATCGGGCGTGATTAGTTAGCCAGCCAGGATGGAGTGGAGGCAGGAACAGGGATCAACACAGGTCAGAGCCCTGCACCTCATCCTGTCCCTAACAAAGGAAGGTGTTTGCTTGCTTTTAGAGATCTGTGGCATCCAAGAATGTACAGGTTCTACCTCTGAAGGAAAAACAAACACGTTGTAAGTAAACTTTGATCCTAAACAAATGGAGTTCTCGCCCTCCGTCCCCCACCCCCACCCCCTGCCTGCAGAACCATTGTCTGGGCATCCTGTGGTTGCTGTAGATACCTAGAGCTCTCCAAGTCCTGGGGAACCTAAGGGTAAACCTGCCAGTGGGTGATTGAACCTTCTCAGCTCTTCTCTTGTGGACTATGATTTGACAAAATAAAGTTTGGATATTTATTTGGTTGGTTGGTTGGTTGGTTGGTTGGTTTTGCTTTTTTGAAACAGGGTTTCACTGTGTAGCCCTGGCTGTCCTGGAACTCACTATGTAGACCAGACTGGCCTTAAACTCACAGAGATTCTGCCTCTGCCTCCTGCGTGTTGGGATTAAAGGTGTTCACCACCACCACCCTCCCTGGCTGGGTTTTGATTTCCAAGGAGTTTAAATAAGGGCGACCGAGCATAGCACTACTGAGGGTCAGAACATGAAACCATTCAGTAGGTGCTGCTGTCTCCAAGCCTCATCCTCTAGACTTTCCTGTTGCATCGTGCAGGCCAGGCCAGTTCTTCAGTCTTATTTTCATTCATATCTGCAAAAAGGTCACCTGGGTACCTAACGAGTAGATTTTTCTAGTCGTAACTTGCTGCCCACCCAGCCCTACTGTGTGCTCAAGATTCAGTCTCCAGAAGCCAGCTTGCATTCCTCCATGGCCTCTAGCTCTGGTAGAAGAGTGAGGACCAAGAACTACATTTGGAGAGTCCAGTCTCGGGAGTAAGTGGTAGTTAGACAGGTATTCTAGGAAGAAGAGAATCCAGTGCCCTTGACTGATCTTCCGGCCCAGGCAGGCTGAGCTCTTAGAAGCCATGCATACATCTCAGCAAAGGGTGAAGAGCCCTGTCCTCTGAGCTGGGCCACTGCTTTTGAAGTGTGATGATCTAGCATTGGTGCCAAGTAGAGGAGTCCTTTGTTTTACAATAGTGAGACCTGAGGAGGCGGCTGATAAGACCTGGGACCCTGGTGTGAAAATGACCCTTTGAACTGGGAAGAGTCCTTAGATAAGCCAGCCACAGCATTGTTATATCCAGCCCCATTTTATTGGGCTCTTTACAGACCGAGGTATGCAGATAATGGCATTCCAGGCCTGTCTGCACAGACAAGGGGACTTAGTTTAAGAATGCCAACTCCAGAGAAGGTCTATGGGAAAACTAGGCTCACATTAGAGGAATCCATCTATAGTTATTTTAAAAAAAAATATATATATATATGCCAGGAAGAAAATATCAATGAAACCCAATTATACGCTCTCTTTTACCCAAGAAAAAGTTAAGATTCCAGCTTTCAAATTGTCTCGATCGCCTTTCACAGCGAATGGAGTGGATGGATGACTCGTTAGTAAAAGCCATTGGGAGAAAGGGAAGCGGAGAAACAATAAATGGTAATTTTCTTTCAAGGTGGTATTTCAGTCGGAAGTGTCCTGTATCTTAGTCTCGGATGGTTCATTCATGACTCAGCCATTCAGCAAACCTTTGTCTGATGCCAGCCCTGCTCAAGCTGCTGAGCTAGTTAGTGTTGTCAGGCACCCAGCACAGCACTCTGGTACCACGTCCTTGGAGTTAGTCTCCTACCCTGGCACCGTCACAGATAGCAATCACTTTACCGCGAAGGATGAACAGAATCCGGAGGAGATGCGACAGGCTGCTGGACCCTCCTGCTCTAGGCTGGCGTTTTTCTGGAACTTTATTCTAGAGTATGCTTTAAATGAAGGGTTTCATTTTCCCTGTCCAGCAGCTCCTTGGGTATTTGTGTCCACGGGTGCTTTCCAGCGTTCCCTCGTGTGAGCCTAAATGCATCTCTAGACAGTCTCCCAAAATAGAATTTTCCATTCCAGACTGAGGAGCTATAGCTGAGATGGAGAATTTAGGGTAAATGCCATGGAATCTTTGTTGGAAGTTGGAAGCTCTCACTGCTCAGGCCTGCAGGCCCTTCACTCGCTACGCTGGAACCAGAGCCAGCCACCTCCTGGTATCTGTTCTCCAAGGGAGCGGATGAAGTTACCTCTATGTGGCAGTTAGTTAGCGTCAGCCAGCTCCCCAGTGTACACCCCCTGTCCCTTCATCCCCCTGCTCCCCGCTGCCATACATCTGCCCTTCATCCCTCCAGCTCCTGCATGTGCACCTGCCCTCCATTGCTCTACCACACACCACAGACACCACACACACACACACACATATACCACACATACACACACACACACACCACATACACACCACACACATATACTACACATACACACACACACACACACACCACAGATATACCACACATACACACACACACACACCACACATATAACACACACACACACACACACACCCCTGCCCTCTGATCCTAGCAACAGCGCATTGGCTTACTACATCTCTTGCATCCTCTGGCATCCACTGCCCTGCAGCCCCAGGTTTCATAAAGAATTCAGAAAATTCCAGGACTCCCCAGCCTAGAGACCTAAGCAAACACCCACCATTTTGTGGATTAGAAACACAAGTCCAAAGGACAGAGCTCTTGTAGCCAGTCAGTGGCAGAGACAGAACCACAAGCCAAGACCAGACCTTCCCCTCTACCAGAGAACTAGGACAGAGGACTACAGCTTCCCAGGAACCGGAAGCTGCCACTCTGTCTGATGCCTCCCCCTCCCCTTCATCGCTTTGATGCCTCTTTTTCCCATCTGTGTTTGAAACCAGGCAATTCTGGGATGTTTCCCAAATAACTAATGCTCCACCCAAGCAAGATTCTCTTCAGATTGTTGAGGCTCTAAGTCAGCAGTTCTCAACCTTGCTGATGCTGCCACCCTTTAGTGCAGTTCTTCATGTTGTGGTGACCCCCCATACACACACCATAAAATTATTTTGTTGCTATTTCATAATTGTAAATTTGCTACTGTGCTAAATCGTAATGTAAATATCTGACACTCAGGATATCTAACATGTGACCTCCAGAAGGGTCCCGACCCACAGGTTGAGAACTGCTGTTCTAACAGAAGCTGTGTATGAAGCAATCCTTTATCCCTAGACCTATGGATCAGTACACGTTGGATCCCGCTGTATAAAACTTGAGCCCAGACCAATAAAGGTTAGCACTGCAGGAGAGATTTACAGCTTTGCTGGTTCTTGCCTTTTCTTTTTCCCCAAACAATAGTTCGTTTGTTGACTCACCTTACCCAGGGTGTTCAGACTCACTTGAGTTTTAGACCAAAATGCCCAAGAAGTAGAGGATACTCTAATAGGGAAGTGCGCTGCACTAAGTTGCTATTGTATAATGAGATACATAGTATCGGAGGATACTTTACAAAGATCCATAGTGTTGTACCGACACTCTACCCCTCTCCCCTGCCTGATCCATCCCTCCTTCCTCCTCAGAGTCAGATTCTCTGGACTTTTCATTTTCCACCATAACCATTATAAAAGATTGTTTTCATGAATTCTTAGAAGTGTAATAACTGAGCCAGACATGGTGGCTCACACCTTTAAGCAATCCCAGCACTTGGAAGGCAGAGGCAGGTGGATCTCTGTGAATTTGAGCCTGGCTTACATAGTGAGTTACAGGACAGCCAAAAGAGGAAAGATGAAGTGTGTTATGTGGGAGCTGGGGAGATGGCTCAGCAGTTAAAAAGTACTTGACTCTTCTTCCAGAGGTCCTGAGTTCAATTCCCAATAACCATATGCTGGCTCACAACCATCTGTCATGGGATCTCATTCCCTCGTCTGGCTCTGTGTGTGTGTGTGTGTGTGTGTGTGTGTGTGTGTAGACCGAGCACTCATAAACATGAAAAACATGAATATATCTTTAGAAGGGAGAAAAATAAATGTAATAACTGTGTTTCAGTCATGATTAAAATGACTTTTCACTATCATCCGATTGTCCAGAGCTAACTTGTAAAGATTCATGAGTGTCAAACTGATGGATTGATTCAAATGAGGCTGACTTCATCATAGCTTTATATCTTGATTAAAAACCACAGGAACCGGTACTCTTAGCATGCAGTGTATCCATAGATAGGTATTTATCTTGTTCTCTGGCTAACGAAATACTGTCAGTCTAGTGATTGAAGCCAGCTATAAGCTTATGTGTAGTCTGGCACATGCCTGACTGTAGCCATCTTCTGTTTCTGTGCATTAAACCAACACAGATGCTGTGGCTTTGAGACTGTCAGTCACCATCATTTAGGCTCTGTAGTTGGCTCCGCGCGGTGCTCTCTTCAAAGATGGTGTGATGAGGATTTGAGGTTAGTTCTTCCAGAGGAGTCTTCCTTCCAGTAATAGGATAATAATACCTCAAAAAATTATTACATGCAATAAAACAAACCAGAAGACTGAGCAAGAGAAGCCGCTGACTCGTATCAGAAGAACAGCAAAGGCAATTATAACAGTTAGGAGGAAGAAGTAGAATTATAACCAGATGGACCCATTTGTCAGTGGTCAGATTGAAAGGAACAGCAGCTTATGGGAGCAAGAAATGGGAGACTATGCCCCAATCCTAGTGAATGGGTGTACCCCCATGTCCAGAGGGTTCCAAGTCTCCATCCAGGTTTGTCTATAAGGGTCACTGTTTTTTGTTTTTTGTTTTTTGTTTTTTTTTCTTGTTGCTTTGTGTATATAACTTGATCTGCTTAGTATTCTCGCCAAATAGTCCCTGTCCCACAAATGACAGGTGATCTGCCCGTTATGTGTCATATGTTAAGACACTAATGAAGACTCTGACGTCAGAGAGAGAGCAGCTGCTCTGCAGCCTTCACGTTCACCAGCCCTCCTCAACAGGACAGTGACTCATTTACATACACAGAGGCAGCGCTCGCCTCAAAATGGAGTTTATGCAGAGTTATAGGATCTGCCTGTAGTCCCAGCTACTGGGGAGGTTAAAGTGGCAAGATTGCATCCACTCAGAAGCTGGAGTCCAGGCTGTGTGGAAGGAAGGAAGGGAGGGAGGAAGGGAGGAAGGAAAAAGGAAAGAAAGAGCTAACTATTTTGTCTGTGGAAATAGTAATTGAAATATTTTAAATATTTTTAATCCAACTGAACTAAAACCAAAGATTTTATAGCAACCCAAAAGAAAAGTTTTGCTATAGAGAGAAGTGGCGCTAGGTGGAAACGTCAAGGTTAATCAACAGAGCTTAGCAGTCCATGATGGCTGTGTTTCTAGAAGGAAAAAAAAAGGGGGGGGGGATAAAAATAAAATTGAAAGTGCTGTCAAAACTGGAGCTGTGTGCATGAGAAATGTGTTGAAAATGCAGAAACTACGTAAGTAAAATAAAGCATTGCCTGTGTCCAAAATGGTAGGCTTGGATATTAGATGATGAAATGATCTGATTTCTAAATTTCTTAGCTCATGGGTTTTTTTTTTTTTTTTAAACTCCTCTTGCAAACATTTTGGGAGAGCTATGTATGGTTCATAAAGGTTCTGTGCGTTAAATCCATTACCACAAGTCGCTTCAAAATAGCAGTCCCCCATTACCACAAGTCACTTCAAAATAGCAGTCCCCCTAACCCACTTAAGGACAGACTGACTTTCACTGGAGAAAGACATTTTGACAAGGATGAGTGAGATTCCTCAAGTCAGTTATGCATGCAGATTGTCTCAGGGGAGGGGTGAGATTCATTCATCAATGTGCCTGCTCTGTGAGGAAGCATGAAGACATGTTGGGGTCCCGGAAGAATTTTGCAGTGACCAACTAATGATTGTAATTTTGAAGAGGCTCTTGGCTTTTATGGCACAAATGAGCCACTTTCTCAGAGCTGGTAACTTAAGGTTGATGTTGTCAGCAGATCAGTGGTTCCTAAGGCCGTCGCAAGCTGCAGTTGCCTGTAGAGAGTACTCCAATCACATACATCGCGATTCAGATTCACTGAGCACATGCTGGAGACTTCTCTGTCTCCAGAGAGGCTTCCTGCAGCTGGCTCAGGGAGCCTGTACCACTGTCTGATACCTGGTAATAAAGACAGCTTACTTCCCAGCTGCAATCTCTGATATCTGGCTTTCTTGCCCATACAATAAGCAGAAAATTTCCCATAGAAATGGCTGACTTACTTTTGCCTACTTTTGGCTCTGAACTCCTTACGATCAAGCAATCGACCTGCATCTACTTCCTGAGTAGCTGGGACTGCAAGTCTTAGGTAGACACAAATTAAAACACGTCACCCATTTTATAGACACTTTTGGAATCGTTGTCATGGCAAAATAATCCCATCTTTTCCCTACCACTGGCTTCCAGTCCAAGGTACACATGTGTATGCATGCATGCATGTGCACACAAATATGCTCTCTCTCTCTCCTCCAAATCCAACAGGAAACATGGGAGTGGTGATTGGTAGTGCTCTGGATCATGACTAAGGAGCTATGATGTGGCCAGAGAAGCTGAGGCACCATCATGAGGTCCCGCTTACACAAAGCGAATGATGAAGTGTTAGCCGGAAAAGAAAGCAGAGAATGTCTGACGATGAACACTGCCTAGATAGCTGAGGGATTTCCTTTCCTGAGTGGCTGTCACTTCTGCTGTTGGGTGACATGCTTGCTACATGGGAGAGACCTGTGCCCAGCCTGCAGATCTGCCTCCTCTTTCTTGAGGCACTTACAACTGACACAGACTGTAGCTATCCCCAGCAGCTCTGACACCCCTTCCCTAACTGGGAGACAACCCCCATGGCCTGCTTAGCTGAGATCCTCTGCTAGCTAGATATGGTTGTTAGAGGAAGGGACTACCTGGTTTCCAGCTGGGACATTCTCCTTAAAGTCACTTGAATGATAGCTAAGCAGTCCCCTTGTTCTTAGCCCATGCCATTTCCTCTCTGGACTAAGGGGACACTTACAGGAGCTTAACTGCCTCTAAGGACTGTGCACTGGGCCCCCCAGTGCCCTAGCTCTCTAAGTGTCCTCTTAGCTTATGACATTTTCCCCACAAACCCTGCATTTCCTTGTACCTTGTTTCCTCTGTTTAAGAAAACTGATATTCCACTGTCATCTAACATTTAGAACTTCTAAAATCCACACCTAATTTGTGTGTGTGTGAAGAAATGTTTGTTGTGGTTTTTTTTTTTTTATTTATTTAATTTTTTCTTTCTTTTTTTTGAGACACAATGTCACTCTGTGGCCCAAGCTAATCTGAAACTTGCCATGTATTCAAAACTGGGCTGGAACTCACAATAATCCTCCTGCCTCCTGAGTGTTGAGATTACTCTCCAGCTCAGTGACGCTTACGTATGGGCGCGTCTGGATAGACCTTCTCCTCCGATGGTTCATCGGTGTGGTGACCTGTATTAGAACTGCGTTGTGATATTCTGTTTTGTGGGAAATTCCAGGGATTTTTGTGTGTATGCGTGTGACTTAATGTCATTACTGCTCAAAACTCCAAAGAACCTGTTGTCTTGTGTAGACAGTGTGAGGGAAGTCTGAACTTGTTCACCCCAGGTGGAGTAACTGAGCCTCGGCTTCACCAGCTGAGTAACAGGTGTGCAGTGTTGTCATGAGGTCTCGTCTTTGACAGCGGAATTGAGCCATAAAAGTTCTGAATAATTTATGCAGGTCTGCAGGAGTCCGGGTAGAGATTGTTAATCCCAGACTTTAAAATGTGCCGATTTCACTCAGGGATGCTTAGAGTGAATTTTTATTGTGGCCCTTATCTTTGGCCTAAGGTGAAAATGTTCAGATTGCCCCAGAAGTCAAAATTAATTTAGTTTATCATTATCCATGGGTTTAACATCTTCTGTTTGGCTTTTAAGTAGAGTCGGAGCTCATCGTGATCCTATGTTTCGATTTATGCCTTAAAATATTACAAGATGGCCAATACCAGGGATAAGAACCTTTTAAACCATCTTTAATTTCAGTGTAACTGCGAAGTCTGCGTAGTCTTCTTATAAACTGAATATTGCGTGTCTGTGGCTCTTCTTCACCTGGTTTGCGTTAGGAAGTCATGGAAGCTAAATCAGAAAGCTCTCTAAAGAAAGCCTCACAGCAAAGAAAGACACAGAGGGGAGAGATCGGAACACCCTGCGCCCCCCCCCCCCCAAAGTACATTCCAGTGAAAAGTGTGGGTCCTTGGTAGTTGAGAGTAGAGAAGAGAAAGACAAATGGTTTTAAAGAATCCTACCTAAGGAGGACCCCAGTTAAGTAGTTTCCATATTTCCCTTGGAGAAGCATTCAACAAAGAAGAAAAAATCTTAAAAGCAACACAAACCCTGATAATCCATCATTCTTTCCCAGGCCATCCCCTAAGTTAACTGATGGCTTTTCAACTAAGGGGGGGGGGGGCGAGGGGGAAGGCAGGCTAGTGAGGTTGCTCAGTGGTTAGAGCACTGGCTTCTCTTTTAGAGGACTCAGATTTGATTCTCAGCATCCATACGGCAGTTCATGATTGGCTATGTAATTCAAGTACCAGAGATCCTGCTGCCTTTTTTTGACCTCAGTGGGCACCATGAATTCTGTGTGATGAATGCAGGCAAAATGCACATATGCCCAAAGTGATAACAGCAACAACAACAACAATTAAATAAAATAAAGCCTGCCACCAAGACCCTCCAGTGAGGATCGTAGCCACCATACCTGCAGAAGGCTACTTGAGGCAGCACAGCATAGCCTCAGCTTGCTTTCTCCTCCTTGTCCTGGCAGTGCCTGTGGTGAGAGCAGATGCTGTCTCTCAGTGCCGATGGAAGAGTGTACAGTCCGGGTGGTGCACTCACTCATGGGTTCTTCGAACTCCTCCATTCAGTTTAGTCCCATCATCACATTATTATTCCTAGCAACAGCATCAAGGGTACTTTGTATGTGTGACTATTGTGCTTCCTTCCCCTGGGAACTCTTATTAAGCACCAGAAATGGAATGACGTGTAGTAGATTTTAACTTGCCCGACTGTATTAAAAACATTCTGCACTTCCTGAAAGGCATCCTCAGGGGTCAGGGGTGTGTCATTTTGAAGACTTCCTGGGACAGCATGAAGATGCTTGGTGCTGCTTATGCCTCTATTTGGCCTCTTTAAAGAAAGAGAAATCATGTGTGTGTGTGTACGTGTGTATGTGTGTGTGTATACACATAAGTATCCACATTTATTTACTTTGTGTGTGATATACGTGTGTGTATACGCATATTCGTGTGCATACAGATATACATGGAAGTGGGTATATATGCACATATGTGTACATGTGTACAGGTCAGAGGTCAGGTATGCTTCAGTTGCTGATCACATTGCTGTGTTGAAATAAGGTCTCTCGCTGCTTGCCAAGTCAAGGTTAGGCTGGCTAGCCAGTGAGCCTCGGGAAGCCTTTTATTTTATTATCTTAGCAATGGGATGCCCTCATTTTGCCCTTCAAGCGTGGGCTCTGGGGACCTGACGCAGGTCCTCACGCTTGCAAGGCCCTGGCACTTTACTGGTGGAGCTATTTTCCATCCCTGGCTTTTTAATCTCTTGAGTGGTAGCTTCCTCCAAAGAGGCTCTTTAACCATATTGCCAGATCTTTCAAAAAATTAAAAAAAGGTATGTGTCACGTCACATCCTCAAATGCAGTCTGGCATGTGACATCAAAACCTCCTGTGTGCTGCTTGCTGTCACTCTTCAGGCAATTGCTCCATCCTCTTTAGACACATTCTCCCCAAAAGTAGGAGGATGGTGAAGTAGTCTGCTGGTAGAGCCCTTGCCTAGCACATGGGAAGCCTAGGTCTGAGCCCCACAGAACACCCTGTACCCTCATACGAATCGAGCGTTGCAGAGGATCCTGGGATCCTGTTAGATCATACCATAGAAAGACTAATAAAAGCCTCAAGTCATAGAAATGGGGCTTCCTCCATTCTATCAGCAACTAGGGAGTCAGTCCCTGGCTGCCAGTGGAGTTTATGTGGAAGGAAGTAGATTCCCCATCAGCTTGGTTCCCAGCCCTCATAGGCTCCCGTTATTTAAACTTGTCTGCAGAAAATCTCTGTTGGGCAGCGTGTCAGGAGAATCGCCTGCAGGCTCTGCCAGACACTTAAGGATTCTGTTGCTGCTTTCTTCCCTCTCATTCTTTATTGTCACAACTGAAGAATGTTAGTTTGGTTTTTTTTTTAAAGCATGATGGTCCTGTGACTTGAACTGTAATCAATTTATCTGACAAGTTTATAATGGTTGCATTATTTCAGTGTCTTTGGCTTTGGGGGGGGGTGTCATGTGAGGCAGCAGAATGGGTCACACAGAGCCTCCGTGGAGCAGCTCTTGAGGTCTGTCCCTTGTTCCACATAATGTCTGTGAGTTGAGGTGGTGATGGGCAAGCCACTGACGACATGCAAGAGTGATATCAGAGAGCGCAGGGCACACTGATGTGGCTGTGACAACCAGGCGACAGAACATCTGCCGTGCGAAGATCTCAATAAGCCAGTTGTGTTGTGTTTGGACAATCAGATGTGTGTCTGCGAGATTGGAATGGCACAGTCAACTCAACAATTCAAGGAATCTCCAGAGTCAGGGAGGCGTTCCTAGCGTATTTGCCTTTGAGCTACATAAATGTTTGGTTCTGCAGGTCAGCAAAGTAATATATTCTCTGAGAGCTGCCCTCAAAGGGGCTGATCGCCGTTGCTTCATTATTGGCTGAAATAACCTGGAATTCAGATTTCTAGCATAGCCTTCTGTGTTCACGTGCTGCCGCTAAGGAAAAAAGTTAGGAAAGGCGAAACAATTTATTTAGCTGTTTATCAGCGCTGCTATGCCAGGCGTGGTAGTACATGACTTTTCCCGAGATTATAGAGGCAGGGGCAGGCAGATCTCTCTGAGTTTGAGGCCAGCCTGGTCTACATAATGAATTCTGGGCCATCCAGAGCTTTGCAATAGATTGTCTTTAAAAAAAAAAAAATCTCTGCTTTCAAACAAATAATACAGAAGCTCAAAAGGATAAGCCATGATGTGAGACTCAGACGTGACTCCAGGCTCCTCTGCACTCTAACAACTTACGTTGTTAGAGGAACTTAACAGTATACCAACAGAACTGAGTGCCAACGATACAGCATCTCCACGAGGCAAAGCCCTAGTATCAGTAATGAGGGGTCCACTTGACTCCTTTGGGTTCTTGCCTAATATATCGCCAAGATAGTGACACCACATAATATGTCCACAATTATTCCGGTTCTAATACACGTTTGACGCCCCACTTAATATAGATTCTACCACTGCCCCTAAGTCACAAACTGTTCCCCTGAAGGAAGGCACTGTGCTATGTCCTTGAGGGACAACACAAGGAAAAACTTGCTCTCTGAAGGATGTGGGTGATATCTGAAGTGCCAGGTCAACCCAGACTCCACATGTACATCCAATAAACAACATCTCCACATCTAGCATCATGAGGAAGGCATAGCTCTCCTTTCCTTTCAAATTCCCCTCTCTTTCTGCAGACACCTTCCACCCTTAGCCTGTGCAGGCTCACTTCATTTCATTGTTGGATGTCCTGTGAGAGTGTTACAGACCTCCTGTGGCTTCGCAGTTTTGTTTTTGTTTTGGTTTTTTTGTTTTTTTTTTTTGTTTTTTTTTTTTTTTTTTTTGTATCTGGAAAAACTATCTTTCAGTGTAGCCCATAACCGGCTCTTAGTGGTCTGCATGTATCTGAAAGTCCCACGTCTGAGGCTGAGCCAAGGGATGTTGAATTGGACAGTTTTTCCCGGAGGATCATTTAACCCTCCATTGCAGGACGCCATACTCGTGCTGCCTTCTGGGAAAGGGTCCACCCTGATTCCTGGCTTCTGCACCTCACGTGAACTGGCTATGTTAGCCAGTCTCGTCCACCAGTTGATCTTCATTGCATACCGCACTGTACCCGTGAGCTCTCAGAAAGCAGTTAGAGGGGAGATGGCTGAAGCCCAAATGATAAGCTAATAAAGGTGGGATGCTGTTCGCTGTGGTCTGTGTTAATTCTGCAATTCAGTGTAAGCGGTGGCGAGGGAGACTGGGACCCTTGAAAAACATTGATGGAGCTAGAAAACACAGCTCTTTTTTTTAATTAATTAATTAATGCATTTCATGTATATGAGTATACTGTAGCTGTTTTCAGACACCAGAAGAGGGCTTCAGATCCCATTACAGATGGTCATGAGCTACCATGTGGCTGCTGCGAATTGAACTCAGGACCTTTGGAAGATCAGTGTTCTTCTTAACTGCTGAGCCATCTCTCCAGCCTGAAAACACAGCTCTTTTGTGCTCAGTGTAGCCCAGTGGTATAGAGCTTGCCATACACAGTCAATTCAGTCTCCAGTGTGTGTGTGTGTATGTATACAAATACATACACACAGAGACAAACAGACAGACAAACAGATACACACACACACACACATTTCATTAATAGTAACCAAAACATCCTTGATTTGTGCTGTCCCTAGTGTAAGTGGCCCGTGGAGCCTCTGGGCTATTCTGTAGGTGTACAGATGTTGGAAGAGAATCTTGTCACTCTAGGTCATAGAATTTCTGACAGGAAAAAAATAAACAAAAGAAACTTGGTGGAGGGCCTGGTCTGACTAAGACAGCAATCCTGGGGTACCTGGGGTGTGTGGAACAGTGCAGACAGAACAGCCTCCTGGACTATTCTGATTCGGACTTGAAGTATGAGTTAACCAGGGTACAAGCTAGCTAACATCTCCAAGTCTTCTGAGACATGGCAAGGTCGGGCGCAGGGTCATGAAACAGCCTTGAAGGGCTGCAGACCACCCACTTTAGAGGCAAAGGTGAGATAAAATTAGTGACACATACCTGAGGGACGCTGTGAATTGCACATGGGAAGGCTTCCTTCTTGCCCATGGAAGTGAGAGAGAGAGAAAAAAAAATCTGAGGAAGAGACTGTAAAGTAAGATTGTAGTGTCTCCTGAGGGAGAATGAACAAGTGGCCTCAGGGCAGACAGCAGCCGTACGGCCTTGCAGTGTGCACAGGCTTGCCAACAGTCCCTGTGCTCCAAGCGTGCTCTTGCCGAAAACAACGGGAACGGGAGCGGTCTTGGAAGTAACTGGATGTGTGTAGCCTAGGTGGATGCAACCAGAGCTCTGGGGGCTGCAGTCTACCATGACTGGGTCTTGCTCTTCCTCAGAGTGCCACACCTACACCAGGAGTAAAGGACAGGCGAGGACATTGCTTTAGGCTCTATGGCTTAGAAATCAGGACTAGCCTACTAGTTTAGTTTATGTATGATCCCATAAGCCAAGACAAAAATTTAATTCCTTTAAATATTAAAGCTGGAACCTTGAAGCCAGGTTTGACATATCATCTCTGTGGTCTGAGTACTGGGGGGGGGGGCGGGGGGGGGGAGCTGAGATAGGGCTGCTGCAAGTTTGAGGTCATCCTGGGTTTTACAGGACGCTCCAGACACCTGAGCTACATACATAGTGGGACACTGTTTCTTTCTTTCTTTCTCTCTCTCTCTCTCTCTCTCTCTCTCTCTCTCTCTCTCTCTCTCACACACACACACACACACACACACACAACGTACATATATGTGTATATATATATATATATATAGTCTCAAATTAATTGACATAAAACTATTTTTGATGTATTTACTTTTGGTGTCTGTGGTAGTAAAAGGACAGCTCTTCTTGCTGGAGTCCCATCTTCCCTGTTACCATATGGGACCCAGGGATGGAGCTCAGGTTGTAGCCCTGTGTCTAATGATGCTGCTACCTCACGGGCCCTCTTGTTGGCCCACCTGACCCTCTCTCTCCCCATCCTCCTCCTTTTTCCTCCACCACCTCCTCCTCGTCTTCCACCTCCTCTTCCTCATCCTTTCCTTCTTCCTCTCCTTCCTCCTCCTCTCCCCTCTTCCTCCTCCTTTTTCTTTTTCTCTTTCTCTTCCTCCTTCTCCACCTCTTCCTCCTCCTCTTCCCTCTTCCTCCTGCTCTTCCCCTCTTCTTCTTCTCTTCATCTTTCTTCTCTTCTTTCTCCTCCTCTTTTTGTGCTGGGGATTGATCCCAGAGCCTCACACAGATTATGCGGTATCTCAATCAGTGAACCACACCCCAGCATTTCCTTTTCATTTAAAAGCCCAAATAAAGAATAGCAGATTTAGCCGGGTGTGGTTGCGAACACCTTTAATCCTAGCATTTGGGAGGTAGAGGCAGGCAGATTTCTGAGTTCGAGGCCAGCCTGGTCTACAAAGTGAATTCCAGGACAGCCAGAGTTACAGAGAAACCCTGTCTCGGGAAAACAACAACAACAACAAAAACCAAAACAAAACAAAATAAAGAATAGCAGGTTTACTAAGGAATATATGAATACTTAGTGGGCAAGGTCCCAAGTCAGTCTGTGGAGGATCAAACAGGAGCAAGCAAGGTATTCCCACTCATCAGAGCGAATGTGTGCCAAGCCATTATCTGATGGGTCAGGCTGGAGATCATCAAACAAAAGCAACAGGACTTTAGAGACTTTTAACACAGACTCCGTGCTGAAGACACTGAAGGTCCAGATGAACACAGGCAGAAAGGAAATGCCAAAGTAACTTGGTCAAAGACAGTTACTTATCTAGACCTAAGTGGGATCTGAGAGCATCGGGCCAGCCACAGCTCAGAAACTAGCCTCCAGTGCACCATCCCCCTTTCTACTTACAGACTATGGGCTCCCAGATAAGATAAAGAAACAGTGTAGCATGCCCAGCTGAGCCTTTCTTCTTGGCAAGAGGCTTCTGGCTGCTTGAAATAATTCTTTGTTGATGCCCCTCTGAAAATAACTTGGTTAGTTACAGCACCCAGTTACAATGTTCAAAACTGGCCCGCCTGCATTTTCCACTCTCTTAGCTGGTGGGGAGTTTCGATGGCAAACAGAAACAGATGAGACACCAAACTCTTTTGAACAAGTAGCACATGAACGGGACATTCTATAATCTAAAATTTGCCACCAAGCGATGTTACATTGGTATTTCATTTAAATACAGCTGCACTACAGGCCATACCAACCACCACCACTTCACATTCTTCCCTCCCTGCCCCCTTTGGACCTCTGCCTTGGTACTCAGTTGGGCCAGTTGTCTGCATGGAATTTGCTAACTTGAAGACCTATTTTGTGAGAATCTATATTTCACAGTGGTGGGCTTGCGCTCTTTACTTTGTGGAATGTAAGCATTATAATTCATTTTCTATATATATGTATATATACATAATATACATATTTATGTATATGAGTATCTTACCTCTTGTATGTAAAGCATGTATGCATATGCACCACTCACAGATCCAGTGTCCTCTGAGGTTAGAAACGATAGTAAGAAACCCTGGGTCCTAGCTGGGCAGTGGTGGTGAACGCCTTTTAATCCCAGCACTTGGGAGGCAGAGACAGGCAGATTTCTGAGTTCGAGGCCAGCCTGGTCTACAGAGTGAGTTCCAGGACAGCCGGGGCTACACAGAGAAACAAAAAGCAAAAACAAAAAACAAGCAAACAAAAAGACCCTGAGTCCAAAATTACCAGTGGTTGTGAGTTGCCACATGGGTGCTGGGACTAGAACCTGGGTCCTCTTGCAAGAGCAGCCAATGCTCTTAACCACTAAGCCATCTCTCCAGCACCTAAGTATTATTATATTTTAAAGGTGATCATCAGATGAAGAGAACATTTTAGTTTAGAAGTATAAATCCTTCTGGGTCTCTCCTATCGCAGTTTGAAGTTAGAGCTATGTCCGGGCTCAGCTTCCGTTTCCTCTGGAGCAGCAAGCAATGGGAGTGTATTGACTTACTTGGGAATGCTAGGCATGTCAGCCACCCCTCACCCCTGTGTCCTGGGCAGCTCTAGTCCAGCCCTTTGCCCCCCAGAAAAATTTCCTCAGATGATGCCTGCCACCCCTGCTCTTGACTGCTGTGGGGGTTTCTGGCTCTTCTCACCTGCTGTTCTGGGTTCCTGGCCCTGTTTCCTTCACCCCCATGTCTAACCAGAACACATGAATGGTTTTGCCACTTTTTGGAAGTATCTGTGGTTCCCCACTGACCTGGAATATCTTAAGTGTCCCAGTGGTGGCTACACAGCCATTCACACCCTGGGTCTGCATTTGGTCACACTTTCAGGTGACTCCCCCTTCCTGGCCTGTCTTTTGTTCCTCAGCCTTCAGTGGCTCAACCTGGTCTGAAGCCATTCCTCCCTCAGTTGATGTCCTGATTGACAACACCAGAGTGACACAGGCCACCAACACTCTTCTTACTTCAGTCTTGACAGCTTGCTTATTTTATACATATAATCTTAAAATGGTAGTTTCAAATGGGTCTACCTTCCCCTTAAAAAGGCATTTTGCTCTTTATATGCTGTCAATATTTTGCTGTGTGTGTACTGTAAGTTTTCAGTTAAACACTGTAGCCATGGCACCTGAATATATTTTGGCTACGGTGTCATGGTATGGTCCTTTCAATACCTTTTAGAAAGTTTCTCCTTAATGTCCTCACACACTGGTAGTTTTTCAGTAGTGGAGTTTAAAGATGTTTGCATTAAACCCCAGCCCTGAAGAAGCTGAGAAGGTTGAAGATCAGAATCTGTGGAAACCTTCTCATATATATACTGGACACAGTTTGTTTATCCAACATGTCTTCGGGTAGGAAAAGTGCCCGAGAGGCGTTGGGAGTGACGGGAAGAGCAGGCCGAGGTGGCGGCTGGGTTTTCCTCGATGAGCAAATATCCCCTAAGTACCACAGATCTGTATTCTTCTCCAGGCTTGGGCTCAAGACAGCACAGCTGCAAGCACCTATCTGGTGTTAGCGTTATGACCAGCCATCAACCTCAGATAAAAACCCAGGAGAGCTGATAGAAGGCTTGACGTGGGAAGAGGCTGGGTGTGTGGGACAGACTTCCTCAGGGCTCCCGACACTCTTATCTGTCTCTGTGTCCAAAGATCTGTTTTATTTAAACAAATGGTTGCATCCCACCTTGCTCTGTCCAGAAGCTTTAAAACTGACCTTCCCCAGACACAGGCATTTTAGAGATGGGATGCTCACCCGCCACAAAAGCTGGCCTTCTGGTGAAGTGATCTGACCCAGTGTCGGCAAAGTACCTGCTGAGAGAACAAGTGGTTAGCCTCCTGACTGCAAGCCCTGTGGGCCAGGGTACTTTGAAGTGAAGATGGCCCCACTCGCTGAGGTGGGGGAGGGAGAATGGGTCGCTGGGAGGTTTGGAGTCATAAATACAATGGGATGCAGTGTAGAAAATGGTGAAGAACCAGTGCTCTCTAATCAGGATGCTTTAAATATAATCAAAGGGTAGAGAAAGTAATTGGAGACCTCGTGAAGCTGAAACTTATCATAAGCCTCCATAATGCCCCTCACTCCAGCAGGACCTTGCCACCTGCCTTCCAGCCCTTCCCTATCGTGGAGCAGGCTCAGCTCATGGGGATAAGACCTTCCAAGTGCTCAGTGGTCTCCCCCGGCCACAGTAGAAGCATTTGGTGCCAACTTGCAAGGATAAGACGGCTCGCTCCGATTATTCCTCCAGCACTGAGCTCATTGATCTGAACAAGAATTGTGACCAAGTCTAAAAATGTGAGGTTTGGGGTCTCTGTCCATAGTGAAAACCAAATTGCTATCCTATATCATGACCTCACTGAAGGCTAAAACCATACTTGTTTGTCAGCTGCCTCCCAAAGTTAGGTCAGTGAACGAGACGGTATAATGAAACAGTTGTCCCTGTTTCAGAAATGTATTCACCCTGATCACTGATATGTCATTATCAATGCCTTTAAAATGTTTGGAAATCAAGAGCAATGTGGCCTAAGAAGGAACTCTGTGATTTGCTTCTATGTGTGTGTATTTGTGTATGTATGCACATGTGCAAAGCATGCCTATATGTGTAGGTTTGTTCACCTGTGTATGACCATGTGCAGGCCAAAAGCTGACACTGGCTGTCTTCCTCTATTGCTCTCTCTCCTCTACTTCTGAAACAGGGTCTCCTACTGGACCTAGAGCTTGTGGTCTCAACCAGACCAGCTGGTTAGTGAGGCCCTAGGACCCTTCTGTCTCTCTTCCAGACTCAGCAAGGAGCTGATGTGCACAGCCACAGTTGGCTTCTTCCCTGGATGGTAGGAAGAGTAAGGTCCCAATTCTGGTATTCGTGCTCGCACAACAAGCAAGTTATCCAGTGAGTCACCTTCCCAGCCCAGGCAAGTGTGTTACAGAAGAAACCAAGGTCACCATTAGGAACAAGCACCGAGGTTTGCTTACACCTCTCCTTTCTCCCTTTCTACCAGACTAGATAAGGCTAGCTGGCTTTTGACAAAATAGTAGCTCTTTGTTTCTCTGCCCTTGGCACACTTATTTTCCTAAATCAACTCCATCCTTAGGATAACCGCTTATGTTTAGAAACATACTTAGATACTTGGATAAGGTATGGACCTGGGAAGAACGGGTGAGAATCATATATATATTCACTTAACTGGGGCTCACCGCCCTGTACCGATATGCACTGGGCACAGTGCTGAGAACACACCAGTGAATGCCAGAAGTCCCCCACAGAACAATAATTGTAAGGCGATGACTAATAGGCACACAGTGCCAGGCCGTGCTCAGTGTTGTGAGGCCAAAGGAGAGGGTGAGGCTTTTGAGGGGTAAGTGGGGGATGGAGGACCCTCTCTGTGGAAATGACCATGGAATAGAGAGGGAGGAAGCTAACCCTGAGAATTTCTGAGTTTCCTTTCTCAGCCCCCTAAAGTGTGATCTTCAAATAACTGAATATTCTACCTAGCTGAAACAAAAGGATGCCAGCTGGGGGGTACTGCTTCCATCTGCATAAGTTCACTGTTGACAATAGCAATGCCTTTCAGAGCAGACGGCAAGGTCCCTTTCATTCAGATTGAAAGTTAGTAGGAAGTTTCTGTCTCCAAACTGCTTCTTGGGCAGGAACACAATAGAGAAGTTGACAGTACCTGCTGGAAAAGTAGCAAACGGTATTTACAAGTAGCTACCTTGTAACACACCCACAGCTGGCTACGGTTAGTACAGATAAGCCTCACCACAGGATGGATGGAGTGGGAATATTTGTGCCTCTCAACATTCAGTGTGGAGCTAACTCTCCTTTAAGAGTTCTTGTTTAAAAAGGGTCAGCCTGGCAGCATATAATCTGCATTTTACTAACATGCCAGTTTAGAGGGTGATGTAAAAGTCTGTTGGCTGGTTGTACATTTGTTCTAAGGATGTCTGTAGCCCATGTATTCTCTGAGAAAGTCAAACAGAATGAAATAGGAAATGGGGACATTGAGAGTGGTATGGTGGTTTGCTCTGATAACCCCAGCACTTGGGAGGTCAGGCTAGGATAAACAGCAAAACTGAGGGCAGTGGCCTAGGCTGTATGAAAAACCATTATCCAAAATTAAATCGTAAAATTTGACAAAAAGTCACGAGTTAAAGAGCAGTCTGACTCGGACACAACTCTCACTGGTGAATCTCACAGATCAACGGGGAAATGGGCTCATTAGAGGTTTTCCCACAAACTCCGGTGTCCTCAGGACACAGGGACTTCTTGTTCTCTGGGAAGCATTTGGGAAACTTGAATCCACTTGAATTCAAATAATGGTTTGTGATGTCTGTAGTGTTTCCAAACTACTCTAACAGAGCCAGGACCCTTTGGTCTCTGTCACTTTAAAATAAAAAAAAAACTAGCAACGTTAAAAAAAAAAAAAATCCAGCTTGTACCCTGCTTCTTCACAATGCAGCAGAGATAACAGAATTTGGCCACACAACTATTTACTTGAGGAGGGATCTATTTATGGCAACCCGTGTATTTTTAAATCGCAGTTACAATAGGCTATTGTTCTCTTATATAAATAAATATATGCTGCAAAATCACCATACGGCTTTAAAGTAGAAACTGGTGGTATTCAAGGTGCGTTTATTCCATAGCATTTTACGGAGGATGGAGCATCTAGGTTTGTTCCTCACCCCTCTTTTGGCATCCCCTCACCTGATCCCAACTAAAGCTTGTAGCTTAGAATGTGGATTCTCCTGATTGCTAGTTCCTAATGATCATTAGTAATTGTTGTTGCTTCCTGGGCTCGCTTTGAGGTCCAGTTTTTGCTTCTCCGAGCCCTTACTGCAGACAGCTGAAGCCAAATTCCTCTCTGAGAGGTCCTATAAATAGCACAGAAACAAGATTAACATGGACTTGCAGCGGGGCGTTTTCTTGTGTTTCAAGGATGGGAGTTAAAACTCTTCCTAGCTTTCCCTAAGTGCATCGTGTGCCTGACTCCTTTGCTTTCGCCGTTGTTTACTGATAAAAAATAAATCTCCGGCTCTAAGCCACAGGAATTGCTTTTAAATGCAAGAAAGTCCTAAGGGGGAAGAATTCGTATGTTAATGAGCCTTTCCAAGTGAGAACTGGGTGAAACGCGCCATTTGCTGGCATTGTTATGGGCAGCCTGGAGATGATTTGTGTAAGCTGTAGCCCCTTGGGGCTGGGGGTGTAAAGCCTTCATCGAGCTCCTCCCTAGCCCAGCGTGTGGGGCCGCGAGTTCGAGGCTCAGCACCGCCCCCTTGCACACTCGCCTGCGCCCGCGCGTGCACCTGCACTTTACAGAAGCTTCCAGGGCCGTCTGCAGCGCGCTGGCCACAGTCCTGTGCCACGGGGGATGGAGCGCGGCGGGCGGCGGAGCTCCGGCGTCTGGGTAACTTTTCTAGGAACGCCGTGCGCGGGCAAGCCCCGGTGGACACCTGCCAGAGGACGGTCAGCGTGACAGTTCCTGGAAAGCGACCGCGACCGGCGGCCCCGTGCCGGAGCCGAGCTGGGGGTGGAGCGAGCAGCGGCAAACGCAAACGGTCTGTGTGCCCCGGGGACCGGGGACGGGGGTCAGACTTGGGGTCTGGGGTCGCCGCCGGGTGCGCAGGCGCGCAGTGCTTGCTGGATGCGGGCACGGGGCAGGGACTGCCACCGGGTGGAAGGGACCAAACCCCGGGGACAGGAGCGCGGGGTGGGCGCTGGCCTCCGCTGTGCCACCAGGGCGCCGGGCAGACCGGGATGAGGCGCCCCCTTGCGGCCAGAGCCACCACCGCCCGGGCGGAGGACTGAGGCTGCCCCCGGGTCTGGGTGGCCCCCGCCGTGCTCACCGCTCCTGTGTCCCTGAAGATGGTGGCATCCTTCTTCCTATCCTATCTTTAAAGGCTTGGGTTAACCCGTGTGCAGATAAAGCGGGCGGTGTGTGGAGTATTTTTGGTTTTTGTTTGTTTTCGTTTGTTTTTGACGACTCGAGTCTTCTCCCATACTTTCTTGGAAGTGTTTTCTCGAGAAGCGTGTTCCATGAGAGCTGTAAGTTTCACAAAGGGGATGTTGTTCTGGAGCCAACAGGTGACGGGGTGAAACCCGAGTCTCTGTGTACATTGGAGTCAGGTCTGGCCGCCGTTTCCTTGGGCCGCTGCCGAAAATAGAAATTTTAAAAAAAAGAAAAAAAAATCAGAGATTGATGGGAACACAGTTTTGAGAAAATGTGTCTCCCACTGTGGAAAATGATGGTGTTGGTAGACTTTGCGTGATTTGTCACAGGCCACAGTACGCAAGCTTAGATCTCTCCAGAAGTGTCTCTCTGGCAAAGTACCATGCCTTGTCATGGAATTTCCTCCTTTTGTTAAGCGGTCTGTCCCGGAATGTACTTAGTGAAGTTAGAATGCTGTCGAAGAGTTCCACATTCTCTCTTGGAAAAACTGCCTAGTATTTTGGCAACTGGTGGCACATAACAGCTGGGAAAATGGGGTGGAGATTTACCTGGAAAATACCCAGTGGCAAATGTCCAAATGCCACTGATTGCTGGCGTGAAGTACTTTAAAAAGGGAAGTTAGTTGTATTAGCAACCTTCCGATAAGTTTGTTAAGCTTGGTCTTCCAGCACAAATAGAGCTGACTTGGGTTATGTTAGCAGTGCCTTTTGTCTCTGTAGGCAACAGGTCTGGCCTGTTCTTTGCTTGTGTTTGAGAACGTTAATCATTGTGCGTGGCTTACTGGGAAATTCAAATCTCGACTCCAACTTTTGCTTGCTCTGGGTTCATTTTAAACTAAGGGCATAAGCAAGGAAATGTGTATATCCATAAAGCTTTCTAATTTGTGTTTTGAGAACAGAAGTATGCAGGCTTCCATGCTACCACATTTGCCCAGGGTCACACTTATTTGACCTGTATGTTTAGCTGAATGAATAAGGACCTCGGGGTGACATCCTCGGTGCACCAGGGTCTTGTTAACAAGTGGATTAACAAAGCCCGCTGTTCAAGTCTGTAGCTCAAAGGGTGGCACTTAGCAGCAGGGGACAGAAACCTAAGGAACTGCAGCCCAGTAATTTCACAGATCAGTATCAGTTCAGGTTAATTAAAGAGTCTCATAAGGATTCTACACTATCCGGGCAATCTTCACACAGCAGCCAGCGTGGAAATTTATTGGGAAGTGACCAGTGCTACGATCTTAGACTTCATAGTCACGAAAACATTGACAGATTTTGGATTGATTTTATGTGTATGGGGACTTGGCCCGCGTGCACATATGTGCGCACCACGGGCATGCCTGGTGCCATGGATCCCCGGAATGGAACTGGAGTTACAGACAGGTCTGACCTGCCACATGGGGTGCCGGGAATTGAACCTGGGTCCTTTGGAGAAGCAGCCCGTGCTCTTTAGCTGCTGAGCCACATCTCCAGTGCCCTGACAGTTGTTTCATATTTGCATCGTTTGTTACATTTGCATAAGTTGAAGTGATCTGGTGAGTTGGTCCCAGAAAACGATGACTACTAGAAACCACAGCAGAGCTGACCCAATTATAAGCTTCTGAGGCTCCTGACTCCCTCCAGTCTTCCCTCCCTTTCCAGGTTGCCCCTCCCCCTCTTCAACTATACAATCGCAAACCGATAGGATTCATTTCCCCCTTTCCTGCTACTTTGGTTTGCTTTCCTTTCCGGTGCTGGCTTCCTTGGGAACTAGGTGCCCTTCCCAGGCCTTTCTCTCGTTTTCCTGGTCACAATTTTCAATACCACTCTTCTTAGATGGCCAGGAACACCCTCTGGCATCTTTTCTCATTCCCTACTGCCCGTGGTGTCAAGGGTAAGGTCTCCTGCCTGGCAGATACAGTTCACAGCTGTCTGATGGATCAGGTACCATTCTGTGGGAGAATGTCTTTTCTAGGAATACCATCCTCTGCGAGGCTGCTTCTGGAACTTTATTTGATGTTGTTGACTTAGAAAACGCTCTAGATGGGCTGGAGAGATGGATGACTCAGCGGTTAAAAGCCCTGACTGCTCTTCCAGAGGTCCTTGGGTTCAACTCCCAGCAACCACATGGTGGCTCACAACCATCTGTAATGGGATCTGATACCCTCCCTCTTCTGGTGTGTCTGAAGACAACTACAGTGTATTCATCATATAAACAAAAAAAAAATGCATTTAAAAATTTAAAAAAAATTTAAAGCCGGGCGTGGTGGCACACGCCTTTAATCCCAGCGCTCGGGAGGCAGAGGCAGGCAGATTTCTGAGTTCGAGGCCAGCCTGGTCTACAAAGTGAGTTCCAGGACAGCCAGGACTATACAGAGAAACCATGTCTCCCAAAAAAAAAAAAAAAAAAAAAAAAAAAAAAAAAAAAAGAAAGAAAAAGAAAAGAAAAGAAGTTTAAAAGAAAGAAAGAAAACACTTTAGAGCAGCAGTCCTCAACCTGTGGCCACAAACCCCGCAGGGGTCTCATGTCAGACATTTTGCATATCAGATCTTTATGTTACAATTCATAACTGTAGTAAAGTCACAGTTCTGAAGTGTCAAAATAATCTTATGGTTGGGGGTCAGCAAGGTGTGAGGAACTGCATTAAAGGGCCGCAGCATGAGGAAGGCTGAGGACCGTTGCTCTGGAGAAGCAAGGCAAAGGCTGAGTTGTACATCTAAGGTCGGTCAGAACACTAGCTCTTAGTTGTCTCAAGTAGACTAGAGAGGAAAATGATGGCCAGTGACCAAACTTAGAGTCAAGCTGCCATCTGGGTTGACTGACACCTTCAAGTCCTGAATGCCTTCAGTGACTCCTGTGCTGATAGAGGGACACAGATCCTCCCTGTAACACAGTTTGTACATTTAAATTTTTATTTTTATTTTATGTATGCGAGTACACTGTAGCTGTCTTCAGACACAGCAGAAGAGGGCATCAGATCCCATTACAGATGGTTGTGAGCCACCATGTGGTTGCTGGGAATTGAACTCAGGACCTCTGGAAGAGTAGTCAGTGCTCTTAACCGCTGAGCCATCTCTCCAGCCCCCAGTTTGTACTTTCAAGCTTTGCCTGGTTTACAAAATACTGAAAGCGACAGATTTCAAAGTAATTGGTCATGGATAAGGCTACATACTAACAGATAACCATAGTGGGATTCAAAATATGACCACATCCAGCCAGGGATGTTGGCGCACGCCTCTGGTCCTAACCCTCAGGATGCAGAGGCAGGTGGATCTCTGTAATTTTTGAGCTGAAGCCAAGACGTCTGACCTGCAGGGCAGTTCCAGGACAGCCACAGCTACATAGCAAGACCCTGTTCTGAAAACAACAGAAAAGAAACAAAGTCCATGACAACCAGGAGAAAAACACCTGCAGGGAACTAGCACATCAGAGGTCAAAAGACTGGACTACAGCTCCTACACTGGGATAACCCCAGTCTTCCCTCATTCCAGGTGAACAGCGGGTTTCTAGGTCACCCGGCTGGATTCTGTTTGCTGTTTCTGGAATTCTGAAGAGTGGGCACTTTTCACTGTGCTCAAAATGAAAACAAGTTACCAGCCACAGGCTCAGTCCCATGAATTACACACAGGCTGCCAGGAAAGAAACGAGGGCAATACACAATAGAATTTGTAACCATTCCTCTTACATTGGCTACTTTTACTTAACATCCGGGCTCCTACTGGATTGTCACTTGTCTCCTTAATTTTTGTTTTTTAAATTTTTATGTGATTGGGTGTTTTGCCTGCATGTGTATATGTCTTACACTATGTGTCTCTGCCTGGTTCCCAAGGAAGACGGAAGAAAGCATCTTGGGTCAGATGCTCTCTTGACAAGTATACGATGATGGAGAAGCCATACAGCTGCAGGCTGGTGTGCGTGGTTCTTTTCAAATGAGTGAAATGGTGAAAGGAGCTAGCTAGTTTCCAAGAGAGGGGTGAGAAAAGACAAAGGAGAGGCGTGGAAGCGTTAACACTTCCTGTGGCTTAGAGGCTGCGAGGATCACTCCCAAGATAATCCCTAAAAAGTACACCAACTCTGCCAACCTCCAGCTTGCTTCTCCCTCTGATGACTCTGGTTCTAAGGCTCCTTTAACTCCTTGCCGCTGGAGGCTTCATACTGCATTTAAATATTTAAATGCTAATGGTAGCAGGTACTGTGGCTACACCACCCGGTAAAACTGGAAGCTAACATTGGGATAAAAGTGGATCTCTGCTTTCCCTTTATGTTGTCAAGAAAAGAAGTCCCCAGCGTAGTTTGTTGAAAGGCTGGACTAAAACCTGTGAGAGTTTGTGGTTTAAAATGGGGCCACTGCATCCAAGTGACATGTCACACGATTTACGCCCATCAGGATAGGGGCTCATCCCACATTCTCAGAGAGTCAAGCTGTAAGACGGGATTCAGACCTTTGGTTTAGGAGGCAGAAAACATGGTCTATCATTTGCAGAGCTTTTGTTTTATTTTTCTAGTTTTGAAAATAGAGTAACATTTAATTTTTAGGCTCTTTTTAAAAAAATATTTATATTCTGTTGTTTTCCTCCTACCCCACCCTCCCCACCCCCCAGCCAGGTTTGGCAGCAGACAAATGCTCCCTGGTTCAAAATTCAGGTTAAATTGCATCGAAAGTACCAGTTCTCCTGGTGAGAGCCATGAGTTACTAATTAAAGTCTTAATCCCTAGTCCTCTTCCTTTGACACACAGGGGCGGATCTTACAGGGCAAAAGGGAAAGACCCAAGCTGTCTTCTGACTTTCATTAACACGTCCCCTTTTATTGAGGGGGTGGAGGAATGCACCTCTGTTTCCAGTCTTTGCTAAGACGTGAATTGTCTGCACCTGTGTGCCACGGCTGGGTCAGAGGTGAGAACCCCCGCCACCGTGGAGTCGGAAATGAGGCTGCCTGCCCTTCTGTTGGGGTGCCTGAAAGCCCATTTACTGGCTGGGGCGGTATCTTGCTGAGTCACCATTTCTCCTGCAGGAATGACTGCAGCCATGAGGCAGGTGCTCTTTTAACTCTGCCCCTTTGTGAGCTGTTCTCAAGTTTGAAGTTTAAAATGTCCTTGGATATTTTGCTAGCGGTGTATTTTAACAAGTGACTCCCCTGACCCCACCAACACTAAGAATTTAGTGTTGCACTGAGAGAATTGCTGAAACATCATTGTACCTCGGTCTGGGATTGGTTAGGATTTAAAGACAGAGGGATTAGGCTTTAACTCTCATACAGGAGGCATTTGCCATCCTGGAACCCTCTCTGTAAATTGACTGGATCGGACTAATATTTTTTTTAATTTGTATTAATATTTATTTTATGTGCATTGGTGTTTTGCCTGCATGTATGTTTGAAGGTGCCAGATCTCTAGAATTGGAACTCTAGCCAGTTGTGGGCTGCCATGTGGGTGCTGAGAATTGAAGTCAGGTCTTCTAGAAGAGCAGCCAGAGCCCTTAACCACTGAGCTATCTCTCCGGCCCCCCAACACACAAACTTCTTTATATCAAAATATGTCAGGATCAAAACATTTAAAGAAAACTAGAATTGTGAAGGTTCTTGTTTTCCTTCTTAGTGCCTCATGTGTGAGCGATGATTTTTAAGAACTATACGACAAAGGGATAACACACCGTGCTACCAAAGCCAACATCTCAGCCTCAGGACCACTCCTTGACACCTTCAGTACCCTTTTTCTGAGACAGCTTTCTTATTCAGAAATTTAACACCTCACTTTGGCTGGTTCCATTTCACACCCAATAAGCCTTCCTAAATGTTGGTTGATAATGAGATTAAACAATCAAGTCACCAAGCTGGACAGGTCTATGACCTGGCACTGTATCCTGTATTCCGAGGGCATTCACTGACTGCCTGTCCTGGGTGTAAAAGCTTGATGTCAGGAATTAGAAGTTTAAACTGTACGGTTTACTTCAGGGATACCACTCTCGGCTGTCTCTGCTGCCTCCACTGGAAAACTTGCTTAGGAAATCTGGGGGACTGAGCAGGGTCTCTGCGGCCAGCTTTCTGGGCACGGCAGAGAGCCCAGTTCACTTCTGTTTAAACTCTTACACCTCGCAGGATCTCACGCATAGGTAAACGAGTCAAGCAGAGCCATCCCCTTACTCGAGCAAGAAGTATCCTTTAAAGGTAACAGAGAGCACTAGCCTGGTGGCCCGTTTTCTTTGGTACTGAGCTGGTTAAAGGAGTCACTTCCTAATTGCCTGAGTGGCACCGGGGCTTGAAGTCAGCAAACCCAGATGTTTGGTTCACTGTCTCTGAGCCCATCTGTATGTAAACTCTTGGTAGAGAAGCCTTGCCTTTTAACACCGCGCCTTCTATGTCACCCACAGCAGCTGTCTTTTGGATGTCCTGTGACTAAGAAGCCAGCTTTTAAAACTTCATTATTATGCCTTTGGAGATGGAACCCAAAATGAGCAAACTGGTCTTCGGGTGCCAGAGAAGTTCCACATCAGACGATGATTCCGGCTGTGCGCTTGAGGAGTATGCATGGGTCCCACCGGGCCTCAGGCCCGAGCAGGTAGGTAGGAAGCAAAGCGGTCTGTCCCCTTTGATGCGCTTTCCAGGGAAATGTGGACCCTCTCTTCTCCCTGGCTGGCTTTGCTGTCTAAGGTCTGGTTTGGTTTCAGTAATGCCCTCCTTCTGCCATAGTGATTAATGCAAATGCAGGGCACCATAGGCGTTCCTGATAGGACTTTCACAAGTCACTTTTTAGGGAAGAGAAACATTCCTCATTTGGAGTTTTGTTTTTTTGTTTTTAAATGGTAGGTGGGGTGGGGGAGGGGTGTTTGTCTCTTGGAATGGGGTCTCACTGTGTAGTCCTGGCTTGCCTCCAACTCACAGAACTCGGAGATCTGCCTTCCTATGCCTCCCAAGTGCTGAAAATTAAAGGTGTGTGCCACTATTACATGTCTCAAAGCTTCAGTAAGGACAAAAGGAAATAAAAGGACCACCCACCTCCAGGCCAGTTCTCCACAACGCCCCTCTACCGAAGAGGAATGTGGTGTTGCTGATAAACATGGCCTTTGACAACTACAGTGGGGATCAGAGACACATCATTGTGGCACTTCCTTTGTTTCTCTGTTTTAAAGATGGGAGCGATCTGCCTGCCTGTTTTTATTTCCCAATATCCTTACGATGGGGTTATTAAAAACGGTTGGTAGATCCTGTACAGGCAAAGGTATCCTTCAGAATAGAAGATGCCACCAGTTCCGTGCCTGATTATGAGTTACTGTTCTTTGAGCCGTGGAAGGGAACCCCTTTTGAGATAGGGAATCTTGGCCTGGAGAGATGGCTCAGCAGTTAAGAGCACTGACCACTCTTCCAGAGGTCCTGAGTTCAAATCCCAGCAACCACATGGTGGCTCACAACCATCCATAATGGGATCCAATGATAGTAACCGTAAGCTTCTAGAATAGAGGAAGGAAAATTATGCTGGTGTAGCAGTTAGGGAAGTGGAGTTTTGACGAACTATTTCGTAGAGATGATCCTTCATGTCTTTGGATGGCATGTGTTTGTAGGTCTGCTTCTAGCAGACAAGTCCCAGGTCCCTTAACTCCTTTTTTTTTTTTAAAAAACTTGAATGCCTTTGGTTCCATCTCAGCAATGCAGGATCCTGTGTTCATCTTTTAGGATGCTCCTAAAAGACAACAATCAGATTAGCTCAGCATCACCCTTCTCCTGCTTCCTTGGGGAAAGTGAAGCTGGATACTGCAGATCCCACCCGTGACAGCCTGCCATGCCGAGGCTGGAGAGAAGGGTAGAATTCAGAGAGAAAACTGAGTCTGTCTGTGTTGGATCTTGTCGCACAGCCTGTGTGGTCACTTACAGAAGTCACCCAGCACTCTCCCCTTGACCCCTCAGCTGACCTTTGCAAGACTGGGGAAGAAGAGTCACCATAAATGTGCACATTTGATAGCGCATAATTTATGGCGCCCTTAATTGTCACTACAAATTGCATTCCCGAGGAGCAATTTAGCAGCTGGATGCTAGTGGATGCTAGCAGATGCAGGTTTGCACCTCTGCTGAGTTGGCTCAGCTGGTCCCCTCATTAGCTGCAGGAGGCCAAGCCCTGGAAAGGAGGGAAGGATAAAGGCAGGCGGCTCAGCCCTTCCTCCTGTGTACTGATGTCACCATGCCCTGCTTCTGCCTCCACAGATCCAGCTCTATTTCGCTTGCTTGCCAGAGGAAAAGGTTCCTTATGTTAACAGCCCTGGGGAGAAACACAGGATTAAACAGCTCCTGTACCAGTTGCCTCCACACGATAACGAGGTACAGTAACAGGAGGAAAGCTAATTAGTAAAAAGAAAATAAACAGTAAGCATCCAGGGGTCTTTCCGAAGTCCCAGCTCGGCCTCTCTTAAAATGCACTCTAAAAATACAGCTTCTCTCTCTCTCTCTTTCTCTCTCTCTCTTTCTTTCTCTCTTTCTTTCTCTTTCTCTCTCTTTCTCTCTCTCTCTTTCTTCCTAGAGAAGAGAGAGAGAACACCACCATAGCAGGAAGCCCCACACGGGTTGTTTCTGATAGTGTTTTCAGCCACCCACCAATTAATTATCAGGAGCGGTTCCTTCCATGTGCAGGGTGGGCACCTCAGGGTGTTTCAGGATTGACCTGAGCACCAGTAGAATGTGGAGTGAGAACAGCCAGTTTTAGCCTTCAGAGAAAGGTGGGATCTTTCCTGCAATCAGTTCACATTCAGAAAAGAATAAGCCATGCCTGTTCTGTCAGATAGCACGCCTCTTTTCTAAAGACCTAGGTCCATTCTACCTTCCTTTCTTCTTTCTTTCTTTCTTTCTTTCTTTCTTTCTTTCTTTCTTTCTCTCTCTCTCTCTCTCTCTCTCTCTCTCTCTCTCTCTCTCTCTCTCTCTTTCTTTCTTTCTTTCTTTCTTTCTTTCTTTCTTTCTTTCTTTCTATTTGAGACAGGGTCTAGATCTGAATCTGTAGCCCAGGCTGGCTTCAAACTCCTAAAGATCTACAGGTCTTGGGCTGGTGAGATGGCTCAACAGTTAAGAGCACTGACTGCTCTTCCAGAGGTCCTGAGTTCAAATCCTAGCAACCACATGGTGGCTCATAACCATCTGTAACAAGATCTGATGCCCTCTTCTGGTGTGTCTGAAGACAACTACAGTGTACTTACATACAATAAATAAATCTTTAAAAAAAAAAAAATCTACAGGTCTCTAGGTCATGGGTGCCTGGGATAGAAAGCCTGTGTGTTGCTTCGCCCAGCCATGCCAACTGAGGGTTATAGGCAGGGCAGCTAGGCTTCCTGTTTGACTTCTTGAAACTCTGGGAAGGAAGTACTGTAAGGATGGCCCTCCATGATGCACTTCTGTCCTCTCTCCTCTGAAGGTGCGCTACTGCCAGTCTTTGAGCGAAGAGGAGAAAAAGGAGCTGCAGGTGTTCAGTGCTCAGAGGAAGAAAGAAGCTCTGGGGAGAGGAACCATCAAACTCTTGTCCAGAGCTGTGATGCACGCCGTGTGTGAGCAGGTAGGCCCTTTCTAGAGTGAGCAGAGGGTTGGTGGGAGCGGCAGAGGGTGGCCCAGAGGGTAGGTGATGGCTGCCGTGAATGCACACCCTAGCTTCTTACTCACTCTGCTGTGTGACCACAGGAGTCAGTCTCTTTGAACAAAACTGGTTCTTGCAGGGGGCAAACCCTGTAGTTAAAACATATCGAAATAATGAAGACATTTTGACCCCCTCACTAATGATTCTCAGTAGAAAACACACCCACAGGAAAGCCTCTATGACTAGGGATCGCCTCAGACACACTAGACAGAGCTGGGAAGAGTGGCTGCATAAGGTGTATTGAAGGTGGGATAGCCATTCAATCACCAGCAGGAGTAGACAGAAATTAAAGCTGCCCTAACACACCATTATTTTCAAGTGGGAAAAGCTGAAAACCCAGTAATTTAGGTGAAGGACTGTTTTTTAACTTCAAGTCTTTGTTTTCAGTGTGGGCTGCAGATGAATGGAGGGGAGGTAGCCGTGTTCGCCTCCCGTGCGGGTCCTGGAGTATGCTGGCACCCGTCCTGCTTTGTCTGCTTCACGTGTAATGAACTACTGGTCGACCTCATCTATTTCTACCAGGATGGAAAAATCCACTGTGGCAGGCACCACGCTGAACTGCTCAAACCTCGGTGCTCAGCCTGTGATGAGGTAAAAAAAAAAAAAAAAAAAAAAAGTTCACCCCTTAATGATGGAAAAATAAGCCAATGGCCAATATTCCACTGTTCCCAACTAAGCAAAATACATGGCTCTCCCGCTTTTGTTCTGTATGGGTATGTTTAAGATAAAGCTGCCCCTTCTCACTGGAATTCTATCTAGGTAGCTAGTAAATAGAGGGCAGCGGGTTCTTCTGCTTGCCCATGATGCTGCTGTCTCTGAAATGCAGGGAAAAGACACTACTGCCCAGGAATATGCAGGATATGATCTTTTGTTTCTCAAACACAGGAAGGAAAGAACTCAAATGTAGTAGACATGTTGCGTAAGATATGGACAGACAGACTGGGTCAGTAGAGGGCATAGCAGAAGACAGATGGCTGTGTAAAAGGCATTTCTTCCTCTTACATTATTATTCTTGTTACTTACAAAGTTTTTGGCACTTTTGAAATGGTCCCATGAAGCTAAGCAGGTCTCAAACTTACTATGTAGCTGAAATGAACTATAGAATTCCTTATCCTCCTGCCTCCACCTTCCTAGAGTTGGGAAAATAGATAAATACCATGATGTCTACCAAGCTTCTTATTTTAAAGTAACTTTATGAAAAAGTTGACAAGATACTCTAGAGAGCCCCTAAACACCATTCTTCCAGCTCCTGGTGCTGGCATCTTCCATCACCTTGGGGTGTGTCTTAGTTAGGGTTTTACTGCTGTGAACAGATACCATGACCAAGGCAACTCTTAAAAGTACAACATTTCATTGGGGCTGGCTTACAGGTTCAGAGATTCAGTCCATTATCATCAAGGCAAGAACATGCAGCATCCAAGCAGGCATGGTGCAGGAGGAGCTGAGAGTTCTACAGCTTTATCTGAAGTCTGCTAGCAGAAGACTGACTCCCAGGCAGCTAGGATGAGGGTCTTAACGCCCATATCCACAGTGACACCCCTATTCCAACAGGGCCACACCTCCTAATAGTGCTGCTTCCTGGGCCAAACATATACAAACTGTCACAGGGTGGATAGAAAGAGCAAGAACCACCATTCGTGTAAGAGCAGGGCTTATACCAATAGGCTCTATTTAGATTTCCTTTTTCATGGTTGGAGGCATCGGTGAGTTTATTTTAATCATAGTGCTCAGAGGAAATATGACACAACAAGGGTTAAAGATGAAATAATGCTTAAAATTAAGTTTAGAAGTTAAGAATATATGAGCCTTAAAAGAGGTGGGAGCCTCCTGTAGCCCAGGTTGGCTTCAAACTCATTTAGGGTATGGCCTTGGCCCTCCTCCTGCTTTAACTTCCCAGGTCATCTTCTGGGTCCTTCTAATATCCCGAGATGCAGCCCAGGGTTCCTCACTGTCTCTTCTTGGTCGTCTCCCGCCTGAGCCAGAAAGCTTATAAACCCATGCATCTAACACATTTCAAGTCCTTCGTGCACAGGTGGACCCGTGGTGTCAAACGAAGCATTTTCTGCTCAGCTGCTCACACAGTCACAGCTCCGCCATAGCTCTGTGCGCAGCCCACAGACCTTTACTTCACTTAAAACATTACAGAGACCAAGTTACTTGACTGCTAGCAGATGCTGCTGCCAAAATCTTCCCCAGAAACAAAAGTGTGACAAATGAATTCTACCTCCATGAAGAAATGGTCTATCACGTTTAAGCAAACATTTATTTAGTTTACCTTTCAACGCTGTCAGTTTATATTCTTGTAGACAGATTTATGTCAGTGAAATGAAAACACTGGATGAAGCCAATACCGATTTGTAGCTGTCTTTAATAGACACACATTTTGTAGCAGAGGTGACTGTTTCTTTCTCACATATTTGATGAACGCCAAGAGTAACACACAATATAACTAGGTCAGTGGGTCAGACCATTTATGATTACAAAGCTATATATGCTCATCACATGCTGGTGGTCCCAGCACTCAGGAGGAGGCAGAGGCAGGTGGATCTCAGACTTCCAGGACAGCTTGGTCTACAAAGCGAGTTCCAGGACAGCCAGGGCTATATAGCGAAAACCTGTCTTGAAAAGCACAAATAAAGCAATATGCTCTTCAGACGGCACAAACCAAACAGGTAGAAAAGTACTGCTCTTTAGAAGTCCTCAGTCTAATAAAGATTAACAAGGGAAGGGCAGAAAATAAGAGCAAGCCGGGCCGTGGTGGCGCACGCCTTTGATCCCAGCACTTGGGAGGCAGAGACAGGCGGATTTCTGAGTTCGAGGCCAGCCTGGTCTACAAAGTGAGTTCCAGGACATCCAGGGCTACACAGAGAAATCCTGTCTCGTAAACTAGAGAAAAAAAAAAAAAAAAAAAGAAAGAAATGAAATGAGAGCAACTGTAGAACATACTACAAGCTAACCTTCCAAATCACAGACTCCTGTCAATGTGATGCTACCCTTCATTCTTTCCTCTTTCCCCTGTAAAAGCTTCCAATGCAAACAAGCGAAATCGCACAGCTTAGGGCTGGTCTTCCCTTGCCCAGACCCTCCTTCCTTTCTGTTGACACTGCTGCTGTGCAGGCGTTCACACCAGCCTCTCACATTCTACACACCACAGCCCAACTCTGTCCTGGAAACTCAGTTTGTCTCTTGTTTCTAAGTCCTGGGAGCAAGAGCTTTTCCGTGTGGGGTCTGGGTCCATGTCTGGGTGCCCTGTCAATGTGCCGCTCTCCTGCTCTGTCACGTCTCACTCCACCCCACGTACCATTTCCTCCATCTTCTCTCCTCACTCTTGGGTCTCATCCAGTCAGCCCTACTTGCTCTGAAGTACCCCGAAGAGGCCAGTGCCATGTAGCTGGGCAGAGATGTGGTACACAGCATTCTATAGCGACACACACACACACACACACACACACAAACTCTCCTCACTTCTTCCTTTCCTGAATGACTTAAAGGATTACAGCCACCACAAAGGCCACCTCCAACAAGAATGTCACCACAGAGTGAACCCCTGAGATGGCACCTGCACCAGGGCCTTTGTGCTCAGAGCCAGTGCCATCCATGCAGGGTGGAGCTTTGACATGATGGCCCATGCTGATCCTCCATCCCGCACCCCTGTGTTCCTTTTCAAAGATCATTTTTGCTGATGAGTGCACAGAAGCCGAGGGTCGCCACTGGCACATGAAGCATTTCTGCTGCCTGGAATGTGAAACCGTCCTGGGAGGGCAGAGATATATCATGAAGGACGGCCGCCCCTTCTGCTGTGGCTGCTTCGAGTCTCTCTACGCTGAGTACTGCGAAACCTGTGGGGAGCATATTGGTGAGTGTTGCTCCCACCCACCCACGCACGCTGTCTGCCCCGTCACACAGCCACTGCCATCTGCGCTTACCCACACGGCCTTGCTTCTTTAACGCTTGTGAAAATTTAGGTATGACTTACACGATGGCCCTCCCGAGACTGTCAGATGAATACTGGATTCTGATTATTCAGAGCAGCAATCACAGAATCGGCGAATGCCAATACCAAGTGAACTGTGATTCTGGGGAAGGTCACAGTGGAAGTTCCCATGAGCCTCTGGGGAGTGTCTTTCTTTTTTGTGGTGTGTTAGGGATGAAATCCAGGGTGTTGCACATTTGCACATATTAGAAAGGCCCTAGGTCACACAGTCTATTAACATAGAGGCTTCATGTGTGGTTGAGACATTTCATTGAAAATATTACTGGTGGCAAGTCAATGCTGAGCTCTTAGCCAACAGCAGGTGGCTCATGGTTAGAACTTATATAATGCCTGTATCTGCATGTGAATAGATACATGTGTACGAACACTAGACAGTGCTTCATCATTATGCCCCGAGCCACCTTCAATAGCACAAGTATCGACAAAAAGGGCACAGAAATACAAAAGTCACATCACTGAACACATCAAGTGCAGGAGACCTGATTACCGTACGCGTGGAAAAGCCAAAGGCTGCCTCGGTGAGGGACGTATTGGTTGATTTAAATCTTCCTCGCTCTGCATCACTGGCAGTGTTATGGCTACCAAATTGGGGATTAGAAATAATTTTTTTTGAATAGATACATTGGAAAACACATTATCTGTAACATAAGAAAAGTTAACTGAGCATCTGTTACCCATACCTGACCAAGGCAGCACAGAGCCAGATGTGTGGTGCACATCTGCAGCCCCAGCACTCAGACCCAACCTGGGTTCGTGGCTGGCTGGGACCACACAGCGAGACCTTGCCTTAAAACATTTCCATCGCCCACACTCCACACCTTTGCACAGCCCCTAATTGTTTTTCTATCCTTTAAAAACCAGGTGTGGACCATGCACAGATGACCTACGACGGGCAGCACTGGCATGCCACAGAGGCCTGCTTTTCCTGTGCGCAGTGTAAGGCCTCTTTGCTGGGATGCCCCTTCCTCCCGAAACAAGGTCAGATTTACTGCTCCAAGACCTGCAGCCTTGGGGAAGACATCCACGCCTCCGACTCCTCCGACTCCGCCTTCCAGTCAGCCCGATCCAGAGACTCTCGCAGGAGCGTGAGGATGGGCAGAAGCAGCCGCTCCGCCGACCAGTGCCGACAGTCTCTTCTCCTGTCTCCCGCCCTGAACTACAAGTTCCCGGGTCTCTCTGGCAACGCTGACGACACCCTTTCCCGGAAGCTGGATGACGTGAGTCTCTCCAGGCAGGGAGCAGGTTTCGCTAATGAGGAATTCTGGAAAGCCAGAGTAGAGCAGGAAGCCTCCGAAGACCCCGAAGAATGGGCTGAGCATGAAGATTATATGACGCAGCTCCTGCTCAAGTTCGGCGATAAAAACCTCTTCCAGCAGCAGACGAGCGAGGTGGATCCGAGAGCCAGCGAGCACTGGCTACCCGACAACATGGTTACGAATAAGCCCGAGGTAAAGCCGAATCACCAGAGCCTCGCGAGTAAAAAGTATCAGTCTGATATGTACTGGGCCCAGTCCCAAGACGGGCTGGGTGACTCTGCCTACGGCAGCCATCCAGGCCCCGCCAGCAGCCGCAGGCTGCAAGAGCTAGATCTGGACCACGGTGCTGCGGGATATAATCATGACCAAAGCCAGTGGTATGAAGACTCCCTGGAGTGTCTATCTGACTTGAAACCAGAACAGAGTGTCCGGGATTCTATGGATTCTTTGGCGTTGTCCAACATCACAGGTATGTCATCCAAGGGCTGTGGGGGGTTTGAAAAAGCAGGCACTAAAAGGTTGATACACTACTTACAACTGAGTGCCAGTAGGGGGCGTATTAGTTACGAGTCTGGACTAATGAAGGTGTTTCATTTGCATGCCACAGATAGTAAAGCGGACATGTCTTGTAGTTGAGGACCTAAGTGTATAACATTCTGAACATGACCTGAAAACCGATTTGGATAAGGGAAGTCTGTGTCTGGGTTGTTGGGTAGATATTCTGTATTTAGGTTATATATACCAAATGCATTTTAAGATACTAAAAGCAGCCTGAGTATAAGATTTTCAACTCTTAAAAATAAAAATTTCTGAGCTGGAGAGATGGCTTAGTGGTTAAGAGCTCTTCCGAAGGTCCTGAGTTCAAAGCCCAGCACATGGTGGCTCACAACCATCCTTCTGGTGCGTCTGAAGTCAGCTACAGTGTACTTAGATATAATAAATAAATCTTTAAAAAAGTAAAAAATAAAAATTTCTGGACGCCCCCCACCTTATAATTTGTACTTTAAGTTGGGCAGTGGTGGTACATGCCTTTAATTCCAGCACTTAGAAGGCAGAGGTAGGAGGAGAGGCAGGAGGATCTCTGAAAGTTCAAAGCCAGCAGTCTACAGAGTGAATTTCTAGACAGACAGACATAGTAGCACCAGCGTGCTAGATTGCTATAACACAGCCAGGAAAGGGCCATGTGCTGTCTGCTGCCGGAGTGGTTTGTGCAGAAGGAAGAGACACTGCTCCATCCTAGCTCCTGGCCTGCCAGACATGAGTTGTATTGTAAAGGGGAGTCTATGGGAAGCATGGTGGATGACACTGTCTGCCAGGCCCCATACAATTGGGTGGAAGTGTGAAAGGCAGGGCTGGAGGTGAAGCTCAGAGGTACAGCAGGCACTTTGAGTGTACAAGGACCTTCATTTAACCCATGGTTCTGACAACTAAAAATGTAAGAATGTTAGACCTTGGGAATAATATGCTGAGAAACAGGTTATCTTTAAAAAGCAGGGAGTCACAGCCTTCCCAGTCTCCCCCGTTCTAATCCATAGATATATCTGAGTAACTGAGGTCCTCGACTTTGGTTTAGAATGAAGAGCTATCTGGAAGTCGAATAGTTGAAAACATGATGCAGGCCCTGGGGCTGGCCAGGCCATATAGTTTCTATACAAGCTACTCAGTTCTGCCCCGGGAGGAAGCAGTCCTAGACAGCATCTGGGCAGATATGTACAGCTGTGCTCACATGAGACTACATAGAGCAGGCTGCTGGTCTCAGTCTAAGATGAAGACCACCCACACTGAAGGGGTTCTGTTAACAAATGGATGGACAGCTTCTATTGTGATTAGGTGCTCATGTCTGCTGCTCACGTCCTGTGCTAGAACAATCTGTTGGTTTCCTAGTAGCATTAATAAGATTCCTGCTTCTCAGTTGCTAAACAATACACAGTGCCTTCCTCTGGTGTGCTTTAATCGGATGATGAAATAGGAACTTTTCCTTGAAATGCTCTCTGGGTCACAGTCAACAGCTCCGACAATGTTATTAGGGCAGGTGAGAATCACATTGTGTTTTGGGTTCTGTTGCAGGGGCATCAGTGGATGGAGAAAGCAAGCCAAGACCGTCATTATACTCTCTCCAAAACTTTGAGGAGATAGAGGCGGAAGATTGTGAGAAAATGAGCAATATGGGAACTCTGAATTCTTCCATGCTGCACAGGAGTGCAGAGTCCTTAAAAAGTCTGAATTCAGAGCTGTGCCCAGAAAAAATTATACCTGAGGAAAAACCTGCGCACCTGCCGGTGCTCAGGAGATCCAAGTCTCAGTCCCGACCACAGCAGGTCAAATTTTCAGATGACGTCATTGACAACGGAAGCTACGACATCGAAATCCGGCAGCCTCCCATGAGCGAACGGACTCGGAGACGGGTGTATCACTTTGAAGAGAGGGGATCCAGGCCTCACCACCATCGCCACCGGAGAAGCAGAAAGTCGCGGTCCGACAACGCCCTGAACCTGGTCACAGAAAGGAAGTACTCTGCCAAAGACAGACTTCGGCTGTATACCCCTGATAACTATGAGAAATTCATACAGAATAAAGGCGCCCGGGAGCTCCAAGCCTACATGCAGAACGCCAACCTCTATGGCCAGTATGCCCATGCCACGTCTGATTACGCCCTGCAGAACCCAGGAATGAACCGGTTTCTGGGGCTCTACGGTGAGGATGACGACTCCTGGTGTTCGTCCTCCACGTCTTCCTCCGACTCGGAAGAAGAAGGGTATTTCCTTGGACAGCCGATCCCTCAGCCACGGCCACAGAGATTCACCTACTATACGGATGATCTTTCTAGTCCGGCTTCCGCACTGCCCACCCCACAGTTTACTCAGAGGACAACTAAATCCAAGAAGAAAAAAGGACACAAGGGCAAAAACTGTATCATTTCTTAACCAAGTAGACATGGAGAGTCTTTGTTTAAAACTTAGTCATTTAGCCTGGACTTTGACCTTGTATTCATCCTAGGAAAGTCGCTAAAATAGTGTAAAATGCTTTCTGTGGCCCCACTGTGTTTACAGTCAGATTAACACATGAAAGAGGTGGCTTCTCCAGTCTCGGTGCCATATTAACAGAGTCTTGTGCCCGTGGCAGGTAAATTACAGCCGCTTTGGTGTCTAGTCCACAAGAGAACACTCCAGAAACTGCCGGCAGGTGATTGGACAGAGTGTGTTTTAGAGGATGGATAGCCACCTTTGTAAGCAATAGTGCTTGCCGTCAACACAGTCGGGCTGGCTCAGGTCCTGACTGGTGTCTTGTGAGGCATGCGTGTCGCCATGACGACCTAGCTAACACTGTGTGTTCCATTGTGTAAGGCCAACTTGTTCTCCTTCAGCCCCCCCATTAGCCAGGTAAACATATTGTGTCACTCCCAGCCACAGGTTGAAAGGACTTGCTATTTATATGTAGTATTTCATAGACCTAAGTGTATTCCTAATTTAACGGTGCAAATATTAATGTATATACTGTACAGTTGAGATTTTAAAGCTGATATTTTTATATCCCTGAATTGCAAGAGGTTTGTTACACTGCCGTGCTAGATTTGTTAGGAACTCAGAAAACAGCATCTATGGATGAGGTGACTGCTTGTACTTTAGTCAGGGCTTCTAAGTTTAGACAGTCAGTTTATATTGCTTAGTGATGGAAAGTTGGTTTTTTGGTTTTTTTCCTTTTCTTCAATATTAAAAGAGGCTCTGTATGCATGGTGGGGCTGTGTACATACTTGGTACTAGGCCCTGTTAATCTCACAAGTGTTATTTATGGGTCAAGCTTTGTAAACTGTATAAATGTAAAAACAAACAAACAAAAAAAACAACCAAACCCCTACACATACCTCTGGAGTATCTGGTGAAACCAAGGAGAAGCTATCTGGGCGCTCTTCCCCGGGCAGGGGGAGTCTCTCAGCAGGTGAGAATGTCCACGCGATGAGCTCTTTCTGTGTAGACTTACTATGTACAGAAAGGTTATTTCTTCTGCCCTTTTCCTTCCAACTTGCTCTTGGCCTTTAAAAGCAATTTTGAAAACTGGGTTTCCAGTTGCAGTTTTAAGATTCTTCAGGAAGACTGAGCTAGACGACTCCCAAGTTCATGGGGCTCTGGGTTCAGCCGGAGAGTCGGGCTGGATTTGAACTAATGAGCGGGTAGTTTGGTCTGTGCTGTCCTTGCATTTACATCTTGGTCCTAACTAAAGGTCCCGGTGTCACCCTGGGCTATTCAGGGAGGTGTTTAATAAAGGCTTAATAAATGGTAAACCACCTTTCCGGGTCTGCATCTTCCACTCTGTTCTGGTGCTCAGGCGTGGTTACGTCCGCAGTCTTTAAAAGGTCTCTGTTAAACCCTGACTTGAGGAAAACTCTCTATGTATCAAAAGCGAAGGAAAGCTGCCTAGCCTCCAAAGGGCCAGACATGAATCTGGTAGGTGAACCTGTGGACAAGCACCCCCCAGTATCCATCCCTAGAGAGGGCAAGGCCAGGAAGGCTGCAGTGGGAAGAGGGCCTTTTGCTCTGCAGAGCACTGGCATTATTTCCAGGGTCCTGTCCACTTCAAGAGCGGGTGGGTCACTATGAAAACAAAGAGTGCGCATGGCAGGAATCCAGCCGACTGAATCAAGCAGGGAAGCTTCCTCCCACCCTTCATCTCCATAAGTAAACAGTGTTTATCCAGTTGCAGTGCCCCCTTCAGAGGTTGCAAACAGAGTGTCTCTTAAGAATTCTCCTTGAGGATGGGGGTGGAGGTCAGTTTCCAACAGAGAGGCAGCGAGCTCTGCCCCGGGACTTGCTTTTCAACCACCGTGGCTATAATCATTTGTTTCACCTCATTGCTCAATAACTGTTCTGTTTGAGGGTACTTCGTTATTCAGAAAGGTCTTTGGTTGATATACTTGAATTTCCCCATACACACACAGCACTGACACATGTACATATACACAGAGTCAGGGTTCACAGGAGAATGCACGTGGGCAGCTTTCCTGGTGTTGAAGAGTGTGAGCTCCTACATGCAGTGGCGATCTTACAGAGATGATGACTGCTGCACTGCCATGCACCCAACAGACTCACTCACTCAGGCCACACGGCACGAGTCAGCTGAAGGCGGCACCCCGTGCGCTCTACAAGTGCAATCTCAAACAATTATCTTGCTAGGGATCTAGCTGCAATCGTGCACTTTGTTTTCTTACAGAATTACATAGATTGCCAAGACTTACAGTAAATACTTCTGCTTCCTTGTCAATGGACAATGCTAACGTAACTCTGGGCTTTTAAATCTTCTCAGCACAGAGAACTCTACAGGAAGAGAAAGGAAGGCAGTTGTAGCAGTCCTCTACAGAAAGGCACTAAACTTGCAGAAAACGCCTGCCTCAATAGACCCGGTTAGAAAGAGCATCAGGTATGGTGCCCAGTCACTGGACTCCAAAGTCTGATCCAAGATAAGTATCCCTCAGGAGACTCATGCCTCTGACCCTACAGTGGAGAGACAGGTCCTCAGGACTATATGGTCTTCACTGGAGTCCCTGTAGTGTTCACGGACAAGAACTGTACAAGTATCTGGTGTCATGAGTCCATGGTCTAATTCTGCAGTGAAAGTCAGAAGTAGCAGAAGAGAGGATGTCACCTGCTTTCCCTCCTAGTAGACCCAATTGCCATCTCCAGTCCTTAAGAGCTTTAATCAAGTTAGAGCTGTCTAAGGAAGGCCCCAACACTAGTACTGTTCATAGAAACATTTGCAGATGGATGAAAAAGGAAAGTTCTTGGAGGGGTCTTCGTATCATATCAGAATAAAAAGTACAGAAAAATACACATATAGACACACACAACCAAAACCCATAAAAGCACAAAACTGGAAAAGATTATATATATATATATTTATATATATTGTATATATAATATATATATAAATACTAAATAAGAAGAAACTAAATTTTACCTCTGCAAGTGGATGTCAATTGGAGAGCTTCTTGGGGAGAGAGATGGGGGCTTATGTGCATCCAAGCCCCCAGTGCTGGGACCCCATTTGAATGGAACTTGTGCAGACCCCCGAGCATGCTGTCAATCGGAGTTCACATGTACATCAGTCCTGCTGTGTTTGGAAGGTACCGTGTCTCAGGTACCATCCTTCTCCACTGGCTTTTACAGTCTGACTCCTCTTCCACAGAGCATTCTGAGCCCATTTAGGACTCTCTGCTCTAAAATCCTTCATTCTCTGTGCATTGTCCAGCTGCGGGTCTCTGGGGTAGGATGAAGCCTTCTTTGGGTATATGCCCAAGAGCGGTGCAGCTGTATTCTGAGGCACATCTTTTCCCAGCTTCCTGAGGAACCATTACAATGACTTTCATAAGTCTGCACTCCCACTAGCAATGATGGATGCCCTCCTTTCCCCATGTCCTCGCTAACATAAACTGTCATTTATGTATCTTATCCATCTGACTGGTGGGAGCTGACGTCTGAGTCGTCATGATTTGTACCTCCTGACAACTAAGGACGTGGAACTTGGTTTTAAGGGTTTGGCAGCTATTGGTGTTTCATCTTTTGCGAACTCTCTGTTTGGATTGATGCTTCATTTTTATTTTTATTTTTAATTTTTTTTTAAAGATTTATTTATTTATTATATGTAAGTACACTGTAGCTGTCTTCAGACACACCAGAAGAGGGAGTCAGATCTTATTACAGATGGTTGTGAGCCACCATGTGGTTGCTGGGATTTGAACTCTGGACCTTCAGACGAGCAGTCGGGTGCTCTTACCCACTGAGTCATCTCACCAGCCCCCGATGCTTCATTTTTAAATCGAGTTGTTTGCTTGATGTCCAGGTTTTTTTGTTTTTGTTTTTTGTTTTTTTCTTTTTGAGTTCTTTGTACATTGGAAATGTTAGCCCTGTATCAGAGGTATAAACATTTTTTCCCATCCTGAAGCCTGACACTTTGCCTGAATGACAGTGTCCTTTGCTGCACAAAAGCTTTATGAGCAATTTATTGATTGCTGGTAAGAGATTTTTTTCGTATGCTGCATTCGTATTCAAGGTGGTGGTGTTCTACGTAATGGCCAACCTACTTTCTGGAATCATTTAACCTCCGACAATATACACGACATCTTTTATCAAAATGAATACAGTTAGTTTCCTTATTGCTAGACAGCCCAGCAGTCAGTCCTACCTGTCGGAATGAAGTGACTACTGGAAGATAGGACACTCAGAACAAGCTGATCAATCTCACAAAGTGAGGCATAGCATGTCGGACTCCAGGAATCCGGAGACCTGGGCTGGGAGACCTGAATCACATCACCGTCAGCACTTTTGCTGTAAGGATACCAGACCTCCTCAAAGGCTTCCCAGCACCTTCAGCCTTCTGGGGAGAGGAATCCCCATTCAGCATTCTGCTTTGCCTTGCAGATTTTTCAATGACCAACAGAACTGCCTGTCAGGACCAGTGGTCTTTTCTGAAGTAGCTCCAAAGAGGAAGTCACGTGAATAAACATGAAACAAGTACAGAGAGGGAGAGAGACAAACACCAAAATAAGATTTTTTTCAAATGGCCTTACAATGTGACTAATTGTGTATGTGTGTGTGTGTGTACATATATATGTATATATGTGTATATATGTATGTGTGTATATATATGTATATATGTGTGTGTGTATATATATAAAAATCCATTACACTTATTAGCAACATGTATACCAAAGAGCTCACGTGCACAGGCAGCAGGATTTGAACCAGTTGTGAACGACAACCAATTTTTTTCTATTCCGTCTAACGATTCTGATCACAGACTGGAACGATTGATCTGGTTAAAGCCCCCCTGACAGGTGCTAGCTGCAGCGACTTTGGGAGTTGTGACTTCACCCTCAGTAATTCGGGGAACAAGCAAGTTCATCAGCGAAGGATTACCTGTGAGCAGTTGCACGTGGTAGTTGAACCTTGATCACATACTGAAGTAGAGGACAGCTGCTCTTTGGAGTTTAATAAACCTTCAACATAATAAACCTGAATACATTTGAAGCTATATTCAATATGATAAAGTATATTGTATGCTACAAAAGTAGTAGAAAAAGGCGAAAGGGGCCGGAGAGATGGCTCAGCTGTTAAGAGCACTGACTGCTCTACTGAAGGTCCTGAGTTCAATTCCCAGCAACCACATGGTGGCTCACAACCATCCGTAATGAGATCTGACGACCTCTTCTGGTGTGTCTGAAGACAGCTACAGTGTACTTACATATAATAAATAAATAAATCTTAAAAAAAAAAAAAAAAAAAAAAACAGGAGTGGAAAGGTCTTTTTTTTTTCCTAATTAAAAGACTTAGACAGTTTTAACAATCATAACCTAGAGTCAGAACACCATCTTGTGTAGAACAGCTCAGAAGACAACATGCTGGACCTGTGGGGACATGCTGTATACTAGGCTGCCACGTCTGTCACTGCCACATGCAGCTGGATGCGCCCTGGTGTAAGCCTTTTATACCTCCAGGTTCTTGTCCTTAACCCAAGGTCAGTGAGGACCCTGGCAATGTAGGACAGGTGTGACGTGCTGGGGCCATCATTAGTGAAGCTAAGCTTTGGATGCTGGTTGACAAAGTTAAGTACTTGGATGCAATAAAAAGCTTCCCTATCAAGTTGCCACACGGTAACGTGCTTAATGACATCTACCCTAACCTCACCTAACAGCAGCATAATGCAGGGACCAAGTTCCTTCTATCAGTGGTATGGGAGAAACAGGAAGGCTGCATCCTGCTGGAGAATGGATAAACAGGCAGAGACCCCCCCCCCCCAGGCCAGAGCAGCACTTCCTCCGAGATTCCACAGCAAAGAACTTAGTTCACACACTTAACCATAGCGTGGGGCAGCTAGAGTCAGGCTTACTCAGTACCCACTCAGCCTTGGAAAGGTGGAGAGCATATGCTGGTATAACTTGCTTCACACCTAGGCCCGGAGCTGTTCTTTCTTGCTTACTGAATAGGACAGCACTCTCAAGAGCTGGCAGAAATGGCACAAAAAACATGCATCATCTGTAGTCTGACCTCGGTCTGGCAAGCAGAATGTGGCCCATGCTCTTACCAGTCCCAGCTCTGAGGACAACTGGATGAATGGCTGCCTATGACACAGACTTCGTGACACCATGAATCCCCCAAAGGAGCAGCTAAAGAACTGTCAGAGCCTACCCTGGAGGTGTTACAGCAAACTCTGGAGAGAAACTGATGTCGATATCAATTCTGGCAAACTGCGGCAGCAGAGTTCTTCCTTAGGGGTATATGGCCTTCAGCTCCATGAGGTTCAGGATCTGTCAATGGCTCGGGGCTAGGAAGTAGCTGACAGCTATAGGAATCAATGAACTTTGGCAGTAACATTATTCCAGTAATTTCAAATGCAGTTGTAAGCAACAAGCTTGATACAGCACGCTTAACCTCTAACCTACCTTCTCCTGTAGAAGGGAGAAGATGTATTGAACTCTTCAACTGCAATGTCTGTAGCAGGAGGGCTGGAGAGATGGCTCAGTAGTTAAGAGTACTCAAGGCAAGCCAGGTAGTGGTGCCACATGCCTTTAATCCCAGCCCACTTGAGAGGCAGAGGCAGGTGGATCTCTGAGTTTGGGGTTAGCCTGGTCTACAGAATGCTATCCAGGACACCCAGGGCTGGAGAAATCCTGTCTCGGGAAAAAAAAAAAAAAAAGAGTACTCAATGTTCCTCAGAGGGTAGAGTTTAGATCCCAGGCCCTGCAATGGGCAGTAGGAGGAAGACATGCTACTCTAGCTCTGGGGAGGGCTAACACACTTCTGGGACTCTGTGGCTAACACATGTACATATCCCTCCATCCCCAACACACACATACATTTAGAAGAATAGTCTGTAGTTGGGACAGACTCCTGTAACAGAAGAGAGATTAAGACGAAAATGTAAGTATATTAACATGCACAGTGCTCGGCTCAGGAAAAATAGCAACTCAACACAGCAGGGGATGGGTACGGCTCGAGGAGCAGTTCAACAAAGACAACACTGCAGGGTCAAGCTAAAGCCATCCCAAACGCTGAGAAGTGGAAAATAGTGAGAAGAAAAATAGCAATCTGGAGGAGAAGGAGGATGACGATGACTACCACGACGACAACCACAGCCACCACCACCACCGGAAAAAGACAACTTGACAAGAGGATCAGGAGGGGCTGGGGAAATGGTTCAGTGGTTAAGAGCACTGACTGCTCTTCAAAGGACCTGAGTTCAAATTCCAACAACCACATGGTACTCACAACCACCCATAATGAGATCTGATGCCCTCTTCTGGTGTGACAGCAACAGTGTACTTATAATAATAAATCAACCTTTGGAGCAAGCAGGAACCGAGAGAGCCTGGTTGACCAGAGCAAGCAGGGATCAAATAGAGGTCCTAAATTCAATTTCCAACAACCACATGAAGGTTCACCATCTGTACAGCCACAGTGTACTCATATACATAAAATAAATATATAAATCTTTTTAAAAAAGAAAAAAAGAAAGAGGATCAGGAGAAATAGGACCACAGGGAGTAATGGGAGATGTATGAGATTCACCTATGTACACAGGAAAAACATAAGGAAACTTACTCTGTATTATCAATGCAAGCTAATCCACATGAAGGTCTGCTGCACAGACACCTCTGAGATGACAAGTGATCTCTGGAGAGAAAGTATACCCAATTGTAGACAAGCAAAGCAGGGAAAAGGGCAAGAAGGGTAGGTTTTCTTGAAAGACCTTTTCTGTTCTTGGTTGGGGGACATCACTTTATTTGGAGTTTTGGGTTTCAAGGTCTCCCCAACACTGAGACTGTCCCCTTCCGTCCCTTCCCTGTGAATGTGAGCACACAGGCAGAGCTCCGAATTCTGGGTCTTCAGTTTGAACCCTCCAGTCCTGTTTCCTTCACACTTTCCATTGCACGTAACATCACAATTATTACCATCAACTTACTGGACTGAGCAGCACTGAGAAGATTATCAGAAAGGCACACTTCTGGATGTCTGTGAAGCTCTTTCTCAAACGGTGACATCACGGGGGAAGACACTCCCTGGGTGTGGGATCCAGAGGTTCAGAAGGAAGAGGCCCACAGGTGTCGAATTCGTTCTTCCTCCGCTTCCCCTCCATCTGGGCTCTATGCTATACACGGAGCAATTATGCTCTGCTACAAGTTCCCCACCATGAAGGCATGCTTTACCACAGATCCAGAAACAGTGGAGCCCAGTAGCTGAGGGCCCACATGCCTAAAATCAAGATTAAAAAGTGAAATCCTCTCACAGCAGTGAAAACTGACTTTGGCCACACAGGCACATAGCAACCTTTCCTTCTGAGCTCCTCACACCTCTCAGTCTGAATAAATCCTATTTCTCAAGTTGCACTTAAAGGTGAAGTCAGCTTCAGGCTGACAAGCACCAATACCTATAGCATGCCAAGCTGTGAACCAGACTGGTACAGAGAGCCCGGTTACTGCTCTGCAGGAGTGACGGCAGCTCAGGAAGAAGACATCCAGCCTCATAGTTCAGCTCTGTAATTACTTAGTGTCACTGGGCCAGGCACTATGAGGACTGGCTTCTGTAACATCAAAATTCCAGAAACCGTCCAAGTTAACACAGCACCTCGATCCTCCGACTTCTACCTGGCTGTCGAGTGGTGAGCTGACTGGTAGAGTCATTGTGCAGGCACAGATGACTCCAGTCCCAGGAACCAGGAAAAACGAGAGGAGACAAGTTTCTTACTTAGTATCGGAAGCTTTATTTTGCGTTTTACAGTATCTGCTTTCCCCATATTGATCATCAAGGCCTTATGGTGAGGCAATGAGAACTTAGCACATGAATCAGGTCTATTGAAAAACAATGGATAATTTACAAACACGTCTCTATAGAATCAAAAACATTTTATAAGACACACTCTAGTACACATGAATTTTAGATGTCAAAAGGCATTTAAAAAAAACAAAGATGAACGAAACCTTTAACACTGTGGAGCCTGGCAGAACAGCGTGGACGGCAAGCTGGACACAGCTTCGAAGGCCGAGTATGAGTAGAAGAAGAGGATTACTGGCTGGGCCTTCACTTAAATAATTTATCAGTAAGAGTCTCTTTTTAAATGAATGTTTCTACCAAGTGAACTTTTTTTTTTTTTTGCCTTGGTAGCTCATCAAATTTTATACGTATGCTTGTTAACAACTTGATTTAAAGAGCTGAGAATTAGTGGAAGGGAAAAAGGAAAGTGGCTTGTAGTCTTACTGAAGTGGCCGGCATTGAGCTGCACATGCACAGAAGGGGAGTGTGCACATAAAAGGGATGCAAAGACTCAATGCCAAAACTTACACGTGTTCTCACTTGGGGAATTTAAGAAACAAAACAAACAAAAGAAAAACAAACAAAAAACAAAACAAAAAAACCCAAACATGTCCTCAATTAGTTTTAAATTTTCAAAATGACATAATACAAATCTTCACACATCCATTTTAGGGCTCATTAAAATGAACCATTCTGCTATTTCTACTTAAAGTATAATCTGTATGTGGTTTAGTTTAGGGGTTATCTGCAGACAGGCTCAGAGAGGCCACTCAATGGTCATGGCAAGCATTGGGGCTCAGGAAAGCTGAGGCAGGAATCCCGAAAGCTAAAGGCCAGAGCAGGAAAGTTTGAAGCCAGCCTAGGACACACAGCAAAACCCTGTCTCGAATCAAAAAATAAAAAGGACATAAGAAAAATGAAAATGAAAACAAAAGGATCCTGAGCCGGGTGGCCCGTGGCCTTAACGCCAGCATGTAAAAGGTAGGGGTGGGGAGATGTCTGTGAGTTTAAGGCTATCCTAGTCCACACAGAGATTTTCAGGCTAGCTAGAACTATACTATAAGACCCTGACCAAAAAAAAAAAAAAAGTAGATAGTTTGATTGGGCAGTGATTTTTTTTAAAGGTGCCTAATGTCACAAATTTAGTATTTTGCCTCAATGAACCAGGGACCAGGAAGTGAGCAAGAGATCCTAATTGTCTCTTCACCAATCCACTGGCTCACTCAGGAGCTGCAGGCAGCTGTGCTGGCCTCAGTGTTTTCTGAGGATACTTGTGAGTAGTGAGAACCTCTAAGCCCACAGAACTGAGATCACGGAGATGGACAGAGTAATCTATAACTTAATCCCAAGCATGAGTGCCTTGGCAGGTCCCTTTTTTGATATAATGTGGGCCTAAAACATAACTTAAGTGATCTGTATATTCTAATTTTTTATTATATCCATGAGATGGGTTTCTGAGACATCTCAACTTAATAATCATCTTGCATCTCAGATTACCTCTCCTGTTAGTCCATAATATTGTCTAGAGAGAGCAGTTAGGAGCCTTAAGAGCACTTCATAGAAGAGATGAACTGAGAGTTTACTGACTTGGGAGAAGAGTTTGTTCTAACAGATCCTTACAGATTTTCAAGTGCATTTTTTCCTATATTGAATAAGAACTATTCTCAGAGCAAATATTGAATGATAGCAAAGTTCTAACTCATTAAGACAGCATATTTTGACATCACCAACTCAAAATGCTAAAGGTACCACTATTGTATGCAATCTGGAATGATCTTAACTATAAATTAAACTCCTGAGACCAAATGATCACTACCGTTAGACTGTTTCGACCCCCGAGTCCCAACAATAACACAGAGACTTTTTATTATTTATGAATGTGGAGGCCTTATAGCTTAGGCTTGTTCCCAACTAGCTCCTATGACTTAATTAATCCATTTATTTTGGTCCACATTTGTCATATGACCCGTTATCTCTCTTTCAGTCCCTGAAAGTCAGACTTCCTTTTGTCTGAGTGGCAAATTCTCTGCACAAATTCTTCCCATAGTTCCTATCTCTGCCGTGATGCACAGGCCACCAGTGTTTACTAAACCAATCAGAAGGTGATGGAGAGGAGTGTTTACAAACTACAATGAAGGTGCTTAGCAATTAAAACAACAATACTAAAGTCCCAAGAGTATTCAGCTGGGAAAGAAATTAACATCTGAATACAGCAGTGGTGGATGCAAGCCTTCAATCCCAGCACTCGGGAGGCAGAGGCAGATGGATTTCTGAGTTCGAGAACAGCCAGGGCTATACAGAGAAACCCAGTCTCAAAAAAAAAACCAAAAAAAAAAAAAACCAAAAAAAAAAAAAACAAAAAAAAAAAAACAAAAAAAACAAACACAAAACAAAATAAAAAAGACAACCTTTACATGGTATGCAAACAGATGATCATAGAACATCATGGAAGACTATGGAACATGAGTTAAATACAGGGAGCTGCTCTCCAGAACTGCCTTTTTTTTTTTGAACATTAAAATAACTGAATATTATTTTTGGAGGGAGGAAATGTATGAAGATAGATTAGAATATTCTACACATAGGGGAAACATTCTAATTAAGATACTTTAAAAGCTATTGTAGATGTTTATTTAGTACTAGAAATGTGCTTAGCTATCATAAAGTATTTTTTCTTCATCACAAAATAGTAAGGATTTACACAATCCAAGGAGAAAAAACAATCTAAAAAAAACTTTTGACCTGGGTACTTCTTCTTCTAAAAAGGGTCTCCAAAATCCTGAGTAGAATTATCATACTCAGTAATGAAATGCTTGAGTTCTTCCACGCAGCGCTCACCTATCTCGTGTAAGTTCTGCCTCAGTGCAAACTGGATAGACTTTTCTAATGAGGGATCTTTTTCAATCAGCATTTTCACCACCATCCCGAAAGTCTCGCAGTCCTGTCGGTAAACCTAGGATGGCAAAACACATTTGGATTAGATGAGTGAATTAAGCCCATGGCTGGCTGAGCCGGTAGAACTCAGCTGCTGAAACCTGTAAGGGAGCTAAACCTGTAAGACGGCTGAACCTCCCCTGTACCAGCACAGCCACAGAGGGAACCTGCCGTGGATATCAGCTCACAACTGAGTAAGCAGACAGACAGACAGACAGACAGACAGACAGACAGACACACTCATCACTGAGAAAAGCACAGGGCTTTACACTTGGGTTAGGTAAAGAAGGTAAGGACAAAAGAAAGGCAAACAAATCCTCACTCATTTGTTATGAGAAGAAAGGTTTTGTCGGGTGTGCTAGCCATACATTTAACCCCAGTAGAGGCAGAAGGATCTCTGAGCTGAAGGCCAGTTTGGTCTACATAGCAAATTCTATCTCAGCCAGAACTACTACAATAGTAAGACACTGACTCTGATGAGGGGGGAAGAGGGCGCGGAGGAAGGAAAGAGTTTCTGAACTTCGGAGTCTCTGAATCACAACCAATCAACTAATCCAAAATTGTTTGGAATCCAACAAAAAGCTGTAAGAATGCCAAGCATCTGTCTGAGGGGAAGCACTTTGCCTACAAATATTATCTAAAGCCACCAAATAGGGTTAAGATTCAAACAAAAAATCATGCACGCACAGATGTGTACACTGCATCCATGTATATATAACATGTGTTGTGTGTTCTTTAATAAATATACTTTTATTTCAAAATATGCAAACTTTATCACTAGCAATTAGATATTTACTGCACACTAATTGTGTATTTCCTCTACACTAAATGTGTGTGTGTGTCTATACACACTGAGTGTTGATGGATCTGAACACACAGAGGATGGCAGTCAGAGGACAGCTCTGTGGAACTGGTTCTCTTCTCCTGCCTTACATGGGCTCACAGAACTGAATTCAGGATGTCCAACTGTGTAATAGGATTTGACTGCTTAAAAACAGTGGTTTAGGGGCTGGAGAGGTGGCTCAGCGGGTAAGAGCGCCGACTGCTCTTCCAGAGGTCCTGAGTTCAATTCCCAGCAACCACATGGTGGCTCACAACCATCTGTAATGAGATCTGGCACCCTCTTCTGGAGTGTCTGAAGACAGCTATAGTGAACTTAGATATAATAAATAAATCTTAAAAAAAAAAAAAAACCAGCGATTTAAGGACTCAATAAATTTATGTTGTTAAATTTTACTAAACTCATTATCATGATCTTGAAATTAATTCACAAAGGGAGGTGTGATGGTGTGAGTCACAAAACCTGATGCAGGAGAACCATGCCTCAGTTTTAGGGCAACCTGAACTATAGAACAGGTTCAAATCCAGCCTGAGACCCAGAGCACACAGGGAGGGAGGGGAGGAAGGGAGACAGACTGATCAGTTCCAAGAAAATTAAAACATTTTACAAAATGACATGACACAAAGTACAATATATAAAACCCATATCTGTGATTGGGTAAGGAGCTGCCTGCCAAGTCTGAGGGCCTGAGTTTGAGCTCACATGGTAGGAGAGAAACAACTCCTCTGAATTCCATACAAGCATGTATGCATGGATACATACATATCTCACACATACACACACACACAATTATGAAATTGGCTTGTTAGCAATAAAATGCACGCACACATACTCACACAAACTTTCCTAATGATCACATCTGTTTAAAAGCTATCAAGTTCAACTCAACCATTTATTCCGGTTTATCCCGAGGCTTCCAGGACATGGAACCAGTATTAGTATCTTGCAAACCAAACAGAAACAGTCTATTAGTCACGTTCACTACCTGTAGTACTGAGGCAACAGCCACATTACAACTGGTCTTACAGAATGTGCTCCCCAAGTCAGGCCACCACAGTCCTATGCAAGAGTAGTCTCAGGATGCTTGGGTGTCCTGCCTGGAGGTAAACCCCAGCAAACACAGTTACATAATAACAGCACTCATCTCACACCAACCACAGGTCTCAGAGGAATCCTTTGTGGGTGGCCTACATTTTACTGGCTTTAAAAAAACATATAACAGATGCACGAGATAAAGATACTGTTACACTGAACAAATCTACAAAGTCTTAAATACCAATGTGCTTCTTAGTTAAACCCCATCACAGAACACAGTTGGGCTGCATATCTACATATGTAAAAAGCATGCTGAAACTCCCAATACTGAAGTCATGACTGTCACAAGCCACAAGCAATTTTTGCTTAGTATATGTTTTTATTAAAAGTCTTCTTTGGGGGGATTCTGGAGAGATGTCTCAGAGGTTAAGAGAACTCACTGCTCTTCTGAAGTTCCTGAGTTCAATTCCTAGGACCTAATGGCAGCTCACAAGTGTCTGATGCCATCTGAGAGTATGCAGATATACATGCAAGCAAAATATGCATACACGTGGAATAAATTAATTTAAAAAATAGGTTTTAAAAGTCTTTTTAAAATTATTTACTGGAATACAAAAATGTTTGTACATTTTTCTACAGAAATAACCAAAACTATTGAAAGCAACCTAAGTCTCTATTTGAGGGAAGTTTAAAAAAAAAAAAAAAAGACTTTAATGCACATCAGATAGGAAATAGTTTTAGTTAAAGGAAGACCTCGCCCTGTAACATTTTATAAACACAACCTGAAACTGTCAGAAACCTATTTCCGAAATCTGTTCCACAGTAAATCCAATCCATGACAGGAAGGGCGCAGCTCTCTGTGGCAGAGCATGTTTGCTTATGGTCCCTAGTTGGAAATGCATCAATAACCTGCAGATCTGATAGCTATAGGCCACACAGGAAGACTCTATTGCTGTTTTTGTTGTGTTTGGACCTGATCAAAATAGGAGGCAGGTCAGTGTGCGGGTGGGGGGTTACACATACTGCACAGACAGCTACATTTGTCCGCAGAATGAAAACATCACCCAAAGTGGTTTCACAGCCCTTTATTATCTAGGCCAGTGTTAACCAAATTTTACATAGAACTTCTAGGAATAAAAGAGTATATTAAAACAAACTAGATAACATTTTAGTTACTAATTATACATCCAGATCATATATAAGGCTTTTCAGGTAAATATAAAAGACACCTTGGCAAAGCAAACTCAACAGCAAACCTGCTCTATTAAAGCGGCTGGGGCTGGACAGACAGCTGAGCTGGTGGAGCTCCTGCCACGCTTGCAAAATTGACAGCACTGTAGCAAGTAATCCAGTGCTGCTTCACTATCCAACAAGACTCTTTCCTCTGCTGTTGCTTCCTCATCATCTCATGTGATTTCCTTTAACCAAACACATTTGCTTAACATGCTTCATGTCCTGCTTCAGGAGGGTCCTATCCTCATGACAGAGGAAAGCGGAAATGATTCATACCCTTAGGAAGTACCAACAATCTGTCAGAGATTAAGGTTTTTTTGTCTGTTTGCTTTCTTATAAATCTAAGAATTGAACCCAGGGTCTCACCTGTGTTAGATAAACACTCTAATTACCTCTAGCCTAGTATAGTTACAAATAATACACAGGCCAAAGACGGCTCAAGGGAAATTCTATAACATTATGAATTAAATACAAATAAAATATCCAAATTCGCAATGGGTGAAAAAACTGTATTTATAGAAAAATGAAACAATTGAGTATTATTAGAAGACAGAAAATTAGTAGTTTATGACACTAGAAATAAAAGATAAAATTCAAATAACTAGATGGAAAAGAAAATATTACAGAAAAAAAAAACTTAAAAACAGGAAATAAGGGCTGGAGAGATGGCTCAGTGGTTAAGAGCACTGGCTATTCTTCCAAAGGTCCTGAGTTCAATTCCCAGCAACCACATGGTGGCTCACAACCATCTGGAATGGGATCTGATACCCTCTTCTGGTATGTGTGAAGATAGCTATAGTGTATTCATATACATAAAATAAATAAATCTTAAAAAACAAAACAAAACAGGAAATAAGGGGTAGAGGAGATGGCTCAGAAAGTAAGGCCTTGCTATGTAAGCATGCGGGTTTGAATTGGATTCCAAATAGCTCAGTGCACTCACTCCCCAGCAGTGAAGATCTCTGAGGCTGGCACACAAGCCTAATCCTCACTCAAAGCCTTAAGCAGAGGCTGGAGAGACGGCTCAGTGATGAGGAGTGCTCCCTCCTCTTACTGCGTTCATACCCAGGTTTCATCCAGGCTCACGGCTCACAGCAGCTGGCACTAAGCTTTCTGTTCTTTGTACTCACGCACACATATCCCACCACACACATTACAACTAATACAGATTATTTATTTGTTTATGAACTGGAGAGTGACTGAGGAAGACACCCGACCCCATGCTCTGGCTTCCTTATTTATGTACACACATAAAATAAATGAGGAGAATCAGTGCAGAACCAAACGGTTTGGGCTTCTCTAATATTGAGACAGGGTGTCATTTTAGCACAGGCTAATCTCTGAGCCTCTACTCTGCAGTGGAGACTGACCTGGAAATGCTGCTGCTGCTGTCTCCAGCCCTGGAGTGCACAGGCATGGAATTACATGTAATGACCACCATGCCCTGTTGAGCATGGAACCCAGGCTGTAAGCATCCTAGGCAGGCACTCTTACAAGGAAACTACACCCCCCAAAACCTGGCTCTTTGAAAAGAAAGCAAAACTGCTAACTAACCAACACTGGAAAGGAGAGAAGACAGAAATTACTTGACTTCAAGGATATTCACTAGCAAATAAAGGGATATTATAAACTATCTTTTTACTAATTAGATGAACCGGGCCATTTCCCTGAAAGACATAATTTGCTAGAAGTCTTAGAAGAGACAGTTACTATCTGAACAAGCCTATACCCACCTCACAACACTCATTCACAGAGCAGACAGTACACCCAGATGTTCCACTTGAGGGGAATAGAAGAGAATCTCCAAGAGAATCTTCCAAGAAAACAGGCAGAAGTCCTCCCTAACTCACAAAAATCTCCTATTTGAATCTACCAGCTCTGGGATGCAGACTCTGGGACTCAGTTAACAGCGCAATCAACACTGGTTTGCCAGCCACATCAATGCCAAATACTTGGAAGAGGAGCAACTCCAAGGAGAAAGGTTATTCTAAAAAGTTTCTGCAAATAAAAACTATTTAAAGATTAGTATACTAATTAAAAGAATCAGTATAAATTAATTTTTCTTAATTTCTGTGCGTAGTTTTCAGTGCCTATGTCCAATCACCGATTCAAGGATTAAATGAGACAGTACAGAGCATTCACAAGAGAAAGACCCAAAGAAGAGTATGTATTCTGTATCAGAAACAGTGATAGGAGAGGGAGCGTTTCTGTTTTGGATTTAAGGCTGCTGGCCACAGTGGATTCTCAGGAAGCAGAGGGGAGGAATTTTAGTTACTGCTGGGCTCATTTTTCCTTTATTTACTCTAGCATTGGGGTGAGCCTTTCACCTCAACAACCAAGTGAGGAAATTCTCTCCTAGGCAAGCTAGAGATCTCTGACTCCATAGTGAGACGCTGTCTCAGAACCAACACAGAATGTGAAGAGTGGTGGGTACAGGGTTTTCCATGCTTAGTCATTTCCAGGGATAAAGTCAGTACTGGGTGCATCAGTCAGAAGCTGGGGGTGAGCCTGGACCTGGGGTAAGGGGAGGGAGAGAGGCACGGACACCATAATCATTAGCAACAATGAAGAAAAAAATCATTCCTTTTCCATTCCTGTAAAACAAAAGTCAACGAATGTTGAACGGACAGCAAAAGCTTTAGAAGAACAGGTAACATAAGGGCCAAATAAGGTCGTCAATTATTAGTCACAGAAGACACAATAAGAAAAGTGATAGCAAGAAAAAGTACCAGCACCAATGCTAGGCAGTTTATACACCAAGACTGTCAGTCAAACGCCTCCAAAAATTATAGAAACAGTCAAAGCACAGTGACTGAGGTCAGGAAATAAATGGCAAAACATGAGACTGTTATTGGGGGTGACAGCAGTTATAAGACCGTGCTGCTCAGTAGTGTACAGAGGCCATCTATAGCTGTACACTTATACTGGTATTAATGAAATAACATTAAAGCCAAGTCAGTTTCAAATTCTAGTGCCTGTTACATCAACCAACATGTGTGTCAAGTACGTCCAGTCCTGCAGGAATTCTAGAGGAGGAAAAAGCAAGAGCCGAGTAGAGAAGATGAATGGTGGAAATAAAAATGCTTATCACTGTTAAAGGAGTGCTGAAAAATATAACCAGTGCTGGGAAGTCTGCTGCAAACTTTGATTCAAACCTGAAAATGAGCCAGGCATGGTGACACATGCTTTCATTCAGCACTCAGGAGGCAGACACAGATGATCTGAGCTTGAGGTCAAACTGCTCTACAAAGTGAGGCTAATTAATTAATAAAAAAGATGGAAATATAAAAATGTATGTTAAGAAAGAAAGTCCAACTGGGGCATAGACATCCCAAGTATTTAACAGGTTAACAGCAAAAATTGACAGCACCAGTTAAGATGCAGACCAGTTTAAACATCTAATGTGTGTGTACAGAGATGCAAAATGCATGAAAACTTTACAGCCTATGTTGCTTCTAGTATTGTTGTTAAAAAAAAAAAAATCTTTTTAGCATTTCTGCCTCAAAGCTGCAGTCCCACTGCTTTTTATAAGCAAGCTAAGAATGTATATATCTCAACTAACATTCATTATGTGTATAAATGATAATCACAAATTCTCATATATAGCCTACTATTTACACATACATGCATGTGTATATGCATGCATGCATGCATGCTATACACACACACACACACAAGTTCTAAAGGCTGGTGTATAGCTGCTGATGGTCTAGCATGTGCAACCGTGTATAGCTGCTGGTGGTCTAGCATGTGCAACCATGTGTAGCTGCTGGTGGTCTAGCATGTGCAACCGTGTGTAGCTGCTGGTGGTCTAGCATGTGCAACCGCCCTGATGCCCATGTCCTGCACCACAGCATAAACAAACAAAACAAAACTAAACTAAATAATTTCAAAATGAAGTTTATCTGTGATGTTTTCATATTTTATACATAGAACACAGTCACAAATATTTAACCCTACACACTGGCATATATACTCATGTGGGCAGCTTAATCTGTTGCAAAGCACTAAGGCATACATGAAAGTGTCTCATCATGGTCTACACATCCGTAGCTATGCACCCATATGCACAGTTCTTTTCACTAGAGGGAATATCTCATTGGGGTCTATACATCCATAGCTACGTGTCCCATGTGCACACTTCGTCATTACTCCTTAAACAGAATTCTACATTGAACTCTGAATTTCAAGTAATCTAGAGATGTGATAACATACATGAATGTTATACAGGTGGGAGGCAGGAAGGGGCAGGGATCTTGTTGGTAGCAAGCAGGGTTAAAGCAAAAGTACTGACCCACTGCGACAGCGCAGTATATCTAAGACTACTGCTTCTTAGGGTCTTAAGTCTGGACATGGCACTGGAATAAAATGGGTTTGAAACACAGGAAAAGCAAAGTTTACATTAAAAACCCAAACAAAGTAAAAGAACAACAAAATAACTTCCCGGGCTGGGGACAGCTCAGTAGACAGACTGTCTAGCATACACAGTGCCCTGTTGAGCCTGGTGATGGACAGCTGTGATGAGCAAATTCTCCCACTTCCATGTCACTGGGCGAGTGATGGGATTACCGACATGCAACACTGAGTGAGGCTCTTTACATGGTCTGAAAGCTGTCTCTGGCCATCAGGCTGGGGCAGCTCAATGCTGTGGAAGCTGCTGAGCTATCTCACTGGCGCAAAAGTCTATAAAGTCACACATTACCTATGTCAAGGATCCAGGTAGAGCTTGGGGAATGAAAACTTACGTATTAGTTATATGCCTATATTTGTGTGAATGAGAATTGCTGAATATCATTCAATATTTCTGGTTGTAACAAATTGAGGGCAGATGACAATACTACAGCTAAATTGAAATTCTACAGGAAGTCTGCAGGGCTAATCATCTTTGCCACATGTATTTTCACTCCACAGTACATTCTATTGAATGGATATTTTTCAAAGTTGAGCTACTGGTGCACAAAAACTGCCTTTAAAAAAAAAGATTTATTTATTTATTATATGTAAGTACACTGTAGGTGTCTTCAGACACTCCAGAAGAGGGTACCAGATCTCATTACGGATGGTTGTGAGCCACCATGTGGTTGCTGGGATTTGAACTCAGGACCTTCACAATAGCAGTCAATACTCTTAACCGCTGAGCCATCTCTCTAGCCCGGCTTTTTTTGTTTAGCAAAATCACCAGGACTAAAATAATAAATAAATTTGGAGTAAGAAAAACAGGGAAAATCAGAAATAAAACCTTTTGTTTGGATAACTGTCACCAAATATTCAATTGGTTCAAATAAAATAAGGGTCAAAGGTCTCCCACCTCCTCATGTGAGCCCAAAGCCCTGCAGATGGTTGTCTCCTCTCTAATTCTCCTCTCACTGCATTGCCATGTGCTTGTGCAGATAGGATAGATGAGAGGGTTTCCATAGAAGCACATCCTGGAAAAACGCATTAAGCCACTCTCATCTCCAAACACATTTCCAGGACCACATGACAGTAAAACACCAACTTTAAAATGATGTGACTCCACCAATCGGGGGTTTAGTGTATATATATACTGTGAAACTTAAAGCCCAGAAATTATTATTTATAGTCAGGATTTACCTCTTGAGTAAACACCAATCATCTGTAACTTAACTGGTAAATTAGACTATTATTTTAAAAAGGAATATTTACATGTGTTTCAAGGTACGAACCGCAGTGGTGAAGCCAGTTTCTGCTATGCAACCTTAATGACTCTGGCTCTGCATCTGTGGCTATAGGTTGACAGGGCCTAAGCAATCCAATACTGTGCACTTGGAGTTCTCACCACCAACAATAGATACAATGAGAAATGTTGTAAGAAAACAAGATTAAAGAGGGATAATATAGCTTTTGTAAAAACCCAAAACAAAACAAAACCAAGTTTAGAAATAGTAGCATTCAGGGTGGTACCATGTAAAGTGAAAAGGATTACATGTTATCAAGATAAAGCAATAGTTAAAGAGAGATGTTTCTAGTTTCTGCTTTTGTCTCTACTGTGTAGCTATGACTGAAAGGCTCTGGAATTCTCTCTCAAATATTGAGTCATCTCCAGTGAGTTCAGCAGTTTTTATGCCAAACAGCTGAGCCGTGTTCTCTCAGTGTTCAGGAGTCTAAACAATGGCCATTTCAGCTTCAGAGACAAAGCAGGCCACATTAAACTGGAACAATTACATACAACGTTAAGCCAGATTTGGATGATAATGTACCAAGTTTCTGTTCTAAACAGTAACAGCCATTCTACTCAAGTGCACAGCACACTGTCAACAGGCCAAATGAGAAGCAGGTTAAACAGTCTGCTAGCCTTCAAATGATCTCCCAAAGACAGAATTACAGATGAAGATTCAAATCCAATACTTTGTATATCAAGCACCAACTGTTAAAACCTTGGAAAATACAGTCTTCATATCTATGTGCATGCCACAAAGGGAAAAAAAATACAAGAACTGCCAGAGATAAGGGTGAGTATCATTTTCCTTCTATTAAAAAAAACAAAAAAACAGAAAAGAAGGAAGGTCTGCAGTACTTGTGCATCTATACTAACAATAAAAATGTAACACATAATTCATCTTCAAAACTGAAGGAAAAAAAATAAGCCTCACTTTTAAAACTTCCATAGATATGGCTACTCTTTTTAAGAGGTGGATCACAGCACTGAGAGTTTTAGTAAACTGTAATTGAAATACAACAGAGCTATGATGAAGTCTATGGCCACAAAATCTCTAGGCTTGGGTGCTGGGAGCCTCTTCCCTAATTCTTATTTTAAGGACTACTACAGTGCCTTAGCTCCTTGGACTTTCCCAAGGGACTAGAAAAATACCACGAAATACCAGCTTTCCCCTGGTATAAATTACGCTGTATTGCGCATGGTTGTATTCCACTCTCTTCCCACAGTGGTTTTCTTCATGCTTTGCCCAATGGACTAGTCTGAGGTGTAGACTCACTCTGCACCTTGGGCCATATGAATAGCACAGCGCCACCTATCTGTCAATGGCACGAGGCTTAGTGCCATTGATAATTCATTCCTAAAGTAGAGCCAGTGCCATCCTTACCTTATGAAAGTAAAAGGGGGCTGCAGGAACACCCAGACATAATCAATCACATCAAGAGAGCCGCCCAAGAACTCCATTTCCATCTCCACAGGGGCTCTTGGGACTCAAGTAAAGCAACTTTACTTGATAAGTCAGCCACCTTGCCAAAATCAATGCACAGAGGGAGACAGAAGTGAGACTGGACGTGTTCGGTACTGGCAATTCTAGTCTGTGAGGGTTCAAAGAAACTACTATAGTTCCAGCCTACATGCCACAGACTAGCACACCCCCCCCAACACTTCACATGACCAGATAGTAAAACTAAGCCCCAAATATTTAGGAGCACTTTCCTTCGTGTGAAAATTAAATTATGAACTGCCATGGACACTTCTTGCTGAAAACGTTAAATATGAAAGTAATACTTTGACCAGGCAGTGGTGGCGCATGCCTTTAATCCCAGCACTTGGGAGGCAGAGGCAGGAGGATCTCTGAGTTTGAGGCCCGCTTGATCTACAGAGTGAGTTCCAGGACAGCCAGGGCCTCACAGAGAACCTTTCTTTCCATCATCCTCTGAATGCACAATGATCAATGTCTGAGGCTGAGTTACAGGCATACGTTGGTTTTTATCACTTGCTTCCTTCTTTAATTCTAAACTGTGCAGCATCTAGTAGCTCATGAAGCTGATCAAGAATTAAAGGTTAAAAAGAGTTCCAGCTCTCTTTTTTAATGAAATCATTACCTTTGCTGAATTAGTGAGCATCTTTGGTTGCTTGGCACCATGCAGAATATTTTCCCTTGGTCACCAGCAAGGTTGACCACTTGGCTAATGAAGCAGCTTGGCGTGGCCTGTGTGTCCTTACTGTCAGGAAGGATGCTAGGAATCGTCGGAAGACGTGCAAAACCGCAATTACTCAATCCACTGTGAACTCCCTACTCTCTGGTCGACTTCTCTATCAGCACACAACACATTGAGTATTCTAAGTCCTTTCCACACCCAATGCAGGAACTCCAGCGGTCAATAGGACTCCCCTCTTTCCTATCTTGTTTCCCTATGCTCTTAGTAAAATTGCTTCTTTCTAACTTATCTTCGTTTCACCAAAAAACAAAAATCAAAAACAACCCCCCTCAGACCACTCTGTTCCATTCAGGAAGGGCTGCTCTGAATTTTCAAAGCGAGCTCCTCTTGCTTTAGTAATTACTCTGTTTATCTTCAGTTTCCCTCCCACCCTTACACAAAACCAGCTCCAGTCTCCCCACACCACCCAGGTGTAATGCAAACATTATCTCTGTAGCTAAACTAATCTGTCCAATGCCAACTGATCCCAATGTGCCTGCGCTCCACATTCATCCATAAGCTATTCTGTGCATCACACAACTGTTCTCAAATCAACCTCCACCCCGACCATGCTTATATAACCACGGTGGGAGATGTACTAATTGTTTTCTACAAGATTCAGTAAGTATACTTACACTAGCTCTGCTTCTCACTCGTCATCTTCCCATCTAACCATCATCAACCGTGGGATCTATAGTAATTTGAATAAGTCAGGATGAAACAGAATCCTTCCATTCTGCTGGTCCCTCACTACCAGAAATGGAGCCGTACAGAGCCTTCTTGGGTTCTGAGTTATTCTAGTAGGGAGATGTCATTTCCCCTGGAAATCCATGTAAACTCAAATTTCACATCCCAAGCCCTCAGGGAACGTTCTAAACTGAGTGAGAGTTAAGGGAACGGCAGCTGAGCTAAAGCCCCAGGACCTCAGACTCTGTAGTTACTTGGTATGAATTATAAAATGCTTCTTAAACACAGGCAAGCCCAAACATGAGGCTTTACTCTTACATAAAAGTGGCTGGTTAAAAAAATGTTTTCCATACCACCATTTTTTTTTTAATGATTGCAGGCTAATGCAAAGCCAAAAAGCAGTAAATAAACAGGAAGTCAATTGACTTAATTGAAACTGGCCAGGCACAAAGGGAATCTTGCTTGTTACAGAGTGCTTGGTTTTAAATTTTTTACCCAGAGAAAAGATATTTATTGATTGTGCTTTATGATTCATGCAGTTAGTAGTTAGTGACTACCTGCCAGTTATACAGACGCAGTACGTGTCCTCCAGAGTGCTGCCTCCCTCTACTAGGTAGAAATCAACGTTCCTTAGGCAAGTACCTTTGCTTTAGTCAGCTGACAGAGTCCCTTTTAACAGCACTAAAGCGGTATCTGCAGGACCCTGCCCTGTGCAGTGTGGTTCTGCTGCTAGTTAACTGAGGCCAGTGGACATCAACACTACAGGCAATCTCCACAGAGCTGCTTTTGAAGCTGACCTAAATCTCTCCTGTGCTGTCATGAACTTATGATATGGTGGAAACATAATGAGAAGATTAATATAAGAAATTATGTGGTCTAACTGATCTTGACAACAGGAAGGAAAAAGAAGGTTTTTATTTCAAAATATATTTTCTTTTTATACATAGTTTCTTATAATGTGTCAGGATATGGATCTTTTGAAAAATGGGCTATATTTAAGATAATTTATGCCTGCTAGTTACATTAAAGCCAGTAAGTTGTAAAATGTCCTCCCTGCTGGGCACGCTGGTACACACCTTTAACCCCAATGCACAGGAGGTCAGAGGTACCTGGAATAAGAGAGGCACTCCATAGGCATTCCATAGTAAATGTTTATTTACATCTTGAGAAAATGTGACTGAGAGGCGGGGAAGGAAGGAGAGAAAACAAGTAAGAAAGAAAAGAGCAAACCAGGAATGGTAGAAGGTTAGGTCTACCTCATGTTAATCCTACCCTACGTATGGGCTACACAGCAAAGGGAGGGAGCAGAAGACGCAAGAAGCCCGGAGTCCAAGCCCCGGCAAAGGAGTTCTATAAAATACTCAAGAAGGATCCAAAAGTAATCACTACCTCAGAGCTGCTAAGAAACACACAAGCACTACTTAACCTTCGCATAAGTACTTGGGATTTCCGATCCAGGGGTGGTTTTCAGACAGGGTGTAAATCCTGCTACAGAACCAGTTCTTAATTACATTTAACAAATGTGCAAAGAGGCTCTGAGCCCATAAAGCACACAGCTTCAACTACACGGTGCTTTACAAACGTCCTTAATGCTTTCTGTAGCGACAAAGAAAACTACTGAGGTTAAAGTAAACAGGATTGAGTAGCAGGGACAGTAATTTACTACCAGAGAAAGTCTGTCACACAATGCTGAATAGTGACGTGAGTGGCCTGCACTTGATCTTGCCTTACCCGAACATTTACCTAACAGCTGCCTGCATCCCTGGGGGCAGCATCCCCAAGAAAGGTCTAGCATGGACTCCTCATAGTTTTTACCTTTACAGAATGGTTCTTATAAAATTTTAAGTGACACCGTCTATATTTTTTTTTTACCAAAACGTCATTCAGCTTATTAGGGTCTAAAATGACTAATAAAAAAAAAGGTAGAGCCTTAATTTTGATACTTCCAAAGTGATAGATTATCTGATACTAAGTTATCTCCTTCCCTTCAACCTTGCCACACAGTCAAGGATGGCCTTGCCCTCCTCAGCCTCCTGCCTCCGTCTCCTGAGTGCTGGACTGCCAGCAGGCTGCACCACACCATGTTTCTGATCTGCTGGGGAAATCAAACCCACTGCCTCATGCATGCTGGATAACTACCAACGTGGTCAGATCCCCAGCCCCACCTACTTACCTCAAAATGAAAACTTTACCCTAACACTATAGCAGAAAGTTCCTGTAGTCATACCACAAGTAATATTTAACAAGTAAACCATACATTTCAAAAACTTTGCAATTTGGCAAACTAAATGATTTTTTAAATTACTGTAGAAATACAATTTGTTTCAGAGGCAAATCTTGTAAGTTGTGTTTTACTAAATCTATACATGCAAAGTCTGAAGAAGTGGCTGGTAATGGATTGTGACATACAATTGGGTAGACTTGATGGCTAGACAAGATAATACCCAGTAAGAGCTGTACTTTTAAGAACATTTGTAGCTTGTCTGATAACAAGAAAAAACAAAGAATGTTTCTATTATGTGAGGTGGGCTAAATGCTTCACATGACAATAGCTAGAGCTTCCTTTATTTGAAAACCATTTTATTTTAAGCTATCACAAGTTGAAAGCTGATTCTTCTGTGTCCACACTCTTACTACCATGTCCAGGATGAATGTTCATCTGCTTAATCTTTATTTATGGACATCTTGAAAGAAGGAGAAGGAACAGGAGCTGGGGAGAGTGCTGGGACCAGGCTGCTGAGAGAAGCTGTGAGCAGAGACTGTAAGGAGAGAGCTATGCCACAGATAACTGCTCTCCCACTACAGAGCACAGGCACCACTCTAGCTGGGCAAGCACTGATAACTCACCATGCATATCCAGCGGCTACTAAGAAGGTGGTTAAAAATTCAAAGTACATAAAATTCTATTATTAAATCTGAAATAGCATGGAAGACAGAGTGCAAAAGGCTGGACAGACAGCTCAGCAGCAGCACACTTGCTCAGCACTGGGAAGGCCTGGATTCAATCCCCAGGAAAACAATAAAACACACCAGGCTCAGAAATGAAAAGAATATTGAGTTTTGAACATAAAATAAGATTTAAATATTAAAAGTCAAAGGTTATATAATCTAACCTTTGCAGAAAAGCTAATTTTAAAAAGTTACAAAAATAATTAAAATGTGAAATTTAAAGGAAACTAAAAATTGACACATATCACTGGAGCAGAATAATATTTACTATCAGCTTATGACTAGGCAGAGAACAAAACGACTTCTAAATTGACTTGATGTTTCAAGTGGAGCTACTGGATAGCAATGCCCTATTGTGATACAACACATACCAGGGCGATGACTGACATGCCTGCCCTCAGTAAGAGCACATCTAGTGTGTGTACCTGAACATGTGCATATGTACCTGTGCGGGTAGACATATATCACCTGAGTCTTCTCCAAGGTTAAAGAAAGCCAGAATCCCCTTCACCAAATGCTATAGGTTTCACTCTACTTTTTATGTTCAAGAACATTTCCCTTAAGATGTTGCTACCCTTAAGATGGGTGGTGGTGGTACACGCCTTTAATCCTGGCATCCCAGAACTCAGGAGTCAGGGGCAGGCAGATGTCTGAGTCCTTTGAAATCAGTCTAATCTACAGAGTAAGTTCCAAGACAATATCAGGGCTATACAGAGAAACTCAAAACAAAACAAAAACAAAAGCTACCAAACCAAACAAAAAAAACCAACCAACCAAATAATGTTCCCACCCTCACCATATTCAACTAGGAATTATAAAAAAAAAAAAAAAATTGGGGCTGGGAGGATGGCTCAGCAGGTAAGAGCACTGACTGCTCTTCCAAAGGTCCTGAGTTCAAATCCCAGCAACCACATGGTGGCTCAAAACCACCCATAATGAGATCTGACTCCCTCTTCTGGTTCATCTGAAGTCAGCTACAGTGTACTTATATGTAATAATAAATAAATCTTTAAAAAAAATTTTTTTTTTCCCACCAGTGGTCAAGTAAAGTCTCATTAAGCAGCAGTATTTTAGGATGTGCTGAGACAGAGGTGTGGCAACGAACTCAGAGTGCCTTCTTTTACTGTTATAAAACAAACAAAAGGACTAACCCTATAGATTTTAGGAACACCATGACAGAGGTGTCCTTTAGGCAGAGGACATGCCTGTCAGCCAAGCCATTGCTTAAGACAAGAAATGTAAGTTAGCCCCTGCAAGACAGCAAGAACACAACAACAAAAAAAAGATTATTTTCAGCCACATTCCTACAATTGTGTTGATTTTGATATAATTAATTATATTTCCTAACTTCAAAGATTCACAAATGATTAGTACAAGCAAGAAATTAAGCATCCTGTACAAATTCATGTACTGTAGTCCTTCTTTGGCCTTCCTCATGAGGTGGCTTTGATAAAGCACATTCAGAATCTATGAAATGGGGATCTGCTTCCCAGGCACTCACCCTGGTGACCTCTCGGGCAGTCTTTAACCCACTCAGCTCTTCCCTACTGGTGCTCTGTAGGCTGCTTGAGTGGAGAGCAGACCCAGCAGGCAGGCAGCATTATCCACCGAGGTAACAGGGGTGGGCTCATGGTGAAACAGCAGTTTTTTCTGGTTGGATCTGAGCCCTGATCCACAGGAGTGAATATTTGGGACTGTACACATGATCAAAAGCCCATAGTAGGGAAGGTGCCACCATATTTTGCTTACATGTCCATGGCATGCTTGTTTCTTGCCATGTAAACAACTGTTTGTGGTCACAGAGCAGAGCTGCTGCCCAGTTTGGTCATGGAAGCTTCTTTCTCCAGTTAGTTGTGACTGTAGAGGCTAAAGCATGGTCTAAGTGTCTAAAGTAAGTGATGTGGCATGCTTGGCTCTAACTATGACATCTATATCACCAACTCCTAGGTTTGGGAACATTAAGGAAGAGAGAATGGGGCCGAGTGTTATGAGATATTTTATAGGCTTGCAATGGCCTGTGCACTCTTTAACTCTTAGCAAGTGTGATCACCCTGCACCAAACTGGTGCCCTCAATACTGCACCCTGGATGGAGGAGCTGATGAGGCCCCACTCCCCACAAGGCTTTACGCACAGTGGTTGCTCCTGCAGGAGGGAGAGGCATTTCCTTTTGTGACTGATGTAGTCATTGTTGAACTGCCTGCACTCTTACAAATAACACCCTATCCATGTTCCCGTAAGTAACCCTAATTAAACTCACTAACTCACAAACAGACCAATCCTTGGTCCTTTATAATGCCTAATTCTAGGTGTGTGACAGCCACAGCATTAAAGTCAATCCCTAAAAGAGCTCACTCCAAATGCTTCCTTTCTTGTTAAGTGCAGGTGGGCTCTCCCAGAGCAGCTCACTGTGTGCTAGTCTGGTGGCCCCGCCTTCAGCCATCTTCAAAGAACAAGCATCTGTCTTAGTGGAGGTATTCTCAATCACGAAATTGTTTCCAATGGGCAGTAGCACACATGCAGTTAAGTGCCCAAATTCATTATTTTTCCACCCAAACGCCTTGAGAAGTATGATTCAGCTGAGCGCAGGCTCGCTGAGCTGAAGCAGTGGAGCGCTCTGAGCTGAACGACTGTGCTGCCGGGTTAAACCGCAGTGGCTAGTTAGACCATTTCTCATTTCTTACATTTTCTCATTCAAAACGCAGATGGTTGCAAGTGGAACACACTCAAGTGACTGACATTGCTATGCATTACTTCTACATTCAATTTCAAAACCTTATTTATAGATTGAATATGTTTTAACAAAATTAACATGGCTTCAAGTGAGCCAACCAGTTCTTGGAAATCACATTCAAAAATATAAAATTGACATACAGTGAAACAATGGAAGGCTAAATAATTTGAGAGGAACTTACACATGGAATTAAGACAATAGTGAGACGCCATAACGCAACCTGTGTGGCCCTCAGATGGCCTTTTCACGACGGGCCTGGCTAGCCACTGGTTGGGTCACTGTGCAGTAGGCCGTCTCTCTAGCATCAACTGCAGGAGAGTGCGACAGTGAAGACAATCACAAGCACCACAGAACAGAACGGGACCGAGGCTCGAAGATGTGGAGAGTCCTAAAAAGCCTCCATAGTCATAGCACTGAACAGCAGCATTCTCAGGCCACAGACGGAAGGAAATGCAGTTTCAATGTTTGGGCTCTGACTGATTTACTTAACACAAGATTCTTGCTGCAAGGCATGTAAAATGTGCTGGTGTTGACTGGTGTCTTCAAATCTACTCCTGTGCCAGAATCTTAGCACATCAGGTGCTAGGATACCCGGCATGACATTATAGTTATAGAAAACCCAAATCCCAGGAACTAAGGAGCCCTCATATGGCTCATTTTTTAGTCATTTTAAATACTGATTTAAGGGCCCATATAGGTTTTGTTGTTGTTGTTGTTCACTATCGTTTTATATCACCTATATTCAGTATAAATGCTTAATCACTGATCATGGAATTTTTTTAAGCAAGTCTTACAGTGATTATTTAATGCCCTTTTGTGGATTTTACTTGGTGCTGTAATGGGAAATTGGCATCTGATAATCTACACAGCTCTGGAAGCATGTCTTTAGTAAATAATGTCTCCTGATCAAAAAAGGCCTTAGGCTTCACATCCTGGTAAATGCAACTTAACAGGAATGGCCTGGAAAAGACTGGGAAGAAGGTATTACATACTGTCAGGAAAACGTGCCTTGATCTTGTGTGGAGCATGTAGAGAATGCCTCAATACAGAAAATGTTTATTAAAAGGCAGGGATATGTTCTTTCTTTGTAGACTATTTGTCCATTCACATAGACCTTTATTTTTATGTACGTACACACACACACACACACACACACACACACACACACACGCAGATACATGTCATGTAGGGGTCAGATACCTGGGTTTCTTGTTCCATCATGTAGAGTCTCTGGGATCAAATGGTTTGGTCATCAGCCTTGGCTGCAAGTGTTTTAATCACTGAGCCATCTTGCTGACCCTAGAGATACTTTCTAATTGTGGATAATTCTAAATCATAAAATGTCTGAAAATCTCTGAACTTGTTTCTATATCAGAATTATGTATTTATCAGCTCACTTTTCTGTCCACATATCTATATATCAAGGAACACTGGTAGTTAAAGTAGAACAAAACATCACACGGAATCACGCCATGGCTTCTAAATGCCACGCTTCTGTTTGCTGTCACCGTAAATGCAGTTCTGTAGACATACGGCTGTCAAAACTCATTCGGTCATATATTTTATTTCTTCACTAACCACATCTCAATTTAAATTATAGATATGTAACCTTTCTAACCCATATCAAGGTGGTAACTGTTTACAGCCTTTCACTTATAAGTAACAAATGTCGGCAAAAAGTTCTCTTCTATAAACACAGGATGTCGAATCAGCATTAACTAGAAATATGTGAGAAAATCCAAACCTTAAAGGCCCACTCAGAGCTACTGAGTGAGAAGATGACTTTTAATGAAATACTCAAGTAATCAGCAAGTGCTTTTGAGGAGCTCTGATACCTAACAGAATAGTTATTCTACATTCAAAAAGTTCTATCTTTCTTTAAGAATAAAATGTATCATTACTGTGCACCTGACCGTGATATATTTGGGCATGTGTGTCTTACACCTGTGTGGAGAACAAGGGGCAGCTCTTTGGAGTTGGCTCTCTCACTTTGACATGGGTTTGAAAATTGAATTCAGGTCGACAGGTGTGTGTGCTACCTTCCTCTGCTGAGGATCTTGTCTTACAACAAAAGCAATTGAGAACTACATAATATGCACCGTGGCTTTGAAGATGAAGAACCTGAAGGCTCTGCTTTCGTCCTAAAACTAAAACTAGTTTTAGTGTTGTCACTGAAAGCTAGTCACCCCACAGCTATCTAACAGCTACCCCTGGGCACAGCTTCTGTCACTTAACACTGTCATCTCATCTGCATGGGCCTGTACAAGCACCCTATACCTAGTTACATTGTATTTGTCTTTGAAGAAAGAGGAGGCTTTGTGAAAGTAACATTGGATGTCAGGATTCCAAGAAACCAGAAGATCTCACATATAGATTATTCTAAGCACCACTTTATCAAAGCAAAACGGCCTCTGAATCAGTCAAGGAATTGCTGCAAACATTCAAATGAGTATGACTCCCACATTGCCTTGAGGATTAGATCTCTTTTTGAATTAATAAAAGGTCAGAAGAAATTCTAAAATTTGTGCAATAAGCCAGGAAAGGCTACCAACTGGAACCAAAAATTTAACATGAAAAATGGACCAACCTTGGTTAAGGCTAATTAACAAAATTCTGTCCAGGGATGAAAAAGTAAAAATACATTAAAAGAATATGCCCCCGCACTGAGATAATCCCACCACAATCTACCCCATGTCTCCACACTGAGGTAATCAATCCACCATAGTCTGCCTTTAAACTTCAAGTACTGCTGTAGTGTGTGCTCACTAGGAAATTTTCAAGTAGAATTTTATTTAAACTATAATATTGCCTCAGTTAAATGACCTTGGGCTTTAAAAGCCAAGGAGAATTGAAGAGATGGCTCAGCAGTTAAGAGCACTTGCTGCTCGCTCTCCAGAGGAACCAGCTTCAATCCTAGCACCCACATGGCGGCTCACAACTGTCTGGAATTCCAGTTCTGGGAATCTGATGCCCTCTTTTAATCTCTGGTGGCACCAGGCATACAGATATACAGGAAGTCACAAACTCATACACATAATGTAATTACTACTATTCATTTAAAAAAATGTAAGGCAAAATTACCCAAATCCAATGTAGCTGCCACCTTGTCATTATAGACTCTCATGACTTTCTATCCATTGATATTTAATCCTTAAATTGGAAAAACGTCATCTTGAAAATTATTTGCTCTATTTAAAAATTGGTAATATTTCTAACCATACATTTATTATCATGTGCTAGCTTCCTGAATTTGGGGGGGAAGGGGAAATTCTGGCCTTACTTCTTACTCATGTGGGAAAACCACAGAAGAGCGCCCCAGAGATCATCTCTTTTCAAGGTAGGGTTTCATGATATACACCATACGTAACAAATAATTTTTTTCTTGCCTCCATTTCTCATAAACAGGCACCTGTCACCTTGCTCAACTGTTTTATAATTCAGTAACCATTTTAATCCTCTAGTAATACCAAAATGTAGTAATTCCATTTTCTTTATCCCCTATCCCTTGTTGGTCCTTCATCCCTTCTCTGATAAGTCTCTGGGTGACCTGGAACTCAGAGATCCTCCTGCCTCTGCCCTAGCATCGTAAATAAGTGTACCACCACCCCCATAATAGAGAGCTGGCTCTCTATTTCTTTGGGTCACTAGCCATCCAGCGAGTCTCAGCATGCTTTAGCAACAGCTATTTCATGCATTTCAATAGCAGCTATGTATAAACGTCTTTCCACTCCAACATGTGTAGTTTTTCACAGAGATCTATAAAAATTGACCTCATGCTAAATAATAGTACACCATCAAGGTATGATAAATTTCTCACAATCAACGTAACGAATTGTAAATAAGAGTATAAAGAAACAGTGAGGATATTCATAAAAGACAACACAAAATATTCCCTGGTATTTCCACTGAGTTTTTCTTCTAGTTATACTCTTAAGAGAACTTGTCTTCAAAACTCTACAACTCAGGAGGCTAGACACATGCTTAAGAGCACTGGCTGCTCTTCCAGAGAACCTGATTTCAATTCCCAGTACCCACATAGCAGCTTGTAACTGTCTGTAACTCCAGTTCCAGGGGATCAACACCCTCTTCCGCCCTCTGAAGGCACCAGGCACACAAGTAGTGCCCAGACACTCATACACAAAAGCAGATAACATAAAAACTAATAGAGCATAGGAAGCAAAGGGCAGGCAGAACGTGAACTCACTCATCCCAACAGCATCTTGTAAGCAAGCACTGGTAAGGGGGCCACCTAAGACACAAGGCAGCCTGTGAGCTTAAGTGACCCAGGAACCACCCAACGATCACTCTTAGGTTAGGACTTGCCCATCATCCACCTGGTGAATCCTCTCATGAGTCTGCCATGCTGAATGGCTGTTGGAGGTGGTAGAGACACACCAGTAGGCAGCCAAGTCCTGCCCTTGGGAAGTCTCTTACAGTAAAGAGACACAAGGAGGCCACCACATGAAGTGAATTTAAAGGAAAAAAAAAATACTGACACGAACAAATGAACAACCTAGCATTGGGGAAACTGAGGCAGCAAGACTGCAGTGAGTCTGAAGGTGGCTTTAGTTCCATATTAGCCAAGGCTACAATATGAGACCCCATCAGGAAACAGAAAGGAACCGAAAGACCCAGAGACAGAGACCGGTGTACTCTGGGTCTTCCTGGCTAGCCACTTCATTGGTTCTAAACTGAACAGAACCCTGTCTCAGAAAAGAAGAGACACGTGGAACACCTGAGGCTGTCCTCTGGTCTCTACACACATTCAGTGGAATTCTGGAGTTTCAAGTGGAAAAGACAATCACTCTATTTATTCAGTGCAAACACTCACGTCACAAAACGCAGCAGCTGTGCCTGTGGAGGACAACATTCTCACCTGCTCAATCTCTTTGGTTTTTGAGGCAATGGCTTTAGAGCGGTTGCTGAGCTGGCTGTCTTCATACAGTTCTGTAGCATCTATTGTGTTTGACTCGGGTTCTTCTGTCTGGTCAATAAATAAGGGTGCCGTGGATCCCGCCTTGAAAACAGAGGAAGAACTCGGTTATTTTCTTGAAGGACATAGAGCATTTGGGATGGTGTATACGGTCACTAAGAAGATTATATTAAAAGGAAATGCTATTTAATCAATTTTAAGAAAAGAAAATGTATACTGTCATGATACATAATGAGCGTACATGAGGAAGGCCAGAGGACATGACTGCTACTTTTCTCAATTTGTTGTGAGACACAAACTAAAAGAATAAAGAGCTGGTTCTATGAAAAAAAAAAATTACAAAGTGACAAATGCTTTGCCAGATTAAACAAGAGAAAGGAAGGAAAACCCAAATTAGTAAAATTAAAAATGAAAAGGAAGCAAAACAGATGCCTATGAAATTCAGAAAACCATAAAGATACAGGTTTTAAAGCCCTACTACATTAGTGGTTGGAGAGATGGCTCAGCAGTTAAGAACACCAAGTGCTCCTGAGGTTAAGGATAGTTCCAGCCACTCACATGGCAGGCATTGTCTGTAACTCTGGGCCCAGGCACATACATTCAGACAAAAACTCATACACACAAAACAAACAACTGAAAGTGATCCATTACCAGCAATAAAACTGGAGCGGTAAGCAAGTCTCTGAACTAACAGAGGCCCAGAACCAGATGTACTCACCCCAACATTCTATCAGGATGCCAATACTACTTAAACTATTCCATAACGGAAACAAGTAAACAGAAGTACTCCAAATTATTTTTATGAAGCCGGTATGGTATATTCTGATACTAAGTCTAGACAGACAGACAGGCAGACAGACACACATGAAAACCACTTACAGAACAGTCTCCCTGATGAGCACAGACACAAAGTCCTCAACTGAACTTAAGATCATATCAAGATCACTCATCATGACTAAGCTGACTTTATTCAAGAGATGGGAGGATGGTTCAAATATATAAATTAATACACTGTCCATTAAGTAAATATACTTAACAGAGAATATATATGACCATCTCCTTAAATGCACCCTTTCTTGGTAAAAGTCACAGCAACTTTACAGAGGCAGCATCTAGCATCTCTCGTAACAGAGTCTGTGTAAACAAACCTAGTCAGTCATCATGCTGTTAACTGAGGGAAGTCTAAGCATTCCCTTAAGGTCAGTAACAAGGCAAGGGTGCTCACTGAATCTACTACTCTTTCATGTAGAGCTTGAAATCTCAGCTAGAGCAGCAATACAAGCAAAGGAAACTTGCACACCATATAATTCTGTACATGAAACCCTAAAGACTATCCTAGGTTGCGTCCTATTGCTGTGATAAATACCATTACCTTTGTGGGAGAACAAAAAAGGTGTATTTAACTTAAACATCCTGCTCACAGTCCAGCACTGAAGGAATCCAAGGCAGAAACTAAAGCAGCAGCCATGGAGGATACTGCTCACCGGCTTGCTCAGCATGCTTTCTCACACCTCAGGACTACCTGCTTTGGGGTTACACTGCCACCTAGGAAGGTGGGCCCTACCACATCAATTAATCAATAAAATGTTCTACAGGACATATATGTCTGGGTGCCTGCTTATCTATATGAGCACTATGTTCATGAAATACTCAAGGAGGCCAGAAAAGGACATCAACTCAAGTTAAGTAGTTGCGAATGATCTGTGGGGGCTGAGAACCCAACCTGGGTAAATACTTTTTTCAACAGCGCTCTCTCTCTACCTGCACTACCAAATTCTTATCTGGACAAGCACTTCCAGCAAACTAAGAGGATTTAAAAGTATCTGAATCTTTGAAAATACCTAGACCAGTGCTTCTAAACGTTTATAATTCTGAGACCCTTTCATATACTTGCTCATGTTGTAGTGACCACCAACCATAAAATTATTTCATTGCTAATACATAACTGTAATTTTAATACCCTTATGAATCCTAAATAACTGGCTTTGGGTGGTCTGTGAAAGGGTTGTTTGATCCCTGGAGAGGTCTCTACTGACAGGTTGAGGATCCCTGTGCTGGAGGAAGAAGTAGGGGGTGCATGGCAACAACCAGGCAACCTGGCAGTGCAGGGGATGGGGCCACCAGGGAAAACACTTGTGCAGCAAAGGACACCGCCAGTGAGTGAAGAGGAAGTTGACAGGATGGGGGAGAAATCTTTGCCAACCACACATATCAGAGGATTTGTGTCTGCAATACACAGAGAACTACAAAACTTAAACATAAAGAAAACTCAATTTTAAAACAGGCTAAGGAACTGAACAGAAAAAAAAAAAAAAAAAAGAAATTCAAACGGTTAGTGCACACAAAGTCTTTTCAGTATTCTTAGCTATAACGGACATACAAATGAAATCTACTCTATGATTTGACCTCACAACAGTCAGAATGACCATCACCATCAAGATGGTGGCACATACAAGTGGCTACCAATGGTGTAGGTGTGGATCCCCAGGCACTGCTGGTGAGAGTATACTGGCGACTTCATAAGCTGATCTGCAGCTTAAACAAACAACTACAACCCCTTTGACCTCTCCTGGGAATGAACTGAAAGGGCTTCATATCTTATTACAGAGAGAGTTACACTCATGTTCACTGTCACTCATTTCACAACAACTAAGAAATAGAATCAACCATGATGGCCATCTCCTAATGAGTAAATATATAAATGTGTTACCTAGACACAACTGAACATCACTCAACTGTAAAGGAAAGTGAAATCATGAAATATACTGCTAATGGAACTTGAAAAAGTTATGAAGCCACCCAGGCACCAAAAGATAAACACTACATACATTCTCTTTCTTATGTGGGTACTAGCTTCAAATCTTGTTTTGTGTGCTTAACCTACAGTGTAAGCCAGGGAGCTAAGAAACAGGCAATTGGGGTATATTTAGGGATACAGGACAAGATAGAGGGGAGAGAGAGAGAGAGAGAGGGGAAGAGGGGGGGGGGGGAGGAAGAGGAGAGAGAGGGAGGGAACAGAAGGAGAAGGAGAGGGAGAGAAGGAGAGACTGTGGAGGAAGACAGGGAGGGAGGGTCAAGCAAGCAGGGGAGTGAGAAGGGCAGAAAGACAAAGGTATGGGAGGGTTAACCAAAATGAAGGATAGATCAAGATGAGGTCCAATGATATAGCAGACCAACTAAAGAGAACATTTAAGACAAGACAGCAGAACACATGTGATATGAAAAGTGAGGGGTGGGGGTACTGGTAGCTAAAGAGTTAAGCTAGGAGAGGGCAAGGGGATGGAGCAGTGAGTTAGGTTAACCAAAAATAAGAATGAAGAGGCCACCAGTTTGTGCGCTGACTAAAAGCAACAGCAAAAGTTAAAGGAGTGTGAAGAGACACTGCTACTTCCAGAAGACAGGGTTATCACCTGAAAATCTCAGTGCCAGGCACCAACTATCACCCCACAAGCTGTTAGTCAGGGAGGCCACAGAGACACTGAAAACACTATCCTCCCACCCTGGCCAGGGAACCTCTAAGATGGGACAGGAAGAACCTAAGAGCCCGAGGACGGGAAGGAATGCTTGACAGTTGTCCTCCAAACATGACCTCATGGCTGTCACACACGTGGAACCACAGCCGTTGTTACTTGAACAAAGCCTACAGAGGATAAAGACAGTCACAATTACATCAGGGACAGAAGAAGACCTCTAGAGGTCCCTGCCCTGACACACTTGCTATTGAAAAAGTCACGTTTCTTTCCCTGAGATCTCTGGTAGGCTGTCGTGTCTCCGTGGATGACCCACAGGCAGGCACAGGGGCAGCACTGACTAGACTTAAAACACAAAAACAAAACTGGGAGAAAATAAAGCTGGAGGGGAAAGTTTGGAGATACGTTAGGGGAAGCTCAGCTGTATGTAGCTGGATTGAAGGGAGAGACTGAACAAATACATGATCAACATATATGTACATGTGTATGAAATTTTCAATAAATTAAAATAAACTTTAAAAGATACACTCAAGGGGGACTTTGGGGATGAGCTCTCTGTTCTTCTGTCACGTGAGGAACAGAAATCCTCCCTTCAAAGCACAGGGCATTCAAGAGATCTCCACAGCTAACAGTACCGTGACGCTGGCCTCCCTGAATTGTGGGCTGTGTAAACTTCCCAAGTCTTAGGTACCCTGGGCACAGGCGAGCCACACATCGTCCTGTACTCCAAAGACGGGGGTTTGGGAACATAATGAACAATCACAGGCAACAGGAGACTCTGTGAGAGCAAAGACAGCGAGGAAAAGAACGGAGCCGGCAAACGGAGCAAATGAAAGTGCTCCACCCTGTACAAGCCTGATGCTCGGGTCAGATCGCGGAACGCCTCGGTAGGAGAGAAGCACCCCAAAACGTCATTCTCTGACTGCCGCATAGACTTAGCGGCATGCGCATGCGCGCACCTGTGCATGCGTGCTTGCGCGTGCGCCTGTGCACACACACACACACACACACACACACACACACACACACAACTTTAAAAGAAAAAAAAAAAGGCAGGTGGATGGACTAGTGTATAAAGGTATTTGCGGCTCAAGTCTGTGACCCGAGTTCATTATTCTAAATTATTAAAATAATCAACATTAGGTAAATAATCCAAGTTTCCGTATCTGTGCTTCAAGGATTACTAAGTGCTAAGAACAACTTGATATAATTTATATATTTACTTAAGAATATTCAAAAATACCTATAATCACACCTAAGACAACAAGAAAACTTTGACCTGTTTAAGAGAATATTACTATCTAAACAAACCAGCACTTTGCACACAAACAAAAGGGAGACAACTCAGACATTCATAAACAAGTCCTTCTGGATACCTTAGCTACCACTACCACTGCCTGGTGTGCATTACCCAGTAAGCATTTGGAGACTGACCCTTTTACCATGCGTGAAGACATGGTTAAGACAGTATTTGTATGTATACACAGGGCTAATCTTGCCTATCATGCACCTTCTGCGCAGGATGGAGAGGTAACTAACAGGCCCTGGGCTTACCCCAGGGCTGTCAAAAAGGAGGGAGGAACAAAGCCAAGTTTCTCTTTTTGTTTTGTTTTCCCTAAAACTGGTTTCTCTGTATATTCCGTCCTAGACCTCAAACTCCGAGACCTCTCTACCTTTGTTCCCAATTGCAGGAACTAAAGGTGTGTTCCACCACCACTAGGCAAGCAAAGCAAGGAAGAAAAAGCCAGTCATTAAAACACTGCTCCCACACTCCTCCTTTGTGTGGGAAATTCAATAACCAACAAGGACATTCCCCAAGCACACGCTGAGGTACTTTTTGCCTTTTTTTTGTTTTTTTCATTTTAAAGATAGAAACCCATGCACAGCAGGCTGTCCTCAAAGACACTCTGCTGAGGAGCCTGATCATCTGATGATGACCTCTGCCTGCACCCTCTAAAGGATGGGACCACAGGGGTGTGGTACCACGTAGGACCTCCATCAGTTTAAAACCCAGAAAAACATTCAGGTGTGAAACAGAGGTGAAATTAAAGCATACCTCAAACTCAGACATTTCAGCCAAGTTACTTTCGTCTGACTTCTCTAGTGTTTCATTAGCCCACTTGCTTTCAGCCTCAGCAAGTTCCTTCTCAGTTAGCCTGCTGGGTTTGTCTAACGCCTAAGGGAAATGAAGAGACATCTTCGTTAGTGTTCTTAAAGGCCTCTAACACAGGAAGCACTGTGCATTGAGAGCAAGCATACCCCCTTTCACTCCAGCAGAAACAACAGAGAAAGTGCCAGGCCCTTTAACATAATTGTATTCTTAGTGCAAGGAAGGCTGAGCCTGGAGAACTGCAAAAGCCAGAGGAACAGAGCTACACCGGGAGAGAGCTACACTGGGAGACAAGGTTTCAAAATAACAACAACAACAGAAACACAAGAAGACCCAACCCAGAATTCCTGTAAGTAGCAGTTCCTTTAGGACTCATAAAGGGCACACCCTCACTAACAATAAGAATAAAGAAACAATAAGAGCTGTATTAGGCTACAGCAAACATTACACTGATTGTTACTTTTTATCTTGAATTTTGTTCAAATGGCTGACGTTTACTAAGGTAAATCTTTTTTAAAATATGTATTTTTTGTATTATATAGCAGTGTTATTTATCTGCATGTATATCTGTGCTCCACATGTGAGCTTGTTGCCTCCCACCCCGCACTCCCCCTGCACACAATCAGGTCGGAACAAGGAGTCATGCCCGGGGCCTCTGGAAGAGCATTTTTCCATCCTAAGGTAAATTTAATGCATAAGAAAGGCCTAAATATGTTATATTTATAATTTGTGATGAGTTATATAAAGCAGACTTCTTGTACAAGAGGTTAAAGACTTGAATGTCACTGTTTCTGTATCACATACAATACAGTCAGAGCGTGGACTTCGGAAGGACTGGCAGATTACAGTATGCAGTGTTGCTCAGTCCCTTGTTAGAGCGAGCTTATTTCCTTTACAAAGCAGTTGTGAGAATAACAATAAAGGACTTAAACAAAAATTTAATGTTCGGTACTTTCTCCTTTCTATATTCACTGACAAATTTATTATACTGAAGACACTTTTGAAAAAAGATGAGTGAGTTCATGGAGAAAACATAAGCACAAAGCACCTTTCTAGCCCACTCAATGCCAGTGAGGGCCTGCGCTGTAGAGGAGCTGTAAGAGGAGCAGCAGAGCTCAGATTAGAAAGAAATCCTTACCTTAGGAAAGTCAAGATTCACAAGCTGGATAATTTCCTCAAAGTGTTAGCTGTTCCTTTTGTACCATTCCTTATGGCCTGCTGCTGACTTCATCCTATTTCCTAGATACCCATTTACCTATTTACCTATTTACCATTTACCTATTTACCAACTGCGAGCCTTCACCTCTAACCTGATCCTACCTCTTCTCTTAGAGTGTGTCCCTGACTACAAATACCACCCCCCCCCCAAGATGATTAATCTTGATTTTCAGTTTGAAGGAATTCGGCATCACCTATAAGGAAGCTTCCAGAAGGACTCACTGGGAAGGTTTGTGCTCACAGAGCCTTCCAACAGGCAGCCAGACATGAAAAGGTTCTCTGGCCTGCACTGAGACCACTAAGGGATCCAGTGTTGTGGGCTGGGCAGCTCACATCCTCAGCCTGTGCCGCGGCCCTGTCATGAGTAGCCAGTGTAGTCAGTGCTCACTCCCCTTCCTCACCCTATGCACTGCATAAGGTACAGTCCCCTTAGAAACAACAGAAACACCTCCGCAGGCCTGGTACGCTGCTACAAACGGAAGAATTCTATATACAAACGCTGAGCCGGGCGGTGGTGGCGCACGCCTTTAATCCCAGCACTTTGGAGGCAGAGGCAGGTGGATTTCTGAGTTAGAGGCCAGCCTGGTCTACAGAGTGAGTTCCAGGACAGCCAGGGCTACACAGAGAAACCCTGTCTTGAAAAACAAAACAAAACAAAAACTCTGATACATACAACTCCTTCACGGAAGGGACTTAGGCAGGCCTCATTACTTCACATTAGAAAAGAGTAATGGTTTGATAGTAACGACGATAGAAGGGGACACACAAGCTTCATCCACACCTGATTTAGCTCAGCAAAGTACAGACTGACCATGGGAAATATTTAGCATGATCATGATATATGTGTTTGTATGTATACACACACACACACACACACACACACACACACACACAGAACATACTTGACTATTTTGACTCAATTATTGAGAGAAACTGCAGGTTTCTGTGAACCTAGGAACGGCACCAAAAAAACTGTCTATCACTTTGTAACAAGAGATCTACATAAGCAAAGTAAAAAAACACAAAAGAGGCCTTTTTTTTTCTAGGATACCCGTGTCTGCCTACGAAAGTGTATTACAGGGCAAATGCTTGGCCTGGAGAGGCTGCCACAGTGGTCTTCAGAGTCTACTTAGGAAAATTGATCTGCATAATTTGGTTCCTAGCACCCACATTGTTGGTTCACAACCATCTGTAACTCCAGCTCCAGAGGCTCAGAAGCTGATGGTATTTGGCGCTAGCACACAAATACATAATTTAAAAATAATAATCATTTTTTAAAAAGCAAAAACAAGATGCCTGGCATGGTGGCACACGCCTTTAATCCCAGCACTTGGGAGGCAGAGGCAGGCGGATTTCTGAGTTCAAAGCCAGCCTGGTCTACAGAGTGAGTTCCAGGACAGCCAGGACTACACAGAGAAACCCTGTCTCAAAAAAACCAAAAAAGAAAAAAAAAAAAAAAGAAAAAGAAAAAAAGAAAAAAACAAAACAAGACAACCAACCAGAGCCAGTCCTAAGCATCTAGGCCCCAGTGCCCTGCAAGATACAGAGTCAGCTGGGGGCTGATTCCTTGTGTATGTGATGCTTGGTGTTATGGCTCCAATGCTCACAATACACAGTTAGATTTATCTTCCATAGATCTCTACTGTCTGCTCGTCCTCCTGTCTCAGCCTTCAAGTACTGGGACTATCGGCACATAGAATATAGGTATAAGGCACCTACCCAGCTCAGAAGGTTAAAATAGTATCAAAAGAAAATAAATTAATAAAAATATTTCTTTTTTTTTTAAAGAAAACAAGGGCATATCCAAGAAAACAATGTAGTTAATTTTAAAGAGAGGTTTATGTTTTCAAAAGAGTTATAGAGCAAAACCAAGCTAATGATTGCTAAGTTCTTATACTCTGAAAGTCATAGTGTGTTTGCAACAAAAAGCCATTGGCTGAGAAGGGAATCAAAGAGCTCAGGAGGCTGATGGGATGTTATCAGGACCAGCCTGAGCTACTTTTTAGTAAGTTCCAATTTAAAAAACATACATAAATACAGATTTTCCAAAGAGCTGCCTTTGTAAGCCTGGGGATGTCCTCTGTGGTAAAAACCTCTGTCAAAGATTGGCCAGGGCAAGGATTTACAACCCTCCTACTGCCACAAAAACAAAACAGAAAACAACGTGACATCCCAGAAGCCTGAGATTTCTGAGGACCCTGGTGAAGCTTTGTCACCAAAGGTTACTTTTTCCTCTCAGGGTGAGAAGCTGCTGCCCCCTGTAGACCAACACCAGATTGCCAGGCGATAACTATTTTTGCTAATAGTCAAAAACATTAAAAGAAAAACCAAAAAGTAGAGAGTATCTAAAGAAGTTCTGGGCAAGAGAAGGGTATGGGGCTGATAGAGGTGCTAGGTAAAGAACATGCGTTCCACCTTCCCAACACATAAGGGGCAGCTAGCACTTTAAGGAAATTATAAGGCTTGTGAGTCTTGACTTTCCAATAGAACTGAAATTTAAACTAATTATAGCACTTTTTTATGAGCTAATAAGAGAAGAAATGCTGAATATTAAAATTGAGCTGTTTTAAATTCATGTTACACTTCTTTCTGCTTACATTCTCAGTTCCCCAAATCAAAGTAAATCCTGTGAGTACACAGGCCATCTAAATATCTATTCCCATTTGGTTATTGGAGATGAGCAAAGGCTACAGAGAAAATTTACAGGAAAAGATCAATAAGAAAAAGATCACTTATTTTTCCAGTTGTGATAACTTAAAACTCAAGGTTTCAAATGGGTCCATTTAGCAGCGCAGGCATCCACAGTAGCAACTGCAATTCATCTTCACAGGCTATGTCTAGCTAACTTCTGAAGTCACAAACCTTGGCTGAAGCAACTGCTGAGGAACTTGAGGGTGACGCATCTCTCGAGGTTTTCACTGACTGGATGGATCTCTCTTTACCTATGTGACAACGCCAAGAGAGAATACAAGCAAAGAAACAAAGTAAGACGCGGTTTCTGCTTCATGTGTTCCTAATTCTGTAGCTGAATTAACAGGGAGAGCTAGATGTACACTTCATTATGGAAATTCCTTATCACATTATTGTGTTAACATCAAAATCTACCTCTCTTAGTAACATCACAAAACATTAAAGTCATGTAGAATGAAATAACACCATAGGCCACAGCACTGTCAGCTGATGACCACAGAAATGCTGAGAAAGGCAGAAGACATTTCCATTAGTGTGTCTCCTCACACTTCCTTGTCACAGCTAAGCAATCTCTGCATACCTGGGCTTCTAACAACCTGAGGTGCAGTATTACCACCTCTTCCCAAGGTCCTGAGGACAGGAAGCTCTCTACTCCAGCTGCTCTCATTCTCTTCTTACCACCTCACTTGGGGCAGTATGCAAACCATGAGGTTCCCTGTTCCTGATAATCTCTAACATATCATAGTATAAACATATGGAGTGGTATTACACTTAGTGTGCAGCTATCACAGGGCATTCAGTTAAGGACTATACACAGGAAATTTAGCAGATACTCCTAAAATGTCCACACCATTTAAAAGAATTTAGAAACCCATTAATTCCAAACACTAATCCAGAGCCTGGCATGAATGATGTTAACAAATGTTTGTTTATGAGATAAAGTCACCATTGTTAGTTATTTCAGATACTCACATGATGTCTCATGGAACCATTTTTAATAGAAATGTAAGTCAGAAAATATATTAACAAAATTACTATAGTAGGCTCAACAACCAAAAACTTATTTAATTTAGTTTTTAGTTAGCTAATTTAGTTAAGCTAATTTGTTTAACTTTTAACTTACATTCAACCCTGTAATCTTAAATTCTGAAAACCTAAAATATTATTAACACAAAGTTGTTTTAGAAAGTGGCCACACAAATGCTGCTAAAGCCTGGAAAAGGGGAGGAGAGCCAGGAGAGCAGGCAAAGGCGAAGCAGACAACCAAGCCGCCTGCAGAGCACAGCAAAGCCAGCTCCAAATGGCGCCTCTTTAAACTTCCAGGCTACGGCTAAGCAAGCTCTAGAGACCTGGAGCGGTTTTAAAACAACAGCTCTTCCCAAGGTCCTGAAGACAGAAAGCCACTCCACACAGTGGCTCTCAGCCACAGGACACAGTTCTTCCCTGCCTGGCCCTGGGCAGTGTGTAAAGATATTCTGATTGTGTCCATTAGAGAGTAGTGCTGACTTAAAACAACTGCAGGCCGAAATGATGAGAGTCTGCTGTGGGGCCAGCCCCACCATCAACCTTATCAGAATCATCCGGCTTTACTAATGCTGAGTCTAATGGCAGGAGCACCCTGCTCTAGTATTCCAATTCTGAAGTTCCAACAGGTTTTTGAATCTAGATTCTTGTGGTACCACAATCCTGGTACCATCGGTTTCAGGACAGCCAAGGCTGAATAGTGGGACCTAAAAATAAATTACAAAAGAAAAAAAAAAGAAAAGACAAGACAAGGAGGAGGAGGAGAAGGAGGAGGAAGAGGAGGAGGAAGAGGAAGAGGAAGAAGAAGAAGAAGAAGAAGAAGAAGAAGAAGAAGAAGAAGAAGAAGAAGAAGAAGAAGGAGGAGGAGGAGGAGGAGGAGGAGGAGGAGGAGGAGGAGGAGGAGAAGGAGAAGGAGAAGGAGAAGGAGAAGGAGAAGGAGAAGGAGAAGGAGAAGGAGAAGGAGAAGGAGAAAGAGAAAGAGAAAAGAAAAAAGAAAGAAAGAAAAAAGGAGGACTGGTACAACCATTACATCTTCCAACAATCAAGAGCTTAATTCAGTCATTCCCAACTCATGTGGCGAATTCTTTACTACATTGTAAAGTCTATCTTACTGTCAAAAAGCACCTCGAACAACAGTTTGCAACCTGTAGGTCACAACCCCTTTGGGGTCACAGATTAGATATTTACATTACAATCCCTAACAATAGCCAAATTAGAGTCATGAAGTAGCAACAAACTAATTTCGTGGTTGGGATCATCACTGCTTGAGGAAATGCATCAAAGGGTCAACAAGGGTTCAGGCTGAGAACTCTGTCCTAGAGGACCAAACACAGGGAGAGAGGTAACTTATTCCCTACACTTAGGTTACAAGGTCTTCTACTCCATTCTGCAACAGTCCTTTGAAAGATGAGGTGCTAAACCAATCAGCACAAAATAGGCTACAAAGATATAATCATGTTAGGTAGCTAGTTGTATATGAGTAGGCTTGAAGGTAATTCATTGAGAGATGACCTCTCCCCCAAATACAGCACACTGTAAGCTAAGAACTAAAACTGGAAAACTCTGATTATGAGTCAAAGATTGGTATATGAGTTATATAACTGGCCCTAATGGAGATCAGCATTCTGACTATCCAGAGGTCTGAAAAAAAAAAAAAAAAATCACTGGAGCTACATATTTAAGAGTTAATCCAAATGGGCTTGCCAATCACCTGTGCAGGGGAAAAAAAAAAAAAAAAAAAAAAAAAAAAAAAAAAAAAAAAAAAAACCTTTCTGAGCAAACTATCTGTCCCAGAGACCTTAGGAATACTAGAAAGACTGTTTACAGGTAAATGGGCAACGGTCCCATCGGCCATGGCCATTCTTACCCTGCAAGTGTGCTCTTTCAGTTTTGTAATCCTTTGTAATCAACCCAACTGTCATCTAATATACTACACAGTCTTCTGTGTGGCTCATCTGTTTTCAAGGTCACAAGGATAAGGAGCCCAGGGAAGGCCAGAGCATAATCATGGTGCCAGTTACATATTCAATTTTAGCATGCATCAGCTAGAACACAGGAAAAACAAACAAACAAACAAACAAACAAACAAACAAACAAACAAACAAAAACCCAGTAACAACACACGCAGAAAAGATGGCAAACAACTGTCAATCTCAGATTTTGCCTTCCAGAAACAGGGCATTACTACTGTAGCTCAGCCAGGTATGATCAAGTGTAGCCCAAGAACGGTTCCTAATTTCAGATGCATAATGGCTAACAGAAGCAGATGTCAACCAATCTTGGTATGCAGAAGCAAAGGATTGCTCAGGGCGAATCTCACACACACTCATTTATATCGGTTACATAAATGAGTGGACAAGCAAAAAGCAGGAGACAAAGACATAAACACAGATGACAGCAAAAACCGCAGAGTGAGCAGACATCTCTATCTGCCACTGCCAAGGCCTCATTCTACAGTTCTATGCACCCCTGGCAGCTATTCCTGACCAGGAATGGCTGGCCCAGGCAACCAACTACCTGGATAGCTGTATTGCTATCCAACCTTGCCAACAGTGGACTTGAGAGCAAAAGATACTTTCCCCATTTCAATAATTTCTCAAGTCAAACCTCCCACCCTTCAAAATTCCAAATCAGAACCTACTTCCAAACTCACCTCTTCCTCGAATTGCTTCATTCTGTCGTTTGTAGGAAGCACCGACACGCGAGGACTCTAGGGAAAGGTGGCAGGGAGGGGTTAACACCAGCGGCTCTGTGCGCAGGGGAGCAAGGGAAGACCCCAGAAGAATGAGCAAGGAGAAAGGGCCTCTGAGCTCTTGCTGGTGATACTCAACTCCTCCTAGCCCACCTCAGGCTGAACTGCCTGAGCAGCCCTAACTGAAGAGAAGCCAAGGTAGAACCAGACAGAACATACTGCACTGGCTCCTCAGAGAACAAATAGACACCTAATGGTTCCCAAAACCATCTTTTTAACAAAGAAATGTATACTTATCTAGATTAATAAAGAGCAGAATCCAAGAGACTTTGTATGAGCCCCCTTAACCTGCCTTTTTCTCAATTATAAACTATCAGAGAATATAAGAAAAAGTTTAATTCTTCTATGAATTTCAGCCAAGTGGAAGTGTGGGGAAGAGAGCAGCTAAGGATAGCATCAGAGGACATAAAACCATTAAGTGGATAAGTACCAACATGTGTTTATATAATAACCATATTTAAAGATGTGACACAGGATCACATATCAAGTGGAGAGGGAGGCAGTCAGTCTACTGGAAGCTAAGTCACCATTAGAAATATTACAGTAGGGGCTAGAGAGATGGCTCAGTGGTTAAGAGCATCAACTGCTCTTCTGAAGGTCCTGAGTTCAAATCCCAGCAACCACATGGTAGCTCACAACCAGATTCCCTCTTCTGGTGAATCTGAAGACAGCTATAGTGTATTTAGATATAATAATAAATAAATCTTTAAAAAAAAATATTATAGTGACCCAACTACTCCTGGGCATATACCCAGAAGATGCTCCAACATGTAATAAGGACACATGCTCCACTATGTACATAGTAGCCTTATCTATAATAATCAGAAGCTGAAAACAACCCAGATGTCCCTCAACAGAGGAAAAGATACAGAAAATGTGGTACATTTACACAATGGAGTACTACTCAGCTATTAAAAACAATGAATTTATGAAGTTCTTAGGCCAATGGATGGACCTTGAAGCTATCATCCTGAGTGAGGTCACCCAGTCACAAAAGAACACACGCGGTATTTGTTCACTTGATAAGTGGATAGTAGCCCAAAGTTCAGAATAGCCAAGATTCAATTCACAGACCATATGAAGCCCAAGGATAACCAAAATGTGGATGTTCCAGTGCCTCTTAGAAGGGGAAATATGGAGACAAAGTGTGGAACAGGAACTGAAGGAAAGGCCATCCAGAGACTGCCCCACCTGGGGATCCATCCCATATACAGCCACCAAACCCAGACACTATTGTGGATGCCAAGAGCTGCTTGCTGATAGAAGCCTGACATGGCTGTCTTCTGACAAATACAGAGGTGGATGCTTGCAGCCAACCATTGAACTGAGCGAGGGGTCCCCAATGGAGGAGTTGGAGAAGGGACTGAAGGAGCTGAGTGGGTTTGCAGTCCCATGGGGGAGCAACAGTGACAAACTGGCCAGACCCCAACCAAAGAGTATACATGGAGGGACCCATGGCTCTGGCTGCATATGTGGACATCAGTGGGAAGAGCGGCCCCAATGTAGGAGAATGCCAAGGCGGGAAGACAGGAGTAGGTGCGGTGGGTGAGCACCCTCAGAGAGGTAGGAGAAGAAATGGGATAGGGGGTTTCTGAAGGGGAGACCTGGAAAGGGGAAAACATTTGGAATATAAATAAAGGGGGAAAAAGGAAATATAGCACAGTAACAGGAAAGTTATCTGACTTGTTCTTATTAAATGTTTACAATAATCTAATAGTACAATGTCTAAAACTTAACTGATTTTTCTGTACAAAGTTTCCCCATACATGGATTTTCCTCAGGCAAATTTATGGCTACCATCCTGGCTGAACCCTTTATTACACTGTATTTAGAATCTCAAAACATTGTTAGCTTCTTGTAGGGACAAAAAGACCAAAAAGTAAAGGGCTCCAAATAAAAGGTAGAATCCCTCACTCTCTAACAATCAGGGCCTGGCTGCCTGAAGCCTAGCCCAGTAAACCACTCTGGGATTCCTAATAACTCCTGAGCTTCACCACAAATGGCCCTTCTCAAAAAGGAAAGGTATTCTAGAGACCCTTTCATAACAACAGGATCTTGCACTTGCCAACTTCTCTACTCATGGAAGACCGGAGCTGTCGCAAGGGCCAGGCCAAGCAGCTTTTCCTGACCGCTACATAGAGACACTAGTGTTTCTAGGCATGTTTCTTCCATACTTCCTCTCTAGCACAGCCACTGTGATTCTAGCGGCTAGCAGCTCTGGACTGGTAAAATGCCCTTTGGCTTGGGCACTGTGCACCCCTGCAAAATCCTTAGGCAGCTTCACCAGGAAACACATCCTGTGCTTCTTGTAAGGTCTCTTGATTGGGTGTCTGTGGTGGCAGGAGGAAGTGGCCCTCGAGCCAGTAAGAAGATCCCAAGCCTTTCTGGACTGTGCCTACCCACAATCCTCACTAATTAAGGTGTAAACTGACAAGGTCCTTCCGGTCCCCTGTGGAAAGCCTTACTTCTCATTTGCAACAGAAAAATTCTCGTCAGCCTGCTAAGGCCTCCAAGCACAAGGAGCCACATTTTCCTTCTCTAGGACTGTCCTCACTCTCACCCCGCCCCATTTCTCCACTCACTCTTTCTCCCAGCCCATCACTGCCTATCCAGAGTAGGGGAGACAGAATGTATGATTGACAGGTTTGTGCCTGCCATTTTTTTCCAGGACAGACTTACAATCCAAGAAGCTTAAAGGCAATCTTGTCTTGTCTGTGCTCAGGATAATGAGCCTCTCCACACCCTTGACAGTTTGTAAAAAATGTACTTCATCTCAAAGGTGGCCTGACCAACATAGCTTCTTCTCCACAGGCTGGGAGGTCATGTCCTCTTTGGAGGATGTCCAGAAGGGAGCACACCTTCGTGTTGCTACAGTGAGACTGGAAGTCACTCCTGACACATAGTAAGTAAGTAAGTAAGGTCCCCCTTCTGTAGATCCCTCACAGGGCCTAGTGTGTTCTACTGGGATGTATTTGCTAACGGTGGCTCTCACATTGAAAAATGCTTCTTTCTTTGTCTTTGTTTATTTTTTAAATGGCCTTAGGGGTAACCTCCAGGGAGTCCAAAAAGCCTGTGAGCTACAACACTGGCCTTCTAATACCACATTAAGCTAAGTGCAGCCTGTAATTAGACCTATTTTGCATAAAGCATAAGTTAGGAAAAGATTGAGGTTCATTATATCTAAGTTTTCATGGCAGGTCGCAGGACCCTTCACCTGTAGAAGGATGGCACATGCGCCTCACAAAAACCTCTCTAGCCCCTGCCTAACCTCTCAGCTAAGGTCACATCCTCCCAGATCTCTCCACTTGACAACCCTGCCCCTCCTCCTTCCTCCTCTCCACTGGCCAGACAGCCCCGTCCCTACTGTATTCTACTCTCTGTCACATATTTACTCAAAAAAAAAAAAAAAAAAAAAAATTTCTCTGGTACAGAGAAACAGGACAATTCATAACTTATTTCTCTCGAAACAGCTAACATGAACAGGCTCAATATCTCTTTAAATACAGAGGTTCACACTTGGGCTTTCTTGTTTGTTTGTTGCCTTTACTGGGGCTCTCTCAATGTCTAGTTTCTGAGACTTTCTGTTTTTTACTAATGTCTTCAGGCCTATAGAACTAAAGGCGTATAGTGACTGTACATACATGCAGGCAAAATACCAACACACATAAATAAGAAACTATGTTTCTTAGAAACGAAAGGGCTCACTTGTCCTCCATCAATACATTTTAATGACTCATAAACAAAATCTTAGTATTTTGACATTAGATTTTTATCTGTGCTGTTCAGCTTTTACCACTTTAAAAAAAAAATACCCGAGATAAACAAAATATAAGGAACAAAGCTTATTTGGGCTCAAACTTTATGAGTTCTCACTCTGCAATAAGTAGGCCCAGCTACTGCAATCTCTGGTCCTATGACAATCATGGCAGATACAGGTGATAGGAGAGGCCTAGACTTAACTCAGATGGGATGTCAGGAAGAGGACACTGTACTAGGAATACAGGCCCCACCACTTCCCAGATCTAGACTGAGGACCATGCCTTCCCTCCCCAGGTGGGACTCTGGGTACATTCTGGGCCCTACTGCCTTTGTCTCTCTCTTCCTGGCCACATCTTTCTCGCCTCTTTGTTGGCTAACCAAGTCTAAGCGTTCTCTAATCTCATCCCTTTTCTCCCTTGGTACCAACTGAACACAAACGACTTCAATCCATCTCAGGTACTCACTGTTATCAGCTACGCAGTCGTTGCATCAAATTCACAGAGGCAGGAATCATCCTCTCCTTTAGAACAAGTAAAAATACAAGCCACAAACAATCCTGCTTTTTAGTGATACTTGCTTAAAAATAAACAAGCTGATCTTTATATTAGAATTCAGGAAAGAAATAAGAAGGCAAATTATGAAAGCAATGGAGGAGTTGAAAGTTATATCTATATATTTATGATTTAAGGAGTGATATACCTAGCATGGTGACACATGCCTATAATCACTAGCACTCAAGAGGCTGAAGCATAAGGACTGTAAGTTCAAAGCCAGGTTAGGCCACAGTTCAGCCAGATCTAGGCAGCACAATCATGTCAAGTTCCACAATTTCCTTTCAATACCCACAGATTAAGGCAGCTCTCACTCTTTCAAGGAAGTTTCCATCTGAAGTAGCTATTAATATAGAAGCTCACACACAGCTGGTCAAAGTGCCCAGAATAAGCCTGTTAGGTGTTGACAACTGCATCAGACCCCTTCCTCCCGAGCCTGAGATCTCCCCTGTGGCAGAGAGGCAGAAGGACTGTTGAGAGCCAAAGGTTCTGCAAGATGGCTGTGAAATGCAGTTTTCCAGATACGACATGGTCCTTACACACAAGAACTCAACAGTGCTGTGACTGCATCACAAGACCTGCACAAGACAAGCCAGCAAAATCCCAGCATGGATGGGGACAGTCTCACAAAATCCCCGACAGAGGAGCTATTGGCAATTGATGGCTACTGGGAAAGAAATGCATACAGTCCCGAAGAGTTTGATGAAAGTGAAGTGGCTGGCCCTATACCCATGCACACACTGGCCACAATCTGTGAACTCAGGTTAAAAATAAAAGAAAAAAAGGACCATGAAGTTGTTAGGAAGAAGGAGTAGGGAAGGGATATAGAGGATGGCAGATAAAGAGTTTGGTATAGATTATCAAAACACTGCATATATACATACATGCAATTTTCCAGTAGTAAATAAAACTACTAAAAAAAAAACCCATTAGTACCAATAAAAAGCACACATGAGGAAGAAAAAAATAAATTTCAAATCTTCACTGATTTATAACTGTTCAACTTACATATTCCTATGTAATGATGGTAGATTACCCATATGCCTTCAAAAGAAGCTTATTCTTCAGTTTTTGATCTTTTCTAGGGCTGAGGGGGTTAATTTTAATCATCTACTTTACATAGTCTACAAATCACCTGATAACAGAGTTTCAGTGAGGGATCCTCTAGATCAGGTATGTCTTGTCTTTATTGATATGGAAAGGGTTGGTAACTAAGGTTTGTACAGTTCCTAGGCAGGACCCTGTATTGTGCATCACTGGAGGAAGAGAGCTGTGCACGAGGTTCACAGCTCATGGCTACCTCTTGATATGGACATAACGTGACTGGCCACTTCCAGCCCCGGCACCTTGACTTCCCTGAGAGATGGACTAAAACCCCAGCTGTGAGCTAAAATAAGCCCTTTCCCCTAAGCTACTTGTTATCAGGATACTTTATCACAGAAATGAAACTAAGTCGTGTCACATGCTACATGAAACACTGGATGCTATCAGGAACAGTAAGCCATGCAGATCATGACAACCAGCAGCCCAAACCGTAAGGTACTGTTTCTAACTATGAAGCTGGGGGGGGGGGGGGGAGTAGATAAGGTGTATTATTAAATTCATTACCATCTTAAAGACATATTCAACTTCTAACTGAAACTGGTGCCACTGGAAGCACTTCCACTGGGTCCATATACTAGCTATAAAGTGCTTGGCACAGAAGTGAAGCAAAGTTATAGACACAACTTAAATGCTTCAAAGAAATATTAAGTCCTCCAAGAGTTTGTCTTTAGTACACTCCTTACAAGTAATAGCTAAGGATATATCTAATACTCCAAACAATACTTTCTTCTTGATATAGGATTTCCTGCTAAGAGAAGGATAAATGTACCCAGAGACATCCACTTTAACAACTGCTATTCTTCAAATCACACAAGAACAAGGGATACTGTAGAAAACCCAAACCAGAAAGCATAATTATAGATAACAAAGTTATTGGTTATATACTGCAGACTACTGTACTGAGTGCAGTACTTAACAGGCATGGACGTGACAGACATTTTAATTCTAGAAACCAATTCCACAACACAGATCCTATACTGAGTTTCTCTTAACAGTGGAAGGTTTAAAATTAAAACGCAAGCAAAGGGGCCCCAGAGATGACTAGGAATTCTGTGAAATAATTACAAAATTGTGATGATGAGATAAGGACACTCAGAAGAAGAAACACTGCAGATTTTCTCCCATGTGTGACCTGTGGTTGCCGTGTATAAATGCAGAAGGGATAGGATTTGGGGAGAATAAGGGGATCATAAGATGGGAGACAGTGGGACAGAAGACCGAATGATCAAAGTACATCATATAAGTTAATAAAAATATTTTGTACAGTTAATATACACTGATTTAAAAAAATATAAGGACTTTGAAGAATGAGTGTGGAGTGTGAACTTAGTGGTTCTGATGTCACTTTTAATGCTAAACAAATTAGAAATGATTAAAGTATAAGGAAATAAAGTAACCCTACATGGTTAGGGTAAGTATGGGCAACTAAAAGTACTAAAGGCAATGTGCTCACAGCTCCCATGAGGGATCAGAGACAAAACTTCCAAGTGGTGATGACAATCTGAGGACTCCGGCACGGTGCCACACACCTACAGCCCCAGAACTCAGAGAGCAGAGCTAGCAGGCTCGGAGTTCCCAGCCAGTTCAGCAAAGTCTGAAGCCAACTTGGGTTACCTGAAAACCCTCCCATAGTACACAAACGAAACAAGAACAAAATCATTCCATGGCTTGTAATTACAAACCTTGCCAATCGTGACAGTCTGAGTTCAATTACACAGGGCTCACACTGATTTTCCCCAAGCCGTACTCTTGGGGGAAAATCCACTTGGTGATATCCAGACACACAAGGGCTGAGAAAAGACACACCAGCAATAAGGACAGAACTGATGTCTGGGGAAAGATGGCCCCTGCAGTGAAGTGCTTACCTCAGAAGCACGAGAGCCTGAATGACCCCCAGCCCCCAAGTGGAAAATCCAGGCATGCAGTCAGGGAGACGGCTCAGCGAGTAAAAGCATGAATCTACTTGATGAAAAGAGTTTTCTGACCTCTGCACATATGCAAAGATGTGTGTATACCCCCACCCCCATAGAAAAAATTAAATAAATAGATGAACTTTTTCAGTTGAACAGAAAAATCAGACATGGTGACACATGCTTGAAATCTTAATGTTGAGGAGGCAGAGACAGGCAGAGCCCCAGACCCTGATCACTGCTCTACTCTTAAGTAGAAAATTCCAGCAAACAAGAGACCCAATCTCAAAGGCTGGCAGCATTCCTGAAGATGACACCCAAGAAGTCCTCTTGCCACACATGTGTACATTTGCGCACGCATGCACACACGCATGCATGCACGCACACACACGCACACATACATACATGTACCCACGCACGTGCATAAGGGCTAGACTTAGCCCAGTAACAAAGCTACTGTATTCGAAATTCTTGTTCCGCCCCTAGCTGGTATAGGGGTGGGATTGAAGAATTAAAAGAATGAGGGTATAAGGAATAATAAAATTGTTATCTTCACTTAATATTTGTATTTGTAGAACTATTTAAAATCATATCAGGATTTCAATTATAAGGTACATTTTTAACACATTGATAATCAATTTTGGCTCAAGCCCCTGGTAATGGAGGGGCTCTCAGCACATACTTTCAGATCAAAGCAAACCTGTTACTTAGTGTCAAAATAGTTATTTTTCTTTTTCTTGCTTAAAGCACGGCTTTTGCATTGTTTTGTTTTAACAAGTTGGTCTTATGAATACTCTGAAACCAGAAGGAACATAAAAGCACATAAAGTCTTCCTTAAAAAGCCAAAGGAAGTGTAAGTGAGCCCTGAAGGAACATATCATGTTTACTAAAAAAGCTCATTCACATTTGAAAGAGCAAGCAAACAAGCAGAAGGCTTTACAAATGGCTATGCTCTGCCTAGTTCATTCACCTCACATGGTTACTGTTTTAGTGTCCTGGGGATCCAGACGGATCCAGCCCAACGCCGCACTGCGGCCCATGCCTCTGACCAAGCCTGGGATGTCCTGGAGATCCTGACCTAAGTCCAGACAGAAGGAAAATGATGCCCCAGAAGACTCCACTCTAAGCCAGCTCCAGCCTGCACTAGGGAGGCAGGCTACTACCGGGAGCTCAAAGCCACCCTGAGATACACCCTGAGTTCTAGGACAACCTGAGGTAGTAGCTAAATCCTGCCTCAAAGTAAAAAAAGAAAATAATTTGTTTCAGAAGATCAACATAAAGTTGGGCACAACGTCTCCTTTAACGACTTCACTAGGTGGTACCAAGAGCCTCCCTTCCACTACTGTTTTATGTTTTATTAAGACTTCTTCATTATCAGCTGTCAGATATTTTTCTGTTCCACTTGTCTTAGTTAGGGTTTTACTGCTGTGAACAGACACCATGACCAAGGCAAGTCTTATAAAAAAGACAACATTTAATTGAGGCTGGCTTACAGGTTCAGAGGTTCAGTCCATTATCATCAAGGTGGAAGCATGGCAGCATCCAGGCAGGCATGGCGCAGGAGGAGCTGAGAGTTCTACGTCTTCATCAAAAGGCTGCTAGTGGAAGACTGACTTCCAGGCTAGGGTGAGGATCTTAGGCCCACACCCACAGTGACATACCTACTCCAACCAGTTCACACCCATTCCAACTAGGCCACACCTCCAGATGGTGCCACTCCCTGGCCCAAGAATATACAAACCATCACATTCCACTCCCTGGGCCCCCATAGACTTGTTCAAACACATGAGTCTATGGGGGGCCATACTTAAACATAGCATAATGTAAAATGCATTTAGTCAAACTTTTCAAGTCCTCATAGTCTATAGCAGTCTCAACAATGTTAAAAGTCCAAAGTTCAAGGGCTCTTCTGAGATTCATCCAATCACTTACCTGTAATCCCCAAAGCAAGGCAGGACACCAGCTGGGCAAACTCCAAACTCTGCATCGCCATGGCTGATGTCAAAGTGGTCTTCAGATCTCCACTCCTTTTTCATCTTTGTTGACTGCAACAATCTGCTTTCTCCTGGGCTGGTTCCACTCCCTGTTAGCAGCTTTCCTCAGCATATATCCCATGGCTCTGGCATCTTTAACATCTTTGAGTCTCCAGGGCAATTTCAATGTTACAGCTTCTTGTTTCAGTGTCTGGGATTCCACTTGATCTTTTGGGCTGCTCCAGCTCTGCCCTCTGTAGTACTTTAAGCTTAGGTCGATCCACTCCACTACAGCTTCTGTTCTTGGTGATCATCCCATGGTACTGACATCTCCAATACACTGGGGTGTTCTACTCCAACTAGGCTTCACCAATAGCCTCTCATAATCTCTCTTCATGGTGCCAAGCCTCAAATCCTTTGCATGACCCCTTCAGTCCTAGGCCATCAACTACAACTGAGGCTGCACCTTCACCAATGGCCTTCCATGGCCTCTCATAGTGCCAAGCCTCAGCTGCTCTTCATAACCCCTTCATGCTTTCAAAACCAGTACCATCTGGGTGACTCTTACACATTACCAAGTCCAGCTGCAGCACAAGGTACAATCTTGGCTATCTCTGGAACACAGCTTCTTTGTGCTCCAAGAAAACAATTCCCAAAAGATTTCACCTCAGTGATGCTGGTCTCTTCTTAATCACTGCTAGTTTTTCTCATCTCCAGCTAACCAACATCAATTGTCCCAGTAGTTCCTTCCATTCTAACTCTAGAGCCAGAGCCACATAGCTGAACCTGAGTTCTGCTGCTTGCAGGAACTAGAACATGACCTGCTTGTACTATTACATTGTCACTGGCTTTCTGTTTTCCAAATCCTTCACTGCCTAAGCTTGGCTATCCTGGAACTTGTTCTGTAGACTGACCTTGAATGCAGAGATCAGCATGGCTGTCTCCTGGGATTTAAGGTGCGTACCACCATGGCTGTAGGATCTTGCCCCAAGGTCCCACTCCCTTAATCTGTTATCTCCTAGAACACAGGATTTTGCTCCATTTCACTTCCTGATACCCCTTTAATACTCGAACCATATATTTTATATTTTTCCTTTCTAAGTTTGCTATGCTTGTTCAAACTCTTCATAAGACTTAACCAGAGAACAAAGTCTCTGCTGGGCTTTTCTCAAACTTCCTTTGACAATGCAATTAATCTGAGTCTCTTCACTTTAGCCTCAGGTAGACTTTTCAGACAAGGGCAAAAAAGTAGCCACATTCTTCACCAAAATACCACAGTCTTTATGCCACAATCTGAAATTCTTCTCCTTTGAAATCTCTTGTGCCAGGTCAACACAGTTCGAATCACTCCCAGCAACAAAGTCTTCCATATTCCTACTAGGATGTCCCATTAAGCCCCTTTTAAAGCATTCTACTGCATTCCAAATCCAAAGTCCCAAAATCCACATTCTTTCAAATAAAAGCATGGTCAGGCCTATCACACAATACCCCACTCCCAGTACCAACTTCTCTCTTAGGGTTTTACTGCTGTGAACAGACACCATGACCAAGGCAAGTCTTACAAAAAAGACAACATTTAATTGGGGCTGGCTTACAGGTTCAGAGGTTCAGTCCATTATTATCAAGGTGGAAGCATGGCAGCATCCAGGCAGGCATGGCACAGGCAGAGCTGAGAGTTCTACATCTTCAACAAAAGGCAGCTAGTGGAAGACTGACTTCCAGGCAACTAGGGTGAGGATCTTATGCCCAAACCCACAGTGACATACCTACTCCAACCAGGTCACACCTATTCCAACAAGGCCACACCTCCAGATGGTGGCACTCCTTGGCCCAAGAATATACAAACCATCACACCACCCAACTATTAAGACAATTACATTTAAGCTACAGACTTTTGAACATGGTGGAGAGGTTGTAAGATGTGTGGCTTCTTTAGTCTCTCTCTACTCATACTAGCTCTGAGTAGAGTTAGAGGCTGTCTACTGTCTTGAAAGCTTTTTGGGGGGTGGGAGGTGAGTGCCTGAGTTGGGGGGCAGAGGAAAAAGACTAGTGAATAAATGCACCCTACAATCATGTCCATTGCTGTCATTTCAGTTCTTCAAAAGACACAGGTCTTAGGGTTTCCCCTGCGGTAAACAGACACCATGACCAAGGCAACTCCTATAAACGACATTCAACTGGGGCTCGCTTACAGGTTCAGAAGTTCTGCCTATTATCATCATGGCAGGAAACATGGCAGGGTCCAGACAGGCTTGGCTCTGAAGGAGCTGAGATTTCTACATCTTGTTCCAAAGGCAAACAAGGTTGCACCTCCTAATAGTGCCACTCCCTGAGCCAAGGATATTCAAACCACCACAACATACTTTTAAAAAAATTCTTTTTTGGGGGATCTAGACAGAAGGCTCAGTGGTTAAGAGCACTTGCTGCTCTTCTAGAGGACTCCAGTTCAATTCCCACCAACACATTGTGGCTCACAGCATTTATAACTCTAATTCTAAGGGATATAAGGGATCCAGTGCCCCCTTCTGGCCTTCTAGGGAACCGGGCAGTCACAGACATACAAGTCGTACAGCTGGTGCACAGAGAGAGGAGCAGACAACACATCCATACACATTAAATAAGTTCAAACAAACAAACAAACAAAGAACCTTGTGGGTGTGTGCATATTCACATGTAGGAACACAGACACAGAAGGGTCATGGCACACACATGGAATTCAGAAGACAACCTTTAATGTTGGCCCTGACTTTCTGCCTTGTGTGAGATGTCTCTCAATGCTCACCACTGTATAGAGTGGGCTAGATGATTGGCAAGCTTCCCATCTGTCTAGGAGTATGAGGAATAGAACCCCTGTGTCTCCCTTTTCTATAGGTTCTAAGGATCAAACTTAGTGCACAAAGTGCTCTTATCCACGGAGCCTTCCTCTTAGCCCTTCAGTGCTACCTCTTCAGTCATCATTCACACATCTGTATGCAAACAGATGTGTTCTGTAAGGCTCTACTGCTTTGCCATTAACAGAAGACTTATATAGATATTCCCTGAACACAAGAATCCAACAACAACTGTAAGTTCTTATTTGGATTGCTAGAAAGGATGGGGGTGGACTGACTTAGACTTGATGACAAGGCTCTCTCTTTTACACACCAGAAGAATTCAACATGAATTGTCACACAGACTCTAATTTCACACAAAGAATTGAGGAATGCTATGTGCATCACTCACTATACTATTCTGTCAAGTTTCTGAGTGTTTGCAATTACAGAAGAAAAGCATGCCTTGTAGGAGCATCTCCGTGGAGATGCACTTTAGAGAGGAGACAAGAAAAGCAGACATACTTCTATGCTGAGACTGATGGAAGGAGTGAGTCCTGCTTCGCTCTGGAGAATAGCTTCTGCTGCTGACACTGGAGCCGGATCTGCTGTGTGGGGAGTCCTTCCGGCCTACAGGGGATTCTCTGAAGAAGGGGGCATCCCTTTTATGGGGAGACCGATCTCTCGAATAATGTGAAGAGTAGAAACTCTTTCTTCTGAAGCCGTCTCTCATGTCCCTTTGAAGGAAAAAAGAAAAGTTTAGTTAATTGCATTCTCTATCCAGAAATGTACACAAAATGGCAAGAGACCAGATTACCTCGTTAACAGGAAACTTTTACCAAACTATGATTAAGAACATACCACTCTTCTCAGCCTGGGGTTTGACCAGGAGATTAAGTGTACGGCTACCGTATCCCAAAATGTGAAGAAAAACAACAACAACAAACCAGTCTCTTCTGATCTCAGAAACCCCTAGGAATTGCAAAACTTTCCAAGGAAAGCAGCTTATAGAGGTTACTCTCTTCTAAACATGGTGATGGGCATCCTTCATCCAAAAGCTACAAAGTCGGAAACCTGTCTCCAACAGCATGGTGCTCACAAGGTTCCCTGCTGGGCCACATTTCAGAGTTCACACCAGAGATGTTTACCCCATAAAGTTTATGTAAATGTTTCAAACATTATCTGAAAATTCCTCACCAGGCACCCCAGAAGAGACACCCCACTTGTACATACATTTATCTCCAAAGTTAGGAGCTAATCAGTTTGTTTTCATGGGGAGGCAGGGCACTGATAAAGAGAATAGCCAAGGATACCTTAAAATCTTGAAAGACCCAAGACACCAAGGTCAAACTAAAGAGATCCATCAAACCCAAACATTGATGCTGTCTCTAGCTACTACATCCTTGGCTCCAGCCTGGTGCCCTCAGGGCACAGACTGTTACTGATCCTACCACCTTTATAAATCACTGTGGTTTTTTCTGTAAATTCAACAACCATATTAAGCAGTATCAATTCAAAGCGGTAAGCATAAAATAAATAAATTTGAAAATTTAGGGCTGAGGATACAGCTCAGCTGGTAGGATCACTTTACATGTGACACTGGGTTTGATGCTAGCACTGAAAAGAGAAACACAAGAGGTAGGGAGGAAGAGAAGGAAAACCTTATACAGGAGAAACATCTAACTAATTCAAACTTACTAAGTGAATTCAGATATAAACCTCTATAATAGGAAAAGAAGGCCTGAAGAGGTGGCTCAGTAGTTAAGAGCACTGACTGCTCTTCCAAAGATCCTGGGTTAAAATCCCAGCAACCACATGGTGGCTTACAACCATCTGTAATGAGATCAGATGCCCTCTTTTGGAGTGTCTGAAGACGGCTACAGTGTACTTACATGTAATAAATAATTAAATCTTTAAAAAAAACAAGAAAAAAAGAAAGAAAATTAAAACGAACCTCTATAAAGAGAAGGGTCAAAGAAGTTTTAATTAAGCATATTTCCCATATTAAATTTAAGTTATCCATTTTTTTCTGTCTGTTTTTTTTTTAATTTATTATGTATAGTGTTCTGCCTGCAGACCAGAAGAAAGCATCAGATATCATTACAGATGGTCCTGAGCCACCATGTGGTTGCTGGGATTTGAACTCAGAACCTTTGAAAGAGCAGTCAGTGCTCTTAACTGCTGAGCCATCTCTCCAGCCCATACTTTTATCTTTATTTTTTTATTTTTCTTCTTTTCCTTATGCTGAAGACCAAACCCAAAGTCTTTTCTGAAAATAATTTAAAACTGATTATCAGTCCGCATTACACATGTAGCTAGTTGTCTTGGTTCAGTTGAGCACTAGCTAATCAATAAACTGCCCTACAGAAACAATTATGTTTCCCTAGGAAAAAGTAAAAATCACCTAAAATTCACTTAGAGTAACTCACATAAAGAAGCATCAATGTGGAAGGCAGCAGGAACCCTGATGTAATGAAGTGCGGTTCACTCCGACGTCACTAATCATCAGTCAGTGGCTAGATACATTCTCAGCAGGTCTTAAGAACTATATTACAGACTCAATGGAGAAGAGGATGCCACAGTGGGCGATACAAGGTCTCTGTTAGCTCTGGACTCTGAGGACAGGAAGAAAACCCGACACTAAACCAATACACACAACAGATGTGGATGCAGATAAGAAAGGAGGAAGAAAGAAGGGAATTTACATATTCCAGGGAAGAAACAGTGGTAGCTTAGATGGAACGATGACTGTCTGCCAGAGCATAAAAGACACAGGATTCGGATTCTCAAGAATTCCAGCACAATGTCAGTGAAATGAGATTGGCTAATCTGAGAAACAGGGACGGTCCACACATGTGTGGGAGCAGATTACATGTGAAATGTGCATGCACTATCTAGGTAAACAAGCATAGAGAGCCAGATTACTAGACTTCTTAGTTTAGAAGTCTAGTAATCACTAGCTCTCTCTTTACGACTGGGTACAAAAGAGCAGGATTTAAGCATGTGAGGATGAAAATAAAGGATAAAAGAAACAGAAGGCTTAGCAAACAGGGCTAGAAACTACCATGCAGAAAGACATGTGATTGAAGAATGAAAACAGGCAGAAAAGAAAAGCTTATTCCATGGAGAACAAAGACTGTCTACAGAGATTAAAGGATCATTATTGATTGCTCAGTGGAAAGAGAAGCAGCAGGATCAAAATCAGAGCTAAAATCACCACCTACCTCTTTCTTCCTTTGAAAAGATGAACCACTAAGTTAGTTTCCTAATCGCAACACCAGAGGGCAGTCAAAGCACAGCGCAAAATGTGGTGATCACTACTCAGCTACTTCATCCCTGCTTCCCTGCTGCCTACCATCTTGGGCAAAGGTGTCACAACTCCCTAAGTACCTGTTTAGGCAAAGTGCCTAAAGGGGTGCCATGAGGGTGTCACAGTGGCTCTAGGGAAGTTCAGCATGTACTAAGCGTCTGTGACAGGGGACTAGCAGTAAATGTCTGAGGGAGCTGGTCCTATAATTTAATGTTGTTCCCAGATTCTATGACTAGTAAGGATTTTTTTTAGGTGGGGAGGGACAGGGGGACAGGTTGGGCTTATCTATCATGATCACAGTCCATCATTGAGAGAAATCAAGGCAAGGACTGAAGCTGACCATGAAGGAATGTTGTTCACTGGCTTCATCCTCGTGGCTTCTTGAGCCTCTCATGTTTTTTTCTTTTCATACTGGAAATAAATTATTTTCATGCAGTATATTCTGGTTATGGTTCTCCCTCTCCCAATTCCTCTCAGATCCTCACCACCTTCCCACCCACCAAATCTACTTCCCTCTCAGAAGAATACAAACAAGCATCTAAAAAATTAATAAGAAGAAGATAAAAGAAAAAGAAAACAGAAGCCGGGCGTGGTGGCGCAAGCCTTTAATCCCAGCACTTGGGAGGCAGAGGCAGGAGAATTTCTGAGTTCGAGGCCAGCCTGGTCTACAGAGTGAGCTCCAGGGCAGCCAGGGGAACACAGAGAAACCCTGTCTTCAAACAAACAAAAGAAAGAAAGAAAGCAAACAAACCAGAATAGGACAAAACAAACAGGACAAGAAGAGTCACAGAGAAATCACAAGAAGCACACAGATGCTGAGACACAATCATGCACATAGACAGCCCATAAAAACAAACTAGGGAACCATATAACCAAAAGATACGGAAGACTAAAAAAGAAAAGAAAAATAAAACGTCCAAAGCAACATGAGACAAAGAACCTCCAAAATACCATGAGCTCGCTTTGGGTTGGCCATCTCCTGCTGGGTGTGGGGCCTGCCCTTAAGTGTGGTTCGTTTCCCAGGTGAGACCTCCTGGAGAAAACTAAGGCTTCCTCCATCTGGAAGCCTCAGGGTTAGCGGTGGGGACATGGGCCTGTTTTCCTCTCAGCACTAGGAAGCCATCTGGTGCATCAGTCCTGCAGTGTGTAGGAGGCCTGGTTTCCTTGCTGTCTTCCATCCCCACTAGCTCTTAAGAACCTGTATCCTCTTCCACATAGCTTCCTGAGAACAGAGAGAAGGGAGACATCCCATCTGGGACTGAGAGTTCCAGGATCTCACTGGTAAGATTTTTGTTTGTTTTAGTTTTGTTTTGTGAGCTGATGTGGAGCTGTTGGTAGGGAGCACGACATCAAGCTGAGCACACAGCACACAGGTCTGACTGCACACAGCACACAGGTCTGACTGCACACAGCACACAGGTCTGACTGCACACAGCACACAGGTCTGACTGCACACAGCACACAGGTCTGACTGCACACAGCACACAGGTGTAACTGCACACAGCACACAGCTATAACTGCACACAGCACACAGATATAACTACACACAGCACTCTGAAGGAAGTGAGTGAGGCAGGAGGATCAGGAAGACAAGACCACTGATGGGTAAAGGCATCTATCCATCTGACAATTAGAGTTCAATCCCCGGGAACATGGGGGAGAGAATCCCCTCTTACAATTTGTCCTCTGACCACAACATGCACACTGGAGCAGGAGCACACCCATATACACATACAAAATGAATAAAAATTTTTCCCCTTGAGACAAAGTTTCTCTGTGAGTTTCTCTGTGAAGTTCAGGTTGTTGGGAAACTTGCTCCTTAGACCAGGCTGGCCTCAAACTCCAAGATCCGCCTGCCCCTGCCTCCTGAGTTCTGGGATTAAAGGCCTGCGCCACCACTGCCCAGCTAAGTGTAATCTTTTTTTAAAAAGTTCAACACCATCCTTAGCTACTTAGTGAGTCTAAAACCATCCTGACTGCGTGTGTGTGTGTGTGTGTGTGTGTGTGTGTGTGTGTGAACAATAATAAACCCAAACACACTGATCAGCACAACTAAGAGTTGGGTCAAGTCTGTGGTAGGAAGTGAGTGAGTCACATAAGCAACAACCTTATCTAAATGAAGCTACTCTGGGTCACACAGTGAGACCCTGTCTATAAAACAAAAATAAACAGGTAAGTGAATTAATTTTATCAATTCTTAACCCACTATGTCTGTCTTATCAACACATAATCAGGACTTGAAAATCTACTGAAGTTATACTGTGTTCTCATCTTAAAAACTCAAGGTTATACATTTTTCAGTTATGGAATACTTACTTCTATTTAAAGAAGGCAAGTTTCAAGTGTTTTAATAACGCCACCCGAGATCTCAATCCTGGAAGCCCAGATTCAGGTGCAAAGAAGCCATGTCAGCTTTACAACACACAGACGAGGTGAAAGGGTATTCTGTGGAAAAGTTATCAGAAGAGAAACTAAAAAGCAAAGACAGAAAGCATAGGAGACTTAGGAAAAGTTCCTATGAAACACTGCAGACACTGGAAGACACCTACACTTACAATCTAGATGTCATGTGACTGGGTCAGTCTACTATTGGAAAAACAGATTACTAGAAATCGAACGCCTGTCAGGCTAGTGATTTTTGGTCGAGAGAGAAACTTGTGCTGGACCCGGAACTGATCTTGTTTTGATGGGGGCGCCTATTTGCTGTGGAAGGTGAACAAAGAAGCCCCCTTACTGCAGATGGGGAACTTACAATCCACCGCTCAGGCATCTGCCCAACAGGAGCAGAGAGGAAATGACAGAAGAGAAAGACCATGAAGGGAGGAAGACGGAAGCCAAGGGAAACTCTGGAACTTCGAAGTGGTAGGGAACCCCATCAGAAGGCCTCATCCCAGCAAGTGCCTACAGAGGGGGCCAAGAGAGAGCCTGGAGAAAAGGCCTGGTGGAATCGGCCCCACACCCCTGTAATTTACACATCACCTATGAGCGCCAACAAAAATCCAACTCAATGGACACTCCTTCTGTAGCCACAGCAGAACCTCCAGGCCTTCTAACTCTGTATTCTAAATTCTCAACTTCACCAAAGCTCCCCCGGGACTCGTCTGCTTACAAAAGGTCTTTGAGAAGGACTGAAACAGAGGACCTTACTAATGTGTGAGAGTGCACATGTATCACAATTGTCTACTAGCTACAAGTCAGAAACTCAAAGCTCAGGAGAGCAGTCTAATAATTCCCAAAGAGTCTCAGGTCTGACCATGCCCTGCTGGAAGCCAACAGCTGAAACACGCACAAAAAGAACTGTTCCATATTTTCAGAGATGGGCAGGTAGAGTGAGCAGGAAAGAGTGAGCTAGGTATTCTAATTATCCAGGAAGAGGGGTCAAGTTCTAGAAACATGTTTGGGGGTGGGTGTCTACATGAGCAAGTTCAAGGACAGCGCTGGCTTGGAGTAGGCACTGAGGAGTAAGAACTATTCCCAGAGTACATCTCACAAATCACTTAGGAAGCACAAGCTGAGAAAAAAGGGCCTCCACACAGTTACAAAGCAGGTGTGGAAAGTGAAAAAGAGAATGCAGCCACTCTGTTCTGGGCTGTGGACAAGCAAAGGCAGGCAGGGTCACCCAGCAGGTTGAGTGAGCTTCCCTATCAGGAAGCTCATTGCCTATAACTCAAGCTCCAAGAAGATCCAAAGCCTCTGGTCTTCACAGGTACCTGTACTCACGTGCATATGCCCCCCCACCACCACCACAAGCACAATTCAATTTAAAAAATCGTTTTATAAAGGTATTTAAAAATAAAAAGGGGACTGGTGAGATGGCTCAGTGGTTAAGAGCGCTGAGTGCTCTTCCGAAGGTTCCGAGTTCAAATCCCAGCAACCACATGGTGGCTCACAACCATCCGTAACGAAATCTGACACCCTCTTCTGGAGTATCTGAGGGCAGCTACAGTGTACTTACATATAATAAATAAATAAATAAATCTAAAAAAACAAAACAAAACTATGTATTGTGTGTTTAAGACCAGTGAACCTGATGAGGGAGGGCCTGGGTCTCTTAGCAGTTCACTGCTACAGAGTTTAAGCAAGGCAATGAAAAGATCCAGTAGTTTCAAACATGACTGACTACTCTGTGAGGACATCAGATGTTAGTGGGAGAAACCAGTGAGGGGCAAGGGGCTCTAGGTTTACAGAACTATAGAGCTACTCACAGCAGTCTGTCTTCCATACACAGCAAAGGAAAGAATACTCGTGATGTCTACAGAGTGACAAGCAAGCAGTATACTCAAGGGGCTAAAGGGCTCTGAAAATATATAAATAAGGTGGACATGCTAGCTCACGCCTATAATCCCATCCTAGCACTCAGGAGGCACAAGAAGGTGGATCTCTTTGAGCCTGAGGCCAGCCTTGTCTATAGTTCCAAGAGAGCAGCCAGGGCTACATAGTGAGATCCTGTCTCAAAACAATCAAACATCTGCACTTGTATACACACACACACACACAATACATATATACATACATACATACATACATACATACACAGAAAAAATATAATACAACCAACATGTTTATAATGAAGTCAAAGGTTACACATTTTTGAATGAATTGCTGCTTTTTGCCATGACAAAGTGCATTGCTGGATTGAGGATAGCATCTAGCTGCATGACAAACACTGAAGGCCCAAGGCAGTGGAAACACAGGCTGGAGGATGAAGCAGGGGAAGAAGAGCCAGCAAGAACTCCTAGACTGGATCCTGCCTCAGGCCTCCCGCACACCCATTAACTCCCACAGTGAACCTGATGCTGCTTCAGAGGCTCATTTCCTCCTTTCACAGCACTGGGTGTTAAACCCAGGCCTTCCTACACGCAAGGCAAGAGCACAGCCACTGAGCACATCACCAACCCGTCAAGAGCTCAGATTCTTCCCTGAACGACTATTTGTAGTTGTTAATGCCATAGGTCAAACCAAATAGGCCATGACAGATGAGCCCTTCCAGTCTAACAGTTAAAGATGTACACAGCACAGCATAAGCACAGAGGTCAGGGGTCAGTTTGCAGGAGTCAGTTCTCCTCAGACTATGTGGGTTTCAAGGATTACATAGAGGTCATCAAGCTTCACTGAGTTGTTTCATTGGCCAGAGACCCATTTTGCTACAGGCATTTAAGTTTATTAGCTAGGGATAATTTTCAATGAGGTAGAGAAAGAGCTGTCAGGGAAGGAAAAGGAGAGCAAATGCGCCATACACACTATCTCAGGACCTCCTCTCCCTCTCAGTGAATTCTATAAAAATACTCCATACAATATACTGGCTGCTTTTCTAGCCCATGGCAACTTAAAAATGAAATTAAGGCTTCATGAATCATTTTAGGAAAGCAGTTTGGTAAAAGTTTTTAAGAATAAATCAACTGCAAATCTCAAGTGTCTTCTATTTTTAATGTGATGCAATGTGGACTAACTAAGGGAGCGTCCATCTGACCTATTATTCAGTGTTCAGGAGTGGGGTGGAGAGTATCTGCCTGTTCTTACACACTTGATCATAGCCAAAAGGCCGAGAAGCGATTCTGCCTGCTCTTAAAAGACTAACAGCCGGGCATGGTGGCGCACGCCTTTAATCCCAGCACTTGGGAGGCAGAGGCAGGCGGATTTCTGAGTTTGAGGCCAACCTGGTCTACAGAGTGAGTTCCAGGACAGCCAAGACTACACAGAGAAACCCTGTCTCGAAAAACCAAAAAAAAAAAAAAAAAAAAAAAAGAAAAAGAAAGAAAAATATATTAAGAGTGTTGTGGCGAACACTTAATCCCAGCACTCCGATGGAGGGGGAGGAGGATCTCTGTTGAGTTTGAAGCAAGATGGTCTCTAAAGTTAAGTTCTAAGACAGCCAGGGCTACACAGAGAAACTGTATTAGAAGCAGGGGAGGGGGAAGGAGGAGAAAGAGGGAGAATAAGAAAGAGAGAAGGATATGCCTAAACAATCGTAATTAAAATATCAAAAGAATATCTAAAAAGCAGTAAGCTGACCCTCTCAAATACTATCCAGAGTCTTCTCTTCGTTTGGGAAAGGTAAGTGAAAAACAACAGAATCGACACAGGGTTATTTAGATCTGTAAGACTTTAAGACAAATCAACACAGGGTTATTTAGATCTGTAAGACTTTTGGACAAATGTGCCAGAAGGTTAAAGACCCACCAAGGTGCTCAAGGATCCATGAAGATCACAGATGAAGGCTATGTGTTTAATGCCAAAAGCTGGGCAACGGTGGAACAGAATCCAGCATTCTGGAACAGAAGGAAGTGGAATTCTATGCTAACCTGGGCTACACAAAGAGTGCTGGGAGTGGGGATGTAGAAATAGAGAGGGAAGGAATAAAGGGAGCAATGGGGGAGGAGGAGGAAAAGAAGAAACTACACACATAGGGCAGAACTCCGACTCACATTCCATTAGAGCTGAACCAGTCATGAGATCACACACCTAACTGCAGAGAAGGGCCAGGAAACATGGTCTATGTGCCTAAGATGTTGGAGAACATGTAACTGATGGATTAAATGAGAATGACCCCATAGGCTCGTGGATTTGAATGCTTGGTCCCTTGTTGGTGAACTATTTAGGAAGGATTGAGAGGTGTGGCCTTGTTGGAGGAATATGTCGCTTGGGGTGGTGAGGAAAGCCCACACCAACCCAGTCTCCCTCTGCTTCCATCTAGAGAGTAAGATTTGCAGGGTCAAGATGAACTGCATGAAGAATGTGAACAAATAAAGCAGATATTGATACTCAGGCTAGGTCTGAGATGGAGTTGTGCCCTAATCAGCTCATAAATGATATAATACTCCACAGATATTTGTAGAAGACATGGGATTTCTGGATCAAACTCAAGGACTTGGTTTCACAGCAGCAATCAGTAAGAGTGTTAGCATGGCACCATCAGTTCCCACTGGTGTCCATTCTAAATGTATGTCACGTGAACATCAGTCCCGGAGGGACTCTGAAGATTAGTAACTGCAAATACTACCCTAAGAACTACCCAAATAATGCATCAGTGCTCAGGCTCCTGAGCACCTTAGTAAGCCGTCTCAAAACAAGAGACTTAAAGGGGATAGTCTCTGCTGACAACTCAAAGCCAGGGCCCTCACTGACAGAAATTACAGTGCCACAAATTTATGGTCCTCAATGTAAGTAAATATAAAACAAACGGAGTTGTAAAAGAACAGGCACCTTTGTATATATGCATACCTAGCATATGTCTGGCCCTCAGAGCTCTGGAGACTACAAAGTCTAAGATCAAGGAACCAGCAGAGCTCATGTATAGCAAAGCCCTTCACCTTGGTTTGTAGTTAATTGTTTCCTTGTTATATCCTCATATGGAGAAGAGAGAATTAAGTCTCACTAATTCTTAATATAGATCCCAATCGCATTTACAAGAACTCAAGCACTATGCATGAAAAGCACCTACCTCCCAAAAGCATGACTTAAAAGCATCATGCTAGGGATTACAGTTTCATCCCGTAGGGCTTGGGATGTACCTCAGCCAGTAGGACACTTGTCTAGCACACTATTCTGGATTCTATCCCGAGGACAGCATAAATTAGGTGTACATACCTATAATCCCTGCACTAGAGAAATACAGGCAGCAAATAATAAAAATAAATCAGAAATTAAAAGCCACCCTCCATTATAGAGTAAGCTGAAGACCATCCTGAGCTACATGGACTAATTCAAAAACAAAGCAATACAAACAAAAAATAAATGAAATTAAAGTAACATAAGCTTCAAAACATGAATATGAAGGAAGGAAAAAATGTCTGTAACCACTTCAGCAAGTCATTCAGGCAAGAACAACTGATGTCATGAAGGTTTAGGAAAGCCTGAGAAAAGACTGGCAGTTGCACAGACTCAAAGCATAGCCTCAAAGGCCACTGCTGATTCCCAAGGGAAAATTAACTCACATTACTAGTGTCTGCAAATTTAGCTTCAACAAGTAACAAAAATCAATACAATAAAACAGCGAACCAATCAACATGTACAATCATCAATCAATCGTCCAATATGCGTGATCAGAAAATAATCAGAATATATGAAGATAGGACCAGACTAAAAGGCACCAGAATTATGGGATATGGTTATAACAGTTACATAAAGGAAATTGCAAACATATTTACATTAAGGAGGAGGAAAAGAAAAAGAACATCATCCAAGTTAAGAGTTAATTGTTTTTGTTTTTTAAATGAAAATACTCTTCAGGGCTGGAGAGATGACTCAGCGGTTAAGAGCACTGACTGCTCTTCCAGAGGTCCTGAGTTCAAATCCCAGCAACCACATGGTGGCTCACAACCATCTGTAATGAGATCTGATGCCCTTTTCTGGTGTGTCTGAAGACAGCTACAGTGTACTCATATAAATGAAATAAATCTTTTTTTAAAAAAAGAAAGAAGTCGGGTCGGCGGCTTGCCGCATCACGGAAGATGGCGGCCACAGCGGCTACGGTGAACGGGTCGACCACCGTCTCAAGCTCCGGACCCGCAGCCACCTCGGGCGGGATCCTGCAGGCAGCGGCCGGCATGTACGAGCAACTCAAGGACGAGTGGAACCGGAAGAGCCCGAACCTTAGTAAATGTGGAGAAGAACTGGGCCGCCTGAAGTTGGTTCTGCTGGAGCTCAATTTCCTGCCAACCACGGGGACCAAACTGACTAAACAGCAACTCATTCTGGCCCGTGACATTCTGGAGATCGGGGCCCAGTGGAGCATCCTGTGCAAAGACATTCCCTCCTTCGAGCGCTACATGGCCCAACTCAAATGCTACTACTTTGATTACAAAGAACAGCTTCCCGAGTCAGCCTATATGCACCAGCTCCTGGGCCTCAATCTCCTCTTCCTGCTATCTCAGAACCGAGTGGCTGAGTTCCACACAGAATTAGAACGATTACCTGCCAAGGACATCCAGACCAATGTCTACATCAAATACCCTGTGTCCCTCGAGCAATACCTCATGGAGGGTAGCTACAACAAGGTATTCCTGGCTAAGGGGAACATCCCTGCGGAAAGCTACACCTTCTTCATTGACATCCTGCTGGATACCATCAGGGATGAAATCGCAGGATGCATTGAGAAGGCCTATGAGAAAATCCTTTTTGCTGAGGCTACCCGGATCCTCTTCTTCAGCACACCCAAAAAGATGACAGACTATGCCAAGAAGCGAGGTTGGGTGCTGGGCCCTAACAACTACTACAGCTTTGCCAGCCAGCAGCAGAAGCCAGAAGACAGCACCATCCCCTCTACTGAACTGGCCAAACAAGTCATCGAGTATGCCCGGCAGCTGGAGATGATTGTCTGAGGCTTGAGCAGGGCGGTGGATATGGCTAGTCCAACAAACCTAGTATAGGCTGGCCTTCAATAAAGGCAGATTAACCTCTAATGGGCCCGAGTGACGGAGGAGATAATTGCTCCTGGAGATTTGGGAGTTTGGGAAGCGTTTGGGCTCCCTGGGCGAGCGTTTCCCAGTTGTCATTGCTCTGGGTTTTGAGGATAGATGCTCAGTGGCCCACAGGTTAGCACGGGCCCAGACTGAGGGACTCTTCTAGCCAGCTGTGGATGCGTTTTGGTATTTGGGCCGAGGGACTAGATTTTTTTTTCCAGTGAAGCACCATGTGTCTCAGTTTTAAAAAAATGTTGGCCATGGATTAAATAATTTTTAAAAAAAAAAAAAAAAGAAAATACCCTTCAGCTCTTGCATACTAACATCTGTGAAATCTAAAAGACTTGTTCCCTGTAGTTCAGACTCTTCATTTGACAACTTACTGGGGAAATCAAAGTCATGTTTCAAAAAGATACTACATACTGAGATCTGCTGCAACTGCTGCGACACTGTAAAACTCGTGTCTGGATAATGTGGCATTGTAGGCACACTGTGGACTATTATTTGAGCACTACCAAACAAACTCAATGAAACATAAAAATCTTGAAGGGTCTTTCACAAACAACTATTTTTTGAAAATGTAGGTCATGGTATATATATAACATGAATCTACCACACAAATTTAAAATTCTAAGTATTTATGAATGTGGACAAAAAAATACAGAATGTACATCAATATGTTAATGTGGCCATAGGGATTAGAAATTCATGTGTGACTTATAAATTAGCTTCTTTTTAAAAATACTCTTGAATTTTATATGAGTGTTGTATCCCTGTGCGTGCACTGTGTGGTGCCTGAAGCCTCCGAAGCCAAGCCCAAGGCCAGCTCCTGGGACTGTGAGGAAAGACAGCCTAGTTGCCATGGTGGTGCGTAAGTTCACCCTGGCCTCTGCAAAAGCAGAATGTGCTCTGACTGCCGAGCCACTTCTGCCATTTCCCCATTCGCTTATCCATCTCATTGTTCTTTCAAAACAGGGGATTAGCTGGAGAGAGGGTTCAGTGGTTAACTCTATGCTAAGTAAAAACCCAAGTTCAGTTCTGAGCACCCATGTCAGGAGGCTGGGAAGCAGCTCACAACGTTCTGCAATTCAAACTTCAGGAGGATGTGATATCCTCTTCTAGCTTCTATGAGCAGTGTGCAGGCATGAACAAATACATACATACACAGACAGACAGACAGACAGACAGACAGACAAACAGACAGACAGACAGACACACACACACAAAATTAAAAATTAAAAGTCATTTTTGAAAAGGATAGGGTCTAAGGTGAAGACAGCCTTGAATTCTCCATCCTTGTTGCACCTCCTACGCTCTGGGATTACAGGCTCACATTCAACTCATACCTGATTTTATTTCATTATGTGAAAGTCCGTACACACACAAGGGTAGAAAGGACAGTAAAAATTAAAACAGGAGCTGTTAATAAAAATGAACAGAGCTGGGTGTTGGTGGCACACACCTTCAGCATGTGGGAGGCAGAGGCACAGAGGCACAGAGGCAGAGAGGCAGAGAGAAAGGCAGAGAGGGAGAGAGGGAGAGAAGCAGTGAGGCAGGTCTGTCCACAGAATCCCAGGACAACCAGGACTATACAGACAGTCTGGAAAAAAGAAAAAGAGAAAAAAAGAAAATCCAAGACCTGTTTATAAATCCCTATAATAAACCATGAGCCAATCTAACACAAAAGCGAATTTTATGTCTTCTTACTCTCTAGGTCTTAATCAGAGACACTGCTGGGATATACTGAAGCTCAGCATTCCTTCTTTCTAAATCCTTGTCCCAGCAGTGTTTACTCAAGTTTCTTCTTTCTGCTTTGTAGGCACAGAATACACCATTGCTACAACTCAAACTTCCCCCAACTAGGCCTCTTCCTCCCCTTCACTCAGCCACTCCACTATTGCTGTCTGTGCTGCTGTCCCCCACATATGGTATTTTTATACTATTCACACTTTTTCAAGGCTATTTCCCCCCCACTTAACTCTTTATTCTTTCATGTTATCTTTAGAACCAGTTTACCAACTTCCATTATTTAAAATAGATAAAAAAACTGATTTTGTTTTTATAGAAATAATAAGTGGACAACCTGATGTTGGCAGAACTGACATCTTTATGGCATGGGCATGCTCCTCAGCCAAGAATGCCATGTGACACTCCACTGTCAGCCAGGACATTTCCTTTATCAGGCAATACCTTCCTTGTACTGGAGTATTTTAAATCTTTACTTGTTTATGTTTCTGACAGTTGATTTATTATTTGCTAATTTTCTAGAATTCCAATGGCCAGTAGACTTTCCTAGACTTTTGGCAAAAATTATTAATAGCTTTTTTTTTGGGGGGGGGGGGGGGGTTTCAAGACAGGGTTTCTCTGTATAGCTCTGGCTGTCCTGGAACTCACTCTGTAGACCAGGCTGGCCTTGAACTCAGAAATCCACCTGCCTCTGCCTCCCGAGTGCTGGGATTAAAGGCGTGCGCCACTACCGCCCAGTCAATAGCATCTTTAAATAGTTTGCTGCTGTTCTTGTTTTTCATAATCCTACCCTTTATCACTCTTGCTATAGGAGCTGAGGTAAGTGCTAGCACAAGCAGGGCAAGCAGGAATCCAGTGTAGACAAACCCACTACCACCACTCAGAACAGCAAACACAAGTTCAAGTCAGTGGCCTTCTGCATATGCAGTTGGCTATCCATTGTGTACAGTCACTAATGCGGAATGTCTACAAACTCAGCCACTGCTCAGTATCTATTATTTCTATTGCTTCTTTGGGGACAGAATCTACTATAAATCTGAGCGTTCTTGCAGCTGTGTTTGCCAAACTGTAAGATTCAGACACCCACTGGTGCTGAGCAGCTTTACAGCTGGCCCAGAGATGATCACAGCACTACTCAATTAGCTACTCATTCAAGAAAAAGAAAGTAAAACCGGGCGTGGTGGCGCACGCACGCCTTTAATCCCAGCACCCGGGAGGCAGAGGCAGGCGGGTTTCTGAGTTCAAGGCCAGCCTGGTCTACAGAGTGAGTTCCAGGACAGCCAGGGCTACACAGAGAAACCCTGTCTCGAAAAACCAAAAGAAAAAGAAAAAGAAAGAGAACCTGTTTGTTTCTTCTTGTTAGGCAAGGTTCTGGGTCTTGATAATGGGTTCCTTACCCAAAGTGCAGCCAAGCTGTCATCTCTGTCTATTATATCCAGGATTTGGAGCGGATAACTGGCCTTCCCACACTGATCCCTCAGCTGACTGAGAATAGCGACTGACTTGCTTGGATCAAATGGATTTTAGTGTCTAATTCTGGAATTTATAGAATTGTGGCAGGTTTAGACCTTGCCATGGTAATGGAAGGTCAAGAAAACTTCGACTATCTCCTTCTCCCTCTCCCCCCCACCCCCAGGACTCTGTAACCATTACAAGTTGCTATGGCTAATGGGACCAATGAGGATGAAGGTGAGGGAGCCTGGAAAGAGGAGGACCCTGGAGCCTATGAAGGGTCTGACTTAGAGCCTAACCCCATAATTTCTACTTCCAGGGTCCCTATTGGGAGCTGTCTGTGTACACAGCTCTCTGTTGTTTGTGCACCCCTCATCTGCGGCTGATACATTGTGGTATCTCCTGTCAGCTCCTTCTCTAGTACAGGCTCCTCTTCTGTACCCTCACTACTTCCCTGCTGTTTGTGTATTGTCTCCCTCTTGTCTGCTGCTTTCCAGTCTTCTTTCTAGGACATACAATCCCTTGTCCATCCCATGGAGTGACCAGGCCCTCTCACCTATGACCCCTGCCCCTAAGAACAATATTCTAGGAGACTGGGGTTCTTTTCCCTTTACAATTCATAAGAGATAGTCAGCTTCTCTTACTGTGACAAATATATAAGAGAAAGTAACTTAAGGAAGGCATCATCCACTCCGGCTCACAATTTCAGGTATTAAGTTGGGGACACACCTAGTAACTCACTTCATCCAGTGAAGCCCCATTTTATAGTTTCTAGCATTTTCCTAAATAGCACCAGCAACTAGGAACCATGTATTCAACATATTAAGTTATGAGGGGCACTCCATAGCATCCTAGTCCCCAAAAGGTTCACATCCATCCCAGAATATGAAATGTATTCAATTCATTTCTAAGAGTTTCCCTGTGGTCTTATTTTTTGTGTGTTTTTTGTTTGTTTTGGAGACAGAGTTTCACTATCTAGCCCTGGCTGGTGAAGAACTCAGTATGAGGATAAGGCTGGCCTCAAAACTAAGAGACTAGCCATCCCCTGCCTCCTTGATTAAAGGAATCTACCACTATTTATAGTTATAACAGTTCTATCATTAAACAAATGTCTAAGAGGAAAATCTCTTCTGAGTTCCAAAGCAAACTCGTGAGCCCCTGAAAAATTCTGAAACTAAGTCACATACTTCCAATATAGAATGTCTGTGTGTGACTTTCCCTTCCTTTCCCCAAAGAAGACACTGATGACCAACGCAAACCAAAATCAGGGCTTACTGCAAACTCAGGTTCCGTACAAGACAGCTGTGTTACCCCAACGCCCACTTTAGCAGGGAGGACTGGAACTCCCTGCAGGACTCACAATCAATTCTGCCGGGACAGTTTGGCCTTGGCCAACCACTGTTCACTGTATATATATTAAGGGGAATGGCTTTGTGAACCTTGCCACCATCTGAGTTTCTTTGTTCTTGTATCAGTAGTTTTCTGAAGTTTATAAGACTCCCTTCTCCCAGAGAAAGAAGTTTTAAGTCAGAGGAAATAGCTAAGCAATACGGTGGTAAACAGGAAAATACCCATCCCAAAAGGAAAACACCGACTACAAAGAACCAAAGCAATGCAAGCCTGTCCTGTGGGTTGCCTACAGCTTTCCTCAACAAACGGTCCACATTCCTCATGTCTCCGAATTCCTGAAGTATCAGCAGCAGCAGCTCGGGCTTCACTCAATGGCTTCAAACCTTACCCTCTGGGGACAGGCAGGCACCAGCACTCTGACCTAGCCATACAGTGCCTGACCTCCTAGGGTGTCTTCTGAAATCTCAGTGGAAGTCTCTGGAGACTTCCTGAAAGTCTGTACCTGTCTAAAAAACCAGTTATGTGAATAATAGCAAGGTCAGCTACCAGCTTAACAAGCAACTGAGACTTCTGCCCAACAGCAGCAGCCTGAGTGCTGTAACAGTTGAGCACAGGAAAACTCAATAGTGGGATTAACAACTTTACTTGGGCACTAGTTGTATAGGAAGAAGAAAACAGAATACATAAATAGACAACCAGAGAAAATGCCTTATAATAGAAGACACCTCGTCAAACTGAGTACTTTCAAAGGCTACTTCTGGAGAAATAAAAAATTTACTTTCCAGTTATGCAAAACTACACCTCATAGTTCAAACTTATTTTGAAATATATTATCAATTATAAAATGTCAACCAATGAGGAACATCAGTTACTAGCTACATCACAGTCAAAAAGGGCACAATGCTTGCTGCTTTCAAATTCAAACCATAATGAAGCAGTTCGGCTGTGCATTTGATGTTATATTTCCATAGCACAGATGACAGAGTCGAGAATCAAAGGACTTATTTGTATCTACTTACCTGTAGTCAGGCTGCCGGCTTGTGGAATGATCATCTCTTAGCCATCTGTAGCCAGATTCATCCTGAAAAATACAAAGTAATAATGTGGGCTCTGGTCAGCCAGTGTCTTCTGAATAGCCTCTGAGGTAAAATTACAGTGAGAGTAAGATCACTTCTCTCGGGATGCCTGAACTTCTAAAAGAGAGGAAATAAAGACGCAAGTCAGCCATTCCGTCTACTAAAGACGACCAGGAACCTGAGGCACCACTTACCTGTGCTGTAAAAACTGCATTACGCCCTCAGGAGACTCCAGACTTAGTGCCACAGGCACACAGACAGACATGACAGCAGATCCTGATGTCTGAGTGCACCCTGCTCAGCCTTTTTCCTTCCCGAGCTCTCTCACCAATGTTCATGCTCAAGTTCAAGGAAGAACTTGGAGCTCTCTCCACTTGTTTCCTTTTCTCATTTACCACTCAATAAAGGCATAATTAGAAGCAATCTAGCAAGAATTATCTCTGATAAGCAATATTAATATTATATGTGAAAAAAAATTTTAAATTGATCAAGTGAAGCACATTTTGTCCTTTAAGACACAAGGGGCTGGAAAGATGGCTCAGCAGTTAAGGGCACTGACTGCTCTTCCAGGGGTTCTGAGTTCAATTCCCAGCAACCACATGGTGGTTCACAACCATCTCTTCTGGTGTGTCTGAAGAGAGCAACAGTATACTCACATACATTAAAAAATATCTTAAAAAAAAAAAAAAAGACTCCTGCACAAAGAGACATTAAAAACAAACTACAGGCACTAGAGAGATGGCTCAGCAGTTAAGAATATTGATTGTTCTTCCCGAGGTCCAGAGTTCAAGTCCCCAGCTTCACATGGTGGCTCACAACCATCTGTAATGGGATCTGATGTGTGTATGTAAAGATAAAGCACACATATATATGAAAAAAATAAGTAACTATTAAGAAGGAAAAAACCCCAACCATATGGAGCTGGAGAGATGGCTCCGTGATAAAGACCACTTGCTATTCTTGCAGAGAGCCTAGGTGTGATTCTCAGCACCCAGAGGTGGCCCACACCCAGCTGCTAACTCGGGTCCAGGAGATCCGACGCCACCTTCTGGCCTCTATGGGAACTGAACATACACATGCAAGAAAAACATGCATATGATAACATATAAGCTTGGCATGGTGGCACATGCTGTTAATCTCAGCACTCCAGAGGTAGAGGCAGAGGCAGATTTCTGTGAGTTCAAGACCAGCCTGGTCTACATAGCAAGTTCCAGGACAGCAAGGGCTATATTGATACTGTCTCAAGAAAACTAAAAAGAGACGGGCGTGGTGGCGCACTCCTTTAATCCCAGCACTGAGGAGGCAGAGGAAGGAGGATTTCTGAGTTTGAGGCCAGCCTGGTCTACAAAGTGAGTTCCAGGACAGCCAGGGCTATACAGAGAAACCCTGTCTGGAAAAACCAAAATAATAATAACAATAATAATAATAATGAAAACTAAGAAATAAAAAAATAAATAACACAACATGCAAATTATTTACAGTAAGAGACTGATATTGCTAAAATATTATTTTTCATTTTCCCATTCAACATTATAAACCCAACACTTTTATAAATAAAATGTGTCCATATTTTCTTTTTCAATTTTAAATATAATCAGGGAAAAATAAAAAACTCCATAGCAATAATAATAAAACCCTGGATCCAGTAAGTATGTATTAGTGTTCTAAAAGTTCTAAGGACCATAGGTGTGCCAGTTGGTTATGTGAAGAGAAAAAAAGTTACCTAAAGTCTAAGAACAAGAACAAGATTTTGTGCTAACATGGCTTTGTTTTGTGGTCTTGAGGATTGAACCACAGGCTTCCTGACGTGCAGAGCAAGAGCTCTCACCACTGAACGGAGCCAGCTCAGACAACTTGGGAGGATGAATGGAGCACCTGTGCTGCTCCTGAACCCTCACTGTCGGCTTTCAGACAAGGCTCATGCTCATGTCAGACACCAGCCAGAGAAAACCAAACTCCTCATATGGACACAAGAGTACTCATGAAACAGCCAAGAAATGCTCGTGCTGCAACTAAATCCTTTCTCCCGGAGACTACCTGCAGGATGGGTCTCAGTAACACCCAGTATCCCTCGTACAGAAATGCTTCCTTCCCAGCATCTAGCCCCTCCCTCCCTAAAGGAACAGCATGGCACTATGAATAAGCACAATGGCAGGCACTATGGTAAGGAAGGATGCTGTGGCACTGCAAACTTCCTCCACAGTCACCAGAAACCACTACCAAGGCCTATCTCTCTCCACTTTAGAACCGTCAGAGCCACAGCGTGAGCCACCACGAGACCTGAGGTGCACAGAAACTAACCTGAGGAATCACCTCCACCTCTCCAACTGAGGCCAACTGAGGTCAAACATACAGTGACTGACCATGCTACTGGTTACCAGGTCATAGATCAGAGAGAAGGAGAAGAAAGAAAAAGATGAACTGTGTACAAGAATATTGTAATTTGCAAGCTAGGACATAATTGCCTCCAACCTGTCAATAAAACAAACTATGAAAACTTTAAATACCTTCTAGATTATCAAAACCACATTAAATCTAAGTAGCTAACATTTTAAGTGTTTATTATCTGAAACCTGGCTTTACTGCCTTAGTAAAGCTCTTAAAAGCAGACAGACCTTAAGAATGTGAACGAAAAGTGAGACTGTCAGCTTAAGCCCATCTCCAGATGTGGTTTTCATGCTAGAATACAGAAATTATAAGCACAACGTGACAAGTGTTGACACCGGCTCATCACTGACTATCAGGTGTGAGTCTGCAAATCCCTGCAAGTTTAAGTTAAAAAGTGAATGAAGCATAGGCTAGGTAGACAGCTAGCTCAGTAGAGTGCTTACCCAGTGCAAGGGAGGCCTCGGCCTGGCTACCCAGCACCGCACAAAGCCAATCACACGGGAAGTGTTAATGTCACTCCGAGCTATCTGGGATTCTTCTTCACTGCCCAGAAGACCCTTGACTACGAGTACCCTCTGGAGCTGTAGCCGGCAGCCAACAGCATCTAACAGGAAGGGTAGCCAAGCTCTGAAAACCTAGCCACTCCAGCACCCAGGAGGCTGAGACAGGAGGACAGCAAGCACCAGGCAGGCCAGACCTATACAGTGAGACCCTAGTGTAAAAGGGAGTTGGGGTGGGGGAGGGAAGCAGAACACAAGCATCAGGCTCTCCGAGTTTCACCCTATCACAAGCACCATGACTCCACTTCAGAGACCTGCACATAGACTTTAGTTACATGAATTTTATACTTGAAAGAAAGAACAATTAGTACACGGGGGAAATTTACATACTCCACTGTGAGATGGGCCACTTCTTCGATCATGAGAAAAACTGCGGCCCTCGTCACATACTCGGCAATCAACATGACTGTAATATCTACTGTAGCCTCCTTCATCAGGTCTGGCTAGCAGAGGCGGTCTCTTGTCTAGCAGAGGTGGTCTCTTGTCTAGCAGAGGTGGTCTCTTTGGCACAACATTAACTACTCTATGGTAGCCATCCTAAAACAGACAAAAAGAAATATAGAGACATCACTAATTTCTCTATTTGGTTTTGGAAAAGTTTCTTATAAGCACAGGAGTTCTTAACCATAATTCAACAGAGTAAATGCAAACCAACAAAAACACACGAATGAAAAATGTGGCCATAGCTAATAGCAACATCTTCATATAGATAAATGGAAATAAAATATTTCAATGAGAAACATTCAAACATGTATAATAACACACAACAATACAAGATGGTGATCCTAAGAAGGGGGGCTGGAGCACTTGCGGGTTTCTCAAAGGATCTACGTTTGGTTCCCAGTACTCAGACGGTGGCTCACAGCTGTCTGTAAAATCAAGCCCAGGGAATATGACATCCTCTTCTGGCCCCTATGGATGGGTACTGTATCCACATAGTGCATACACATGCAAGCAAACACTTGTACACATAAAATTACACATAAAACAAACCTAAATCATGTCGTGTAAGTAAAACAAGTCATTTTAACAACTACGGCTGCACACAACCAGGTTACAGCAGTGTTGTCCCTAATGACAATGAGGAAATTTCGGTCTACTTTGCTTATTCTATTTAGTACACACAAACAGGGCTTGTGCCCATAACCCTGCAAACAGGGATGGGCAGATACCCAACTAGAAAGAGCAAAAGGAAGCATTTTGGTCTTTCCCAGAAGCTCTAGAGAGATATCTTTAGCTTTTTACATTCTAATTTGTAAAATTAGAACTAGTTTCTAAAGCTATACAGTCTAGATGATTTGAAATATTCAGAAACGTGTCAGGGGTTGCAGGGATAGCCTAGTGGTAAAAGGCACTGAGTGCTCTTTCACAGTGTCCAGTCAGTTTCAGCACATAGTCACTCGCAGCAGTCGAGAACTCTAGCTCCAGGGGGACTGAAGCTCTCATGACTCCCTTGGGCACTGCATGCATATGCTGCACAGATTTATTACATGCATGCAAAATACCCATACACATAAAAAATAAGATAATGTTTTAGTCACTGAGAAGGATTTTGTGGGATTTGAGGGGTGGAAAAGAAAACAAAGTCTGTCTTATGTTAATAGCTAATATGAAATAGAACTATTAGGGTAAGATGTACAGAATGGGCCATAATCTGACCTAATCTTGCTAAGGAACATCCACAGACAGATTTTTGTTTTGTTGAGACATGTTCTCACTATGCAGTCCAGGATGGCCTCCACCACAGTATTGGGTTTTGAGGCATGGGTCTCGTGCTATAGCCAAGAGTGTCCTGGAACAGCAACAAGCCCTGTCTTAGCCTCTTGAGTGCTAGAACTACAGGTGCCTTAGCATGCATACAATAAATAAATCAATTTTAAAAAATAATCCATTATCTTCATTTTCCATATATTCCAATTTTTAAAACTCTACTATGAAACAATTTTCATTTTAGAAAGTAAAAGCATCAACTAAATGGTTGAATAATTTGATACACAATTCTGTATTATACTTTCCACACAAATATTAAATCTCATAATTAACTGGATCCAAATGAAATCACTTAGGATATTTATTTCACAGTATTTCTTGAGATTAGGGTAGCATACAGTCATAAAGCAGGGGTTAACATTCATAAGGCCCTACATTAATCCATAAAACAAAACCCACCAATTTCCTAATGGATCATTAAATATATGTGAATGTACAATAACATGATGGTTTTTATTTTTAATATTTTTAATATATGGTGGAAGAGGCCCACATGCTTGCCATAATTTGTTTGTAGAGGTCAGAGGAGAATTTTCAAGTCAGTTCTTCAAATTCACCATGTGGTTCCTAGAGATGGATCCCAGGTAGTCAGGTTTGGTCGCAAGTACTTTTACCCACTGAGCCACTATGCCATCCTATAGAAAATGTTTTGTTTAAAGTTAAAATATTATGTAATGTCCTTTCTTAAACATCTTTATCGTTTGAGACACAACAAATGTTTATCTTTATTTGAAACATGAATAGTGGATTTACTTCAAAATACCCTCCAAAAGGGAGCCAGTGATCAAGAACACAGGCTGCTATTTATTCTAAAGAGCCTGCGACCAGTTCCTAGTACCCACACACAGTGGTTCTCAACCGTCTCTATGTAACTCTTGTCCCAGGGGCTCCAACACCCTCTTCTGATCTTAAGCACCAGGTATGCACACATGGTCACAAACATAGATGCAGACAAAACACTAATACACATGAAAGCTTTAAAATGAGTTAGAATAACCTGGAAGAGAGGCAAATAGAAAAGTAAAATACAACTAACCAAAGCAGACAATTGCTGCTTTCTTGGCACATACTTTGGGAGTTGTTATCTTGCCTTGTGGGAAGCCACATGTGCCGTTGCAGAGTGGTGCAGGCTTCTGCTGGCCACCACGCATAAGTTTGAGCAAACGACCAATGCTTACTTATGCAGTCAAGTTTTTCACCAAAACACTGCCTGGCCCGGGCATGATAATGAGGCTCTGCAAAGTACTAAGAGAATAACCAATCAGATGTGAGACATGCAAATGAGGTATGTTAATGAGGTTCTGTGAGATACTGAAAGTAGCCAATCAGATGAGGAACATGCAAATGAGGTATAGTGCATAACCAATCCGGGTGTGAGACATGCCTCTCCTAGGCCTATATAAGCAGCACCAGTTCTGGGCTCGGGGTCTATTCGCCTCTACAATCAAGCTCTCCCAATAAACGTATGCAGAAGGATCCTGTTGCAGCTTCGTTCTTGCTGGTCAAGTCAGACGCGCAAGATTGCCTACTTTTAAATACTTGATTTTTTTTTTTAATTTATAAAGAGCCAAACACAAGATAAACATGGTTAGACATGCCTCTAGTCCCTTAATTTATGATATATATTATAAAATATGCTATAGTGTGTACACACACACACACACACAAAACACAGTGATTCAGAGGGACATTGGACAACAGATCAAAATATTCTAAGTTGGCCCTACCATCCAGATATAAGTCATCATAGAATTTGGCCAAAACAGGTTTTTTGCTTTTTTTTTTTTTCTGGCAAGAATCACAAAAGAATATTAAGGCCCCAAAATTCTGTCAGTCAAGAAATTTAAGCATGCTATGTGCACTCTCCTTTGGGACACCTACTTTATGTCACTCATTCCCAGATGACCCATGTCCTCCATCCCCTAGGCGCACCCTGACCTCTTCTACACTTCTTGTGTAATTTACCATCGTAGACTAGCCTTCCCTGCCATCACTGCAAAGATACATAGGCCAGCATCCTCCTCCTAGCCAACCTCCAAACAACTACACACTTCCACATCACATCTAACCTTCCCACCCAGACCTACCAACCTCCACACTCCTACGTGGAAAAGGAAACATCCTATATACCACTCCAGTCCCCTCTGCCACCTGTCTACATTCTAACCAAGCGACACTCAATCTCCAGACCCATGCCACCACAGCATCCTCTTCTCCATAGCCCTGCTCCTTCAATAATAGACCTAAAACTCTATATGGAGACAAAGAAAGCCTATATGCCCAGATCTCAGAGAATACTAACAATATGAAAGATCAAGACAACATCTTCCCTCCAGAACTGACCAGTTCTGTAGAAAGGTTTACCTATGGACCCCAGTACACTGAAATTAGAAGAACAGTCATAAACCATAAACCACCTGGAAGAACACAAAGAATTTCAAGAAGACACAAACAGCTCAGTGAGATGAAGGAGAAAGAGCTTAAGAAGAATAAACACCTGAGTGTTGCCCAAGACAAGGCTGATAGAAATGGCAAAGACAATCCAGGGCAGGAAAATGGAATAATAAAGAAATAGAAACACTGAAGAGGACTCAAGCTAAAATGAAGATGGAACTGAAAAATAAAAAATCAACTAGAAAACTCAAAGGGCCTTACAATCTTAATCATCAGAACAGAATATCAGGTCTCGAAGATAAAATAGAGACCCTAGATCAAATAAGTAGAAACAATGAAAAAGATATTAAAAACATAAAAGGGATACAGAAAATGTGGGACAGCAATAAAAAACAAACCTTTGGATTACAGGCATAGACCAGGTAGAAACTGTAAGTCAGCCCCATTTAAATGTTTGCCTTTTAGAAGAGTTGCCTCGGTCATGGTGTCTCTTCCCAGCAATGACTCCCTAACTAAGACAGGGGCTGATAAGAAAGCAGAGCATAAGTTACAAAAGCACTTCTGGATGAGCTTTCCCCAGGCGGACAAAGGAGTTATCCCCCAGATCAAGTCACTGGACATCCTTGGGGTCCCTCCAAGTGTTTCTTCTGTAATAACAACTGTCCTGGCTACTTTCGCTTGATTAAAGTGTTTATGTACAGGAACTCTTGGAGACACACTACTGAACCCAGCTTCTGGCCTTCAGTGATTTGTTTGCCAAGTTCAGCCAAGTTGCTGGGTCTGGCAGTAGGCAGGCCTCTTATTCCACTAGTGTATTATATGAACAGTTCACACATTCTCCTGTTAGACATTCAGGCTGCTGACAGCTTGACGCTCTTACCAACGCTGTTTATAAACAAACATGCAATATGCCTTTAAATTAATGTTAGAAGACCTCTGTTTCGAAGATGGCCTAGTCGGCCATCATTGGGAAGAGAGGCCCCTTGGTCTTGCAAACTTTATATACCCCAGTACAGAGGAACGCCAGGGCCAAGAAGTGGGAGTGAGTGGGGAGGGTATAAGGGACTTTTGGGATAGCATTTGAAATGCAAATGAAGAAAATATCTAATAAAAAATTTAAAAAAGACCTCTGGTTCATAAGCAAGGGTTCTAGAACTTTCTTCTATGTGTATGTGTGTGCCTCACTAAGTGCCAGAGGTCAGAGGCCATCGGCTCTCTTGGAGCTGGAGTTACATACAGGTGGCTGTGAGCTGCCTGACCTGAGTCCTCCAGTCACCTGTATTGAGTCCTCTGGAAGAGCAGTACCTGCTCTTACCACAGAGCCAGCTCTCCAGCCCGAGAACTGTATATACAGGGTAGGCTTTTAACTAAGTCCAGCATTAGAAACAATAGGTGCATTTGCAATTTCTTCTGCTAAACACTTTTCTGCAAATTTCAATGTGTCCGTTAAAATCAGGCCTGAGTGTAAAATTACTTTTCACAAGGTAGATGACTGTAAGCACTGTTCAACTCTCCAGAGGCTGAAAAAGAAATTTCTTTTTCCTGAACAGAAATCAACACAGCAGGAAGAGGCACCTGTGACTTTGTCCTTAACTGAAATCACCAGTATAGTTAAATCAGGTGTGGCAGTTTGAATTTGGCGTCCTCAGCTGCAGGCATTTAAACGCTTACCTCTAGCTGGTGGCGCTTTCTGGGAAGGCTAAGTGTTGAGAGTTTAAAAGACTGCCATTTTAGGACCATTTTTTTCTCTCTGCTCTGTCCTTACAATTAAAGATTTAGCTCTCAGCTTGCTATTCCAGCCACCATGTTTGCCAACTTCTCTGTCATTTTTTGATCTTAGATACTTCTGGTACTATAAGCAAACCCTTCCTTGTGTAAACTGCTTTGGCCATGGAAAGTTTTTTTTTTTTTTTTCCCCAGAGTGTGGAAAGGCCATGGCCATCTGTCCACACAGCTGGGTCACTGTGCTCATCAGAAACCCCTTTCCCAAGCTCTTGATATTTACCTACCTACTGCTCTAGCTTAAGCCTCCTGCTGGGGGTCATCTCTTGTGCACTGTGTGGAAGCACCACATGTCAATCAATAAAAAGCCTATGGATAGAGGGGTAGACTAGGAAGACTAGGCAGGGGGATCTCCAGCAGAGAGAGGGGAACTATGGGAAAGAGTCAAGCATGGGAAGATCCCACACTCGAGCTCAGTGGCAGTCGGGCTTGGGAGAGGTGACAAACCACACGGCAGACATAGACTAGTATAAACGAGTTAGGAAAAATTACAAGCTAGTTGGCGAACAAACTTATCTTATGGCCTAGTTATTTATTCATAACAAGACTCTGAGTCACTATTCCGGAACTTGGACCTGATGGAAAAGCTTGCAGTTACACAGTTACAGTCTCCGATTAAAGCACTAGACCTTATTAAATGCTGCGATAAAACACATAATGCCTAGTACCTGACCCACCACCTGCCCTTTTCTTTGTTGAGGTGTTTGGGATCAGTTCAGGAGACCAGGAATGTTAGGGAAGCACTAACTACGTTACATCCTCTGCCCTTCGATTCTAATTCTCAGACTTTACACTGTGACTACTCAACACCTAACATCAACAATGTGGCCATTCTAAGCACTCTGTGCTCCAAAACACCAACTGCCTCTCCTTCTACCAGGACGGCCTTAGTCCTCAAGCTGTTATCCCTTGTCCCCCTCCATCTGTTATACCACTCCCCCTCTCAGGTTTCTCTTCTTCTTTTTTTTTTTTTTTTTCCGGTTTTTCGAGACAGGGTTTCTCTGTGTAGCCCTGGCTGTCCTGGAACTCACTCTGTAGACCAGGCTGGCCTCGAACTCAGAAATCCGCCTGCCTCTGCCTCCCAAGTGCTAGGATTAAAGGTGTGCGCCACCACGCCTGGCTCTCTTCTTTTTTTTACCCGTGACACTTTTATTCAGTTGAATTACTCCATGTACAATGTAGTGTAAAGTAATCTCTACTTCATATTAGTCAAAATACTGTCTGTCTGTCTCCTTTGATCATGTCGTGTTTCACACTCCACCCAGCACACCCACAACTAGGAACAGAATACTTCATTAGAGGCAACACAGGAACCAGAGTTCTGTTCTAAGTCTGCAAAAGCTAGTCGGCTGGTCTTTTAGAAAACTCACTATGAAATCAAAGAGCTGAGCTGTCACACTCATCACTGTGACGTACGGTACAAAGTTACGTAATGAACATGGGCTGATAAGTTACAGGTGCGCTACATGGCAACGTGTCATTAAGGAGGCTGTGCTGTGTCACACGGTCTGGGAACTATGGAAGGGTCTGTGCCCCTGGCTCCAGAAGCTGCAGTCGTCTTAGCAACAGAAGTCTCTCAAGAGAGTTTAGTGCTTAGGTGTTCTCAGCACAACGCAACTTAGTTCAGAAGGTATTTTGGCAATTCTTAATCTGAGCAAGAATAGGGGATTTTAAAAATAAGGCTTTAAGAAGGCTTTATCATTTTAGGGCTGAATTTTAATAGACTGTAAGTTGGAATTCTTACATTTAAAACAGAACTTTAAAATTATTGACTGGTTCATTGGTTCAAAATGGTTTTATGGAAAAATTAATCTGTAACAAAAACTTGGCATCAAATGCGAAGGCTCTGCTGATTTTTGAGCAAAGTGTACAAAGGTTCCAAGACAGGAACGAGAACGAGGGGCTCCGACATTTACAACAGCAGGCATTTTCTCTTCCTCTTCTTGACAGGAGGGGGACAGAGAACCGCTCGGATAGCTTCGTCAAACACTGTCTTGAGTCCTCGCTGTCTAAGAGCTGAGCACTCCAGGTATTTGACAGCACCCATCTCTTTCGCCATGGCTAGCCCCTGCGGGTAGGTGATGGGGGTCAGCTTCTTCTCCTTCAGCTTCTCAACTGTGTCCTTATCATCCCTAAGATCAAGCTTCGTCCCCACGAGGATGGTAGGAGTATTGGGACAGTGGTGTCACACTTCAGGAGACCACTTTGCACGGACATTTTCAAATGATGCAGGACTCACAAGGGAAAAGCAAATTAAGAACACGTCTGTTTGCAGGTAGGAGAGGGGACGCAATCTGTCACAATCTTCTTGTCCAGCTGTGTCCCATGGGCCCAGATTCACTGGTTTTCCATCTCCCATAACATTGGCAGACTAGTTGTCAAAGACGGTGGGGATGTACTCTTCAGGAAATGCATTGGTCGGGTAACTGATGAGCAGGCAGGTTTTACCTGCAGCTCTGGAATCCCAGCTCTGGACTGGAGGTAGCAGAAGCATCTGAAGTTTGACCTCTGGCTATATAGAGTTCTCTCAGTTCTCTCTTCTGGATGAGGTCATTTCACTCTACATTACCTCAATGATCCTGAGTCAGACTCTTCAATATCAGCCTGGGCCAGTCATGCACCTCGCAATCTTAAGTCAATACAATCTGCTTTTCACATCCATAAATTAAGCTACTCAGTTAAAACACACACACACACACACACACACACACACACACAAATCTTTCAGATCAATGCCCAGCTGGTCAAATAAAATTTCTTTTCAAGAGATATATTCTTGGTGGGAAACATTTTGGGGGGCTGGAGAGATGGCTCAGCGGTTAAGAACACTGACTGCTCTTCCAGAGGTCCTGAGTTCAATTCCCAGCAACCACATGGTGGCTCACAACCATCTGTAGTAGGATCCGATGTCCTCTTCTGGTGTGTCTGAAGACAGCTACAGTGTACTCATACATAAAACAAAAAAGTAAAGTTTGAAAAAATAAATAAATAAATAAACCTTTAATAAACAATGTTTGGAAAGTATCCCACAGCTATATGACACTTAACATGCATTATTTTTTAATCCTAATCCTATGCAAGTCATAAAATAATTTTTCAAGTTAAAGAAATAATTAGAAATAGACTCTCAAACAACTAGGAAAGCAAGGACCTATGATAAGTACTGAGTAGGCCCTTCCTAATTTAATGGGTTTGCTTGTTTGTTTGTTTGTTTGTTTTCCTTTCTACCTTAAATCATTTTCTATCAATCTCAACATGAGCTATAATTCAGGCCACTGAATGCCAACCTTGAAGATGACCCTGCTCATCCAAGTGAGGGATAGGATCAAGTAATATACTGCCAGCTAGGCCTGGTTGCGCAGTCCTATAAGCTACGTGAAAGGCTGAGGCAGAAGGATCACAAGGACAAGTAGGTCTCAGAGTGAGTTTAAGATAAAAGTAGGTAATTTAATTTAGTAAGTCTTTGTCTCAAAATAAGAAATGAAACAAAAGGGAGGTGGTCGGTGGATCAGTGGTCAAGTACTTGCCCAGCGTGGGAAAAACCCTGGATTCAACCCTCACTAATACCACCACACACACAAATCCTTAACACTATACATAAAAAATTCTTGACGGATAAACAAATATTTATGACTTTTGTGGTAGATAAGACATCCAGCGCCGGGTGTGGTGGCGCACGCCTTTAATCCCAGCACTCTGGAGGCAGAGGCAGGCGGATTTCTGAGTTCGAGGCCAGCCTGGTCTACAAAGTGAGTTCCAGGACAGCCAGGGCTATACAGAGAAACCCTGTCTCGAAAAACCAAAAAAAAAAAAAAAAGACATCCACCCAATGTTCAGGATGAGTCTGTGCGGAAGATTATGGGCTTCTTGACCTCCAAACCTCCCGTACGTAGTTCTCCATGTACAACTCCAGGGAGAATAATAGCTCCAGCCCCTTAGTAAATGCTGAGCCTCTGCTACATACAGGACTAGATACAGCTCCAGGGTTAGTAAATAAAGTTACCAAGAGCATTTAGAGTCTGGCTCAGAAGCCCCAACTCTCCGAATTATTGTCCCTTGAGCTGCCGGCATTTTTCTCACCTGGAGGCTGCCTGCCTGACTAGGCACAGGCAAACAAGAAGTGCTAACTAGGATCTCCACATGCTTCTGCCCCAGAAAGACTCCGGCAAAATGACTGTCATACTAATTCATAACTTTTAAATTTTAATATAACTTTTGTTGTTGTAGGCTGGACTAGAACTTGCTATGCAGACCAGGCTTGCCTTGAATTCAGAGACCCACCTGCCCCTGCCTCCCAAGTGCCACCATGCCAGGCTCAATTTTTAAACATTAAGGTGACAAAGTAATGGCAGCCACAAGGAGAAGCAGATGTTCAACAGTTCTTTGCTATTGCATGTTAGAATATTAACAAAAATTTTCCTCCACCAACTAAATTCAGTTTAAATTCTTTTTCCTAGAAACTTAAGTATAAAACACAGATTTTGCGTTTTACTTAAATAAATTGCTGTGTATTTTCTGGCTTCTAAGAGCTGAGTTTGCTCTGTATTTCCAGCTAGGCTGGCAAACTGATACTGGAAGAAGCTGGAAGAAGGCACAGTGAGCTCTCCTCCACGCAGCCGAAACTTACACTGGGATGGCTCCGGGGAGGCACTCGTTCTCTCGGAAGTCGGTCGTAGTCATAGCGTCCCTCAGACCACATTTCATCTCTTGTGGAAGCCACTAAAAAGAAACAAACAATTCTGGGTTCTCTTTGTCAGCAAGGAAGAGACAATAAAGAAGCAAATGCCTGCCAAGACACCCAGGAAGGTGATAGAGGAGGGAGGAGGGCAATGTGTCCCTCAACTAGACTTATAAATACGTATACCTGCACTTATGAGGTCCTACCTTCCTTCTAGTTCAAATGGTATTTAAAAGTTCAGTAAAACTTTTCCACCCAACATCCTATAAAGCACAGTTTCCTCATTGTCAACCCATTTTAAATTAGGAAAGATAGGCTTTGATGAACAGTTTGAAGAGCAGGCCAACACGCCTACTCCAATCAAGGTTGACCTAAATCTGGGAAACAGCCAAAGCTGGCCTGGAAATGCAGTCTTGTCTCAGCCTTCAGGGGTACTAGGATTACAGGTATATCCCAGCATGCAATGCTGCAGTTTGACTTTGTTTACAGTTTAAATTCTGTATTAATGTATTTGCATATGTATATATCACGTGTAGGCAGGCTTGCATGCACATCCATATCTCAGCATGTGTGTCAAAGTCAGAGGACAGTGCAGGAAATTGTCAATCTGTCATGGGGTACCAGTGTTCAAATTCAGGGCATCAGTCTTCGTGAAGTGGCTTTGCTGACCAGGCCATCTCAAGCCCTCTGGTTTTGGTTAGGTTTTTCTGGTCTTAAACAACCTAACCCTCCTGAGTGGTGAGTTATAGTAGTGTACAATCTTCAAAAGATGTTCTGAATATAGATATTTAAAATCTGATGAGGGGCTGGAGAGATGGCTCAGTGGGTAAGAGCACCAACTGCTCTTCTGGAGGTCCTGAGTTCAATTCCCAGCAAACACATGGTGGCTCACAGCCATCTGTAATGGGCATCCAATGGTGTCTTCTGGTATGTGTGAAGACAGTGACAGTGTACCCACATATATGAAATAAAAATGGATGGAACGGGGCCAGAAAAAAAATAATCAGATGAGTTGGTTGGTGGTGTGACATGCCTTAAATCTCAGCACTCAGGAGGCAGAGGTAGAAAGATCTATTGAGTCTGAGGCCAGCCTGGTCTACAGGATGAGTTCTAGGACAGCCAGAGCTACACAGAGAAACCCTGTCTTGAAACAGGAAGAGAAGTGAGGGAGAGGGCGAAGGAGGGAGAGGGAAAAAGTTTCCAGGCCAGCTTAGACTATATGAGACCCTAAATGAATAATTAAGCATGACAATGTAAAATGAAAAAGAAGAAGAGAAGGAGGAAGAAGGGGAGGAGGAGGAGGAATACGGGGACCAGTTGTAAGAAAGGATTGAATCTGACAAGGATTAAAAAACCTAAAGTGGGCCCTGGGTTACAGGCTTGTCTTGTCTACACGGGAGGACTGCTTGACCTCAAAAGTTCAAGGACAGTCTAGTCAACATTAGCAAGAGACGCTATCTCAAAAAGATCTCAAAAAGGGCAAGAGTACAGGTTGGCTAGCTTTATGTCAAGTTGACACAAGCCAGAATTATCTGAAAGCAGAGAACTTCAATTGAGAAAATACCCCCATAGAACCCATTTCCTAGTGATCAATATGGGAGGCCCCAGACCATTGTGGGTGGGGACATCCCTGGGCTGTTTGTTGGTCCTGGGTTCTATAGGGAAGCAGGCTGAGCTATCCATGGGGAGCAAGCCAGTAAGCAGCACCCCTCCACGGCCTCTGCAGCAGCTCCTGCCTCCAGGTTCCCAACTTTCTTCATTGATGAACTACAGTGATAGACTACAATGTGGAAGTGTAAGCCAAATAAACCCTTTCCTCCCCAACTTGCTTTTGGTCATGATGTTTCATCACAGCAACAGTAACCACAGCTAAGCAGGGTGTGGGAATGGGCGTGCAAGTACTGGAAGTCTTCGCACTTCACATGAAACCCAGAGGCTAACAGAGTACTCTCTACAAAGACTGTGCTCTTAGGTGCAGCACAGACCTTCCAGGAAGTGACACTACCAGCCTGCAGAATGGAGACCATATTTCCAGGTTGTTCCTGATCCAGTCTGGAAGATAAGTTACCTCAAATATTAGAATCACTGTAAGACCAGTCAAAGCACCGTGAACTATAAAATAGGGATCTCTAATCAAGCTGGCGCCTGGGCTTAGGTTGCCTTTTTTTTTTAAGTTCAAGTTGACACTGCCATTTCATACATGCAACTCAGCTATATTCCTTGTTCAAGATGGATCTTGAATTAAATTATCACAAAAAGAAGCAGGCACTAAAAGAGGATGATTAAAGCACTATAGAAAATATGCTAAAATTGCTTTCAATTCAAATAGTACCCTGCAATTTTCAAAGTCATTTAGAAGCATTCTTAAGCACAATAATCTTTTGATTCACAGCATGTGTTGCTTATGACATTATTTGGGTTTAAGAAATCAATCTATCCCACAACCAATCAATGACACTGCCTCATGACTAAGCTATTCCCTCCCATTACTGGAGTCTCAAAGTACTCCAGGGCCTAAGAAGGGGTGGCTCAGTGGCTGAAAGCTCACTTCACTCAATCCTACCACCCACATGGATGCCCACTATGGGTGAGAATTTTTTTAAACCCCAGTTATATGAATGTTTGTGCTTTAGTCCCAAGTATGGATTGTCCACGGCTGTTAACTATGATTTTCTAGTGCTCTAGGAGGGACCTGATTTTTGCCAGCTGCAAATAGTTTAATTCTGGGGACTGTGGAGCAGGTATAAATGTCAGGGCCCCAAGAGAGCCAGGGTGCTCCGAAGAAGGCAGCAGTTGCTGCTCCCCCTCCATGCTCCCCGGTTACTGTTGTTACACTTTATCAAGTGGTCATGAGCAAAGAATCGAGAACTTGGAGATAGCCTATCAAGATTGGACTTACCCAAGGAACCCGACAACCATTATCAGCAGGAAGAAGCCTAAAGAGTTCTATGGCTCCTTTCCCCTCTACCCACTTTCTTTCCTATCTAGTGTTGGGGGGTTGAAAGGGACTAGGTGTGGAATAAGGGCTGGAAGGAAGGTAGAGATATAAAAACCCAATAAAATAGTAAAAAAAAAAAAAAAAAAAAGTGGGGGGTGGCTGGAGAGATGGCTCAGCAGTTAAGAGCACTGACTTGCTCTACCATAGGTCCTGAGTTCAAATCCCAGCAACCACATGGTGGCTCACAACCATCTGTAATAGGATCTGATGCCCTCTTCTGCTGTGTTTGAAGACAGCAACAGTGTACTCATATACATAAAAATAAGTAATCTTAAAAAAAAAAAAGACAACAGCCCACTGTGACTCAACCTGTAGCACCAGTATCTGAGGGGACAGACATGAGGGTCATTGAATGACCTCCATGTTCAGTAAGTAGGAGACCTGTGTGAAAGGGACAGGCTGGAGGGTAAGAGAAGGACACATTCCCTTAGCCTTTGCATGCACAAGCATATACATTTAACACATATACACACACAAAAAAAGAAAAAAAGAAAAAAATTAATGTTTAAAAGTACTCTAGAATAATTCTCTGCATCACAAGAGAGCAGAATTACAATTCAATGTGAAAAGTGAAAACTTCTTTTAGAAGTGTGCCAATAATTGATTCCAAAATGTAATAAGCTAACTCTTATGCAATAATCAATCCAGGATATAAGGAATATAGTCACTGAGAGCTGTGACTGAGAACTGGCATTGTTAATGAAAGTGATAGGAATCTGATAAAACAAACTCAGTTAACGACCTTGTGTCCAACCAGACCCAAGGATTTTCAATGCAAAATCAAAATGATACAATCCTTTCCATGTTATCCAAATTGCTTGTCCCACAGTTTAGGAAATCGAGTAACTTGCATTATGATCTAGACAGTTTCCAGTCCCCTTCAAGCTTTCTCACCTCTCCCTGAATAGTCCTTTCATGGTATACTCTCACCTAGATATTGTGTCGGCCAACAGAGGCAATGAAGAGCCCAGTCCCACTGAAGCTCACACTCTGGATGAGCACTAGGCACCTGCATTGGCAGCTCCCGTGGATGCTCTCCAGACATCTCGGTAACTCCCTCTGCTTTCACCTGAGGATTTTAATGTCACTCCAACATATCCTGCAGGCTTGGTTTCTTCACAGTACTAATCATCAAGTATGGTGTGGCTTACATGCAATGCACATTACCATCTTTCTTACTACTGCTGAAGTCTCCATAAGATCAAGCAAGCCGAGCCAGGCGTGGTGGCTCACACCTTTAATCCCAGCACTCGGGAGGCAGAGGCAGGCGGATTTCTGAGTTCGAGGCCAGCCTGGTCTACAGAGTGAGTTCCAGGACAGCCAGGACTATACAGAGAAACCCTGTCTGGGGAAAAAAGAAAGAAAGGAAAGAAAGGAAAAAGAAAGAAAGGAAGCTGAGCAAGTCCTAGGTAGCAAGCCAGGAAGCAGCACCCCTCCGTGGTCTCTGCATCAGCTCCTCTCTCCAGGTCCCTCCCTGCTTGAGCTCCAGTCCTGATTTCCTTCAGTGATAAAGAGTGATGGGGGAGGGCAAGTTAAATTAACCCCCACCCCCAATGCTTTGGTCATTTGCAAGTTTGTTTGTTTGTTTGTGGGGGGGGAGGATTTGAGACAGGGTTTCTCTGTGTAGCCCTGGCTGTCCTGGAACTCACTCTGTATGTAGACCAGGCTGTCCTGGAACTCAGAAATCTGCCTGCCTCTGCCTCTCAAGCGCGCGGACTAAAGGTGTGCGCCACCACCACCTGGCTCATTTGCAGTATTCTATCACTGCAATAGTAACCCTAAGAAAGATATCACATCACTATTCTAGAAACAGGAGGTAGAACCACTATGATGTTCATTAGGGTCAACAATCTGCACAAAGAATGTGATCAGTAATCCAACCAAATTTCCTGTTACCCGCCTCACAGAGACTCATCTCACTCCTGTCTTCTCTGTTTTGATCAGTGAAGCCCATGAGGCAGATACCCAAAGAGTCAGATCAGAAACTTAACTAATAAAACTCAACCCTGGTCATGCCTTAACTTCTACTCTTCAACAAAGCACAAGAATCTCTGTACCATCAGTTTATGTTCAAGACTCAGCCCAAATGCCAACCTTCTATTTTCCCAAGGAAGGAAGCTAGTCGTTCTCTGCGCCCTTTAAAGCACTGTACTACAGGACTACTAGACAGCCCCACATCCTGTTGGCTCTCTTTCCTTCTTCCTCCACGTCCTCCCGGGGCAAAACAATGATTAAATGCCTACATTGCTCCTCTGCCTTAGCAGAGGAAAAGTATTTTATATCAACAATTAACAAGTGGTTCACATGACTCCCAGGAGTCTAAATACTAGGAGTTGGCACCTTGAATTGTTCAGAAAACTTATGAGACAGTTATGATTCTAGCCACGCTTTTTTTAAAAAATATTTATTTATTTATTATATGTAAGTACATTGTAGCTGTCCTCAGATACTCCAGAAAAGGGCATCATATTTCGTTACGGATGGTTGTGAGCCACCATGTGGTTGCTGGGATTTGAACTCGGGACCTTCGGAAGAGCAGTCGGCGCTCTTAACCACTGAGTCATCTTGCCAGCCCCCTAGCCACGCTTTTTAAAGCCATCAATTCCACTTCACTTTTAACACAAAATACACGTAAGAAACCTTTAAATCCAGCATCCCCAAGTGAATTTCAATTGTCAGACACCAGCACTATCCAAGAATTTTAAGAAACCACACTATCCAGGTCCTACCTTTTCAAAGTCTCCAAAATGCCCTTGGGAAGAGTTAACTGCTTTCTGATCTTAAGGTCATCTCAGGCCAAGATCAACAGATTAAAGAGAAGCAAGTCTACTCCTGAAATCAACACTGAAGCACTCAGGAGATTTTAAGGGCTGACCTGAAGCTAAACACTGTCATGCTTCTAGCAGAAAATGTTTCCAATGTCAAACAAGTAAACCACAAATCACTTTCTAGAACAAACTTTAAGTCTTTGAAAAAAACTGCACTGATCTCAACTAAACAGTCAAAGCACCAAAATCCCAACTAGAACTGTGGGTTACTTGGCACTCAAGAGTATGCTCTGTGTGGGTGGTGTGGGTGTGGCTGTGGGTGGGCATGGGGGAGGTCCCCTGGAATCTCAGCTCTGTGAATGAGTCCAACTAGGACTCCAAAGTGAGAGCTAGTATAAAAAAGAGTATGCTATGTGACAAAACTTTTAAGAAAGCTAAAACAAAAATCAAAACCAAAAAGCCTAGTTGATTAACTAGAATCCTGAGTGATGCCTCCAGGAAAAGGGCAAAGCATTAGGAGAGATTCTGAAAGGCCTGACAAAGGAGACCACAACACAACAGTAAATAAACCCACCGAGGCAGGTAGCTAGCAAACTTTCATTTGCTCTCCCCTAAATGAAATAATTTTGGGTAACACATTTTCAAGACATTTAAACCCTTTATCCACACTATCCTAATGATAGAGATACAATCTCCCACTCCTACATAAAAACCCTGAAGCTTTCAAAACCTGAAATTCCAGAGTTGACCTGGAGTCCCATCCCAACCCCTTCCAACTATCACATAAGAAGCAAGCAAGCAAGCAGAGAGAACGGGTTCCAGGACATCTAAACAAGGCTTTTAACCCTGGGAACAAAAGGGGAAGAAGGACCTCTTATAAAGTTAAAGAAGGCAGGAGCAAGAAGAACATGGATGGCTTTCATAACAAATTACATAGGTTAGGAATAAAGGGGCAGCAGTTTGAGTGTTTCACTAAGTAGCCCTGGTTGGCTTGGGTCTCATTATGCACATCCCCGAACTCCCGCAACTTAGCACCTTTAAAGTCCTTCACTCTTACTATTGCCAGTCATTTTATACATGTTAGGCCAGGTGTGGCAGTGCGTGTCTGTAATCCAAGAACTCTAGAAGCAGAGGCAGGAGATACTTGTTTAAAGCCAGCTTCCAGTAAGAGCATTATTTTTGCTCTTGTAAAGGACGCAGGTTTGGTTCCCAGCACCCACATGGTAGTTAACATTATATTGCCCCAGTCCCAGGAGCCGATTGATGCCTTATGACTTCTGTGAGCACCAGGTGTATGTATATGTACATGTACATGAACATGTATATGTGTAAGTATATGCAAAATACCCATACACATAAAACAATAAAATCTTTAATAAACAAATGCTTTAAATAGTGTAAATAAAAAGTTACACTGGGCCTCTAAAAGGCTCATTGATTAGAGCATCAGTGATAAAGGAGGTTGGGATACTGTATGTTGAGTGAAATTACATGGTATTTATACTTTAAGTGTCCTATAATACAACTACCCAGGATTAAAGATATTTGTTACTTTTGTTTGTTTTCAGTTTTTCGAGACAAGGTTTCTCTGTGTAGCCCTGGCTGTCCTGGAACTCACTTTAATTCATATTTTACTCATGAAGTTCAGAGGTGAGCTAGCTCATCAAGTAAAGGCACTTGCTACCAAACTAGTGAGCCGAGTCCCATCCCCAAAGGCACAGATATATATATATATATATATATATATATATATATATATATATATAACAGAGAGAAGCAACTTTTTAAAATTACCCTTGACTTCCTCATACACACAAATAAAATGTAATTAAAAGATGGAAAGTTAAAATATAAAGAGTATCAGAATGATTCTAAGTTCCCTTTCTGACTAGTTAATAAGATAAAAGTATCAGTCTAGCCTCACACTCAGACCTGCCTGCTTCTGCTTCCAGAGTGCTAGGATTAAAGGTGTGTCCCACCATATGGTCAATTTTGTTAAAACTTAAAATACTACGAAAAACTTTAAAAAATACCACCCTAAAAGCATCTGGTCTAAAAGAATACAATACTGTTTTATCTGATTTATTCTGTAATACAACTTTATTTCCCCAAACTAAAACCTGCTTACTACCAAGGTGATAAAGCAAAGCAAGTTACTTTCTACAACTAAGAGAGAGAACTTGGGGTAGAGAGATGGTTCAGTGTCGAAGAGCGCCATTCCAGATGGACTGCCCTTAGAGAGGCCCTAGAATACAATTCCCTAGCAACCACATGGTGGCTCACCGCCATCTGTGATAGGATCTGACGCCTTCTTCTAGTGTGTCTGAAAACAGCTACAGGGTACTTTTATGAATAAAGTAAACAGACTTAAAAAAAAATAGTGCCAATACTTTTGCAGCATGCCAGACTTAAAGAACAGTAAGTTATAATAGTCTAGATACCGGGCTGGTGAGATGGCTCAGTGGGTAAGAGCACCCAACTGCTCTTCCAAAGGTCCAGAGTTCAAATCCCAGCAACCACATGGTGGCTCACAACCATCCGTAACAAGATCTGGCACCCTCTTCTGGAGTGTCTGAAGACAGCTACAGTGTACTTACATATAATAAATAAATAAAAAAAATCTTAAAAAAAAAAAATAGTCTAGATACCAAAGGCCAACTTTACAAAGAATTAGCTCTAACCATTCCACACGAGGTTATAAAGAATCAAATAAACCAACGCACCAGAATTAAGAGAATAATTTGATTACATAACAAAGGAAAAATGAAACTAATTCATGGTGCATATGTAGGATCTGACGTAATTACAAGACAAAGTTAATCTAGTTTTAAAACAATGTAATTTCAGCTGGTTTAAACTACATTTCCCCTCACCCACCACCTACATTATGTGAACTGTTCTCGATTATAATCTTGGGCATATTACTCCATCATAACTGTGATGTCATGTTACATCACATTCAGAGGAACGGTAAATGAAGAGTCAGGCTGGGATCCTAACAGCTAGCAGAGTCTGAAGACCGACCAATCAGAGTTCATTCCTTCATGGCTGTCAGAGCTATTGCCCCTCAAGTCTGCTCTCCTACATACTACTCAGCCCCACCTAAGTCAGATCCTACAAAGGAATGACCGGAGTCATTACTAATACTTAATAAACAATATGTGGCCTTCACACTCACAAATGTAACACGTGCAACAGGGAATGAAAGAATTCTAGTCACACTGAACCTCCAGAAATGCTGATTAATCTATTAAAGTACAGCTGGGTGTAGTCGGAATGTCAAAGCCCTGAGGCCCAATTACAACTTACTACAGGCTATCTTAGCCCTCTAATAAGACATTCCTTTCCTATCTGTGTTTGATCCAACAGCCTTGTGACTAACAGGAACCATTTCAAAGGTATACCACTGGCTTCCACCAACCAAAAGGCTCAGAGTGCTGTCAGATACCAAGCTAAAGACAATAGCTGAGCTCTCCAGCTTGGCTGCAATGAGCCTAGCTACCTGATGTTTCTAACAACTTAGTTTAAAATGCCTCCGATTATGACTGACTTTGCTGTTACTATAAAAACTTCACGAGCCGGGCATGGTGGTGCACGCCTTTAATCCCAGCACTCGGGAGGCAGAGGCAGGCGGATTTCTGAGTTCGAGGCCAGCCTGGTCTACAGAGTGAGTTCCAGGCCATCCAGGGCTACACAGAGAAACCCTGTCGAGAAAGAAAAAACAACAACAACAACAAACAAAGCCTTCAGGAAAACTGTTGCCGTATTAGGACATGGAATTATTTGCAGTACCTGGAATCTGTGTTTCCAGACCACACTAACTACCACTTGGCTCCAGAATAAATGCTAATCCACAAGGAGGTATTTTCATGTCAACAACATGCTTAAATTGTTTCTTTTATGAGCCCCAATGTATTGCACTACATACTGAGGAAGTTTGACTGTCCATTGCATGTGATAAAATTATATGAGCAGACAATGCCAGACATTTTCCTGTGTTTTAGTATTTATGAATCCAAACCTTTACATTGGTAGAACTTAAGATCTTATCTGATGAGCGTGCTTTCCCTGCCTCACCCTCCATCTCACAGAATACGAAGAATCAAGCAGTCGCCAGTGTGTATTCCTGATGAGTGACTTCCTTAATCAAGAATCGTAGAAATCCTAAGTCCTACCCTCCACAGTCTCTGGTAATTGTCTCACTTAACCTATTCCAGGCAAAAAGCATTACCTGGGTAGCAAGCCCCGCACTGGCTAGCCTGGATTTCTCCAAAGTCTTCCTATTCTCTTCCAATTTCCATCCATACCCATGGCTCAGTTCACAAAGCTGTTACTCTCTAAAAACACATCACCAGACTGTCCCAACACCTAAAAGATCTAAAATTAGTAATTAATAGGCAACGTGTGACTTTTATCTGAAAAAAAACACTTAAAAATCTGAAATATAAACCAGGTGTTTGACTAATATAAACCTTTAGTCTCAACACCTGGGAGGCAGAGGCAGTTGGATCTCTGACTTTAAGGCCAGCCTGGTCTACAAAATGAGTTCTAGGACAGCCAGATGCTACGCAGAGAAAAGGCTGAGATATGGGAGGGAAGGGAAGGGTTAGTAGTATTTGAGTGGGTATAGTACACACCTTTAATCACCTTTAAGCAGAAGCGGGCAGATCTCTGTTTAATTTGAGACAATTCATGGGGGGGGGGTGCTGTATTTGAACTATTTCTTGAATAGACTGCATGACCTAGCAACATTGAAATCACTCCACACAAACCACCCATGTGTGACCAGATCCTGCCACTCACTCACTATCTACCTAAACCTCTAAAACAGCAAACAGCAGCATTCCAAGGATAAGCAAAACGAACACTCCCACCCTCAGCGTTTAATTTAAATATCAAGATGAAAGACACAATCAGGAAGCAATTGGCTCCTGCTGGAGGGGACTTAGAAGAACCTAACTTTAGGGAAAGACTACTCAAAAATAAGAGCTGGGCTAAGCCGGAGGAAGGCCAGTAATCAGAACATAGGAGGGCTGAGGCAAAACAAGAGAATCACCAGTTCTAGGCCCTGCTTGGGGGGGGGGGGGGAGTTATATTAATAGAAAGAGGTAGAAGGCAGGGAAATCATAGGACCAAAAGGAAAAATGAGAACAAAAACTGAAAGAAAAAGAAATTAAGGAAATGCAATTCTTCTTAAAGAATAATCTGCAATTCGATACAGATGGAGCAACACCCAATCTTAAAACCCAGACGTCAGGAAAAAAAAAAAGTTCAATTTAAAGGCAAAAGCCACAGCTTCGTTAAAGAGTCAGAAAACGCAAGACAGTTTCAAAACAAGGCTAATAAGTAAGTGCTTGCTAAGCAGACAAAATACGATTCCAGGAGCACAGGCAATGCGCTCAGGGGTGAACTAAGGAAGGAGAAGCAGTGGTACCCCCAAATCGAGAGGAAGCACGAAACAGCGCGAAGAGTTAATGCTCAAACAATTAGAAGACCAAAGGGGGCTTACATCGTGGGCGGTAACCAAGCACAACCGGGATGTGAAGCTTGGGAGTTTGGGCTGGCCACAAGTTTGCCATGAGAATTAGTCCCAGTGGTCCCTTGGTGGACGCCAAGGAATTAATGCCTCTCAAAACTCAGCGGCGCCCTGGGTGGATTGCACTTCGTCCCTCCGCTTCAGTCAGGATTGATTGTGCAGGCTCCACGACAGGCTCTGGGCTCCGGGCTGCTGACACGCAGGTTCCCAGGGAGTAGTTACAGGCCTGGTCTGTACGTGCTGGTGGGTAGAAGTTAAGTTTAAACTACCGGGCAAAAAAAGCATTCGGATTTCTCTGTAGAAACGACGAGCTCTTAAAGAATAATCAGTGTAGCCGAGAGGTGATGGTGCACGCCTTTAATCCCAGCACTCTGGAGGCAGAGGCAGGCGGGATCTCTGAGTTCGAGGCCAGCCTGGTCTACAGAGCGAGTTCCAGGACAGCCAGGGCTATACAGAAAAACCCTGTCTCGAAAAACAAAAAATAATCAGTGCGTACCCATTCCATATTTTCAGAAAGGAAAAAATAGTAATAAACAACGGAACGATGGAGCTGAACATCTGTCCGTGCGAGTACTCAAGAATGGGTCACTGAGTGACTCCAACTACTGTCCCCACGTGGGCTTTGTCTCCCCGGCCACACTGACATTCTCATCAGCAAGTGGGTTATTTTGGCACTCTTTTGTCCGTCTCTCAAAGTGCCTATTACAGAGTCGGTTAGGTCCAAAAAATAAAAAATAAAATAAAAACCCAGGCTTCCTGACTGACCTGGCGTCACTGAAGTTGCCTGGCTGAGTATTCCCTTTTGCTTACTAAACTCCTGCCGAGAAGCGGAACCTGGGTCTCACTCTCCTCCACACTTCGCTTTCCTCCCGCATCCACTGAGTCTCTCCTCAGGTTCCACCAGGAGTCCAGAATAAAGCACGTCTCCATCGCCGCAGGAAACGTCCGCCCGCCCGCCCGCCGGCCGCATGCGCCCCTCGCGCCTCTGCGGAGAGCCACTCGCTCACCTACGTCCCACTGCCGCGCCGCCACCTCTGTCGCCGCCGCCTCTGTCGCTGCCGCCGCCGCCTCCGCCGCCGGTGAAACCCGTGAAGCCAGACGTCCGCTCGCCCTGAAGGCACTTCCGGCGCGCGCGGTGACGTCGCCCGGCGCGCCAGCCTCCGGCCCGGGGCCGTCGGGGTTTGGGGGAGTCGGAAGGAGCGCTGCACCGCGCTGCGTTCGCGGACGCCCGCGCTCTTGCGCGCCGCGGAAGGCAGCCGGAGGTGAAGCCGCCGCGGGCTCGCATCCTCTCCGCTTCGCCGCTTCGCCGAAGGTAAGCTCCCACGGCGCTGAACCCAGGAGACTCCTGCGGCCGCGGCCCGGGCCTCCGCCTCGGCCTCGGCTTCGACCTCGACCCTGGCCCCAGCTCCGGCCCCAGGAACGTCCAGCCGGGGTTAGCATTTCTCAGAGTGAGAAACTGGAAAGGCGACAAGCAGGTTTTGGCTACCTGAGGCTTTTTGAATAATCCTCCTACTGGGCCAGCGGGGCGCCCTCCGGGGTACCGCGTCCATTGTCATTCATAGGGGTTCTTAACACTTGCTGCGGACCGACGCGATCGTTTCGCCTGTAATTTGCAGAGTTGTAACAGTGACATTGATTACTAAGCACATTGATAAATATAAAATGTCCCATTCAAAGTACGTAATCCATGTAATAAAGAGTGTCATTTCATGATTTGGTTGTGCACGAAATTTAAAAATCTAAAGAACTTTTATCAAAATGTGAAACTACCCCAAGCTTAACAAAACCGAGTCTCTGTCGTCGTGGCCTACCTATATCAGTAATCCATATATTACAGACTTAGATACAGGAGTTTTTTAAAAACAAGAACAAAAGAGGCGGGGTAGACAGGTGTCCCTTTCGGAGATGGGCGAATCCTTGGAAAACATCTTTTCCGCTTTTACCCTAAGAAGGCGTTAAAAATAGCCTTGTGGCTTCTCCATCTCTCTAAAACCCCTCTTCAATCGCACCGCAGCTCTAAAAGACTTAGCACCCGCTGCTAGAAAAGGAATATGGTAATTCACACCCTACCCACACTGGTACTCTAATCTCTTTAAATGAATGGAGCCTGTGGAATTCTACCCTAATTAAGTCAGTGATAGTCCTTGTTTGTTTCTACTTGGAGTAAGATTCCTAATGTCTCCTTTTTTTCCGTTTTAGAAATGAGCGGTGGCTTGGCGCCAAGTAAAAGCACTGTTTATGTATCCAACCTGCCTTTCTCCCTAACAAACAATGATTTATACCGGGTAAGTTGTATGTACATCTAACTAATGGATTCTTCCTTTAGAAACAGGCTGGAGCTTAAGCAAATGCTGCTCCCTGGGAAAATTCTTAATTGATATCCCCTGCAAATTTTAGTGGGAAATTTTTCAATTTTTTGTTTTAATTTCCCAAAGAGAATTTGCAGTGCTTTGTTGTTTCTGTGTTTTTTTCGAGGCAGGGTTTCTCTGTGTAGGCCTGACTGGCCTAGAACTCACTCTGTAGACCAGGCTGTCATAGAACTCAGAGATCTGCCTTCCTCTGCTGCCTGTACTTGAGTGGTGGAACACTTGCCTAGAGTAGTTACCACACACCTGTAACCCCAGCACAGGGGAAGCTGAGGCAGGAAGATCAGCTTGGACAATTTAGACCCCATCTCACGAAAGAGAAAAGGGATACTGAATTAGGCTTGGAGGTGAGATTTTAGACTGAGTGGTAAGAAATAACCTTATTTAAAAGGTAACTGGGGGGGCTGGAAGTGAAGTATAGCTGGTAGGATGCTTGTCTTGCATGCACAAAACCCTGTGTTGATTCCCTAATGAACTAAGGAATCAGTGGAGAACCCGTTAGAAAGCTATAATCCCATAGGAAACTGCTGGACCTCGGAATCCAATGTTGCTAAATGTCTGGCCCACAATTTCAATATTAGACTGCATATGATGGGATCTTCTAAAAGCCTTTGGGGGGGGTGTTATGTCTGTGTATTAAATAGTCAGAATTATAAGCATATAGATATGTATATATCTATAGAATATAGATCTGGGCAATATATGGGCAACTATATGTAGAAGTAACAGGAAGACGAGGCCAGAATACTAAGGATGGGAGAGTTCTGCACCCACCGATAGAAGTAGAAGGATCTTTGCTTTGTTTTTGATCTTTGGCATCAGGTCTTGTTTTGTAGCCTGGGCTCGTCTCAAACCTTCTTGCTTTGCTCTTTTGAAAACCAGGATTGCAGCCATAGACCATCACTCCTGGCTGCAGATGGGTTTTCCATTATAGGAAAGCATTATCTGCAGTGAGAGTTCTGTCTGTCCTCAGATGGCGGATTGTGTAACTCACTGTGTGGTTTTATTTGATAACACTGATAATAAAAGGACAGGATTAGCTGGAGCTATGGTGGGTTTGTTGGCCCCACAGATCCATCAAATCAGAAGTCCAGCTGCTGCCTAGTATATATGCCATGGATCTAGACATGCTGAGTGGTCCCCCCACCCCCGTCCACTCCCTGGAGGGAGTTAGGAACTGAAGCATATCACTTGTAACTCCAGTAACTGTATTATTCTAGTCACTTAGAAAATGTTTCTTTGGCTTGTTGAATCAGTGTCTTGCTGTGCTGCCCTAAGTCGTGGTCCTCCTCCTCAGTCCCGTACGTATAGGGATATTTGTTAGAAAGTCGGTTGTATAGGCTGCTAATGGCTGGGGTTTTTCATAAAATAGAACAAAGAATCTGGTCAGTGAATACAATCTGAATATTTAATTTGGTGACATTTTAAATTATAAATTATTCTGTGATCTTTTATTTCAGATATTTTCCAAGTATGGCAAAGTTGTAAAGTAAGTATTCACATTACAAAATACTTGGTTGAATAAAGCTACTATTGTTAATATTTTTACATATAGTTCAGTTATTTTCCCATGTACATAAACATTTGACAGTTTTCAAATCATAAGTGACTGTGTCCTATGAGGATTGAATAGTTTAATAGTATTGCTTTTAGAGTGCTGAGAGCCTGAGTGCTAACAGTCTCAGAGCCTGAGACTTACTAACCAGACTCTCACTCTCTAAGCCCCTGAGGTTCTCACAGCTAGTTCTTGTGTGCTGTAGAGCTCCCTGGGAAATGTCTAGGGGACAGTCTTACTGGAGGGACATTATCTTGGTGCTCATAGTACTGCCAAGCCGTGTCAGAGAATATCTGTGGCCAAACCTCTGATCTGGCTGTAGACATGCCACCTGTTTGCCACCTGATATGTTGGCCCTTGAACTGTTCTTAACCTCTGTTGACATGTGTATGATGGGCTATCCCCCAAACTATGGAGAGACTGACAGTGAACCCAGTCATAACTCCTGACTAAGAAGTTCTGTGACGCCTGGCGTGGTGGTGCACGCCTTTAATCCCAGCACTTGGGAGGCAGAGGCAGGTGGATTTCTGAGTTTGAGGCCAGCCTGGTCTACAAAGTGAGTTCCAGGACAGCCAGGGCTACACAGAGAAACCCTGTCTCAAAAAACCAAAAAAAAAAAAAAAAAAGTTCTGTGATTTCAAGCCCATATATGGTTTTAAAGCAGTAGCTACAGCACTGTGTTAGGGCGCATCTTCAGGACTAATCGAATCTGTTAGACTGTGCTACAGTCTTCATTAGCTCCAGATAACTCCCTATGCTATGTACCAATTTCATGTTATTCTCGGCCAATTGAGATGAGAGCAAATTGACGTGGCTAGACTGAAGTCTGTAACTGCACAAGGGAAGAAACCTAGAACAGGACAGTCAGATAAAAAGGCTGATGATCCTTGAGATACCATGTGGGAGCCAAGTGGATTTTGCTGGGTATACATAAGGACTGGATGCACGGGAAGGGTGTGTCAGGATGGTCTGCAGGTCTTGGGAGAGTGTCTACTCAGAGGAGTGTATGCATAAGTGAGCCCTTCACGCCCTGCATCTGAACACAGTGCCACTCTGTCTTTTTGCATGCCAGGAGCATGGAGGATGTCATGTGTTTGTTTTCTTTAAGGTCTTTTTTATTTTTTAAGATTTATTTATTTATTTTATGTATGTAAGTATACTGTCACTGTCTTCAGACATACACCAAAAGAGGGCATCAGATCCCATTACAGATGGTTGTGAGCCACTATGTGGTTGCTGGGAATTGAACTCAGGACCTCTGGAAGAGCGACCAGTGCTCTTACCTGCTGAGCCATGTCTCCAGCCCTTCTTTAAGTTCTTGCTGTGATTTTTCCCCCAGAGAAGTGATTTCAAAGGACAGACCCCATGTAACTGGATTACAGAGTGCCCGTCAGCAGGCTAAGCCTGCCCTGAGGGTGCTTATGCTTCTGTGACACACATTCACAGTACTTAATGATGGGGTCCAGAGTTGGTGGTTTTAAAGTCAACCAAGAACAGGTGTAGCTAGTAGAGATATTTTTTTTTACCTTAGTAATAAAAACAAAGTATCTAATGCAGAGATTCTCGACCTATAGGTCACAGCCCCTTTAGCAAACCTCTATGTCCAAAAAATTTACAATTCAGGACAATGTGAAAATTACAGCTATGAAGTATCAGCAACCAAAAAATGTATGGTTGGGGTCACCACAACATAAGGAACTATAAATTAGGGGTCGCAGTGTTAGGGAGGTTGAGCAGCACTGCCCTCAACTACCCCTGCCCATTTTTGGTTTTGTGTGCACACCCCTGGCATATGCATGTAGAGAAGCCTGGGCGGGGATGGTGAGCACCAGGTCCTGATCTACTACTCGCCACCTTACTCCCTCAAGACGCGGCTTCTCACTGAAGCTCACCGTCTCTTGTTAGGCCTGCCAGGGAGCTCCCGGGATCCCCCAGTCTCTGCCTGTCCAGAATGAGGGGACAGGCAAGTACAACCATGCCCAGATTTTGTGGGGGTGCTGGAGATGACACTCAAGTCCTCATGCTCGGACAGCACAGCCCTGTTGCCCCGCTCCTGCGGGAAGATTCTTCACCCACGTTCCCCTTCCACTTGCTCTGGAGCTTGCACTGTCCTGACTGGATGAATATATGCATTTTGTGTACACACTGTTTTTATGAGTTTCAAACTTCATTCTCCTTTATATTTACACACGGAAATGTGTTTAAAACGGTACATCTTATATAATACAGTAAGTTAACAACTGCATAATTTATTTTGGAGGCTTTTATTGAGCCAGTCCTCTAGCCTGTTCTGTCAGTTGAGGTACTGGAATCCATTCTAGATAACCTTTTCCCCTCAGGTACGTGGTCCACTCGAAGCCACCTGTTCTCTTTAACTGGTGTTTTGCCTTGCTTAGATGCTGACCATGTCTTCCTGGTTCATAGACGTACCAGATGACAGTTGTGTGGCCTGTTCAGAGTCCCATCCCTGGGACACCTTCATCCACTAGTGAGAGTTTGGATGACTCGATTCTTCACTTTGTTCTTTATTCTCCTTTAGCAATTAATAAACCATGTTTGGGGCAGTACAGGTGCTGTGCTCCGCAGGGCCTCGTTTTCATTCACCGTATGCTGCTGATTCTTTCCTGACCCAGTCTTTACCGTGCTTGTTATAGATGGTGGTTTTCCCACTCACTCTGCATTTGTTCTGTATCCGGTCATCTCTTGGCTCCCTTCTTGTTTTTATGGCTGATGTAGGCTTGCAAGTGCTTTCTCCATATTTCATAACTTGGTACTATTTTATCTGTGTGTTCTAATTGTCTTGTAGTTGGCTGGTGGGTGCTGATTTGTGGGCTTCTATATGTTAACGTCATGTTTTGTTTAATTTCTTTCATGTAATATTAAGTTCAAAGTCTTCTCACCTTCACCCTGCTCCAGACACAGAATCAACCTTTTTTTTACCCCAAAGAGATCAGCAAAACATTAATTTAATTTGTTTTGTTTTGTTTTGTTGTGGTGGTGGTGGTTTGGTTTGGTTTGGTTTGGTTTGGTTTGGTTTGGTTTGGTTTGGTTTTTCGAGACAGGGTTTCTCTGTGTAGCCCTGGCTGTCCTGGAACTCACTTTGTAGACCAGGCTGGCCTCAAACTCAGAAATCTGCCTGCCTCTGCCTCCCAAGTGCTGGGATTAAAGGCATGTGCCACCACGCCCAGCTGCTTTATTTTTTAAGATGTGATCTCAGGCTGGACATACAGCTCAGCCATCGAGAACACTGACTGCTTTTCCAGAGTACCCAGGTTCAATTCCCAGCACCCATTGTCAGCTAACAATTGGCTGTAATTCTAGTTCCCAGGAGACCTAGTACTCAGGAACTTCATATATATATACAGATATACATGCAGGCAAAATATTCATGCACATAAAATAGAAATCTCAAATGAGATAGAGTCTCACTACTTACTTGAAGCTAACCTTCAGCTTGGTACAATGATTCTGCCTCGGCATGGTAAGCATGTGCCACCACACCAGGGTCAAGCATCGTTCTTCTAAATTACACTAAATGACGTTGTTGGCGATAGCTGTGTGACACAGGAACACTCAGACAGGGCTAAGGACCACTACACTAGAGATTCTTAGACACACTTGGATCTAAAACTTGAAAAAACAGAAAATCATTTTGTTTTTTGTATACAAAAACAAATGAGGGCTGGTGAGATGGCTCAGTGGGTAAGAGCACCCGACTGCTCTTCCAAAGGTCAGGAGTTCAAGTCCCAGCAACCACATGGTGGCTCACAACCATCCGTAACGAGATCTGACGCCCTCTTCTGGAGTGTCTGAAGACAGCTACAGTGTACTTACATATAATAAATAAATAAATCTTTAAAAAAAAAAACAAATGAGAATAGCTCAGTTTATGCTTTGGGTTTGCAGGGCAGGCGTTAGTAGGGAAGAGGGGGAGTGCTTTGCTATGCACTTGCTGTCACTGCTGCATCACGCTGTCTCGTGCTTGGACCCTTTGAAGCTCTGGTTAGCTCCCAGTTCTGCCTGTGCTCCTCTGCTCTGTCATGGTTGCTTTCTCATTTCTCCTTGATCCCCCAGGACTTTGAAGAGCTAGATGGTTTAAACCAGTCTCTCTCTTCAGCAGGATTTCATAACCTAGGCTGGTCTCAAGCTCTCTAGCAGAGGATGACCGTCGTCTACAGTCCCTTCCATCTCCTGCTGCTGAGTGCTGGGATCACAAGCAGCCACCAACCACTAGGCGTCTTTTTTTATTTCTCATGTCAAAGGTCTCATTATTTAACCTTAAAAAATGATGCTGAGTTTCCTGAGTAGTTAGTTGTTTTATCTCATTTGTAACTGGTTCTTTGTTTGTGCTTTAAGGGTTACTATAATGAAAGACAAAGATACTAGGAAGAGTAAAGGTGTTGCATTTATTTTGTTTTTGGATAAAGACTCTGCCTTAAACTGCACCAGAGCAATAAATAATAAACAGGTAAGCCATTCATTTAATCAAGGTTTTACCCAGAAGTCTCTGTGTTCATCACACAAAAGCTAGGGGGCTGCGGGAGACCACCAAGTTTGATTAATTTCTGTAATTAGGAGTGGCTGCCTTGGGCTGGTGAGATGGCTCAGTGGGTAAGAGCACCCGACTGCTCTTCTGAAGGTCCAGAGTTCAAATCCCAGCAACCACATGGTGGCTCACAGCCATCCGTAACAAGATCTGACGCCCTCTTCTGGAGTGTCTGAAGACAGCTACAGGAGTGGCTGCCTTTTGGAGAAGAGCTTTGTACTGGATTATCAAAATGCTGGAAGAATCTTAAGAGAAAATTACAGCATAGAATTTGTCGTATACTTATTACAGCAAGAAATGAGGAAACAGTATGTGATGACTAGGTCTTGGTGACTATGACCCTGTCTGTGCATTTACAACTTTCTCTGGCTTAGTTATTTGGTAGAGTGATAAAAGCAAGCATCGCTATTGACAATGGAAGAGCAGCTGAGTTCATCCGGAGACGAAACTACTTTGATAAATCTAAGTGTTATGAATGCGGGGTGAGTAAACCCAGAGCTCTGACTCTGCTACAGTATAAGGTTTTCTTGGTGTCACTCATTTTTGACGCCCACCAGTTGGGTATGTGGGGGAACACTCGGACAGGCACAGGACACAGGACTCCAGATGGTCTGCCTGTTCTGTCATTTACACCCTTTTAACAGGAGGCTCTGTCTGAACCTTGGGCTAAACTGATGACATGCAAACTGCAACAATCTTACACACTCATGTGTGGTACATGCATGTCTACACACAACAATAATAAAGAGAAAGAATAGTATCTAAAGAAACTTGGAGTGGGATTATGGGCGTAGCTGAGTGCCAAGGAGATTGCCTGGCACCCTGAAGATATGGGTTCATCCTCAGTATCACAAAGCATAGGTAGGTGATACACACTAAGTTTCATAGTGTATAAGCCTTCAAAACTGTTTTCTAAAACCATAAGGCTAATTATTTATCTTAATGTCTTGGAAGGTTTTAAGTAAAGCATACATTCCTGTTAACAGACATTGCATGAGTTTTGTTGTCTCTGCAAGGGTTTAGTCATCGGGGTTCACCATCAATGTGACCGTATGACCCATCCTCCATAAGATAACAGACTGAGCTTCTCTTGTAGTTATTGTTGGGACAGGATTACAGAATGCTCCCAAGGCTGGTATTGAACCCATAGCCTAGAGAGATTCTCCCTCTTGGCCTTCTAAGCAGCCACAGCTAAATAGGTGTGCTGAGCCATACCTGTTTTTATTTTTAATACCAAGAAAAGTTCACTCTAAGTCTCATAGCTGTTAGTTCCTTAAAATGTCTGCATAAAACTTGAACACCAGATCCAAAAGTATAAGTGGAGAGACAGAGAGGCGATTTCTGCCAGACAGACGTCATAGCTACAAAGTAGCAGGGTAGCAATGACATCATCTACTTCTCTATTTCTGTGATAAACACTGTGACCAAGGCAGCTTACAAAGGAAGAGTTGATTTGGGGCTTTCATTTCTAGAGGTCTAGGAGCTCACCACCTTCCTGATGGGAGCATGGTAGCAGGCAGGCAAGCAGGCATGGCACTGGAGCAGCAGCCGAGAGCTCACAGAAGGTCCAGAAACTGGAAACAGCAAGGAGGCACACGGAGGTTGGTGCCAGTCTTTGGAAACCTGAAACCCACTCCCAGTGACACCCCTCCTCCCATAAGCCACATTTTCGGGTCCTTCCCAACCGGTTACACCAATTCCGGACCAAGTATGCAAGTGCGTGAGCCTGTGGGAGCATTCTCCTTCACATGACAGTCTCCTTTCTCCAGCTGCCGCCTGTTATCTCTGTTCCCCAAGACAAGGTACACTGTAGATGGGTGTGAGGACTAGAAAGGAACCAAATGTGTTTTGAGCACATACTAATGTGGTCGGTTCATACTGTCTGAATCCTGTTGAAAGATTACTTTGAAACTATTGTAAAGTCCTAAGTTACGTTTGTGAAAGAAGTGGTGGCTGTGCAAAGTAGCACAGGCACAGAGTCTGGCGGCCGGGAGGCCCTTAGCATGGAGGCCAGCTGTCAGCAGGCTCTGAGCTACGTACTGAGTTCTAGGCTAGCTGAGGTCACAGGGAGCCTCTATCTCCATTAAATCTGTTTATTTAAGAGCTTACTTACTCTCTCCATGTTTATAGTGAATATAGATTGTCTGAGAATTATCCTCTTGATTTATCAATTCAGACAGATGTTATTGTCATGCTTTATATATTTTGTTGTTAATTATTTGGGGGTTTTTGTTTATTTACTTTATCTCAGTATGTAACCTTAGCTGACCTGGAACCCACTGGTAGACTAGGCTGGCCTCAAATTCAGAAAACTATGCCAGCCTGTGTCTCCTGAGTTCTGGTATCAAAGGCGTGTGCCACCACAGCAGGGCCAATACTTTTTTTTTTTTTTTTTTCCATAAAGACAGTGTCGCTAGCATAGACCAGTCTTAAACTTGTTACGTAGTAGAACAAGGCTTTAAACCTCTCCTCTCCCACACCAGAGTGCTGGGATTACAGCCAGGCCACTACCCGTGGTTTCCATGTTGTAGGGGAGTCAGATGCCGTGCTCTAGGCAGCACTGCAGCAGCTGAGCTACATTACACGCCTACTTTGTATATTCCCCCTAAAAACAATCTGCTTACATTTATATATCCTGATTTTCTCCCAGAGCAATTTTACTACTGACCTTTTCCTTCAGTGATGGTGTTAGCATCTTTTGTTATATATATCATTGTTATATATATCATTTCAAAACACAATAGAATTCTCCCCACAGTAAATTAACAGTAAATGCTACCTCTTGGATTCTGCCATATGCCAAGTACAAAGTACAGATTATTTAAGGCATTGGGATATATTTTTTTTTTCTTCTGTTGAAGTCTTGGCTTAGTCTCTCCTACATGAGTTAACATTATACGATTGCATGTAGTTTAGTGAGCTGAGGTGCAGATTGTCATCCCTAGCTCTGTGTTTTACAACTCAGTAGTATACATGATGATATTAATTCAGCTGAGTAAAATAGGGCAGTAATATAAGCCATATACTTAAAGAAAGAAAGAGAAATATTGTATAGAAATATTGTATATTGTATAGCTCTGTCTAAGAGCTCAAGCCCGGGCCCCGGGCCTGCAGGGCAGGGACTCTGTCACTGAGCTGTCTCCCCAACATCTGCTTATTTTCAAAGCTGATTATTCAGCAACATCTTACAGGTTGGTAGAAATAATTTTATCCCTATTTATCAGGCTAATCTAGAATTTATGTTAGTGTTAATAAAGCACTTAGAGTTAGTTCTTTTTTGTTTGGTTGGTTTTGGTTTTTTGAGACAGGGTTTCTCTGTGTAGCCCTGGCTGTCCTGGAACTCACTCTGTAGACCAGTCTGGCCTCGAACTCAGAAATCCGCCTGCCTCTGCCTCCCAAGTGCTGGGATTAAAGGCGTGCGCCACCACGCCTGGTGAGTTCTTTTGTAGGGTAAAAGTTGAGGTTTAAAATGTTTGAGGAAAGAATTCTACTTTGCTCCCTAGTTATTACTGTAGCATGCTAGCACTTAGAGTATCAGGTGCTCTGCCTCCTCTGTACGAAAGGAACCGGTGTTCCTTCCTCTGTTTCCACAGTGAGAGTATCGTTTCCTGGATTCTAGCCTTCGATGCACAGGGTCAGGGCACGTTTCTATCAGTAACAGCAACTATAGTGGTTCATTGTTTTTCTTTGTTTGTTTTTTAATGCAAAACAAAAGGAAAGTGGACACTTAAGTTATGCCTGTCCTAAAAACATGCTTGGAGAGCGTGAGCCTCCAAAGAAGAAAGAGAAGAAGAAGAAAAGGAAACTCCCTGAACCGGAAGAAGAAATGTACGTATGTCTGTCTCACTCCCTGAGGTGCTGTGCTGTGTGCCTTTTTCCTGCCAGCTGACCAAATCTGGATTTTCTCTCTTTGCTGATCTAGTGAGGAAGTAGAAGTGAGTGAAGAGGAAGGGGAGGACCCGGCTCTGGACAGTCTAAGTCAGGCCATAGCGTTCCAGGTACCGACATACTGGCTCTGGAGGACTGGGGTCTGGGGACACTGCTCAGCAATGACCAGATGCCTGGCAGGCTGGGTTCGCAGCAGAGGGCAGGAGGAAAGGAAATGGTGTGCCATGGTGTGCTTTAAGTGAGAGCAGCTACAGCCTTTAAACTACCTACCCAGGAGGCTGAGGTGGGGAACCACTGGAGCTGAGGAATTCAAGACCAGCCCAGGATACTGTGTCTCAGAAAAAGGAGGGGATATAGTGAGCACACTGGTCCATACCTGTAAACTGAGCACTCGACTCGAGAAGATGACAGGTTAGCCTAGCCTGGACTACAGAGTGAAACCTTGTCTCAGAGATTGAATAAATTGTAACACAGGGCACCGTGATGTACTTCATGCTCTTAGTGTGTATATGTGTGTGTGTGTGTGTGTGTGTAGTGGGCAGTGGTTTGTTTTGATTTGTTTTGAGACAGTTTCTTCTTTATGTATGTAGCCATGGCTGCCCTGGCACTCACTCTGTAGACCAGGTTGGCCTCGAACTCACAACAGAGATCTGCCTGCCTCAGCCTCCCTGATGCTGGGCTTAAAGGTGTGCGCCACCACCACCTGGCTGTAGTGCACGGGTTTTTATTACTGCACTGATCATCTGCAATGGGATTCTGTTCCCTCTCACCTCATACATTTCAGGCAACACATTATACTAAGATCTTTGAATGAAACATTGTAATTTGTCTTTCTGGACTGTAAGGTCCCACATACTTTTAGTGTGTTATTAATCTGTCTTCATTAAAAAATTGGGCAGAGGTATTGATTTAACTGGATGTGTTAGCACATGTCTGTAATCCCAGCACATGCGAGGTAGAAATCAGTTCAAGGCCAGGCTGAGCAATATGATCTCAGAAATTAAATTAATGTTTAAATTAAAAGTTTCATTTAAAATTCTTTAGCATAATCTAGAAAGAATCCTTGCATAGAACGGAGCCAATCACCTTGCATACTTGTCTTCTCACCTGAGAAGGCTGAGGCAGGAGATCATGAGTTCAGGCCTAGCCTGGGATACCCAATAAGTGCCAGGCCAGCCTAAGCTATGTAGTATAGCTCTGTCAAAACAGAACAGGACAGGGCAGGACAGGAAAGGGGGCTGAGGAGGGATTCAGTTTAGTTGGTAGCATGCACAAAGCCCTGGTTTTATTCTCCAGCACTGCATAGGCCTGGGATAGGAACACAGCCCCAGCATCATGGAAGTAGAGGCAAAGGCTCAGAAGTCCAAGGTATCCTACATAGGGAGTTCAACACTTCTCTCTCAGGGAAGAAAAACCCTGTGATAATTTTGAGTAGGACTGCGATGGGGGACCAAATTTGTCAGTGTGGCCAGGAGGGTGGGAATTATTTGTGTTCTGGTAATTTTCCATGGTAAGGTAATTCTTTTGAATCAACATGATATGCCATAAATAACTGCTTTTATTCTGCTTCTGAATCATACTACAGCAGGCCAAGATTGAAGAAGAGCAAAGCAAATGGAGACCCAACCCAGGGGGTCCCTCGACCTCAGATGATTCTAGACGACCAAGGATAAAGAAAAGCGCATACTTCAGTGATGAAGAAGAACTTAGTGATTAAAATATTTATTTTGTAAATATTCAAATAAAATCTTACTGTACCAAATGTAGTTGCTGAATAGAGACTGGTTTTAGTCTTTGAAAATAAGGACACTTAAAGCCAAATGGTATTTGGCATGGTGATTTTTATTTTTTTTTTTTTTAGCCAATGCAATCTGTCAAGGAACAAAACAAAGAAAAACTTCCCAAGAAACCTACAAAAAAGGCAGCAGAACTAATAAGTTGAGCAAAAGCATGCGATTCGGGATTGAGATACAAAAATAAAAGAACAAAACCGGGGCCAGTAGGATGATGGCTCAGCAGGTTAAGGTGCTTGCTGAAAAAGCCTGGAAACTGGAGTTCGATCTCTGGAACCCATGGAAACGTGGATGAAGAGAACCGACTGCACAAAGCTGTTCTCTTGTCTCTAACATGCCCTCAGACACCATTTATTTACTTATTATCTGTATGCGAGTACATTGTCACACTATTCAGACACACCAGAAGAGGGCATCAGATCCCATTACAGATGGTTGTGAGCACCATGTGGTTGCTGGGAATTGAACTCAGGACCCCTGGAAGAGCAGTCAGTGCTCTTAACCACTGAGCCATCTCTCCAGCCCCATTTCTTTTTTTTTTTCTTTTTTAAAGATTTATTTTTTATATGTAAGTACACTGTAGCTGTCTTCAGACACTCCAGAGGAGGGCGCCAGATCTCGTTACTGATGGTTGTGAGCCACCATGCGGTTGCTGGGATTTGAACTCTGGACCTTCGGAAGAGCAGCTCTTACCCACTGAGCCATCTCACCAGCCCTCCAGCCCCATTTCTAAAAAAGAAATTTTGCAAAAGTAATATTTTGCACATTGAAATATGCAACCATTGCAGAAGGCCATCTTGAAAGGTCAAAATGAATATATGTATTAAATCATTCAATAAATAAATATAGAATAGCTGGGCGATGGTGGCGCATGCCTTTCATCTCAGCACTTGGGAGGCAGAGGCAGGCAGATTTCTGAGTTCAAGGCCAGCCTGGTCTATACAGAGAAACCCTGACTCAAAAAAAAAAAAAAAAAGGTCAAAATAAATGGAAAGGCATCCATCCCATCACTTGGTAGATGGAAGATTTGCTAGATTATAATGGTAGTGTCTCCCTAGCTGAAATAAAAATTCAATGTAATACCAATTAAAATTCTAATTCAGGATTATTACTTTCAAAATTGGCAAGTTATTCCTAAATATGGAAATAAAACATAGACAAAAGTAGTTGTGAAAAGACCAAACTTAGAGGAGTTACCTGTGGTGAGTTTTAAACCTTCACGTAAAGCTGGAGCAGTTCAGAGACTTAGCAGGGACATGAGGCTAGACAGACTAGGCAAAGTAGCTATGGTGAAACCTCTGACAAGCTCCCTGGCCAGCCAGGAGGGAGATCATCTTTGAAAAGTGTTGCCAGCACAATCCTGCATTGACAGTCGGGATACACTTGTAAACAAAGCTTGTGGGCACTAGAGAAACCACAGGTCCAGCTAGGACCCCAAAGGACTGTACCCTCTGATGGGACCACATCCCCAGGGAGGGCAAATCTAGATGGACCCAGCCTATTCCCCAGTGGAGGTTAAACCTGGAATCCAGGCAGGAGGCAGAGGCAGGAACATTGCTATAAGGTTGAGACTAGCCTGCTCTGTGGAACTAGTTAGAGGCCAGGAAGGGCACAACTTCTCAAAAGGAGGAGGGAGGAGGAGGAGGAGGGGAGACAGAAATAGAAGAGGAAGAAGGGGAGGAGAAAAAGGAGACAGAAACAGAGGAAGAGATGGAGGAGGAGGCCTAGGCCAAGGGAAGGAGGAAGAGGGGGAGGGGAAGAGGAGGAGGGGGGAGGGGAGAAGGAGAGCTTGTTCTGCCTTTGAGACTGCTTGGTCTTCTTTCAGTACCCAGCACCTGTGAGTGGCTCCCAACTGACTTCAGTTTCAGCATGAGAGGATACAACACCCTCATTTGGCCTCCGGGGACTCCAGCACATACCCACACAGAGACACACACAGACACACTAATATATAAACATCAGATTCCACAAACAAAGGATTCTCCAAACTACTGCTAGAACAAAACTCAGCAGTGCTCATAAGACCACACTATCACAGAAAGTCACTAGACACATGAAGAAACGGATTCAATCATAAAATCGCTGGTGCCAGTCATGAACAGTTTGGATTTTCTCCCACCAAAACACATATAAATATCAAGCTTTGGATGGACAAGGTAAAGAGCAGAAGAAATCCCAACCTGGGTGTAATCCTAGCACTTGAAAAAAAGAGACGTGAGTATTGTGAGTTTGGGGTCAGCCTGGGCTACATAGTGAGACCCTTGTCTTAGAAAGAGAGGCATCAGCCGGGCGGTGGTGGCGCATGCCTCTAATCCCAGCACTTGGAAGGCAGAGGCAGGCAGATTTCTGAGTTGGAGGCCAGCCTGGTCTACAGAGTGGGTTCCAGGACAGCCAGGGAGGGCTTCACAGAGAAACCCTGTCTCAAAAAACCAAAAACAAACAGAATAAGATAAACAAACATAGAATAAAATTGTTAAATATCCTTCCTCACCTTAGGCCAATGTAAAGTCTGAGAGTGGATAAACTATGACAGAATGTCTGTATCTAGCCCAAAAAACCTGTCCTTTTTTAAAACTCTTATTTAAACATCTCAATAGCATCTTAACTTGGTGGCAGTAGAAGCACTCCCAAAGACAAGTGTTTTGAAAAGCATTTACAAAAATACATTGCACAAAGTCCTATCTTGCGTCTTTAAAAATAAATATTTGAAATATCTCCACCCCCAATTCCCCAATTTAGTTTAATATAGGATTTTTTTTTTTTGACAGAGATTTATGTAGTTCAGGCTAGCCTCAAACTCAATACTACCAGAGGATTACCTTAAACTGCTTTGCTTCTACCTCCTGCTAAGATTACAGGCAGGTGTAGGGGTGACACTATGCCCAGGCACATTCAAATCCTCAAATCCTTTTGTAGTGCCAGGGAAGGGTTAGTGATCCCCCCCCCCAAAAAAAACCAGACAGGAGCCGGATCTGATGTAAATTACAATAGGACCTTTTTATTTGAGCTAGCTCACTGCCCCCTCCCAGCTGCCATCAAGCAGGATGGTTTTGGTGGTGCTGGTGCGGGAGCCCCGAATACCTATCAGTGCAAGACTTTATATTAAGCAGCAAGTGGAGGCTGAGTGGAAGCATCTCATTGGAAAGCTGCTGTGGCCCTTGAATGAACACAATTGGCTGGTGCTGGGAGTCATATATACTTAACTTCTGGTTCGAGGTCATTAGCAGGGGGCGGGCTGTAACCTGGGGGCGTGGTCATTAGCTGGGGGCGTGGTCATTAGCAGGGGCGGGCTGTAACCTGGGGGCGTGGTCATTAGCAGGGGGCGGGCTGTAACCTGGGGGCACAGATCTATTGGGATAATAACCTGGAAACACTGGTCTTGTTGGGAATTAGCCTAGAGACTGGAGCTAGGCTCAGGTTTTGTTGTGGGGAAGGGGGCAACTTGGAAACTAATGCTAGGTACCAGCCTGTTAGATACCAGTCAAACTTAGGTCAGGTTCTCTAAAATGGAGTCTGAACTTAAAAGAGTTGGCCTTTCACTTTGGACGCATTGTTTGTCGTAATACAAACAAAGCTGCCTCTGATGGGTATTACGGAGGAATTCCATACGTTTGCAGCACTGCCCTGGCTCATAATCTCCTCAGTTACTTCTCTTCTACTTCCCTGGAATACTTTCTCCCCAAACTGAATTTACAAAGTAAACTTAAGTAGGCTCATCAGGTTGCTTCATAGCCTATCCTCTGTCTCATTCCTTAAGGAAAATAAGGGGGAAATACTGTGATAAAAGTTGCATACAGAGCCGGGCGTGGTGGCGCACGCCTTTAGTTCCAGCACTCGGGAGGCGGAGGCAGGCGGATTTCTGAGTTCGAGGCCAGCCTGGTCTACAAAGTGAGTTCCAGGACAGCCAGGACTATACAGAGAAACCCTGTCTCAAAAAAAAAAAAAAAAAAAAAAAAAAAGAAAAGAAAAGAAAAGAAAAGAAAAGAAAAGTTGCATATAAGCCGGGTGTGGTGGCACGCCTTTAATCCCAGCACTCGGGAGGCAGAGGTAGGCGGATTTCTGAGTTCGAGGCCAGCCTGGTCTACAGAGTGAGTTCCAGGACAGCCAGGGCTATACAGAGAAACCCTGTCTCGAAAAACCAAAAAAAAAAAAGTAGCATACAAAGCCAAATAATCCAAGATATCAGTTCCAAACTGCGTGTGAGAGAAGGTTTGAAAAGTTAAGTCTCCCCCAACCCCCCAGGGCGTGGCACTCTTAGGAGGTGTGTGGCCTTGTTGGAAGAAGTGTGTCTCCTATGCTCAAGCTACATCCAGTGTGGTTCACAGTCTCCTTCTGCTGCTTGTAGATCAAGGTGTAGAAGTCTCAGCTCCTTCTCCAGCACCATAGATCTGCCTGTATGTCACCATACTTCCCGCCATGATGATAATGGACTAAACCTCTGGAACTGTAAGCCAGACCCAGTTAAATGTCTTCCGTTAGGAGAGTTGCCATGGTCATGGTGTCTCTTCACTGCAGTAGAAACCCTAAGACTGTGTGTGTGTGTGTGTGTGTGTGTGTGTGTGTGTGTGTGTGTGTGTGTGTTCAGCAATACGTAGAGAGCATAATTCTGCATTTAAATTATTTATGGGACCACCACAGTCAAGAGTCCTCATACGGACACAAGATAGGGATATGATCAGATGTTAACTCTATACGTGGAACCTGAGCTCTGGAAACCGTTTCTATCTGGAAAGAAAACTTCTTTGACTCCAGCGATGAGGGCTTAAGGCAGTCATTTATGTCGTCACCTGGTCTTACAGGTCTGTCTACTGCTTGTGTCCAATATGTCACCTGGTCTTACAGGTCTGTCTACTGCATGTGTCCAATATGTCACCTGGCCTTACGGGTCTGTCTACTGCATGTGTCCAATATGTCACCTGGCCTTACAGGTCTGTCTACTGCATGTGTCCAATGAATGGAGAGTGGCCTGAGCAGACGAATTTCCCTGAGGGTGAATTTCTCTTCAGAATAAGACACTTGGGGGAGGAGGTTGCTGCTGATGTGGACTTGAATAACTCTTAAAGTGTTAATAGTTTTAATAGTTTATCCCTGTGGGATTCTTCTTCCGGAAGCATACAGTCAGACTCTAGGACGAACCTTGCTTTCTGAGTGCCTCTCTTTCTGTTAACTCTCATGCTTAAAGCTGATAGAAAATACTTTTTAGTAACTGGGGAATGGAGGTACACATTTGAGTGGCAGAAACAGAAATCTCTGTGAGTTAAATCCCAGACTGGTCTACACTGTGCGTTCCAGGTCAACCAGGACTACACAGTGTGAGCTCAGTATATTACTGGATTTTAAAAACAAGCAAACAACAACAACAAAACAAGCAAACAAACAAAACAAAAACAACACTCTCGCTGGGCGTGGTGGCGCAGGCCTTTAATCCCAGCACTCTGGAGGCAAAGGCAGGCGGATTTCTGAGTTCGAGGGCAGCCTGGTCTACAAAGTGCGCTCCAGGACAGCCAGGGCTATACAGAGAAACCCTGTCTCGAAAAGCCAAAAACCAAAAACCAAAACAAAAAACATTCTCAACTCTGCTCCATACTGGCTGGTCCTGGAATTCTTTTCTGCATCAAAGCCACGGTCCAGTGTTACCTGAGTTGGGGTCCCCATGAGATAAGAGAACCCAATACTAGGGCTGGGGAGATGGCTCAGAAGTTAAGAGCACTGTCTGCTCTTCTAGAAGTCCTGAGTTCAATTCCCAGCAACCACATGGCCGCTCACACAGCCATCTATAATGAGGTCTGGCGCCCTCTTCTGGCCTATATGTGTACATGCAGGAAGAATGCTGTACGAGAGAGAGAGAGAGAGAGAGAGAGAGAGAGAGAGAGAGAGAGAGAGAGAGAGAGAGAGAGAGAGAGAGAGAGAGAGAGAGAGAAGAGAGAGAGAGAGAGAGAGAGAGCTGACAGCTGACATCTTTTGGGGCTCACCCATCCCTTAGAAGCATTGTTGCCTCAGGAGTCTCTCACAGACAAGAGTATATATACTTGTGAACCATTAAGTAATTTAAAAGTTCCCTTTAACCAACAACTACAAAAAAGGCATTTTCTTTTCTTTCTTTCTTTTTTCTTTTTTTCTTTTTCTTTTTTTTTTTTGTTTGTTTGTTTTTTGTTTTTGGTGCTGGGATTAAAGGTGTGTGCCACCACTGCCCGGCTCTAGGATCTCATTTTAAAAAATTCCGAAGTTAAAATGATGAAGGAAGCCATCATACAAAACCAGACGGCCATTGATATACTAACAGCATAAGGAGGATTCTGTGCCATTGGGCTTTTTTTTTTTTTAAATCTTTATTTATTTATTTTATGTATATGAGCACATTGTAGCTGTCTTCAGACACACCAGAAGAGGGCCTCAGATCCCATTATCAGCGGATAAGAGCACTGGCTGCTCTTCCAGAGGTCCTGAGTTCAATTCCCAGCAACCACATGGTGGCTCACAACCATCTGTAAAGGGATCTGATGCTCTCTTCTGGTGTGTCTGAAGACAGTGATAGTGTACTCACATACATAAAATAAAAATAAAAAGTAAATAAATAAATAAAAGAAATGAATAATCTGAAGTGAACTATCGTATCCACTACACCTGGGAGGGGCACAGAAGCACATTCCAAGGACACTTCTGGTTTTGAGGAAACTGAGGTCACATGACTCTTGTCTTGTGTGTGTGTGTGTGTGTGTGTGTGTGTGCGAGCATTTATGTGTGTGTGTTTTCTCACAAGTACTCAGAATTCCCCTCACAGGACTCCATACTTAGATTGTATCCAGACAAACACAAAGCAATTCTCGTTTTTAATCATTAAAGCAAGAAAGCCTGAGGTGACATTGACAGTTAGTTTAAGCAAATACAAGCTCAGTGAGGAATGACAGCAAGCGTTATATCTTATCATCTTTGGTCAAGCGCAAGAGCCAAGAATATCCCTCCCAGGGCTGGCCTTTCCCATGGGGATAATGTGACCATGTAGTGTATCCTCCATGTCCTTGCTTCCAACTGCAGGCATTGATCATAGAAGGCCACCTTGTGGGAAGAGCATTCTGTACTCTGTCCCGCCCACAGTTCCTCCCACAGAGGACCCAAGCTCATCATACGTAGCCATGCTTCCCTTAGACCAGCAGGTTGAGACAATTTGTGCTTGGAATCCTGTAAAGGAAAGGGGCCAAAAGAATGCAAGCAATAGAACAAAAGTCTGATAACAAAGCAAAGCCTGAATGGGGAGGGGTGGGGGTGGGGCGGCCGGGGGAGTTGGTAGCTGAGTGACTAAATAACCCCCCTCTAAATACCGTCAGTCTGCCACTCAAACATCCAAGTCCTCTGCCCTGTGCTTGAAGTAATAAGGATTTATTACACGTTTAGAAATATTTGCATGAGGGACTGGTGAGATGGCTCAGCAGATAAGAGCACTGACTGCTCTTCCAGAGGTCCTGAGTTCAATTCCCAGCAACCACATGGTGGCTCACAACCATCTGTAATGAGATCTGATGCCCTCTTCTGGTGTGTCTGAAATCAGCTACAGTGTACTTATGTACAATAATAAATCTCTGGGCTGGAGCAAGCAGGAACTGAGCGATCGGAGTTGACCAGAGTGAGTGTATCAAGCAGAGGTCCTAAAAAATTCAATTCCTAAGGCCAGCCTGGTCTACAAAGTGAGTTCCAAGACAGCCAGGGCTACACAGAGAAACCCTGTCTCGAAAAACAAAAACAAAAACAAAACAAAAATTCAATTTCCAACAACCACATGAAGGCTCACAGCCATCTGTACAGCTACAGTGTACTCACATACATACATACATAAATAAATCTTTAAAAATATTTGCATGCAAATATGTATATTATGTGGGTGAGAGTGCATGCGACATGCCACAGGGCGCAAATTGAAGTCAAAGGGTCACCTGTCAGTTCTCCTTGTTGTTCCAGGAAAGTTTATGAACCCCACCCCCTATAAAGACCACCAAGGAGCCAATTACGATGCAATCGCACTAGGGTCTCTTTATTCAAGCTGGAGCTTGGGCCACACCACCGTCCCTGATGCAGGAGAATGGGAGGAGGCCCTGAGCGCAGTTTCAGGCAAGCATTTACAGAGGCAAGAAGAGGGTATTTAGACTGGCACACATCTGATTGGGGAAACATTACGGCCTTTAGCATAACTGGCTGGTGCTGGGAGCCAGACCATAAACTTAACTTCTGTTCTCCTCCTGATTGGTGGTTGTTGGGAGGTGAAGTGACAGGGGCAGGCTTGTAACCTGGAGGTGCAGATTTGTTGGGGAATAACCTGGAAACTGGTGCTAGGTGCCAGTTTGTTAGTTAACTCAAGTTCAACCTTAGGTCTAAGATGGAGTATGGACTCAAAAGGTTTGGTCTCTCATTCTTCCCTTTCACTGGTAACTAGAAAGCCCAATCATGGGGATTCCTGGAGCTGGAAGGCTTCATTGTCTAGGTTTTGGAGAAACTGTTAGTGACTCTTTATAACCATAAGCTGAATAGTCTCAGGTCTCTCTTGTGTTTAGTAAGGCCCTTCCTAACTTTGGCCATTTATCTTTTGGGTATCTCTGAATGGCTTTGAGGGCTGTACTATTACTGTCTGTATCTAGGCCCCTTCTGTTTTGCACTGTCTCTGCCATGGAGCCTAGAGACTTTGGGAGGTGGGAAACTATCTCTCATAATATAACCAGTATTACTCAGTTAATTTCAGCCTGGCAAAACAATATCCCTCATAGAATCACCCCAGTGCCTTTGTTGAAATCATTTTAAAAAAAAATTCCAAAAAAGGCAAGCAACAACAAACCCATAAGGATTTATATTGGGATTTGTGCACATATTCATGACTTAGCAAATTCTGATATTAATTAGCACTTTATTGCTTTATGTGCTTACATTATCGTAGATTACGTTTGCTATTTTCTTGAGCATCACAGGAAACTCTTGTTCTTGTATTATACGGTCTGTGCTCATTTGCATTTAGAATTTCCATATTGTATTCTCTTCATTCCTTCTTCTACTTGAGAACTTGTTATTACGTGTGTGTGTGTGTGTGTGTGTGTGTGTGTGTGTGTGTGTGTGTGGTGCACACATTCGAGCATACTTTCTGGAGTTGGTTCTCTCCTTTCACAGTGTGGGTTCCTGGATATAACTCAGCTTATCAAACTATAAGTGCCTATATGAGCCGAGCCATTTCATAAAACCCTATTTCCTCAGAATGTCTATCTAGAATAATTTCCTTTTCTTTTCTTTTTCTTATTTTTTGTATAGAGGACACTATTTGGTATTTTTATAACAGGAACTTAAAAACTGGTTTTTGCTGGGCGTAATCCCAGCACTCGGGAGGCAGAGGCAGGCGGATCTCTGAGTTCGAGGCCAGCCTGGTCTACAGAACGAGTTCCAGGATAGCCAGGGCTACACAGAGAAACCCTGTCTTGAAAAACCAAAAAACAAAAACAAAAAACAAAAAAAAACCTGTTTTTTACTAAGAATCACTGACTTCTCGATTGGGCCTGCAAGCTAAAACCTGCTTCTTTGGTGGTGGTGGTGGGGGGGGGGGGGGTTTCGAGTAAAACCGGTTTCTTGTCCTTCATTTTGTTTCTGTCTACCTTGTTTTGAGTTTGTTCCTCCTAACATTTCCTGTAGGCATGCTATTTTCAGATCATCTAGTTAAGACTGATTAATCCTTACTTCACCCAAACTTGTCTTCGTTACTGCTCTATTGCCATGAAGAGACACCATGACCAAGGCAACTTATAAAAGAAAGGGTTTAACTGGGGGTTTGCTTACAGTTTCTGGCAGTGAGTCCATGATCACAGTGGTGGGGAGCATGGCAGCTAGCAGGCAGGCATGGCGCGGGAGCAGTAGCTGAGAGCTATAGCCTGATTCAGAAGTTACCGGCAAACGGGGCAAAGGGCCAGGGGCAGGGGCGGGGGAGAGGAAGGGGGAGAGAGAGAGAGAGAGAGAGAGAGAGAAACACGTGAGTGGCATGGGCTATTTATTTATTGAGACAGGGTTTCTCTGTGCCTTGGCTATCCAAGAACTCAATCTGTAGATCAGGCCGGCCTTGAACTAGGGAGATCCACCTGCCTCTGCCTCCCAAGTGCTGGGATTAAAAGCATGTGCCACCATACCTAGCGTGGCATGGGCTTTTGAAACCTCACAGTCTAACCTCCAGTGACACACCTCCTCCCACAAGGCCACGCCTCCTAATTTCCCCCAAACGGTTCTACTGATGGTGATTAAACATGGAAACATATGAGCCCATGGAAGCCAGTCTTGTTCAAACCACTACACCTCCCCAAATGCAAAAGTGTATGTCTAGAGCCCAAGCTGGGAACAAAGCAATATCAAAGACATGAATATCAGGCCATCAAGGTGGCTCAGTGTAGGTAAAGGCACTTGCTACTAAGCCAAAAACCCTGAGTTCAATCCCCTAGGTGTGGTTGGTAGACAGAGAAAACTGACTTTTCCAGCAGTTGTCTTCTGACTTTTTGTTTGTTTATTTGTTTGTTTGTTTTGTTTGTTTGTTTTTCCGAGACAGGGTTTCTCTGTATATCCCTGGCTGTCCTGGAGCTCACTTTGTAGACCAGGCTGGCCTTGAACTCAGAAATCCGCCTGCCTCTGCCTCCCGAGTGCTAGGATTAAAGGCTTAGTCTTTTTGTATATGTTCTGTGGTATATGCAACCTCATGTGTATGTAGGCAAGCACACACGCACAGACAACTTTGTAAAAAAACAAAACAAAACAAAACCCCCCAAAACCCCAAAACCCTTAAGAGGGGCTGGAGGGGCTGGAGAGATAGATGGCTCTGAAGGTCCTGAGTTCAATTCCCAGCAACCACATGGTGGCTTACAACCATCTGGAATGGGATTTGATGCCCTCTTCTGCTGTGTCTGAAGAGAGCAATGGTGTACTAATATACATAAAATAAATCAATGTTTTTTTTTAAAAGATTCAGCAATTAAGAACACTGGCTACTCTATGAAGACTGGGTTTGACTCCCAGTAGCCACACATCCTCTAGTTTCAGGGGACCAGCTGGCCTCATGGCCTCTGTGAACACTATCCACGCATGTGGTACCCAGATACCCATGTAGACAAAACACTCAGACACATAAATTGAAACTGAAAGATATGAATTTTTTTTCTTCTTTTTGAAAAAAAAAACCTGTGAATGTCTGCTTTGGTTCTTAAAGAATTTAATTGTGGGTATCTCGGTGTACTTAGAGATATTTTCCATGGTAATAGTTCTTTCCAGTCAAGTCCTGAGGCCGTGATCTGGGGAGGATGGAGACCTCTGACTCATCCATCCTTCGATGGCCACACCCACAGCATATTTTTAGGAGCTTCCTGTTAAGCACCCTTGAGACCCTCTTTATTTATTTATTTATTTATTTATTCATTATATGTAAGTACGCTGTCGCTGTCTTCAGACAATCCAGAAGAGGTTGTCAGATCTCGTTACAGATGGCTGTGAGCCACCATATGGTTGCTGGGATTTGAACTCAGGACCTTCGGAAGAGCAGTCAGTGCTCTTAACCGCTGAACCATCTCTCCAGCCCCTCCTTGAGACCCTCTTTTTTTTTTTTTTTTTAAGATTTATTTAGTGATTATATGTAAGTACACTGTAGCTGTCTTCAGACACTCCAGAAGAGGGAGTCAGATCTCGTTACGAATGGTTGTGAGCCACCATGTGGTTGCTGGGATTTGAACTCCGGACCTTCGGAAGAGCAGTCGGGTGCTCTTACCCACTGAGCCATCTCACCAGCCCCCTTGAGACCCTCTTAACTTCAATCACTCTTCTGAGTGGGCCTATGGACCCTGGCACCAATGGTGCCAATAATGTAGCCAATTACACAGCTACAAGTCTACTGACTCACCCAGTTCCTTCTACACATCTAGGTTGTGCCAGCTATCTCTATTTTCAAGCATGAGGACAGGAACCAGAATGGCACACCCCCCCTTCCCGCAGTGAGAGTGCTGAAACCCCGATTTAAAGGCCCAGGAGCCTAGATGGATGGAAGCAGAGAAAGGACATGACTGGAAAAAGCAGGCATCTCTGCTCTGCCTTCTGGTTGGGATGGCTCTGCTCTGCCACATTGTCGCCACCACTGAAGAGACTGGGCTGAAACATCTTAACCTCTTTGTTTTTTCTTCTTATTTCTTTTGGGGATGGAGCTCAAGCTGCCATCTCCCTTTTAAGGTGAGATTTTCAGGCGTGTTGAGACAGTGACAATACATACAACTGATTAGCATATGGAGGGAGGTTGATACCATTTATACTTCTGTTAGCTTCATACTATATTTTCCCCTTCAGAGAAATGTGTGACTCATCGGTTAATCAATGAATAGACCTGGAGTTGTATTTAGTCGTTGGTACAGTACACAGGCACAGGTCTTGGGTTTAATCTCCTGCACCAGGATAAAGTATCATTTTCCAGAAGACTGTTTTGGAAGATGTATACACATAAGCATTAACAAAGTATCATCTGTCGGCATTTTAGCAGTAATAAACCACAGTGGAAGGCTTTCTGCAGGGGCGCTCTCTGGATTGGGGAAAAATTGAAAAGCCAATTGTATGACAACAATAATCAATATTCTATATAGTCTGTATTACATTTTCAATTTCTTTCTATTTATTTGTTTGTTTATTTTTGTTTTTCAAGATTTCTCTAACTCTGGCTGTCATGGAATTTGCCCTGTAGGCCAGGCTGGCTGAGAACTCAAGAGATCCACCTGTTTCTGCCTCCTCAGTGCTGAGACTGAAGGTGTGAGCCACCACCACCCAACTACATTTCCATTTTATTATATTTTGTTTTATATATTTAAAGAACCATAGTTATATATTAAGTGTTCGCTATTTATAAATTGAATGCTGTTATTTTTTAGGAATTATGAAAAGGTATGTTTAGGCTGAGCAGTGGTGGTGCACGTCTTTAATCCCAGCACTTGGGAGACAGAGACAGGTGGATTTCTGAGTTCGAGACCAGCCTGGTCTACAGAGTGAGTTCCAGGATAGCCAGAGCTACACAGAGAAACCCTGTCTCGAAAAAAAAAAAAGAAAAAGAAAAAGGTCTGTTTACTCACTTTTCTATAACGACATGATAAGTCCTTAGTGCCACAGGAACTTGGCTTGCTTTGGTTAAAGGTGCTTGTGGCTTTGACCCAAGAACACATTGTAAACTTTTTACCCACCTCTCTGGATTTTACATGAGGGGATTGGCGGGAACCGTGTTGTTTCTCCAGGGAAAGGCACATGGTTGCTCTGTGAATGACTGCTCTGTGATGACTGCTTGGTGAAAGGCCAGTGGGAAGATATCCAGAAGGACAGTGTCAATCCTTAGGAGATGGAGCAGTGATCCCTGCTTACTTACAAGGTTAAGGAAAGGCATGACCGATAGATAGATCTTTAAAGACGATCCCTTACTGGATGGTCTCAAAATTGATAGGGATACGGAGGTAAAAAGGAAGGAGCTCGGAGAAGTCAGCTACTTCTGAGGACCTAAGCAAGCCAAGACACTGAGGAGAGGGAGAGTTCAAAATTTACTTAGGGCCTGGAGAGACAGGGCCTGGAGAGACAGTGCCTGGAGAGACAGGGCCTGGAGAGACAGGGGCTGGAGAGACAGGGCCTGGAGAGACAGGGGCTGGAGAGACAGGGCCTGGAGAGACAGGGCCTGGAGAGACAGGGGCTGGAGAGACAGGGCCTGGAGAGACAGGGCCTGGAGAGACAGGGGCTGGAGAGACAGGGCCTGGAGAGACAGGGCCTGGAGAGACAGGGGCTGGAGAGACAGGGGCTGGAGAGACAGGGCCTGGAGAGACAGGGCCTGGAGAGACAGGGGCTGGAGAGACAGGGCCTGGAGAGACAGGGGCTGGAGAGACAGGGGCTGGAGAGACAGGGCCTGGAGAGACAGGGCCTGGAGAGACAGGGGCTGGAGAGACAGGGCCTGGAGAGGCAGGGCCTGGAGAGGCAGGGGCCTGGAGAGATAGGGTCTAAAGGTCATCAGTAGAGAGTTCATTAGAGAGTTTGAATGTTCTGAATTTCTGTATAAATAAAGACGGCTCAAAATATTCCAAGGCCTCTCACTTGAACAACTGGAAGTGGTCAGAGCCTTCTTTTCGATGACACTACATCTCTCCTGGGCTACTAAACTCACAGACAAGGGCTCCAACAGGGTAGAAGTCAAAGGCACAGCTAAGTATTGTTTTGTCCTGTTTTGTCCAGTTGGGCTTAGTTCCCCAGCGCCATCACAGACCACAGGCCCAACACCAAATTCAAATATCCTGACTAGAGGGGCTGGAGAGGTGGCTTAGAGATTAAGAGCACTGGCCTCTCTTCCAGAGGTCCTGAGTTCAATTCTCAGCAACCACAGGGTGGTTCATAGACATCTATAATGAGATCTGGTGCCCTCTTCTGGCCTGCAGGCAGAATGCTGTAGACATAAGAAATGTATTAATAATAATAATAAAAAAAGAAGACAACAAATATCCCGACTAAATATCATTAGCGACAACATAGTACTCCATTACTGTAATTTTTGTTTGCTTGTTTTTTTTTTTTTTTTTTTTTGGTTTTTTTCGAGACAGGGTTTCTCTGTGTAGCCCTGGCTGTCCTGGAACTCACTCTGTAGACTCAGAAATCCGCCTGCCTCTGCCTCCGAGTGCTGGGATTAAAGGCATGCGCCACCACGCCCGGCTCATGACTGTAATTTTAACAAAGTATAGGAACAAAGGTTTCTGTTATATGCTCTTCTGCGTTTCTTTCTTTAAAAAAATTTATTTATTTTATGTGTTCATACACTGTCACTGTCTTCAGACACACCACAAAAGGGCATCGGATCCCATTACAGATGGTTGTGAGCCACCATGTGGCTGCTGGGAATTGAACTCAGGACCTTTGGAAGAGCAGTCAGCGCTGTTCACCGCTGAGCCATCTCTCCAGCCACCCTGTGTTTCCTTTGATTGAATCCTCACATTGTTTCTCAAATGTAACAACCCATCAGTAATTTTAAAAAGTAGAATATACTTTGGTGGTTTGCATAAGCTTGGCACATGGGAAGTGGCATTATTAGGAGGTGTGATGGAATAGTTGTGGCCCTGTTGGAGGAAGTGTGTCACTGTGAGGGTGGACTTTGAGGGATCCTAGCGCTCAAGCTCTGCCCAGTGTGGAAGGGACAGTCTCCTTCTGCCTGCCTCAGGAGCGAAGATATAGAGCTCTCATCTCCTTCTCCTGCACCATGTCTGCCTGGATACTGCCGTGCCTCCTGCCATGATGATAATGGATTGAACCTCTGCAACTGTAAGCCAGTCCCCATTACATACTGTCCTTTGTAAACGTTGCCTTGGTCATGGTGTCTCTTCACAGCAGTAATACCCTAACAATACTAAATACCAGCAGTCATGAAAGAGTTAAAATATTAAACAGTCATGTGTAGTATATATATATATATATATATATATATATATATATATATATTGCACCAGACTCAAGGAAATATATATATATATTTATATAAATATATATATATATGTATATATATATATATACATTTCCTTGAGTCTGGTGCAAATAATTTTAGCTGAAACAAAACTGAAAATCATGCCGGGCGTGGTGGCACACGCCTTAAATCCTAGCACTCTGGAGGCAGAGGCAGGAGGATTTCTGAGTTCGAGGCCATCCTGGTCTACAAAGTGAGTTCCAGGACAGCCAGGGCTATACAGAGAAACACTGTCTTGAAAAAAACAACAAAACAAAACAAAACACCCCGAAAATCATAAAAACAAACAAGGGCTGGTGAGATGGCTCAGCAGGTAAGAGCACCCGACTGCTCTTCCGAAGGTCCAGAGTTCAAATCCCAGCAACCACATGGTGGTTCACAACCATCTCTAACAAGATCTGACTTCCTCTTCTGGAGTGTCTGAAGACAGCTACAGTGTACTTACATATAATAAATAAATCTTTAAAAAAATAAAAAAAAAAAAACAAAACACCCAGACACATGGAAGATCATTAATTACTTGAGGGAATATATTAAGACTTTTTTTTTTTTTTTTTGGTTTCTCGAGACAGGGTTTCTCTGTGTAGCCTTGGTATCCTGGAACTCACTTTGTAGACCAGGCTGGCCTTGAACTCAGAAATCCGCCTGCCTCTGCCTCCCGAGTGCTGGGATTAAAGGCATGTGCCACCACGCCCGGCTATATTAAGACTTTTATTTTCTGGGTTTTAATCTCTAATAGTCAGACTGTTGTTCCACATTTATTTTTTGTGAAATAACTCCAAATTAGCATGTGTTCCCTCGAATTTGTTTGGTACAAGAAGTACTTTCTCCCACGAAGACTCTGTATTCATACCGTAAAGGTTATGATCACTGACTGCTCTTCCGAAGGTCCTGAGTTCAAATCCCAGCAACCACATGATGGCTCACAACCATCTGTAATGAGATCTGACGCCCTCTTCTGAGGACAGCTACAGTGTACTTATATATAATAATAAATAAATCTTTTTTTAAAATGAGGGAAATTTTTATATTCTATTCATCTGCATCACATCTATGCATCTGCATCTTCCTTACTTGAAGGTTGTAATCCAAAACTGTTGGGAAACTTCAACTAAACAGCCCACAGTTGAGACCATTTCAGTAGCAGAGGTCACAGGGCGGACAGAACTGGCTCCCCCTGTTTTAATGGCTCTCTCAGTCTTGTCCTGAGTGATGGATGTAGGCCTTTACAGTTTGTTAGACAAGAGCTAAGCTAAGCAGGCCACGAGTAGGAGCCAGATAGAGAGGATGGCGTGAGTAGGTCAGCAAATTCTTGGGAAAGAAAGCAAAAGCAGAAAAAGAGATTGGCAAAGAACAGAGCCCTACGGTTCAATGACAACGAAAACTAATCAAGATGGGTAGAAAAGAGAGTCCTGAGGAAAATTCAGGTTAAGTCAGCTTGAACTAAAAGAATCAAACAAAAATAGACCTTCGTAGAATCCAGCAAAGACATGCTACATAGTCTGTAGTCTGATTTGCAGTGAACTCAAAGTTATGCTACACCAAACCTGGGGTGTGTGCGCGCGCGCATGCGCGCGGGCTGGGGGCGAGGCATGTGTGAAAATGCACAGCCTGGCTCATGCTAGAAAATGCTCTGCCACTGACTCACATCTCTACCCTCAAACCTGACGTTTGATAGAAGTTAACATGAGATTCTGTGGTCAGATACTTTGATTTTCTTCTTTAATACTTCCATCATCCTGGTTGTATCCTGAATACACTCAGGTGTTTGCACAAATGTGTGGTTTTGCATTCTGCCTCGCCGCTGGGGTGTAGGAACTCCGCTGGAACTCAGAGGCGCTAGACTGCATTTATCCTACACCTGCTGTCCGGTGCTGGGCTCAAGGAAAGCGCCGATACAACCACCTATCAGGGGAATGGGAAGACACAGCCTAAGATGTGGGAAGTCTGGGGTTCCCTGACTCCTGAGTGTCCATTTGCCACTGGGGTTCCCTGACTCCTGAGTGTCCATTCGCCACTGGAAACTGCGAAGAGGAGTCGAATCGAAGGGTCAGGGGATCCATGGGTCTTTGATGAGGACCCCGGGGCCGAGGGCTCCCAAACTTCTGGACATCCAGTCGCTGCTGAGGGAGACTTAGGTAAGGGAGAACACCAGCTTAGCTCATCTGCAACTGTCCTTAGTTTAGCAGCGGTTGTCTGGGAGCTCAGAGGGGCCGGCCTTCAGCAGGAGACTTTTAAGCTGTGCTGCTCTGTAGGCTTTCTCCGCGCTCTCCGCGGCAGTTCTAGATGAGAGAAACAGTCTTTAGTTCTAAACTGTTTATTGATTGTCCATCATGGAAAATGGGTGCATACCATCTCCTTAATGTGGACCAGAGATTAAATACGTTTTGCAGGAAAGAATGTCTGGGAAGGCAGTCTTATTGGCTAACCCCTCAGGGCTTCTAGATAGCGCAACAGCATGGATAACCCTGTTCTGGTCACGTTTCTATGCAGGGAGCATGGTCACTGACAGGGGTCTGGTTGGAAGCAGGCGAAGCAGCTACTGTTCTCTCAGGTTTCTACACTTCCAACCCACTCGACCTTACCAAGTTTCCTGGCACGGTCCACTGCCCTACACAAGTGCTGAGCCAGAAAGCACGAGAGTGTGTGTAGATCTGTCTCTTCTGTCAGGGAACAACTCAGGGCGCATGATCTGCCCGAGATAAATCAGCAGAGCCTTATTTGTCTCTTATGAACAGCAGGAATTGGTTTACTCACAAAGGCTCGGCCAATGGCTTTTCTTTCCTTTCTCTCTCTCTCTCTCTCTCTCTCTCTCTCTCTCTCTCTCTCTCTCTCAAAGGTTTATTTATTTATTTTATGTATGTGAGTACATAAAACAGATGGTTGTGAACCTTCATGCGGTTGTTGGGAACTGAATTTTTAGGACCTCTGCTCACTCCAGTCAACTCTGATCACTCAGTCCCTGATTGCTCTGGCCCAAAGATTTATTTATTATTGTACATAAGTACATTATAGTTGACTTCAGATGCACCAGAAGAGGTCATCAGATCTCATTACAGATGGTTGTGAGGCACCATGTGGTTGCTGGGATTTGGACTCAGGACCTTCAGAAGAGCAGTCAGTGATCTTACCCACTCAGCCATCTCTCCAGCCCCCAACGGCTGTTTCTAAATGTAGGATAACATTTATCACCTTTCTTAGGACCAGTGGGATTTCCAGCTTTGACTTCAGCAATGCTTAGCCCTACCGTCAACTGTTTCTCTCCACACCAGGACCTCACAGCCAGCTTTACCTGGGAACGACTCATGAATCACCTGTATTTGCTTATTTGCTTTCTCATGTGTCTGTATTCACATATATCAGGGCTAATGAAGACCTCTTAAGAGTGTTCTCAATGACAGAGTTTCAAATACTGTTTGCCTTGTTAGTCAGGACTAATGAGCTCACTTGCACAAAGGGCTGACAGTGGGTTTAGTTTTGTTGCTTTTGTTAGGACAGGGATCGATTAGCTAACGACAGGCCCTTTAAGAACCATCACTAAGGCATCAATTTAGATAATATCCCCATCTTAATTAACTTGCGTAGGAATAAAGGACAGGTTATGCGTATGCCGAGAGTTAACAATCTCACATGATCTAACCATAAAGTGTCACATGTTGGAAATTGATTCTAATGCTTTGCTTCAACTGGGAATCTGCGTGCCCACATGCTGAAGGTCTTTGTCTCCAATTGGTTTCTGATCAGTCAATAAAGATGCCAATGGCCCATGACCCTTAGATTTTAGAGCAGAATCACCATAACTGGGAAAGAAGGATGGGGCACAGTATCGACAGGAGAGAAAGCCAACCAGCCATGTGAGAACTTGGGTGGGTGGCCACTGGCCACTTCCCTGATTGGGCCTGGGACATCCGGGGAAGGTGTAGGAGTGCCCAGCCATTGAAGTAGCCAAGGCATTTTAAAAGTAAGCTACTGAATGTATATCTTTTCATTCATGGATCCAAAAATAGCTCCCGGGCGGGTGTGTGTGCGCATTCCTCCAGGATCCGAAGCAGTGTAGCAAAAACTCCCTGCGATTGTCATAACATTGAGTGTAAGAACCAATGGCATTTTTGAAATTTCTATTTTATGATTATATACAATTTCACACATCTCTTTGAGAATGCAATGAAATGGGAGTAGAAAAATAAAGCTTGGGAAAATGGGATTCATAAGAAAGCCATTTATATTTTATACAGATTTAAGTGCTAGAGTACTGATTTGCAAATAGGCTAGTTTCATACACTCCATACCTAAAGTTCATACAGATATTATGTTTTGTTCCTGTATAATTATATAGTCCAATAATCTAAAAGATATTCATTTGAAAGTCTTCTAGCAATATAGCCAAGACACAGGGTGTGCATGTGTGTGTGTGCGCGCGCATGCGTGTGTGGGTGTCCATGGATGCATGTGAAGGCCATTGTGACAAATAAATGAAAAAGTGTAATATTGGTGGTAATGACAACAAACTTTACCCAGAAGACAATCATCCTTCAGGTTTTCAGTCACTTCCTGTTTTCCCTATGCATGACAAGATGGTAGGAAGCAACACTCTAGGGAGGCGGGCAGGTGGTAACACGTGAGACATTAGTGTGAAGGGACAGGGGAGATGGCTCAGTTGGTTAAGCTCTTGCCACCTGAACAGTACGACTTGAGTCTGAATCCCTAGAACCTGGTAAAGATGGATATGGAAGTCTTTGATCCCAGTGCTCCTATGGTGAGATGAGGGGTGGAGATGGGAGAATCCCCGAAATTTCCTGGATTGGGTGGCCTGGTATGGACTGACAGGAAAGAGACCCTGTCTCAAACAAGGTAGAAGGCAGAGGACCAACAACACCCAAAGCTATCTTCTGGCCTCTACATGCTCACTGTGGCACCAATACTCACTCTCTCTCTCTCTCTCTCTCTCTCTCTCTCTCTCTCTCTCTCGTGCATGTATGCGTACACGTGTGTATACACACACACTTACATGCACACACACTTACATGCGCACATACCACAAACACACACATACACACACACACACCATACACACATCACGTACATACAGACAGACCACACATATACACACAATCACATACATACACACCATACACTTACATATACACACACACACACATGAACACACACCACACACACAGTTACATGTGCACATACCACACACACCATACACATATAACATACATACATACATACACACCACACATATACACACACATCACATACACACACTACACACACATGCTTACACATACACCACACACAAACAACCCTTCACACATTTGCACACATAACATACCCACACCCCCATCCCCTCTCACACACATCACATACATGCACACACAGACACAGAAACACACACATCCCACACACTCACAAACGCATACACATCCCACTCACCCCCACCCTACATATCACATAAATTAAAAAATAAAATCTTTAAAAAAACAGTCTTGCTCACATCCGGCTTTCCATCTCTTGTTTGGTTGGTTCATTCTGATGGAAGCCAGCTGCATCTTGAGTTGCTCGAGAAAGAGGTCCACATGGCACATGGCTATTGGAGACTTTTAGACAACAGCCTTTAAGGAACTGCCAAAAGAGGTCAGTGCTTCCGGGCATCCTCTGAGATGATGTCTGCACCAATACCCAAGTTGTGGCCTCGTGATACACCAAGCTAGGATGCTCAGCTCATGTCTGCCCAGATGCTTAATCCATGATCAGGTCAGTGACCTTTGGCTGTTAAGCTTTACTGTAATTTGTAATACCGCAAAGGAAAATCAACACACAATTACAAAACAGATTGATGACTTAAGAAAAGATTTTGGAAAGTACTTTTGCTTTTTATAGGTCAGAGAAATCTGTTTTATATGCTGAAGAGAGTAAGGAATATTTGAAAACAAAGCAAAAAAGAGATGAGCCTTGGAAGAGCAAAGGAGACAAGACGATACAGAACAGCTGGTTTCTCCAGCGAGCTTGCTCTGTGGCTGCACTGCCAACAGCCTGAGGGGCCCTGCCTTTGAAGCCCGTTGGCCAGAGCGTACCTGTGAGCTCAGCACGTGGGATCCTGGCACTCGGAAAGGTGGGATTACAAGACTGAGACCATCCTAGGTGTCATAGTGGGAGACTGTTGGAAGAAAGGGAGAAGGGAAGGAAAGATGAGTGGACAGATAAACTGACTTCAGATTCCTCCTCAGAGAACCAGAACCTGGCAACTCACATGCACTGACCCAGAGCCTAAGTAAACAGAATAGATTCAGCCATGAGAAAGGTAATTTCTGGGCTAGAGTGATGGCTCAGTGGTTAAGAGCACTGACTGCTCTTCTGGAGGTCCTGAGTTCAATTCCCAGCATCCACATGGTGACTCACAACCACCTGTAATGAGATCTGATGCCCTCTTCTGGTGTGTCTGAAGACAGTGTAAGTGTATTCATATACATTAAATAAAAAAAAATAATTTTTTTTAAAAAGAAAGGTAATTTCTACCTGAGACTAGAGGGAATAGGAAAGGGGATGGAGGTATTAACAAATTCTTTGATGGGGTTGGAAAGGGAAGAACTTGACCACAGAAATGCTTCAGCATTCTGTATGAAACGGGGATCCATTTAGCATCCAAAGCTTGAGACAGTGGCAATGAGTTACAATAGTTACTAAAGTGAGAAAAAGAGGGAAATGTCCCGAGAAGATATGTAAATGCTTCACACATACTCTCTCTCTCACACACACACACACCACATACACACACTACACACACACACTACACACACCCCACATATCACACACACACACACACCACACACACACACACACACACCACATATCACACACACACCACACACACACCACATATCACACACCACACACACATCACACACACATATCACACACACACATTGCACACATATCACACACACACACACACATATCACACACCACACACACACCACATATCACACACCACACACACATCACACACACATATCACACACACACATTGCACACATATCACACACACACACACATATCACACACCACATACCACACACACCACACATCACACACACACATATCACACATGCACACATCACACACATATCACACACACACACACCACATGTCACACACACATCACACACACACACACACACACACAAATCCTAGAAGCCCAGCTGGGTCTGGAGCTCAGAACTTGCTAGGTGCTGGGAAGTACTTTTGCTTTAGTGTTGCTCAGTAGCCTGTGTAAACAAACAAACAAACAAACAAATGAAACGTATACAAGAGCATTGAAGACTTCTAGACAATACTCTCTAGGGAACTACCAGAAGTGACCAGTTTGAAGAAGGAGAAATCTATTTCCAGAAACTGGAATAAAAGCCGAGCGGGTTCCAGAGGCAGAAAGAATAGCTTCTCTGGCATCTCTGTTTTACAGCCTAGAAAGAAAGCAGCTGAAGGGAGAACTGGAACCTCAAACCAAGGGCTGAGGGGAGCTAACTGTCACGAAGTGTAGAAACGGACCACCAACTATCAGACTTCTTCCTGAGATGAAAATAAATTGCTGCCCTAGGAGACCCCACAACTCTTAAGGTCACTCTTAGAAAATAGTGTCCTGTTCACCTGAAGTCACAAAACACAAGCAGAGTATCAACGTGGCCATGTCTTTGTAAGAATCCTGTCTGGGCTGGAGAGATGGCTCAGTGGTGAAGAGCACCGACTGCTCTTCCAGAGGTCCTGAGTTCAATTCCCAGCATCCACATGGTGGCTCACAACCATCTGTAGTGGGATCTGACGCCCTATTACTGGTGTGTCTGAAGACAGCTACAGTGTCCTCATATAAATAAAATAAATAAATCTTAAAAAAAAAAAAAGAATCCTGTCTGTCAGGTTAGAACCAAATCTTCTGCCTTGCTTGCTGTGGCTACAACCTTCCTGGGACAGCTCTCTCACACCTCCTGGAGGAGACTGGCTTGGATTCTAATTGCTTCTCCTTCAGAGTCTGAGACTTGAGTTTTTGAGTCCTGAGACCTTGGGTCTAGGAAGAGAAGGAAGGAACAAGGACACAGAGTTCTGAAGTGACCTATACTAGACACAATGTCACTGGTTCCGAGGCTTTGCAGCTTTGGGGTTTCTTAGGCTGAGGCTGTTTAGCCCACTGCTTATACTGGGCTTAAAGGTCCTCCCCAACAGTAACAGCTTCTCCTCTGGTCACATCAACCCTCTCTCCATGGAGTGAGTAGTCAGTCTCTAACCATTGGCAGGCATCCTCTCAGGTTGACAGGGACTAATGTCCCCCGCCGGGGTTCCATGCTTTATCTAAGATAGCCTTGCACTCCTGTTTTCAAACAGAGGCATCTCTCTTGCTTGACACCCACTCTGTGACCAGTGGTTCCTGGGGAGTCAGAGGTTAGACCGTCTTCCCCATGATTCCTGATCAAAATAGTGAGATAAGATGTTGCCAGTGTAGCTTCATCGCTAGGGTATTTTTCTAGCGTGTACAAAGCTCTGGGTTTGATCACATCACAGCATTAAAAAAAAAAAAAGGATACTCAATAAAATCCTTGCAAACCGAATCCAAGAACACATCAAAACGATCATCCATCATGATCAAGTAGGTTTCATCCCAGGGATGCAGGAAATCCATCAAATATACGGAAAGCCATCAAAGTCATCCACTATATAAATAAACTCAAAGACAAAAACCACATGATCATCTCATTAGATGCTGAGAAAGCATTTGTCAAAATCTAACACCCTTTCATGATAAAAGTCTTGGAAAGATCAGGAATTCAAGGCCCATACCTAAACATAATAAAAGCAATATACAGCAAACCAGTAGCCAACATCAAACTAAAAGGAAAGAAACTTGAAGCAATCCCACTAAAATCAGGAACTAGACAAGGCTGCCCACTTTCTCCTTACCTTTTCAATATAGTACTTGAAGTCCTAGCCAGAGCAATTTGACAACAAAAGGAGATTAAGGGGATAAAAATTGGAAAAGATGAAGTCAAAATATCACTATTTACAGATGATATGATAGTATATATAAGTGACCCTAAAAATTCCACCAGAGAACTCTTAAACCTGATAAACAGCTTCAGTGCAGTAGCTGGATATAAGGTTAACTCAAACAAATCAATGGCCTTTCTCTACACAAAGGATAAACGGTCTGAGAAAGAAATTAGGGAAACAACACCCTTCTCAATAGTCACAAATAATATAAAATACCTTGGTGTGATTCTAAGAAAGTGAAACATCTGTATGATAAGAACTCCATGTCTCAGTCAGGCATGGTGGCACACACCTTTAATACCAGCACTCGGGAGGCAGAGGCAGGCAAATTTCTGAGTTCAAGGACAGTCTTGTCTAGAAAGTAAGTTCCAGGACAGCCAAGGCTACACAGAAAAATCCTGTCTCTAAAAACAAAAACAAACAAAACAAAAAAAGAACTTCAAGTCTTTGAAGAAAGAAATTGAAGAAGATCTCAGAAGATGGAAAGATCTCCCATGCTCATGGATTGGCAGGATTATTATAGTCAAAATGGCTATCCTGCCAAAAGCAATCTACAGATTCAATGCAATCCCCATCAAAATTCCAACTCAATTCTTCACTGAGTTAGAAAGGGCAATATGCAAATTCATTTGGAATAATAAAAAACCTAGGATAGCAAAAACTATTCTCAACAATAAAAGAACCTCTGATAAAATCACCATGCCTGAACTTAAGTTGTACTGCAGAGCAATTGTGATAAAAACTGCATGGTACTGGTACAGCGACAAACAGGTAGATCAATGGAATAGAATTGAAGACCCAGAAATGAATCCACACACCTATAGTCACTTGATCTTTGACAAGGGAGCTAAAACCATCCAGTGGAAAAATGACAGCATTTTCAACAAATGGTGTTGGCACAACTGGAGGTTATCATGTAGAAGAATGCGAATTGATCCATTCTTATCTCCTTGTACAAAGCTCAAGTCTCAGTGGATCAAAGACCTCCACATAAAACCAGAGACACTGAAACTTATAGAGGAGAAAGTGGGGAAAAGCCTTGAAGATATGGGCACAGGGGGAAAATTCCTAGACAGAACAGTAATGGCTTGTGCTGCAAGATCAAGAATTGACAAATGGGACCTCAAAAAATTGCAAAGCTTTTGTAAGGCAAAAGACACTGTCAATAAGTCAAAAAGGCCACCAACAAATTGGGAAAGGATTTTTACCAATCCTAAATCTGATAGAAGACTAATATCCAATATATACAAAGAGCTCAAGAAGCTGGACTCCAGAAATTCAAGTAACCCCATTAAAAGACGGGGTACAGAGCTAAACAAAGAATTCTCAACTGAGGAATACTGAATGGCTGAGAAGCACCTGAAAAAATGTTCAACATCCTTAATCATCAGGGAAATGCAAATCAAAAAAACCTTGAGATTCTACCTCACACCAGTCAGAATGGCTAAGATCAAAAATTCAGGTGACAGCAGATGCTGGCGAGGATGTGGAGAAAGAGGAACACTCCTTCATTGTTGGTGGGATTGCAAGCTTGTACAACCACTCTGGAAATCAGTCTGGTGGTTCCTCAGAAAATTGGACATAATACTACCGGAAGATCCAGCAATACCTCTCCTGGGCATATACCCAGAAGATGTTCCAACTGGTAATATGGACACATGCTCCACCATGTTTATAGCAGCCTTATTTATAATAGCCAGAAGCTGGAAAGAACCCAGATGCCCCTCAACAGAGGAATGGATACAGAAAATGTGGTACATTTACACAATGGAGTACTACTCAGCTATTAAAAACAATGAATTTATGAAATTCTTGGGCAAATGGATAGATCTGGAGGATATCATCCTGAGTGAGGTAAACCAATCACAAAAGAAGTCACTTGATATGCGCTCACTTATAAGTGGATATTAGCCCAGAAACTTAGAATACCCAAGATACAATTTGCAAAACACAAGAAAATCAAGAAGAGGGAAGACCAACGTGTGGATACTTGATTCTTTCTTAGAACAGGGAACAAAATACCCGTGAAAGGAGTTACAGAGACAAAGTTTGGAGCTAAGACGAAAGGATGGACTATTCAGAGACTACCCCACCCGGGGATCCATCCCACAATCAGCCACCAAACCCAGACACTATTGCATATGCCTGCAAGATTTTGCTGAAGGGACCCTGATATAGCTGTCTCTTGTGAGGCTATGCCAGTGCCTGGCAAATACAGAAGTGAATGTTCACAGTCATCTATAGGATGGAATACAGGGCCCCCAATGGAGGAGCTAGAGAAAGTACCGAAAGAGCTGAAGGGGTCTGCAACCCTACAGGTTGAACAACAACATGAACTAACCAATACCCCCAGAGCTCGTGTCTCTAGCTGCATATGTAGCAGAAGATGGCCTAGTCAGCCATCATTGGGAAGAGAGGCCCCTAGGTCTTGCAAACTTTATATGCCCCAGTATAGGGCAACGCCAGGGCCGAGAAGTGGGAGTGGGTGGGTGGGTGGGTAGGGGAGCAGGGTGGGGAGGATATAGGGAACTTTCGGGATAGCATTTGAAATGTAAATAAAGAAAATATCTAATAAAATAAAATTAAAAAAAATGGGAAGGGTATGATGGTGCTTGCCCGTGAGCCCTGCACTCAGGAGGTAGAAGCAGGAAGGTCATCCTTGTATGTAAGTTCTAGGCCAACCTGAGCTACCTGAAACCTTGGTTCAAAAGAAAAAAAGAAAAAAAAGAAAATACAGAAGTAGGTATGGCTAGGAAAGAGAGCTTAGTGGGAATACTGGTACAATGCACGTGAAATCATGAGGAGTTTCATAAGAGAGCCAGTAACAAAATTCAATGTAGAAAGAGTTGATCAGATGGGCAACTTAAAAGTCTTAAGGGAAAAGAAGTCTAAGAATTTCAGGGTTAGTGTTAGAGCTCCATCAGGTCATCGGGCCATCAGGGGAAAATCCTCTCTGCTTCCTGCTACACCAATCGTGGCATGTGGCTTTCATGGCAGCAAGATGCAGTGCCAGGCACTGAGTGCTAGTCACAGACATGGATAAGAGAGGGGAAGGGGAATGGAGGAGGTGTAATGTGTGCCTGTCCCTCATCCTCTCTTTGAGACAGGGTCTCATGTAGCCCAGGCTGGCCTTGAACTCAAGTTTTGTAAGATGTTGTGCGTACTGAAGCCCAGGATGTTAGGTAAGCATCCTAACTGATCTCTATCTCAAGGCTGCCCCTTTCAATAGTAAAATAATAGCTTGCCAAGAAACTCTGAAGTAGATTACTGTTTAAATAGCATTGGCAAAAATAAATAAATAAATAGATAGATAGATAGATAAGATAAATAAATAAATGCTGATGGACCATTCTGATTTTGATGGGAGCGTAACAAATCACAATAATTTGAGGCAGAGCACAGTGATGTTAGTAACAGATTAGTGTTGTGTTGGGGAAGGAGGAGAGTTAGCAATGCACATCCAAGTATTCTTTTCTTACAACCTCATGCTGGTAGGGGAGGGGCAGTGGTTTGCGGTTGTAAGGGTGATGGTGGTAGAGGTAAGACAAGTGTTAGGACTTACTGAGCTTGAGTCTCAGCGTCAGGGGCGTCAGAGCAAGTGAGGATTTCTCTATAGTTCTGCTGAGAGATCACACCCTTCACTGGCATTTTAAATGACATACTGCACTGTCGCTGTTGCTGGCTACTCAGTAAAGACATGGCCGCGTGGGAGCCCTGAGACAGAGCCACACAGAGCCCCAAAGCGCCACTAAGGAAGTACTTCTATGTATGACCTTGGCTGTCATGCATGGACATCGCTGCGTTCTTTCTGGTCTCTCAATGTAGACATACCAGCAATATCAGGAATCTAGGAGCTGCCTGCCTTCAGCATTGTAGGCTGGGACTACAGAAGCTTCCTCAACTGAACACAGTTTGCCTTTCCTGTGCGCACTCAGCCATTGTTGGGTTTGTAGATTCTCCCATCATGTAATCCAATAAAAACTCTATGATGCATTTATGTATGGTCACACGGGTATGACATCAAAGATACCGCCTCATTATAGACTTTAAATATAATAAAATTTTAGTTAGGGCAGAAAACTGATATAAAATATCATTATTCTTTTGTTCTTTCTTTTTGCCCTAGAACTCACTAGGTAGCCCAAGATGTCTCAGAATCACATTCTGTCTTGTTGCCCAAGCTTCCTGAGTGCTGAGATTATAAGCATGTGATATATACCTAGCTTCTTTTCTGGAAAACCCATAGAAAATCTATTTCCAGGACTAAGTACTGTCAAGTGTGGTCTTTTTGAATAGTAATTGTGGTGGATGTAATTGAATGAGAATGGCCCCTGTAAGCGCACATATTTAAATACTTAGTCCCCAGTTGGTGGAACTGTTTGGGAAGGATTAAGAGGTGTGTCCTTGTTGGAAACTGTGTGACTGGGGTGGGCTTTGGGCTTTGAGGCTTCCACACCATTCCTAGTTACCTCTGCCTTGTACCTTTGGATTACATGCAAGCACTCAGCTTCTGCTCCAGCACCATGCCTGCCAGCAAGCTGCCACACTCCCTGCCATGATGGTCATGGACTTGTCATCTGAAACAGCAACCTCTCGGTGAACTCTCTCTCCTGTACCTTGTCTTGGCCATGGTGATCACACAGCAATAGGAAATTAACTGAGATAGTAAGGGTCCCAATACCTTCTTCTTAAGCTTCATGTGGTCTGTGAATTGTATCTTGAGTATTCTGAGCTTTTCAGCTAGTATCCACTTATTAGTGAGTGCATACCATGTGTGTTCTTTTGTGATTGGGTTACCTCACACAAGATGGTGTTTTCTAGTTCCATTCATTTGACAAAGGATTTCATGAATTCATTGTTTTTAATAGTTGAGTTAGTATTCCATTGTGTAAATGTACCACATTTTCTGTGTCCATTCTTCTGTGGAAGGACATCTGGGTTCTTTCCAGCTTCTGGCTATGATAAATAAGGCTGCTATGAACAAAGTGGCACATGTGTCCTTGTTATATGTTGGAACATTTGGGTTTATGTTGGAGCATCATTTGGGTGCCTAGAAGTGGTATAGCTAGGTCCTCAGGTAATACTTTGTCCAATATTCTGAGAAACTACCAGACTGATTTCCAGAGTGGATGTACCAGCTTGCAATCCCATCAACAATGGAGGAGTGTTCCTCTTTCTCCACATTCTCACCAGCATCTGCTGTCACCTGAGTTTTTGATCTTAGCCACCCTGACTGGTGTGAGGTGGAATCTCAGGGTTGTTTTGATTTGCATTTCCCTGATGACTAAGGATGTTGAACATTTCTAAGTGCTTCTTGGCCATTTGATATTCCTCAGTCGAGAATTCTTTGTTTAGCTCTGCTCCCCACTTTTAAATAGGGTTCTAACTTCTTGAATTCTTTATGTATATTGGATATTAGCCCTCTATCAGATGTAGGGTTGGTAAAGATCTTTCCCTAATCTGTTGGTTGCCATTTTGTCCTATTGACAGTGTCATTTGCCTTTGCTTTGCAGTTTTATGAGGTCCCATTTGTTGTTTTCGAGTCAGGGTTTCTCTGTATAGTCCTGGCTGTCCTGAAACTCACTTTGTAGACCAGGTTGGCCTCAAACTCAGAAATCCGCCTGCCTCTGCCTCCTGCGTGCTGGGATTAAAGGCGTGCGCCACCACGGCTCGGCTTTGATTGTTGATCTTACAGTACAAGCCATTGGTGTTCTGTTCAGGAACTTTCCCCCTGTGCCCATGTGTTTGAGTCTCTTCCCCACTTTCTCTTCTATGAGATTGAGTGTCTCTGGTTTTATACGGAGGTCCTTGATGCACTTGGACTTGAGCTTTGTACAAGGAGATAAGAATGGATCAATTCACATTCTTCTACATGCTGACTGCCAGTTGAGGCAGCACCATTTCTTGAAAATGCTGTCTTTTTTTCACTGGATGGTTTTAGCTCCTTTGTCAAAGACCAATTGACCATAGGTATGTGGGTTCATTTCTGGGTCTTCAATTCTATTCCATTGGTCTTCCTGTCTGTCACTGTACCAGTACCATGCAGTTTTTAACACAATTGCTCTGTAGTACAGATTTAGGTCAGGCATGGTGATTTTATCAGAGGTTCTTTTATTGTTGAGGATAGTTTTTGCTATCCTAGGTTTTTTTTTTTTTTTAAAGATTTATTTATTATATGTAAGTACACTGTAGCTGTCTTCAGACACTCCAGAAGAGGGAGTCAGATCTTGTTACAGATGGTTGTGAGCCACCATGTGGTTGCTGGGATTTGAACTCCAGACCTTCGGAAGAGCAGTCGGGTGCTCTTACCCACTGAGCCATCTCACCAGCCCCTATCCTAGGGTTTTTTGTTACTCCAGATGAATTTGCAAATTGCCCTTTCTAATCTAGAATTGAGTTGGAATTTTGAGGGGGATTGTGTTGAATCTGTATATTGCTTTCAGCAAAATGGCAGTTTATACTACATTAATCCCGTCAATCCATGAGCATGGAAGATCTTTCCATCTTCTGAGATCTTCAATTTCTTTCTTCAGAGACTTGTAGTTCTTGTCATATAGATCTTTCGCTTGCTTTGTTAGAGTCACACCAAGGTATTTTATATAATTTGTGATTATCATGAAGGGTGTTGTTTCCCTAATTTCTTTCTCAGCCTGTTTATCCTTTAGTAGAGGAAGGTCTGTTTGAGTTAATTTTATATGCAGCCACTTTGCTGAAGTTATTTATCATGTTTAGGAGTTCTCTGGTGGAATTTTTGGGGTCACTTAAGTATACTATCACATCATCTGCAAATAGTGATATTTTGACTTCTTCCTTTCCAATTTGTATGCCTTTGACCTTCTTTTGTTGTCTAATTGCTTTGGCTAGGACTTTGAGTACAATGTTGAATAGGTAGGGAGAGAGTGGGCAGCCTTGTCTAGTCCCTGATTTTAGTGGGATTGCTTCAAGTTTCTCTCCATTTAGTTTGATGTTGGCTACTGGTTGCTGTATATTGCATTCACTATGTTTAGGTATGAGCCTTGAATTCCTGATTTTTCAAGGCTTTTACCATGAAGGGGTGATGAATTTTGTCCAATGATTTCTCAGCATCTAATGAAATGATGATGTGGTTTTTTTTTTCCTTTGAGTTTGTTTATATAGTAGATTACATCAATGGATTTCCATATATTGAACCAGCCTGCATCCCTGGGATGAAGTCAACTTTGATCATGATGGATAATTATTTTGATGTGTTTTTAGATTCAGTTGGCAAGAATTTTATTGAGTATTTTTACATCAAGATTCATAAGGGAAACTGGTCTGAAGTTCTCTTTTTTTGTTGGGTCTTTGTGTGGTTTTGGTATCAGTGCAACTGTAGCTTTTTAGAATGATTTGAGTAGTGTTCCTTCTGTTTCTATTTTGTGGATTAGTTTGAAGAGTATTGGTATTAGGTCTTCTTTGAAGGTCTGATCGAATTCTGCACTAAACCCATCTGGTCCTGGGCGTTTTCTGGTTGGGAGAGTTTTAATGTCTGCTTCTATTTTTTTTAGGGGTTATGGGACTGTTTAGACCGTTAATCTGATTTTGATTAGATAGTAGCTGTCTAGATAATTGTCCATTTAATTCAGATTTCCCAGTTTTGTTGAGTATAGGCCTTTGTAGTAGGACTTGATTTTTTTTCGAGAGAGATAATTTTTAAAAATCTCCTTGGTTTCCGTTGTTATGTCTCTGTTTTCATTTCTGATTTTGTTAATCTGGATACTGTCTCTGTTCCCTCTGGTTAGTCTGGCTAAGGGTTTATCTACCTTGTTGGTTTTCTCAAAGAACCAGCTCCTGGTTTTGTTGATTCTTTGTATAGTTCTTTTTGTTTCTATTTGGTTGATTTCAGCCCTGAGTTTGATTATTTCCTGCCATCTACTCTTGGGTGTTTTTTTGTTCTAGAGCTTTTAGGTGTGCTGTCAAGCTGCTAATATGTGCTCTCTCCAGTTTCTTTTTGGAGGCAGAGCTATGAGTTTTCCTCTTCATACTACTTTCATTGTGTCCCATAACTTCTGGTATGATGTGCCTTCATTTTTATTAAATTCTAGAAAGTCTTTAATTTCTTTTATTCCTTTGTTTTGTTTTGTTTTGTTTTTTGTTGTTGTTGTTTTTGAGACAGGGTTTCTCTGTGTAGCCCTGGCTGTCCTGGAACTCACTCTTTAGACCAGGCTGGCCTCTGAAGAGTAAAAAAATAAAATAATGACTGCCCTGAGAACATGGGCCCTGGCCCCTAGACTCCCCCTATTTCCTCTCTGATCCTCCCCCTAGGTTCTGGTATTTGCCTTTATAAGCCTGCTGGAAAATAGGGTTGGGGGTCAGACTCCTCTACCCCTGCGTGGTGTATGGGTCTCGACCTCAGCATGCTGGTTTGTGTGCCATTAAAACCTCATGTGTTTGCAGCAAGCTTGACTGTTGTGGCTTTCTGGGCTCTCGATCCCTGAGACTTGAGTGAGGGTCTCCCTTAGGGGGTCCTACACTCGAACTAAGAAATCTGCCTGCCTCTGTCTCCCGAGTGCTGGGATTAAAGGCATGCACCACCACGCCAGGCTGTCTTTAATATCTTTACTTCTTCCTTGACCAAGTTATCATTGAATAGAGTGTTGTTCAGCTTCCATGTGTATGTGGGCTTTCCGTAGTTTTTGTTGTTATTGAGACCAGCCTTAGTCCATCTGATCTGATAGGATGCATGGGATTATTTCAGTTTTTTTGTATCTGCTGAGGCCTGTTTTGTGAACAATTATATGGTAAATTTTGGGGAAGGTACCGTGAGATGCTGAGAAGAATGTATATTCTTTTGTTTTAGGATGAAATGGTCTATAGATATGTTAAATCCATTTGGTTCATAACTTCTGTTAGTTTCACTGTGTCTCTCTCTGTTTAGTTTCTGTTTCCATGATCTGTCCATTGCTGAGAGTGGAATGATGAAGTCTCCTATTATTATTGTGTGGGGTGCGATGTGTGCTTTGAACTTTAGTAAAATTTCTTTTATGAATGTGGGTGCCCTTGCATTTGGAGCATAGATGTTCAGAATTGAGAGTTCATCTTGGTAGATTTTTCCTTTAATGAATATTTCTTATCCTTCCTTATCTCTTTTGACTACTTTTGGTTGAAAGTCGATTTTATTTGACATTAGAATAGCTACTCTAGCTTGTTTCTTGGGACCATTTGCTTGTGAAAGACTCAGGATCTTTCACTTGGAAAATTGTTTTCCAACCTTTTACTCTGAGGTAGTGTCTGTCTTTGTCACTAGGTGTGTTTCTTTCTTCTTTTTTTTTAAATATTTTTTATTATGTATTTTCCTCAATTACATTTCCAATGCTATCCCAAAAGTCCCCCATACTCTCCCCCCTACTTCCCTACCCACCCATTCCCATTTTTTGGCCCTGGCATTCCCCTGTACTGGGGCATATAAAGTTTGTGTGTCCAATGGGCCTCTCTTTCCAGTGATGGCCGACTAGGCCATCTTTTGATACATATGCAGCTAGAGTCAAGAGCTCCGGGGTACTGGTTAGTTCATAATGTTGTTGCACCTACAGGGTTGCAGATCTCTTTAGCTCCTTGGATACTTTCTCTACCTCCCCCATTGGGGGCCCTGTATCCATCCAATAGCTGACTGTGAGCATCCACTTCTGTGTTTGCTAGGCCCGGGCTTAGTCTCACAAGAGACAGCTATATCAGGGTCCTTTCAGCAAACACTTGCTAGTGTATGCAATGGTGTCATCGTTTGGAGGCTAATTATGGGATGGATCCCTGGATATGGCAGTCTCTAGATAGTCCATCCTTTTGTCTCAGCTCCAAACTTTGTCTCTGTAACTCCTTCGATGGGTGATTGCTAGGTGTGTTTCTTGTATGCAGCAAAATGTAGGATCCTGTTTAGGTATCCAGTCTGTTATCTATGTCTTTTTATTGGGGAATTGAGTCCATTGATGTTAAGAGATATTAAGGAATAGTGATTGTTGCTTCCTGTTATTTTTGTTGTTAGAGGTGGAATTATGTTTGTGTGGCTGTCTTGTTTTGGGTTTGTTGAAAGAAGATTACTTACTTGCTTTTTCTAGGGTGTAGTTTCCCCTCTTGTGTTGGCATTTTTCATCTATTATTCTTTGAAGGGCTGGATTTATGGAAAGATATTGTGTAAATTTGGTTTTGTCATGGAATATCCTGGTTTCTCCATCTATGGTAATTGAGAGTTTTGCTGTGTATAGTAGCCTGGGCTGGCATTTGTGCTCTCTTAGTGTCTGAATGACATCTGCCCAGGGTCTTCCAGCTTTCATAGTCTCTGGGGAGAAGTCTGGTGTGATTCTGATAGGTCTGCCTTTATATGTTACTTGTCCTATTTTCCTTACTGCTTTTAATATTCTTTCTTTGTTTTGTGCATTTGTTTTTATTATTATGTGATTGGAGGAATTTCTTTTCTGGTCCAGTCTATTTGGAGTTCTGTAGGCTTCCTGTATGTTCATGGACATCTCTTCCTTTAGGTTAGGGAAGGTTTCTTCTATAATTTTGTTGAAGATATTTACTGGCCCTTTTAGTTGGGAATCTTGCTCTCTTCTATACCTATTTTTCTTAGGTTTGGTCTTCTCATTGTGTCCTGGATTTCCTGGAGTTTTGGGTTAGGAAATTTTTGCATTTTGAATTTTCTTTGACTGTTGTGCCAATGTCTTCTATAGTATCTTTTGTACCTGAGATTCTCTCTTCTATCTCTTGTATTCTGTTGGAGATGCTTACATCTATGATTCCTGATCTCTTTCCTAGGTTTTCTAACTCCAGGGTTGTCTCCCTTTGTGAGTTCTTTATTGCTTCTATTTCCATTTCAGATCCTGGATGGTTTTGTTCAATTCCTTCACCTGTTTGATTGTGTTTTCTTGCAATTGTTCAAGGGATTTTTGTGTTTCCTCTTTTTTTTTTTTAAAGATTTATTTATTTATTATATGTAAGTACACTGTAGCTGTCTTCAGACACTCCAGAAGAGGACGCCAGATCTCGTTGCGGATGGTTGTGAGCCACCATGTGGTTGCTGGGATTTGAACTCTGGACCTTCGGAAGAGCAGTCGGGTGCTCTTACCCACTGAGCCATCTCACCAGCCCCTTGTGTTTCCTCTTTAAGGACTTCTGTTTCCTGTGTTCTCCTGTTTACCTGTGTTTAAGGGAGTTATTTATGTCCTTCTTAAGTCCTGAATCACCATCATGAGAAGTGATTTTGAATCAGAATCTTGCTTTTCCCATGTGTTGGGGTATCCAGGACTTGCTGTGGTGGGAGAACTGGGTTCTGATGATGCCAAGTTGCCTTGGATTCTGTTGCTTGTGTTCTTGTACTTGCCTCTCACCATATGGTTATCTCAAGTGCTATCTGCCCTTGCTGTCTCTGACTGGAGCCTTTCTCTCCTGAGATCCTGGTTGTGTCAGAACTCCTCAGAATCCAGCTGTGATCCTGTGATTCTGAGATGCTGTGATCCTGACATAAAAGGATGTGTCAGACAGAGCTCCTGGGAGTCAAACTGCTTCTGGGATCCTGAAATTCTGGTGTGATCAAGCTCCTGATATCCTGTGATCCTGGTTGTGTTAGAGCACCTGGGAGTAGAGCTTTGTCTTGGTGTTGTGGGACTAGGTGCAGAGCCAGCATGCAAGGTCTGCTCAGGGCACTGGCTCAGACTGGAAGGCTCTCACACATTTTCAACTTCAAAGTCATAAAGTGAGATAAGTCAGGTTTGAAAGGAGCAGTCTGCGTCTGTATGTGCATGGTCATCCTATCCCTAAAGACATAAGTGAAATGGTGGTTGCCAGAGCCTGGGGCCAAAAAGTGTCAGTTACTGTTGGACATTTCACCCTTGAAAGTTGAAAGTTACTGGAAATGTTGATGTTTATATAATCCTACTATGGGAGTATACTTAAACCTCCTGAGTTGTACCCTTAAAAATAGTTTAAAATAGACAGGTGATGATGGTACATTCTTAAATCTCAGCACTTGGCAGGCAGAGACAGGTGTATTTCTGAGTTTGGTGCCAGTCTGGTCTACAGGGAGAGTTTCAGGACAGCTGAGGTGACATAGAGAAACCCTGTTTTGAAAAACAAAACAAAACAAAGAAAAAAAAAGTTAAAATGGGGGGAGAAAGGGAAGCCAAGATGGAGGCAGACAGAAAGAAGATCCTGATCCCGCGTGGTTCTAAATGCCACACATTTGTATATCGCAGAATATACAGCTTTGGTGACTCTCATTGTCAGACATGCTTGAACTCCTGATCCAACTTTCAGCTGGATCCAGTCAAGACACAGACATCAAAGTCTAAATCAATCATGGGTGTGGCTCCTTAAGGCCAACCAATTCCCCTATTTTTCCTACCCTTCTCCCTTCCTTCAAAATATCTCAACCCCCATATTCAGCTTGGAGAAGTTATGAAGAGTTGTCACCCCAGTTCCCTGGGCTTTGGGGCTGGAGGGGTTATTATAGGTTGTCTTTCTACGGAATGTAGAAATGGTCATAATGGAACAGGGAGGAAATAGCTAAAATTGATTGCATAGCCATAATTTTATTTGGTAGAACTCTTTTTAATTGTTACTAAGTTGAAGTCATAATTTCTTATTTTGGTACAGAATTAATTTTGATGCAAAATCAAGGTTTCCATTGGTACAAATTTCTTCTATTGATACAAAAAATTTAAAAGTACAGGGCTTAGACACAGTCCTGTAACTGTTATTATAAACTGATCTGAGATGTTTAAGCCTGTGAGTAGTTAACAGAGAACAGTCCAGATTACTTCATATAGATAATTGTTTTACGAAAACATCATAAATCCACAGAATGTGACATTAAATGTTATTTATTCACTTGTTATTGAGATAAATATGCTCCTAACAGCTTCACATTTGTGGATTCAAAGAAGCAGCCTAGCATCTTCCCTCCAGGTGAGGTTGTACATTGTGGCTAGGTCACCACTGGGCAGAAAATTGCCAATCTCTCCTGCAGACCTGTATTGTTCTCGAAAGGACACAATTTACACGTTAGGACAGCTTAGTTCTGCTGAGACAGAATAGGCTAGCCCTTAATATTCCTGATTCTCTAAGGTTTGTCAGATGATCCTTGGCCAGAAGGCTAAAGACATGCTCCAACTTCCTGAATTACTGGGGCTGCATAGGTAGACAGCTGTCGCTACAATTTGTCTCAGTTTTGAAAGCTATGTTAGGCTTCCTGTATATTTTAAATTAATGTTGGTCATTCTTGAATTTCTGATGAGGTTGAAAGACGACTTATAGTCTCATAGCCAACCCAGGTTATTTACATTGAGAGAACAGATTTGAGAGGATGATTTTTCAGATGGCATACAATCTAAAGCCAGGACATAAGTCAGGTGTAGAATGATAAGTCTTTTAGTTAGGACAGATGACATTGTTCAATCTTAATGACAAAAATGATGGACTGGGTATTAGGTCTATTTTATACCTTATAAGTTAGAAAATGGTAATAGCTAAGTTCAATTTATATTTTGAGAGACAGTTTTTTTTTTCATTTAATTAAACAGAAAGAGTGATATGTGGCAGGATTTTTCCTCTCCAATTACCTTAAAGTATTAGTGCAGCAGGAGGCCTGTGATTGGACAGGGAAAAGGGAGGTGGAATGAAGAGTTACAGGGACAGAGAGCAACTCAGAGGAAGGAAGAGGGGAAGCCAAGATGGAGGCAGATGAACAGGAAGAAGATCCTGGTCCTGTGTGGTTTTAAATAGCTACAGGTAGTTATGAATATCATATAGGGATAGAATAATTGGGATAACTTGTCTGATCTAGGTGGGCAACTTGTATCATTATCAATTGGCTCTGAAATTATTGTGCAGGCATCTTATGAATTGAGAATTTATTGATACGTAAATCTGACTTGTTAATTATAAAAAAAAGTGAAAATGTTACATCTCAGTTACGTGTATTTCACAATAAGTAAGCATTCCAACACTAGTTCGTGAGGCTTGCTGTGTGGCTCAGTGTGTGGTGGTTTGAATATGCTTGGCCCATGGAGTGGCACTGTTTGGAGGTGTGGCCTTGTTGGAGTAGGTGTTGGAGGAAGAGTGTCACTGTAGGCGTGGATTTTAAGACCCTAGTCCTAGCTGCCTGGAAGTCAGTCTTCTAGCAGCCTTTAGATGAAGATGTAGAACTCTCAACTCTTTCACCATGTCTGCCTGGATGCTGCCACGCTCCTGCCTTGATAATGAACTGAACCTCTGAACCTGTACGCTGGTCCCAAATACATGTTGTCCTTTATAAGACTTGCCTTGGTCATGGTGTCTGTTCATCGCAGTAAACACCTAAGGAAGACATACACAAAGTCCCGTTTCAGTCCCCACATCGAAGGAAAAGAAATACTGCTCATGTAAGATCTAATAGTTCCCAAGTCAAAGGAAATACATATCACCATTTTAATAAAAATAGCAATAACACAACTAAATCAATAGATAAAAATAAAACTTAGTAGCACAGTGGGTGTTGTGGTGCATACCTGTAATCCCAGCATGGGCATAGTGAGGCGAGATAATCATAAATTTAAAGTGTGTCTGGGTTTTCCAGAGTGACATCATCAACAAAAAACCCCAAAGTCCTAACCTCTTAAACAAACAGCTTAGTAGCAGAAATTGATCCATTATATAAAAACACCCACAAACAACTGAAATATGAGAACCTCATTACTAATATCTATTAGATTAGATTTTAAAAAAATCAATGATTGATCTATCATGCTCAAGATAGTGTGGGCCTGGGAAGAGGAAACGGGCATGGTGACCAATAGAGCATAAGAGAATTATGTGATAAACCCTTCAAAGTACCGTTGGTTGATTGTGAACAATTGTGCAAAGGCTAATGCGCTCAATTAATAGTTCTGGAGCAACGGCATTTCAAGTGAAATGTACCTTACTCACATCCTAAGCCTTACAGGAAAGTTTGCTTAAATCAATCTCAGTCTTAAATGTCAACTTTAAACGGTTAAGAGGGGGCTGAGGAGATGGCTAGTGGTTAAGGTGCTGGTTAGGCTGGAACCCATGCTCATCCCCTGTACAAGCTGGGAGACCCTGTCTGCCCACCTTCCCCCAATCAGACCCTCACAGAGAACCCCCCCCCCCGGCCCACTTGGAGAAAACTCCAGGCTATCATGTCATCCCTCCTCATCTCTGTGTTCCCAGTAACTCTCCCAAGAGTGCCTGCCCAGGGGCTCAGTTTTCGATCATGTATGGACACAAGCCCAGCTCCTATCTGGCACATTGTTGCTCCTCCCGGAAGCTCTATAAAACCCCCTTACTTTAGCCCAGATGCCCGACTTCACTGACCTCCACCTGTAAGATCAGAGAACCCACCTTAGATCTGCCTTCTAATAAACTTGCCTTTATCTGCTTTTAATCTGGTCTTATCTGGCCTGTAACTGCATCACTGAGGGAGAAAAACTGCCTATCAGTGCTTGATGCACAGATGTGAGAAATTAGATTTCCAGAACTCATATACAAGCTGAGTGTGGTGGCACATGCTCGGAATTGCAGCATCAAGAAGGCAGGGACCGACAGATCCTTAGGTTTCCTGGCCCTTCACTCTAGCCTTTTCTGTTCGATAATTTCCTGAGTGATGAGGAACCCTGGCTCAATAAAACAAAGATAGATAGATGGATGGGTGGATGGACAGATGGACGGTCAGATAGGTAGGTGGAAAGAAAACTAACGTTACCCACATCCTCTGCCTCCCATATGCATGAGGTCTCACTCATACAAGCATATATGTAGACAAGAATATGCATGTGCGCGCGCGCGCGCACACACACACACACACACATGTTCCGGATGGGAGAGACTATATTCTGTTTGATTTTATTTGAATGACATTATGTTGTAATGACAGAACTTTTTCTGGGGAGATGTAATACACATGTCTACATGCTCCATATAGAGAACTCATGGCAAACAAAAATACCAATAACACCAAAGTCCAGTTTAGTGGACTAAGGAGTTTAATTGGGGTTGCTTACAGGAATGTGAGTGAAGGGTTACTCACAGGAGAAGAACTGACTCAAAGACATCTACATCACACCAAAGCCCTCCCCAGTGCAAGTGACAGCTCACAAAGCTGGGAACCTGGAGCACACTGCACAGCCTGCAGGCAGCCCAGCAGGTTGAAGGGTGTTCTTACCATGTGCCTCATTTGGTCTAATCGTCTTCCAGGCGGCTCAGCTGGCTTCTGTTTTTTTCCAGGCTGCTGCTCTGCTCTCAGTCTTCCTGGCAGCCTCTTTGAAGGTTTGCAACTCAGCTTTCTCAGTCTTCTTGGCAGCTTAGCTCATCTGAGTGTCTTCTTTACAACTCAATTTACCTTCTGTCTGAAGGGGGACTTTCAGCTTTATGGCTTCCCCTGGCATTGCAGGGGGCCTAGCGAATCTTGTCAGTTTCAGGGACTTCCTGAAACTATTTTGAGTTGTTACCTTTCTGCCTACCGGAACTCTCTCCTCAATGGGATGTTTCAAGCTTGGAGGAAACTGTTATACAATGCGTACTAGGTAAAGCGACCTAGGGTGAGGAACAAGACGGTAGCTGCCAAAGGTTAACTTTAGCCATACCACACAGCAGGTGGCAAGTTGGGGTACGATGAAACTCCTCTACATTTTTTTAAAAATGCTGATTTATTTATTTTATGTATGAGTGTTCTATCTTCAGGTACACCTGTGTACCATGAGAGGGCATCAGATCCCATTACAGATGGTTGTGAGCCACCATGTGGTTACTGGGAATTGAACTCAGAACCTCTAGAAGAGTAGCCAGTGCTTTTTTTTTTTTTAATATGACTATATATTTTTTTTTGTTCTGTTTTTTTTTTTGTTTGTTTGTTTTTTGTTTTTTGAGACAAGGTTTCTCTGTATAGCTCTGGCTGTCCTGGAACTCACTTTGTAGACCAGGCTGGCTTTGAACTCAGAAATCTGCGTGCCTCTACCTCCCGAGTGCTGGGATTAAAGGCGTGCACCACCATGCCTGGCTATATTTAATTTTTTATTGGATATTTTCTTTATTTACATTTCAATGTTAATCCCTTTCCAGGTTTCCCTCTGCAAACCACCTATCTTTTCTCCCTCCCCCTGCTTCTATGCGGGTGCTCCCCTACCCACTCACTCACTCCTACCTCACCGCCCTGGCATTCCCCTACACTGGAGCAACCAGCCAGTGCTCTTAACCATTGAGTTATCTCTCCAGCCTGTTCTACATCTTGATTCTGTGATCCTGATTACATGACTACACACATTATCCAAAATTCATAGGAGAATGAATTTCACTGAGTTGAATATTCATTGTGCATATATGTATACATATACAAACACATACATGAATCCACACCCACAGTTTTATTTTTGGGAAAGGATCTCACTATGTAGACCTGGCTGGCCTGGAACTATGTAGACCAGGCTGGCCTGGAACTATGTAGACCAGGCTAGCCTTCAATTCAGAGATCTGCCTCTCTCTGCCTCTGGAATTAAAGGAATATGTACCACACTGACACTACAAAGAATTTTATATACATCTTTGTTTTCCCATTTAAATGTAACATAAATGGATTTGCAGAGTTTTAGATAGCTATAACTCCATAAAATGCTATTATTTCAAAGAAATTCAGGAATTTATCTAGTCAACAATTTAGAAATATAAGCTAGGCATGGTAGTTCACAGTTACAATCTCTGTATTGTTGAGGCAGAGGCAAGACTGCCTTAGTTTGAGGACAGTCTGGTCTTCAGTGTGAGACCCTGTAGGAATGAAGTCCTGGGACTAGGGGTTAGAGACAGGTCCTGGAGCTTGAGGGCCATCTAGCAAAGGTGAATTGGTGGGCAAGCTCCTGTTTTATAATAGACCATGTCTCAAAAAAAAAAAAAAAAAAAGATGGTGGAGATGGAGGGTGACACACAACTTCAATTTGCACATGTTCAATTTGCACATGCAGACATGCATGTGCACACATACACAAATCCCACAAATAAACAAAAAACCCCAAAACAAAAATAACAAACAACAAACCACAACAGAAACAAAGATAAAGGAAAGAAAAAGGGATTTGAGCAATTCCCAAGAAATGAAGTGCATGCCAAGAGCCCACCTGCACCCCTGAGATGCTGACCCACCACCTAAAGGACCTTCTGCACTAGAGTACAGCACGAGTCCTGCCCTGGACCTGAACCTGGGCCTCTCAAAGTTCAGGATGCTGCAGCCTTCTTCTTGGCACAGAGCACAGCTCAGATTAGCCTCATGTTGGACCCATGAATTGTTACCTGTGAGGATAAAAGTCGGAGTCATAGCAACAACAAACAAACAAAAAATGAAACATAATCTAAGAAATGCCAGTAATAGTTTAAACATTATAGTACATAGTATATAAAATGCTATTGAATATATATATTTTTTAAAGATTTATTTATTTATTATATGTAAGTACACTGTAGCTGTCTTCAGACACTCCAGAAGAGGGAGTCAGATCTCATTATGGATGGTTGTGAGCCACCATGTGGTTGCTGGGATTTGAACTTCAGACCTTCGGAAGAGCAGTCGGGTGCTCTTACCCATTGAGCCATCTCACCAGCCCCCTGAATATATTTTTTATGATGTGTTTGTTTGTATATTAACAAAGTGCATTATTTAGGGACATTTTAATGTTTTTGTTGGCATATATCAATCAGTCATAATGATGAGTTTCATTATGACATCTTACCCATGTACAGAATGTACTGTGGTCACATTAAAAATGTGGACTCCTTCACGGATTTGTGTACACCCTTGTGCCAGGGCCCAGTTAATCTCCTTTGTTGTTTGAATTTTAGAATATGTGCTACTAAAGCAAGCACAGCACTATTTTTGCCATTTTTATACATATATGCCATTTTCTTTTGTTTCTAGCCCCTCCCTTCCCTTCCCCATTCTCCACTCCCTCTGGCCGGCTCCGCCTCCCCCCAAGCAGTTCTTTCTGCATTGATGGCATGGCTATGATTCTACTCTCTTCTCATGAAGTGCACTCTTTGAATAGTGTTATTTATATATTACTATAAAAGCAAATGCAGACACTGGCCCAGTCATTTTCTCTTTTTGAGACAGGGTTATGCAGCCCTGGCTCTCCTCGAAGCTCCTATGTAGGCCAGGGTGGCCTCAAATTCACAGAGGTCCACCTGCCCCTGCCTCTGAGTACTGGGATTAAAATCGTGTGCCGCCACACTTGGCCGTCAAACATTCTCTTATGGAAAATGTTAAACCAAAAGATTGAAAGTCCCCCTTTATATATCACTCTCCATGATTAATCTGAAGGAAAAACATTTTTCTGCTGAGAAATTTGAAAAGATGGCTGTGTTTGTGCCGTTTTTGATTTTGTTTGGCAGAAAGGTTTTTAGGTACTTCTAAATTTTCAAATGTCATAGCAGAACTTTGCAGGTCAAAAACATTAATGAAAGGACATTTAAAATATATTTCACCTTACCAAAAGTTCTAAGTATAACTACAACGTATTTCACCCTGAAAGCTTATATACTAATATAATAAATGAATGAGGGGAAGGAAAGATGGCTCAGTGGTTGAGAGCACTAAATGCTCTTCCAGAGGTCCTGAGTTCAATTCCCAGCAACCCCATGGTGGCTCCCAACCATCTGTAACGGGATCCGATGCCCTCTTCTGGTGTGTATGAAGACAGATACAGTGTACTCATAGACATAGAATAAATAAATAGTTCTAAAAACAATAAATAAATCTTTGCAATAAGTTCATTAAAATGCTACTTGTTAGTAAATCCACCATGAACATTCTGTACCATGGGGCATACGTGGCATTGCTTCCCTGTGCTCCTTCGATACCTACAGTGCTGATATGCAAGAGCACACCAAGATAGAAGCACAGTATGACTGTAAAGAACTTTCCATTTTGAGACTGTTTGTGTTTTAGTGGTAGCAAACTTAAAACTCCTTGTGAACAAGTAACTTAACTGCATTTGTAGGAATCCACACACACCAAGCCAAGCCGCTCCCACCGTGACCGGCTTCTCTTTTGCAATCTTGGTCACTCCACAAGGATACATATAAAAATCTTACCCACGGGGCATTTTAAAAGCAACTTAAATGGCTCTAATAAGAACTGGTATACAGGGGGCTAGAGAGATGGCTCAGTGGTTAAGAGCACTGACTGCTCTTCTAGAGGTCCTGAGTTCAAATCCCAGCAACCATGGTGGCTCACAACCATCTGTAATGGGATCGATGCCCTCTGGTGCGTCTGAAGACAGCTACAGTGTATTTGTATATAGCAAATAAAAAAAACCTTTACTTAAAAAAAAAAAAAAAGAAAAGAAAAAAAGAAGCTGGGTGGTGGTGGTGGCACACGCCTTTAATCCCAACTTGGGAGGCAGAGACAGGCAGCTTTCTGAGTTCGAGGCCAGCCTGGTCTACAAAGTGACCTCCAGGAGAGCCAGGGCTATACAGAGAAACCCTGTCTCGAAAAACCAAAAAAAAAAAAAAAAAAAAAAAAAAAGAACTGGTATACATAAAATGTTATTATTAAGAAAATGCGGAGACAAAGCTGGAGAGATGGCCTAGCAGTTAAGAGTACCTACTGTTCTTGTAGAAGTCCTGAGTTCAAATCCCAGCAGCATGTCAGGTGGCTCACAGCTGCCTGTTAAGTCCTGGGGTATTTGAGACTCTTGGCAGCACCTGCATGCATGTACACACACACGCACACACACACACACACACACACACACACACACACACACACACACACACACACACACACACAGAGTAACAAGAAAATACACATTGCATTGCCCAGGAATTTAAAGTCATCTTCAGCTACATAGTGAGCTTGTGCTGATATTGAGATCCTGCCTAAACAATAACAAAGTAGACAAAAGTGGAGATGCAAGGGAAAGTAGACAGAGAAGAAATGTGTCAAAAAGAAACCAACAGAAGTGGTGAAAAATGGAAGAGATAAAATTGAACTGGCACTGGTGAGATGGCTCAGCGGTTAAGACCACTGACTGCTCTTCCAAAGGTCCAGAGTTCAAATCCCAGCAACCACATGGTGGCTCACAACCATGTGTAATGAGATCTGATGCCCTCTTCTGGTGTGTCTGAAGACAGCTACAGTGTACTTACATATAATAAATAAATAAATCTTTAAAAAAAATTGAACTGCAATCTCTGTAAAAAAAAAAAACAAGAAAAAATGTAACAAAATATGGTTGGAAAGTGATGGGCATTTAGTATAAACTGAGTTAAGAGATGCTGAAAGAGAATTTCTGAATGTGACCAGACGATTACACACACCTGCTCTGTCACTCAGGTTTAACTCAAGTTTCTTCTACCTCTACCCTCAAGTACGGAGATAACACACACATGCCACCATACCAAGATTAAAAGAACATAGTTCAAACAACACTTTCACGATATCAAAATAAGTACCAGTGAGAATGGAAATAGCCATGTCTATAGAATAGTCTACAGCACACTAAGCAGATATTTTTTTAAATTTTTATTTATTTATTTATTTTAAAGATTTATTATTATACTTAAGTACACTGTAGCTGTCTTCAGACTTGCCAAAAGAGGGCATCAGATCTCATTACGGGTGGTTGTGAGCCACCACGTGGTTGCTGGGATTTGAACTCAGGACCTTTGGAAGAGCAGTCAGTGGTCTTAACTGCTGAGCCATCTCATCAGCCCCAGATATTCTTTGTACCCAAAAATATAAAGATAAAAATCATAGTGTGGACCTCTATGGCTTTGGAGCAAACCTATGCCTCTTTTGTAGATGATTCTTTTATGCTTCTGTCTTTATATTTACCTCTGTGTAGAGATGGAACCATTAACCATGACATCACACCAAATGACCACAATACACTTCTGTATTGTACTCTGTATGTACATGCATAACAACAAGCATTCCATAGAAGTGGTGTGTAGGATATTGGATACAAGCAAGAATAAAGACAAATGCACAATAGGCATTTCCTCTGTCCACATCTGAAGCTTTAAAAAGAATTTCATGCAACAGATAAAGGAAGAACTTTAGGCCTGGCTTACAAATGGTTCCGTAGGATATGATGGCACCAACCAAGGTAGATGGCTGTGTTACTCTAGTCCTGATGAGAAGTAGCTCTGGGGGTGGCAGTGGAGAAAAACTCTGTTAAGGAGAAAGTTTAGCAGTTCAACTGACCACATTGTCTGGATTAGGGCATGGTCGGAGTGTGCTGATTCAAGGGTAATTTCTAACCTTTAAGCCCCATGAACTCAGAGATGACTGGATAACTGATGTAAAAAGGTAAGAACCGGGTATTGGATGGATATTTTAGAAGGAGTGGCAGAGTGGGCTATAAAGCCAATCCACAAAGAGCACCCGATGAAGGGAGAGCTTGTAATGGGAGAACATGAATGCCATTCACCTTTCCCAACCACCCTAGCGCTTTCTCAGTGAGCTCCCCTGCAGAGTGTCGGCCATATTGTCTGAAACAGAACCTTTGCAGGAGCTCAGCACATGTTCCTCTCACTAAAGTAACCTCGTAGCTCGGCTGGATACATTACTACTGCTGAGTCTCTTACTAGGAAAGAGCACAAACCAACACTGGGTGCGGCACGTTTCCTTGAGTGAAGAAATCAGCTCCCTCAAGAGTTTCATTATATTGACCATTTCCTTGTGGCACGGAAGAAAGATATTTTCAGTGAAACAGGCATGTATTCTATCTAGTATCTGCCCTCACTGCGTTATAGACCACTCCTGTTGGTATCACTGTCTGTGGACTCTCTGTCATCACTTTCATTGTATTCTGTTCAACAGTGCTTCTGGTTAATGAACTGAGCTCATGCCAAGAGGAAAGCGGCACTCTGCTCATACCCAGGGAACTCACTAATCATACCACGTACTTCATCTCTACGAAGCAACTGCCCCTACAGAACAGAATAATGCTTATGACTAAGTCTTGGTTGCATCAGACAACATCCTGAAAGAGTATGATGCCTCCAGTTCTTTCGTTTGTTTATTGTGACAGGACCTTCCTCTACAGCCCTGGCTGGCCTATAACTCACAGTAGCAATCCCTCTGCTACAGTCCCCGGAGGGATGGGATTATCTGTGTGAATCACCATGCTTGGGCGTGATGCCATCTTGCAAGAAGCAATGTACCATTTGGGTCAGAGGTCAAAAGATGGTGCCGCCCTTCCGGTTACCAGAATACAAGTGCAAAGCTGGGATTGGGTTGGGGGGGGATTGTTCAACTGGGAAAGTTCTAGCTGTGAAAGCATAGGGCCCATGTTCAACTTCTTAGGATCCTCGGATAAAAGCGGGATACAGTGGTGTGAGCCTGTTATCCCAGCAGGATAGGCAGAGACAAAGGATCTCGGGGTTCACTGGCCAGCCAGTCTAGCTGAATCAGAGAACCCCAGGTCCTGCAGGAGACCTGATCTCAAAGAGAAGGTGTTGAGTGGTTGAAGAAGACACCTGATGTTGACAGCTGGCCTGCATATGCATGTGTGCACACAGAGAAGGACACACATGTGCACAGACAGGGAGAGATGTAGCTCTTCTTATCATACTTGTTTGTAGACATTTTGCTTTCTGTGGCTTCCATACTGAACACTACTTAATAAGGGGTTATGAGTCCTATGACACTACCATGAGACCACCACAGTGGTTCCAATGAATGGAAAGAAGAAACTATTACTTGGATACTTAGTGCTCCTTACACCACCGGGCCACCTGGTAAACAAGGGATTTGTTGAATAGGGAAACTGAACCTGACTACAAAAGTAAATCTGGGCTGCTGCTACGCTGTCAGCGTGAACATGGTGGTATTGTCTTCAGTAGCGTGAACATGGTGGTATTGTCTTCAGTGCGAGGTGGTCTTGAGAGCACTTCTTAGTGCTTTAGCATCTGACAGTTAAAGTTGGTGGAGACCTTAGCATTCACATGAGCCAGCACTGTTTGAGCAGGAAGACTCACCAGGAACTTCGCCAGGTAAAGAACTCAGCCTGGCTGAGTGATGTAGGGTTTCTACTGCTGTGATACAACACCATGACCAAAAAGCAGGCTGGAGAGGAACGCGTTATAATTCCATATTGCTGCTCATCGTTGGAAAAAGTCCAGACAGGAACCCACACAGCGCAGGAACCTGGAGGCAGGAGCTGGTGCAGAGGCCATGGAGGAGTGCTGCTAACTGGCTTGTTCCATGTGGCTTGCTCAGCCTGCTTTCCCCGCCATGGATTATTAAGAAAATGCCTTGTGGCTGGATCTCATCGGTGGTATTTCCTCAAGGTTCCCTGCTCTCTGATGGCTCTAGCTTGGGTCAGGTTGACATAAAACTGACAAGCACACTGAGGAAACATGTGATAGTTACTAGTGTCAGCTAGGACCCTGTGGGGAGCTACAGATGCTGGACACAGGTTCTCTCATTGACAGGTATAGTCCCGGAGGCTCTGCAGTAGAGGCAACAGAGCAGAGCAGGGCTGGCCCAACGGGATTGCTTCTCTGCTGTCTGCTTCCACCTCTCTTTTTGCCCCCCCCCATCTTTTTTTTTTTTTTTTTTAAGATTTATTTATTTACTTTATGTACTAGGTTTCATTACAGATGGTTGGGAAGCCCTTTCTGTTTCTCTTTAAAGAGGTAATTAAAATGAGGTCATCAGTTGTCTGGTGAGATGGCTCAGTGGTTAAAAGCACTGACTGCTCTTCCAGAGGATCCTGGTTCAATTATCGGCATCCACATGGTGGGTTAAAACTGTAACTCTAAGCTGGGCCGTGGTGGTGCACGCCTTTAATCCCAGCACTTGGGAAGCAGAGGCAGGCGGATTTCTGAATTCGAGGCCAGCCTGGTCTACAAAGTGAGTTCCAGGACAGCTAGGGCTATACAGAGAAACCCTGTCTCGAAAAACAAAACAAAACAAAACAAAACTGTAACTTTAGTTCCAGGGGACCCAACATCATCACAGACACACAGTCATACATGGAGGAGAACCACCAATGCCCATATAAGTCATGAGAGAGAGAGAGATCATTAGTAGTGTAGGTGCTAATCCAATGAGTGATGGCCTTATAAGAGAGCATGGCATAGGCAGAAGTGATAAAAAGAGATTAGGATACAGGCACTCACATACAAAGATGCCCCTTTGAAGGTGGGACCTAGATAGATGGCTATCTGCAAGCAAAGTGGAGCCTTGGATGAAAGCAGCCCTGATATCTTTATCTTCTACTTGGAGCCTCTAGTATTATGGGACAGTACATTTCCATTGCATAAGCCACTCAGTCTCTTTTATCTTAGAAAATTAACGCAACCTCTAATATATAACTTTTATACTCAAGTAAGTCAGACTCTCTATTCTGCAAAAATAAAGTAATACTAAGCACCCAAGCAAACCCCACATAAAACAATCTTTTAAATGCTTTTTCAAATCTCTAGTAACTCAGTGCCTTGTGCAAGTGCTCCATCTCTGAGCTGTATACTCCCGCCCGTTCTGCTATACTTCATTTTGACTTTCTTTTCTCAGAAGCTTGAAGCCCATTTCCTTCTTAATTACCCCAATTAATCTCCAATTCCCAATGATAAAAAGGAGAGCATTCTCCAGTTTGGTTATTAATTCTTGTTTGGTAAGTAACACATCAATACAGTAGTCTCCCCTTTGCTGGAGTTTTGCTTTCCTATTCCAATTACCCACAGACGATATAGTTCAAAATATTAAGGACTTCCTAAATAGTTAGCTCCTCAAGTTTTTAGTTGCCATCTCACTCTGAGTATTGTGATGAAAATTTGCTCCATCCTGCTCTGGCCCAGCTGGATACATTTTCTAAACAACCTTATAGTATCCCAGGAGCCACACAGTCAGATCAACTGTTAAGTACGCAGTGCCTGAACTGGGTCCCCTTCAGTTAAGCCTGATGGTAAGGCTACACCGCCTCCATCAGCACCCCCAAATAAGGCAGAAGAAGGCAGGGCTCCGAGAAGGGATGGATTTCATCTCTCCTTTCTTCAGGGGCAGCTTTCCTGATGACGGTTCACCGACTTGGCATGCTAAAGTCGCCCCTCGATCAGAGGGATGGCAAGCTAACTCTGGTTGTGGGGTACCCGCCAGATCGGCGAGGTGGGAAGCAGAGCTTCAAGGACCAGCGAGATGGCTGATTGGGTCTAGCAGGCGAGGTGTGTATCCCCGCCAGGCTGGAGTAAGGAGACTCGGGGAGGTGGTGTCCAGGGCACAAGCAACCTCGTCTGCCTTACGTAGGCTCACGAGCGTCCGTTTTATAACAAGCCACTGCAGAGCCCCGTGAGGCCAGGAGGACGCCGCTGGAATTAAAACCGGATCAGACCCTGGTTTCGTCACCTTTGAATTATGTAAGCTAGAGCAGGGCACCGAACCTCTCCTGAGCCTCTGGGTCGCTTCCCCAGAAGGAAGGATGACAGTCCCCGCCGCGCCGGGCGCACGCGTGACTGCGGGCGCCTGCCATCGCGCCCTTCGGGGCGTGCGACCACGGCCGGAGCGCTCCGGGCAGCCAGCGGGCGGGAGAGCAGGAGGGAGGCGGCGCCGCGAACTCGCCGCCGGTGCTGGGCCGCGCTCCCCGCGTTTGAAGTCTCCGGCGCGGCCGCTGGTTGGCCGGCGCGGGTCACGTGCGCGCGGGCAGGAGTTTCCCCGACAGCTGGAGGCTGCGTGGGATCCGGCGGCGGCGGCGGCGGCGGCGGCAGCGGCGGCGGCGACGGCGGCGGCGGCGGCTGCAGCTCGCGGCGCGGCCTTCCCCGCCCCCTCGCCTCCGCGCTTCCGCCGGCCCCTCACCCCGGCGCTGACAGACCGGCGCGCGTCGGCAGCAAGCATGGGCGACAAGAAGAGCCCCACCAGGTAGGGCACCCGCCGGCGGAGCGCCCGCGGCCCGGGGATCCCGTGGCGTGGCGTGGAGCGGCGCGGCGCGGGGCGCGCGTGTGTGTGGGGGGAGAGGGGGTGCGGCGCGGCGCGGCGGGGCGCGCGGCTGCCCACAATGGGCCGCGATGGCGGCCGGGGTCAGCGGCCGCGCTCCCCTCCCCCGCGCGGCGCCGGGCGGGGCGGGGGTCGCGGGCCGGGCGGGGCGGGGCGCGGGGCCGGGCGCGGCCTGCGGCTGACCCCGCGCTGCGTCGTGTCCGGTTGTGTCCTGCAGGCCGAAGCGGCAGCCGAAGCCCGCCTCGGATGAGGGCTACTGGGACTGCAGTGTCTGCACCTTCCGGAACAGCGCCGAGGCCTTCAAGTGCATGATGTGCGATGTGCGGAAGGGCACCTCCACCCGGTGAGTCCGGCGCGCCCGTGGATCCCCCGCGGGGGCCCCCCGCGCGACGCGGGACGGCGGGGCGGCCAGCCAGGCGGCGGCCGCGGTGGGGCGCGACCCGGCTGAGCCGCGGCTGGCGGCGAGGGCTCGGTGGTGGCGGCGGTGGTGCCTGCTGCGGAGGATGAATTATCGGTGGGGGTCGCCGGCCGCTGCCGTGCAGTGCCGTGCGGTTCCGTGCGTGACCGGTGCGGTGCCCCCGCCCCAGCCGGGCGCAGAGACCGTGGTCGCTGGTCGCATTGTGGTGTTAGTGTGCGGGGAGGGGGCGGGGACGGGGAGCGGGGAGCCCGGGCGGGGGAGGGGACGGAGGAAAGGCCGCGATGTCACTCGGTCCCCCTGGGGAAAAAGTATCGCTGTAGGATCGTAATGGATTAAACTTTCTTAGTAACGGATGTCCGGAAAGGGTCAGGCCAAGGTTTCGCGTCTGGCTTTTTGTTGTTGTTGTTGTTGTTCTATTTCTGTAATATTTTTTACAGTTAAGTAGTTGGTTGGGAGGTGAACCCAGCAACGCAGTTTTACTCCAGTGCCTGGATATTTTTACACAAACGAGATGACATGATCTTTGTCTGTTTCCGGCCCTGAATTTGTTGTATGGTAGGCATATAGTATTATAATTGTCTTTAAAAAAAAACATTTAAAAGAGTTAAATTTAGGAAATTCGAACTCAGTAGCATTCTTGATCTGTCTCCACTTGGTCCTAGTTCCCTTGGGAAGGCAGCCTTTAAATCTACTTCTGCAGTGATTTGTAGCAATATTTAAGTAAGGTATTTATTTTGCTGCTATGAAGCCTATTCAAATACATATGATTACAGAATAGGGGGAATTTTCTGTTTGAAACAGAGGGCCTGTATAATTTTGACATTCTAAATAGTCAAAGTTATTTCTAAAAATGATGTATCCTGTTTTTTTTAAACTCAGTTTATAGAATTTTACTAACATTGTACGTGTAGAGACATGTCAGGATTTTATTGTTTCCACAATACTGCTTGCTTTTGACATACCTGTCTTATAAATCTCAATAGGTTTTTACTGCGAATTCTCATTTACATTGAATACAATATTTTCAGTATTTCTTGGTGTCTATTAAAAAGCAAGATTTTAAATCCCTTTTAAGTTCAAGGAAAGATTCTAAAAAGAGAAACTACTTGCTATTTCTGGACTCACGTTTTAAGTGTTTTGGAAAGCACGGTGTATATGTCTATATAAGGATATATATAGCCATGGAAATGGCTTAGTGTATAATATACGTGTATTTGTAAATGAGCAATATGGAGATTGAGATCATTTGACTTGGGTTTTTTTTTTTGCTTTTGTTTTTCTATTCTCTCATACTTTTAGAAGAACACTGGATTAGAAGAGCCTATTTGTTTCTTTGCAGGGACAGCAAGGATGGGGGGGAAGTTGGTATGTCCTACTCCACAGCCAGTCTTGGGGTTAGAGGAGCCCCCGAGAAGTAGAGTAGGTGGTGACACTCAGAAGAGAAGCACTAGGCTGAATCCCTGGCTCCTGGAAGAAGAAGGATTGTAGCACACAGAGGAGCTGGCCCACAACAGAAGTGGGCCTGCTTTAGAGAGGCCTGAGACCCACCTGCAGGCCCCTGGCTTTTTTTTTTTTTTTTAACCAGTAGATCCAATTTTTAGTGGTGGAAACATTACTTGAGGAGGACTCAGAGAAGCATTGTCATTTGGATTGGAAGTGAAGAGGCTCTGGGCCACTCACCAGAAGTCTAAGGGACTCTCTGTTCCTAAAAGTAAGTGCTCGGCACAGTGTCCCTCTCAGCTTCTTCCTCTCTCTCTCTGAATTAATTGTCTCCTTTGACTTTACCCCTAAGTGGACGACAGGAGTTGTAACTTCTCTGTCGTCTGTTACATTTCCTTTTGCTTTTCCCTGAGATCCGTGTTTGGATGGATCAGTAGAACATGGCCTCGTTAATAAGTAGATGCTGGTTACATGCAGTGTTTCCTAATAGGAGTGACAGGAAACCAGTGAAGGACTGTGGGACACAGATGGAAGGCAAGAGTTGAGTGGTCGGGGGACATTGTTCCCCCAGTTGATGTGTCTGTTAGCAGATAGGATGTAAAGAGCGAGGCTGGCAGGAAGGAGAGCAGGGAGGGGGCAGCTGCAGCACACAGGGACACAGCTTGCTAATGACTTGTTTGTGTGACCACAGCCAGCATTTGGATCCCTTGGGCCAGAACAACCTCTGAACTGAATCTGTTCGAGTTGCCAATCTCGAAGGCAAGCCTAAGCTATTCTAGATGTCTGAAGCCTTTTCTTCTTTATAGAAGATGGGCTCATAGTGTTCCTTTAGCTATTTTACTGGGATGGATGTATACTTACATACGTGTATGTACACACATGTACTCTCTAATTAGAGCACCTGATGCCGCTGCTCTGTGTCGGAACAGGCGATGACTTTCTTTGGCTGCATCTTTGGTAGGCCATGCCATGCTGCAGAATGAGGCTATCCTCATACGATATATGCCACAATTCCTCGGTTAATAAATTACATCCTATAAATTTATGCCATTTTATCATCGAATTTCATTTTGTATTTGATGGCTTTAGTTTAAACTTGATTAATCCTTTAAAAAAATCTAGACTATAAACAATTTACTTCAAGGATATTAAATTTCTGTATCGTGCTTTTATGAGAAGCAATGATAAATGTAAAACAAAACGACACTGCCACCCCAAAAAACAAAAACCAAAACCCCTCGGGATTCTTTTGAGTCAGCCTTGCCCTGTATCTCAGGCTAACCTTGCACATACAGCATTCCTCTAGCTGGAGCCTCCTGAGTGCTGGGATTACAGGCAGGAGCCACCCCAGATAGGGACCAAAAACAAAATAAAAACTAATGAGATAAAAGCAATAAAACAAAGACATCGTCAGAGGCGCTGCCTCGTCCTTTATAGCTGGCTTTTGTCTTAAATTCAGTAAGTCTAATAGTGTAAGACTTTGGGAAATAAACCATTCCGTGTCATAGAAAGGGACGTATGTAGTGTTGCCTGTGAGGGTAGTAATTGCTGATGGTTGAATTAAGACGAGTATCCTCATGGAGGAATAGAAAATTACTTTCTTGCTGAATTTGGATAGCAGATGGTTATAAATAGAGGTGACAACACTGTTAGCTTTGGTTTTGAACGCTGATCTAAATGAGAGCTGGTAAGTTCTTCCAGTCAGTCAGATGGCCAAGCATAGCAGGTAATGAAGGTTTAAAGAGCTGGTAAGTTCTTCCAGTCAGTCAGATGGCCAAGCATAGCAGGCAATGAAGGCTTAAAGATAGGTCTCCCCTTGGGTCCGTTTGGGGAGATAAGGAAAAGATGTCACAGTAGAAAAAGTGTTAGTTTTTATGGTAGGTGAGCCTGGTAACAGGTTCATACCTCATTTGAACTGTGGCATTCAGCAAAGTTTCTTTAGTATATTTGGTTATACAAAACCTGAGTTAGGTACTCACTGTAACGAGGAAATTTTGTGTTTCTTTGCTTTTGGTCGTGTTTTTATGGGTGAGAAACACTTTGGAGTAAATACAATTTTATAAGTGAGGGCTGGAAAGGTGGATCATTGGCTAAGGGCAGCAGGTGCTCTTTCAACTCCTGGGTTCCATTCCCGACACTCATGTGGCAGCTCACAACTGACAATAATTCCAGTCCTAGGGGCTGTGATGGCTTCTCCAGGCCTTTGGCAGTAACAGGCACATACATGGTCTATAGATACAAGTGCAGGTACAATACTCATACTCAGAAATGAATAAATAAAAATACATTCTTCATGAGCTATGTTTTTATTTATGAGCTGATTAATGGTAACAAGTTATTTCAGTTTCTGTGAATAAATTCTAAAGTACACATTTTGAAGAAACCTAACGCGGCCAGTTATTTTCAGGTGAAAATCTTTACAGTGTACTGCTGTCTGTTACAGTGGCTGTTTGTTGGTTTGAGGTGAGGTTTGGGACCAGTTCTAGATACTAGGTATAGAAATAAGAGAGGCAAAACAAGGGCTGTGTACTGGTCTGGGCTTTCTGTTGACATACACAGTCCTGGTCCTCCACTATGTGAAGAGCAGTTGTGCTTGTTAGTCAGGGACTTGTTCTTGAGGGTTTATTCTCGGGAACCTCGGGAGCTCTGAGCACGCTTACAAGAGTTAGTGATGCCAGGTTGTTCTTTTTACTGCTGACCGTTGTGAACAGCGCAGAGGCATGGGGAGGTAAACGTGTCCGTCAAAGTAGAGGCACTGCTGCCAAGGTTCATCGTCCCCTTTCCCACTTAGTGAAAGTCCACCCCAGTGTCACCTAAGGGGGCTTGTGAAACATGACACAAGGCTGGTTTTGTCAAGTCTTTGCTCTTAGTCTGACAGACGGGAAGTACATAGAGCACGGTACTGAAGGCCAAGTGCCTGATGGCGGCCAAGGGGGACACTTGTGTTGCCTTGGCACAAGTCGATCTGACTGTCTTCATTGTCATGAAACGTCGTTTACACGTGAAAGGCTACCTGGAAAACCATAAGTATTCAGATGCGAATCTCTCATACATATTTTCTAAAAGCAAATTCAGTTAAGTCTGTCACTCCTAAGAGAAAAATTGACAGTGTTTTTTATCAGTGATATAAGTCAAGTGAAAACTATACTTTTGCAAACCCATAGTCACAGTAATGAGTTTAGTGCTTCTCATCTTATTTTCCTGTACACTACTTTTACTTTCTGCTTTTCTTTTTATATATATATATATATTTTTTTTTTTTTTTTCTGGTAAGACTGGTGTTGATACCAGTGAATGTAATTTCTGATATTTTCATGAAATGTCTCCACATTTGGAAGATCTGTATAATTTAGTGAGCTGTTATTTCCTGATAATCAATGCAGTGTGTGGTGTTAAAGAGCCATGCATAAATATTCAAAGTACAAAACAGAAAGGTTTTTAAGGAAATGTCTTGAAAATTTAGTTGATGTGGTTTTAGGTTTTCCATTGCAGCTAAACTTTAAGAAATGACTACTTAGTAAGAAGAATGTTCATAATTATATGAAGGGCCACTGAGGCTGAGGTGTGGAGGTGTAAGCTTGTTGTTCTAGTGCCTTGGAAGTAGAGGCAGGCATATTGCAAGTTTCAGGTCAGCCTGGGCTACAATGTAAGACACTGTCTTTGCAGAAAGAAAAGAAAAGAAAAGAAAAGAAAAGACCCTTTTCTTTTTTAGCATACCTATTGGAGTCTAAGTATATTTCATGCTTTTGGGCCAAGATAACATAGTACAAAAATTAACTGCATAAATAGGTATAACAGAACACACTTTGGTTAAGTAGATTTTGGGACGCTTGTTAAAAACAAACAAACAAACAGACAAAACCCCAACCCACTGTATACAAAGTTGCTGTGTTTTGGAAGATGCAGAGACTTTCCCCTCTTGCAGGGAATCTATCACTGAACTAAATGTGATGTGTTTTAAAATGAACTGGCAAATCTATATTATATATTTGTGTGGTTTCTGCAAGGCTTCATGAGTGGTAAAGCAATGCTTTGCCCCTGGGCTGTGATCTCAGGGTTTTTCTTTCTAGTATAGTATACATAGATGAGCACTCATAAACAGAGGCTGGAGAGGTGGCTCAGAGGTTAAGAGCCCTGGCTGCTCTTCCAGAGGACCATGGTTCAATTCCCAGTACCACATGGCTGCTTGTAACTGTCCATATCTGCTGTCTCAGGGCGATATGAAGCCCTCTTCTGACCTCCTTGGCATTGCATGCATTTGGTGCGCACACACATACAGGCAAACACTCAGATACATACAATAAAAATACATTTAAATCTTTACAAAAACCACATAGGCATGTGAGATCCCGAGACCAAAAACTGTGAACTGCTAGGCTACAGTTTTACAGTCTTGGGTTTCTTTCCCTGAAGTAGACTGACTTGAACAGATACTTTCTCCTCCTTATTTAGTCTGATAATTGACTGCCTACCTTATGGCTAAACCTTATTCACTTGATTTCAGACTTCTTCCAGTGTCACCTTTTTGGTCTTTGTTGGTGGCTTTTGCTTTTTGAATGAAAATATTCTTTCCTTGATGTCACAAACACTGTTTTTCCTAGTAAGTCTCTGAAATTAATTTTTGCTTAGTCATATCTGACGTTTCTACATTCCTTCTCTTGGATGTGGCAGAACCTTCTCTCTTACCTAAGCTAGACAACATCATATTCTCAACTGTGACCCTAATTGACTGGGATTCTTCATGCACTGTTTGTCGTTCCTTGGTTGTCTCAGGTCCTCTGGTTAGTTTCTGTAGTTACAGTTCACAGTCCTGGGCCATTTCTTTCCTGAGATATTAGACTGATTGCTTTCTTTCTCAAAATGCTGCAAACAGCTTTTAAAAATCCTCTATAATATTGGTCCTTATATGTTTTAAAAAAGTGGTTTCTCAGTAAACGATGAGCCTCAGAGCATGATGCTCAGGTGCTGGGCTGTTCCTGGGCAATACTATTTCTGTGTGCCTCAGATAGGGAGGCAGAGACAGACGGAGAAACAGTTGTGCCTCACACCAGCTTGTGAACCAGTAAGTTTAATTGGGGTTGCTTAGAGGAGGAGCATGAACCATCCAAGAAGAGGCTTCCTGCTGCCAGTGTGTATATTTCATAGAGGAGAAGGGGTGACTCGTGCACCTTCTTACGCCTGGACTTTCTCTCCTGCAGATAGGAAATGTCTCGTCAGCTACACTGATACCAAGATGGCAGTGGCTGGAGAAAAGAGTTCTCAACAGTCCAGTCTGTTCTCTGGCTCTTTTTCATTTCTTGTGGTCTTTTTTTCACATGATCCCTGAGCCTTGATGTAAGATCATTTTCTCTTACTTAGGGCGGAACTTTGTGTGTGCTATTGTCCATGGTGAGAGTCACTTATCCTTGGTGTTTTGACTAGTTATGAGTCTGCAGTAGTCACTGACCGTATAAAATGAAGCTTGTTGGGCCAAAACCAACAACAGTAATAACCCATGAGAATGAGGAATAAACATAGAAGGTAGTTTGATAGGTTTTGCTAAATGGAGACGAGAGTTCCGCAACATTCGTTCATTTATCTTGCATCATACCCAGTAGCAAAACGGATGGACAGCAATAACGACTCCAGCATTTGCTATGACCTCCCTAGCTTCCAGCTCTCGTCCTGCCTAATAAGTACTTTCAGTCGTGAGCTCCTTCTTGGGGACCAGGTCTCGGAAGGTCATTGAATTCACTCATACCAGCCATGGGACTATTGAGCCACCAGTGGGCACATTTCACCTGGCATACTGATGACTTTAACATGAAGGGCACATGCTGAGTAGACCATTGGCAACAATTCTTCATCACCCTTTGTACTACCTTTCTCACCTGCAGATCGTAGCTAGTAGGACGTATGCTTTGAACTAGCCTCGCCTCATTTCTCCATGTCCTAGCACTGAAGCTCATTCAGTATCCATAAGGCTTCTAGACGTTTTTTTTGTTTTTTTCTTTTTTTTCTATCCATGCAGTGTACCTCCATGCAGAATTTTTTAACCATTGTTTTAACATTTGTAGGCACAGGTAGTTGTACAATTTTTTCCCCCTGTCATCCTTTTGGTTATTGGCACCTGACTTAGCCGTAAACTCAAGAATTTATAGTGTCCCTGGCCCATGCACTATGTGAGTTGGTTTTCTCACTTGTGCTTTTAGCTGCTCTGCCATGTTTTCATGATGCTGCTTTAATCCGTGTGACAGTCAGAGGGTAGCTTTCTGTAACCGAGGTGAGACAAGTGCATTGGCCGTGGGGTCCAGTCAGCAGGAAGGATCCTGTCACTCACCAGTTCTTCAATAGAGAGCAGCCTTAGGTAACACTGTTGTTTGTCTGTAACCCACAGTCATGGCTGTGTATCCCTAACCCTCATCCCTGTCTGCTTTTCAGTTGTGAGAAAGCTGACCTAAAGCAGCTTGGGAGGAAGGGCTTTAGTCTATCATTGAGGGAACCTGGAGGCAGGAGCTGCACTTTGGAAGAATGCTGCTTGCTGTCTGGTCCCCTCCGTCCTCTGCTACTTTCCTTCTGGAACCCAGGACCTCTGCCCAGGGATGGCACTGTCCACTGTGGGCTGAGCCCTCTGATGTCAGTTAGCAGTTATGAAGATACTCCACAGACATGCCCACAGGCCAGTCTGATGGAGGCAAGTCCTTAACTGAAGTTCCCTCCCTCAGGTTGGTTCCCATTTCCCACCCCAGGGCTAGGTAGGGCTAGCTCTGGGGCCTCAGGAGCTGCGCTTTGGTTGCCACTAAGGCTCTAAGTAGGCGGTGCTGGCAGCTGCTTTCTCATTGGCTACACCTAGCTGTTGAAAGGTCCCAAGCTGAGAGAACAGTTTGTGCTCCCTGAGGGTAGAGGTAAGGGTGGGGATACTTGCCCACCCTGGGACAAGTTAAATCTATTTTGTAGATAAATCTTGTTTATCCTTTATGCCTTCATTAAAGCTTTCCAGAGGCTCACAAGTATACAAAGTGGTTATGGGCACTTCTTCTAGAAACTAGTGCAATACAAATGGCATCATACATGCTTTTGAGTGGCACCCACATGGTGGTTTACAAGCATCTGTAACTCAGTTCCAGGGAATCTGGTGTCCTCTGGCATGCTGCACATACAGGCACACAGGCAGAACGCGTAGCATGAGTAGTAAGCAGTGGTGTTTACTGGTGAGGGGGCAGAGAACAGCTGCTTGTCAGGTTCACTTTCAGTGGCCATTAGTGGTTCTGGCAGGAGGAATTTGTCAAAGCATTTCTACTGCTAATTGGTACCTTACCACGGACACATAGAACAGCCTGTTCCTATGTAGCCTTCCATTTGCCAGTCTCCCTACGTGGCTGAGGAGGAGGAGTGCCCATCTAGTCACGGTGGGTGTCAGATCCAGAGCTGTGGCCAGGCCGCCTGACTGTGCTTTGGGAGAGAGTTTCTCAGACAAGCAAGCAAGCGAGCCAAGACTCTGCTTGTCTCCTTCCTTGAGGACATTACACTTGGTGGGATGTTACTGCTAAGTATCAACTGTCACCCCGGTACTAAACCACAGGGCTCATCTGAATCCTTGAGCCTTTGGTTTAAAAATCATATTTTCTCTTAAGTTATTCCATTTAAAGCTTGTAGTGAAATGTCATATCATTGTGGTTTTTTTAAGTAAGGTATTCACTTAATCAAATATTTGTTGAACGTCTATAGTGTTTGAGTCTTAGATTTTTACTCTTTCTGTTGTTACATAAACTGTCCTATGACAGTCATCTGCTTTGAACGATTCTGTAGAGATTTGATAATATTGTTTGTTTTGGAAAGTTGTAGAACTAAGATTTTAGGAGTTGGAGGGAGTCTTTAAAGAACCCCCAGAACGCAGGCTCATTTCCTGGGACAGACTGGTTAGGATTCAGGCAGTCTGCAGAGTGAAGAACACTGTCAACAGATTTGTAGTAGGACTTTATTGTTCCGTTTCTTGAATAAGTTAAGGCCACTGTTGTTTGCAGGCCCCCTTTGGGATTTCAGCTACATTTGGAAGAGTTTTGTAGTGTTGTCCTAAAGATCTAAGAGGCCGTGCTTAGAATCTGCTAGAATGAGGTCTTTACTGTTCGCGTTTTCTTACGCTGTTTGTCTTAGGACTTGAGGCTCTAGTCTGATATGTTGGTGGTGATGGTGATAGTGGGGAGATAGGCCAGGCCAGTAGCTAGTTAGTGTGAGATTAAAGTATCTGGAGGTCGAGGACCACTTCTGTCTAGCTGAGGGAGAATACAGACTCCCTACCAAGCGTTTAAGGATTTCTTGTAATTTTCTTCATACCTAGATATAGCTATATATCTTGTTAACAGCTAACATAAACACACTTCCTATAAGCAGGAACTGCAGAGCAGCACATGAAGGAACATGTCTGTATATAGCATGTGGGAGGCTGTGGGAGGAGGATTGTTTGCACCAGTCTCAGCCATTTACTTTAGATAAAGCATGATCACTTTTTTGGGCTATGTCAGTGCCTGACACATAATACTTTTTGTTTGTTTTTGCTTTTCAAGACAGGGTTTCTCTGTGTAGGCCCGACTCTCACTCTGTAAACCTGTAGACCAGTCTGGCCTCAAATTCAGAGATCTGCCTAACCCTGCCTCTCAAAGTACTGAGATTAAAGGCCTCTGCGTGCGCACATTCCCAGCTCACATAGGAAGCTCTTACCTCTTAGCAGAAGTCTTAGCAGGTCTTCTAAACCAGCAGGGAGGGCTCCAGCTGTGCCCAGGATGAAAGGTAGTTGTAGGCTGTTGAGGGGTCATGGGGCTGTGGTGGCATGCATACTTATTCTTTTTAAAGTTTACATGTCTCCAGGAAAATAATGAAAAGTCAAACGTGGGAACTTGAAGAGTTCTCTGCAGTTAGCAGCATGGTCTGGAGCTCTCATATTTGAATACGTACTGGCTGGATTTGTAAGTCAACCTGACATAAGCTAGAGTCATCAGAGAGGAGGGAGCCTCAGTTGAGGAAACGCCTCCATGAGATCCAGCTGTGAGGCATGTTCTCAAATAGTGATGGATGGGGAGTGTTAACCTTTTGTGGGTGGGGCCCTGGGTTCTATAAGAAAGCAGGGTGAGCAAGACATGGGAAGCAAGCTGTTAAGCCCCAACCCTCCATGGCCTCTGCACCAGCTCCTGCCTTCAGGATTCTGCCCTGCTTGAGTTCCTGTCCCAACTTCCTTTGGAGATGAGCAGCAAATGTAAGCTGAATCAAACCTTTCCTCCCTGACTTGCTTTTGGTCAGGATGTTTTGTGGTAGCTATAGAAACCTTAACTAAGACAGGATGGTTTTGTTTGTTTGTTTGCTTTTTCTGTGGCAGACTTTCTTGTTTGTTTTTTTTTTTTTTTTACCATTTTCTGTCTTTTTTGAGTATTAGTTCTTCTCATTTTTAAGATAGAGATTATACAAATACTTTTCTCACAGTTTTAAATGAAAGTAATGACTAAAAAGTGTTAGCTAAAGGAGTCAAATATGTGAGTGCTGATACAGTAATAGTCTTGATTGTAAATTATTTGGATTCCAGTATGCTTACCCATGATATCAGAACATAAAAGAGTAAGTAGTTCCTAATAAAATCATCTTTCATAAATTGCTTCAGTCAGTTTCTACCCTGCCTACCCTCTTCCTTTACTTACTGCCTCCTCTTCCTGGGCCTCCAATTTGTGTGTGTGTCAGGGGAGGAATGAGCATGGAGGAATTTAAAAATACAAGAATAAGTGAGTTTTCTGGTATAGTGATGTCGATTGTCATATATGTATCTTGACCAGAAGAGTATAGTTAACATTTTACTGTCTAAGAAGGACTCCAGTCCTGTAGGGTGGTAAGCAGTGTGTGCTGAAGTGTTAATAAGCAACTGCCCCAGAAGCACTCTGTGCTAAAGTAGTGGGTGTGGTCTGGAAGGATGTTGGTTTTGCTTCACTGTATCTTCCTTCCTAGAGTTTTCTTCCTACGGGAATGGTTGGTCCGAGTGTGACATTGCAGTCTAATGAGGCAGCTGTTTACCCCACCCGGCATTCTGGTGATGAGTAAGGGTGGTGCCTAGGTAGAGTGATGGATGTAGTGTGCAATGTCCCCAGTGGTTGGGGGTCTTAATGGAGCTCCTCCCTGCCTGTCTGCACCTTACGGAGGAGCTGAGGATACTGCATTGAGCTGTGGAGGCCTCTATTCCAGGAGCTCCTGGTTTCCACTCATTTCCTTTTCCTTTTTTTTTTTTAAAGAGTTACTTGTTTATTTATGTCTATGAGTACACCATTGCTCTCTTCAGACACAGCAGAAGAGGGCATTGGATCCACTACAGATGGTTGTGAGCCACCATGTAGTTGCTGGGAATTGAACTCAGGACCTCTGGAAGAGCAGTCAGTCCTCTTAACAACTGAGCCATCTCTCCAGCCCTTCAACTTATTTTCTTTTTTTTTTTTTAAAGATTTATTTATTTATTATATGTAAGTACATTGTAGCTGTCTTCAGACACTCCAGAAGAGGGAGTCAGATCTCGTTATGGATGGTTGTGAGCCACCATGTGGTTGCTGGGATTTGAACTCCGGACCTTCAGAAGAGCAGTCGGGTGCTCTTACCCACTGAGCCATCTCACCAGCCCCCACTTATTTTCTAAGGAACATTCATTTCATTTCATTTTGAGTTACATGGGGTACATTTTATTTCCCCCATTTTACTGGATAAAAGACCTTAATTTTCTGTGATTTTATTTTTAAGCATTTAAAAAATGTTTTCTTTCACTATCAGTAGCATGCATGATTAGAACCACAGCCAGTAGTGTTTCATTCTGACTTAGTCACACTTGCTGGTTAAATTCTAACTGCAGAGGACCATTTAGGAGAAGTAATCACAGCCATTGAGGAAGAGTTGGTTGTGGTCTGATGCACTGCCAGTGCAGAGGGAAGTGAATGGAATTTAGGATGTTCAGGGGAAAACTTACAGGACTAGGTTGTTAATTAGATATAGTTATGGGGATAGAATATTGGGTTATGTAGAAGAAGGACTCACAAATGGAGTCTGGCTTACCTATGTGATTGGAGTGTCAGGAAGGCAATAGTTTACTTTCAGTTTTGATAAACCCTAGCTACCCAGAGGAAGTCTGAGAGGTAGCTGTGCTCTAGCTATGTAGAGAAGGCTCAGGAGAGAGGGGCCATCAGTCCATCGTAATGGTTGGCATGTGTGACTAAGTGGAAGCCCAGGACGTGGATGAAGAAGATGAGAAGGAGTAGACTGCAGAGATGAAGAGAGAACCTCAGAAGACCTTGGAGAATGGCACCAGTCCTCTCCCTCCAGTGCTAGACAGTGAGCATTGAAGAACAAAGAAGCACAGAAGAGTTGGAGGAGGAAGAAGCCCTGGAGAATGTACAGTGCTGCAGAAGCTGGTTGAAGCGCTTTCCCCAGGATGGCCATGGACTGCATACATGTATAACACTCATTTACCACATCAAGGGCTCTCAGCTTCTCATGATAATTGCAACAACTTTGAATTGTATCTATTAGTTAAGTAGAGGGGATTAATATTAATAGGTAGAAAAGTGAATAAAATTATGTTATTAGCTAGCTTTAATGTCCAAAGAAGAATGCTATTATTATTTAGTAATATTTATTATTTAAAACTATACTTTTTTTGGAGGAGAAATAAATCTCTACATGTACATGTAGGTTTTACGTGTAGTTACAGAGTGTAATATAATTAATGTCCCTAGGACTTTGGGTGGAACCTGGTGTCATTTTTTTTTTTTAATTGTAAAGAAGTGTCACTTTGAAAATATGGACAGTTGGAGGCTGGAGAGATGGCTCAGTGGTTAAGAGCACACTGACTGCTCTTCCAGAGGTCCTGAGTTCAATTCCCAGCAACCACATGATGGCTCAGAACCATGTGTAATGTTTGAAGACAGCTACAGTATGTGTGTGTGTGTGTGTGTGTGTGTGTGTATATACATTATATATAAATAAAATTTATGAAAGAAAGTATGGACTGTTGCATAGCTAATTGTGAGTGCGCATATGTGGCTTGAGGAAGCTCCTGTCTTCTGTGTTTAGGAGGGGGACTCGTAGGACTCCACTGATCAGCTCTAAGCAGATGAGTGCACTGTTTATAAGTCTGTCAGGTCTGTAGAGTTCCAGCCATCCCTGAAGGACAGTGGGTCAGATTCAGGTTCTGTGTGAGTAACCGTTGCTTACAGCATGAGCCATTCAGAAACCACCGAAGACTTCAGCTGTGAAGATCAGTGAGCTGCTGGTGAAATCGGAACATGCTTCCATCTTGAGTTGATGTAGTGAGGCTGCTGCTGTTGATGGTAGCAGAGCTAGAAAGGCGGGTTAGGGACAGCCTTACGCTCACAGGATCCAAGCTAAAGTGGGCATAGATAAGATGGTAAGGACACCGTTTGAAGTAGAAAGACAAGTGAGGAACCATTTCTTGTGGAACTGACTTCTTAAATTTTTTAAAGTGTTGTGTATTGAACCCAGACGTTGAATAAAAACAGGCAAATTCTCTGCAAATGAATTGAACTCTTAGTCTTATGTGCACTTTGTTGCATTTGTGTATTTATTTGTCTCTGTATGGATTTAGAGGATAACTTTTTAGACTTGTTTTTTTCTATCATGTGGGTTCTGGAGATGAAATTTACATCATCCAGCTTAGCAGCAAACACCTTCACTCAGCCATCTGTGAAGTCTTTCTATGCACGTCTCAAGTGAGAGCGGAAGTAGTTTAACCTCAGTGATTAGAATTCAGCCTGGTAAGATGGAAAAGAGGAATTGTTACTGAAGCCTTGCTTATTGGTAATAAAGAAGGACTAACTTCCCTTTCAGAGGGAGAAGAAAGGTACGCAGGATGATGCTTTAGTTGTCATAGTAACTAGAACTGTTAACCATACTGTACTGAATTCACATTAGAAAACGTTGCCATTGTTTTACACAGAAAACGCACAGCCGTATTTTAGAGGTCCGTACCTAGAATTGATTTGAAGGTGGTTAAGAGCACTTGTTGCTCTTAGAGAGGACCAGGGTTTGATTTCCAGCACCCACATGGTACCCCTCGTCTATATGGGACTCCAGTTTCTGATATCTGCTGCCCTCTCTGCACTGCCTCAGGCACCAGGCACACACTCAGTGTACTTACATACATGTGGGCAAAGCACCAATGTGCCAACAGTAAAAATAACCAGTAAAAAAGTACTGACCTAAAGAATACTGCAGGACTATAAGCTCTACTTAAAGCAATTTAAATATTGGGACTGTTATTTGTCTCCTCTTTTTTGTTACAAAGCTGCAGTCAAGTTTTCAGTTGAGTTGCAGTCATTTCAGGGCCCACCAGAGTTTACAGTTAAACTCTGTGTTCATTATGGGAACCCAGAATGGAAGTAAAGCAAGCTGCTGAGGGCAGAGCAGGGCTTCGGGGACTGGCGCTCACCTGCACTTTACCAACAGTTTCTTATTTACGTGTTAGTTCTGAAGTGTCACTCAAGTAAGTGGACGTGCACTGGCCTCATATTTTCACTTCATAATTTGTTGGCAATGACATTGGGATATAGAAAACATTCACAACAGTGTTTCTGGCAAATTTTAATGTCTGGGTAGTTTCCATTACTAAGACAAATCTAATATAATGTCTTCTTATAGTTGTGTATTAGAATGATATTGATCATGACTTATGTAGTTAAAATGTGAATATTCAGAGTGTGTATATGTGTGTGATAGAGAGACATAGAGAGAAAAACAGAGACAAAAGAGACATCTAGAGGTAGAATCCCAGGCCTCATGCATAGTGGACAAGTGTCCCAACAGTGAATTATCCCTGCTACCTTTATCCTACCCAGATTCTTATATTGACTGCGGGGTGTTGAACCTAGAGTTTTGTGCATGTTAGGCAAGTGCTCTACAGTGGAGCTACTTAAGCCCTCAGCCCCACTCTCATTCCCAGGTAGCATCTGACTGTATAGAAAGAAAGCCCGGCATGACTTTAAACTCACTGCGTGGCTCAACGTGGCCTCAGACTAGTGGTGATTCTTCTGCCTAGGCAGTGAGAACACCATGCCTGGGCTCTATGTTATTTGAGATAGTTTATTTGTCTAGCCCAAGTGGCTTAAACAAAGGATCCTCCTGTGTCTTGATTATTGGGATAAGTGTGCTTCACCATGCCCAGCTAGCTACCACATTCTGTTTTTCTGTTTGTTCTGGTTTTTGTTTGTTTGTTTTGTTTTTTCTTTTTGAGACAGAGTCTTTCTGTGTAGCTGGGGATGCCCTGAAACTCCTTTGTAGACCAGGCTGGCCTTGAATTTATAGAGATTGGCCTATCTGGCTTTAGCTACCTCATTTTCTCATTTGAATCTGAGATTGATTTATCTATCTATCTATTTATTTATTTAAAGTTCAGACTGAGTCTGTGAGGTGACTTTCCTGATGAAATGTTCCGTTTTCAATGCTGAGGAGCCAGCCTTGGCTGATGCATATTATAATCGTAGAGTTTCAAGGCACTGCTATTGAGCAGAGCATCCCGACCTCTAGAATTAGAAATAAAATCTGCTTGGAAGGCATAGAGCTTAGTGGGAGAACATTGGCTAATGTGTGAGGTCTTGGTTCAAGTCCTGTTGGCACACACAGAGAACTTCTCCATTGTAGTTGATTTATGCAACAGCAGCAGTGCCGTGTAACTTTCACTCCAAATGCATGTTAGCCTGTTGGATCTGTGAAAATACTGTGAATGCGTCTAATGCTCTTACTTTTAAAATGAATTTAATTATACTTTAAGTTTAAAAGTCATATCTAAATGGAGTCAATATTTGCTTTAAATAAAAAAATTGGATATTGTTTTATTTGGAATGATGCCTTTTAGCTCTAAAAATATTTATATAATTGCTCTTGTAACCCATGTAATACATGTAAATTCTTTGTTCAGTGTGCTCCCCATTCTTCAGTGACTTGACTTTATGGGAGAGTCTGTAACTAAAAATAATGATTTAGATGACTCTTAAAAATAGTAAACTGAGCTTGGTGTGGTAGTGTATGTTTTAAATTCAGGCACTTGGGAGGCGGAGGCGGATGGATCTCTTGAGTCTGAGGCTAGCCTGGTCTACAGAATGAGCCCAGGATATCCAGGGCTTCACAGAGAAACTCTGTCTCAAACAAACTAAAACCAAACAACAGCCCTAATCTGTATATTACAGTTCAAAACAGAGATCTGCTGTCTGTTTCAATAACAAATGCATGGAGGTGGGTACTGGGGGAAGAAAAGAGGCTTGCTGAGCTCGGTTTGGTAGACTGTCTATGTGCAGCTTCTGGAAAGAGCACAGTCCCTGTAGTGGAGCAGGCACAGAGCAGGCCACATGGCAGGGCAGGGAAGAAAGCCCAGCAAGCTTAGTCTTCCTGCTTTGATAAGGGCTTACCCTTGTCCTAGTTCCCTGCCCTGCTGTGTCCCTGTGCTCAGCACTCAGTGTCACCACCGTGAAGACAGATGTGTGGTGAGACACACCTGGTGCCTGGAGTACCCAGACTGAATGAACTAGTCACTTAAAAATGAAATCCTTCATGATGGTTATACTTTAGACTTAGAAAATGGGTATCATTTCCCCAGAAAATGTGCATGATAAAATTAAATGTGAATCTAGCAAACATTTTAGCAAGCTGCTGTGAGAGACTTTGCTGTTTGTGCCCTGTACTAGAAACTTCATAACAGTGTTAAGATCTTCACAATCTAAATCTGTTTCTGTGGAGAAGTGCCTTTCTAGTGTTTTAGTCTTGCTTAAGTTTTAGATGAGACAGGAAAACTTAGAAACTTTGTTTAGTTTATTTCCACGGAGTAAAGAAGAGTGAGGCCACAGGGATCTTGCCTGCTGGCGTAGGGAGCTCAGGTGGTCGGTGCTTGCTTAGCGTTCAGGAAGCCCTAGGTTCAGTCCCCACTTGGCATAGACTGGGAGTGCAGACACATACCCATAATTCCAAATGGTTGGAGGTGGAGGATGGAGTATCAGAAGTTCAGGTCTAGCTTGGGCTATGAAACCATGTTTCCAAAGAAAGCTTAGAAAGATCTGGAAGGTAGGGGATGGATGTTCAGCAGTACAGTGGCTAAAGTGCTGAAGTCTATCTGTATTTAGTGCCACCAGGGCAGGAATGGAAGCCATCGCTGCATGTGACAGAATGCACATGTGGAGTTAAAGGCACTGGGATACACTATGTGTATAGAGGAGGAGGAGGAAGAAGAGGAGGAGGAGAAAGAGGAGGAGGAGAAAGAGGAGGAGGAGAAAGAGGAGGAGGAGGAGAAAGAGGAGGAGGAGGAGGAGAAAACGATCTCCCTGGAGTGTCTTTTCTTGTGTTTTCAGGTGTCCGTGGACTTGGGGTTGTTTCCTTCTTCCTCAGTCCTGTCCTTCCTGACTGCCTGCCTTTCTTTCTGGAGCTGAGAAACAACCCAGGGCAAGCACTGAGCTAAATCCCCAACCAGCCTTTTTTCTTTTTGAGTCAGCGTCTGTCATGGCCTGGTGCTTTCCATGTAAAGATAGGGTGGCTAGCCATCAAACCTTAGGAATCCACCTGTCTCTGCCTCCCTGCTGCCAGGATTACAGTGTGTACCACTCTAGCTAGCTTTTTAAATGTTGCGACAGTCTCTCTGTATCCTTGGTGTCCTGGAACTGGCTGTGTAAATCAGCCTGGCCATCAATTTACGCACATCCATCTGACACTGTCTCCAAAGGCCTGACACTGAAGGTGTGGATTACCTACAGCAACAACCAGCTTTTTTACATGGGTTGTACAGCCTTATACTTGTAAAGCAAGCATGGTATTTATTTACTAAGCCATCTCCCCAGGTCTCTCTTTTTCCTTTTGATTAGAATTTTTCTTTAAATGATAGACATGTTGGTACAAGTATTTAAGGACAAAAAAATAATTAAAAAATAGTTATTTTTCAGTGACTGGAGTGTTTTTTTACTTGCTAATAGTAATAGTAGTAATTTTAAAGACTTAATGACTTTTGATGTGAAGTCTAATGGTTGCTAGCCCACCATGTTAGTTGTGTAAATTTTAGTATAAAATTTACAGGGCTGGAGAGATGGCTCAGCTGTTAAGATCACTAGCTGCTCTTCCAAAGGACCCAGGTTCAAATCTCAGCACCCACATGGCAGTTCACAAGTGTATTTCCAGTTCCAGGGGATATGACACCCCCCACAGACATATATGGAGACAAAATACCAATGTAAATAAAATTTAAAAAAATAATTAAAAAAATTTACACGGTGGCCTGACAATCCTGAGAAATGGCAGATTTTCAACAACAATTTATTGTTATACTAATATTACAAAACAATGGTGATATTTCAGTGAAATGCAAGTTTCACAGCTAATTTTTGTTGTTAAAATACATCTGCCATGGGCTAGCGAGATGGCTCAGCAGTTAAGAGCACTGACTACTCTTCCAGAGGTTCTGAGTTCAAATCCCAGCAACCACATGGTGACTCACAACCATCTGTAATGAGATCTGATGCCCTCTTCTGGTGTGTCTGAAGTCAGCTATAGTGTACTTACATATAATAAATAAATCTTAGAAAATACATCTGTTGTTATATTGGACGTTTACAAATGAAATCTGTATTTTCCTTGTATTTCTGACTATGCCAGTCACATTTTTGTCCATTTTTCTTTTGGTGAGTAAATGTTTAGCTTTGTGATGCATTCACATCTGTTTTTCCTGTAGCACTACCCGAGTTAATAATCTCAAATAAAATTAAATAATCTTCTTGTTCTGATAGAGAAGAAAGTACTGGATCACTTACCAGTAACTGGAGTTCTCCTATTGGGTAATCTCCACAGATCCACATTCTCTGAAGCTATTGCGAATGCCTTGAGGACCAAGGGACCGTTGTGATCCCCTCTCAGGAAGGTAAGTGAGTGCCTGCAGCATGTCTCCAGCCTCCTAAACCCACCCAGCTTTCCCCCGTGTGCATCCGTGCTGCATGCCCTCAGTTCCCGGGATGCGCGTCATGACGATCCTGGAGATGGACAGAAGCGAGGGGTGGATCTGTGAGGGAAAAGACCCAATAGGATGATAGCTCACGTTACTGGTAAGTTCTGGTTTTCACAACGAGATTGTTTTCTCTCAGATTTCTTCTCTTTAGGAAAGTAAGAGGCAGGGAGTTGTTTTGTATACCTTTTTTTTTTTTTTTTGGTCATGAAAGCTATTAGTGATAGTAGAGCAAGCTATTAATGGATATATGCATAGGTATGACAGTGGATCTAAAGAACTGTTATTTAATAGAACTTTCTAAAAATTAGGTGTTTTAGATAAATTGTGTAACAATTCTAAAGTAGAACAGGAAAGCTACTTGCTAAACTCTTATGGATTTATTTACAGTATCACTTAAAATGAAATGCTTGAATTTTTACACATACAAGTTTGGTCAGGTTATTTCGGCAGAGTATTCTGAACAGTATTAGTAATAGTAGCTTTGTTTGTTTGTTTGAGGCAGGTGCTCACTGTGTAGACCAGGCTGGCCTTCTTACGTGTTTGTGTCTCTCAGGGGCTGAGATTTAAGTTTGTGCCCCCATGGCTGGCGTTTGGCTTTAGTCAACTATCAGTTACCCCTTTCCTTTCTTTCTTAGCTTTGGACACAGCAAGCATTCTCTGAGCTTCATTCTGCTCTGGCTAGCATTTTTTTAAAAAAAAGATTTATTTATCTATTATATGTGAGTACACTGTAGCTGTCTTCAGACACCCCAGAAGAGGGCACCAGATCTCATTACGGATGGTTGTGAGCCATCATATGGTTGCTGGGATTGAACTCACGACCTTCAGAAGAGCAGCCGGCGTTCTTAACTGTTGAGCCATCTCTCCAGCCCCCTGGCTAGCATTTTTTAAAAAAGAGGTTTTTAGTTTTATTCTTTGTTGTTGAAACTAGAATGATCAGGCTGGCTGCAAACTCCCCGAGTAGCTGAAGCTAGCCTTGAACTCCCGATCCTTCTGTTTCCACCTCCAGACTGTGAGGCTTACAGAGGTACCCAGCATGCCTGGCTGGCCAGCATGTGGTAGGTGGCAGTTTTCGGTGAGCATTTTAGTTTGATTGGAGGAGTACCTGAAGCATGCTCTTGGGAGTGCTGCAGTTATTTTTCCATGGTTTGTCAGAATTAAGGCTCTTGCTGGGATGAGCACTGATTTCTTAAGTTACAGGTTAGAATTATCCCTGTCTCTGTCTCTCTCCCAGTTATTCTCTCCCAGTCCCTCTTTCCCCTCCCCTCCCTCCCCTCCCTCCCCTGCCCTCCCCTCCCTTCCTCTCTTCTCCCCCCCCCCCACTCAAACCTGAAGCTTCCCAAGGAAGTGCTCTACTACTGAGTTGTGTTTCCTACAGTTACTTTCTTAATTTTGATGTCTTTTGCTTTGTACTATTACTAGATCACTGTTCTTCAAGAGGAGTTTTAGCACCTCGAGCCTGAGTATATACTGAGCAGAGCTGTTTTATAAATTCTCATTCATATCTGAGTATTTAAAGCTGTTGTACTTCCATTTTAATTTTCTTTATATAGTCTTTTTTATTTTATTTTTAACTTATTTTTTACACTCCATATTCCACCCCCCCCCCCAATCCACCCTCTGTCTTCTCCACATCCCACACTTCCTCCCCACCCTACCCCATCTCAATGTGGATGCCCCCACCCTCTACCACACCTGACCTCTAAACTCCCTGGGGCCTCCAGTCTCTTGAGGGTTAGGTGCACCATCTCTGAATGAACACAGACCTGGAAAGTCCTCTACTGTATGTGTGTTGGGGACCTCATATCAGCTGGTGTATGCTGTCTGTTTGGTGGTCCAGTGTCTGAGAGATCTTGGGGGTCCAGATTAATTGAGACTGCTGGTCCTCCCACAGGATTGCCCTTCTCCTCAGCTTCTTTCAGCCTTCCCTAATTCAACAACAGGGGCCAGCTGCTTCTGTCCATTGGTTGGGTGCAAATATCTTCATCTGACTCTTTCAGCTGCTTGTTGGGTCTTTCGGAGGGTAGAGATGCTAGGTCCCTTTTTGTGAGTGCTCCATAGCCTCAGTGATAGTGTCAGGCCCTGGGACTTCCCCTGGAGCTGGATCCCACTTTGGACCTGTCACTGGACCTTCTTTTCCTCAGGCTCCTCTCCATTTCCATCCCTGTAATTCTTTCAGACAGCAACAATTATGGGTCAGAGATGTGACTGTGTGATGGCAACCCCACCCCTCACTTTTTGCAATTTTGAGAATATTTCTTATAATACTTTCACTGTAAGATCATGTGCAGTCTTTATAAATTAAGCTACAAAGGCAGTGTATTTCATTTTTGAGGTTTGTATATCCTAGAGGATTATTGCTTGATTTGTATAAATGCTTGCTTTTAAGAATACCTGTTCAGTCTAGGGGTAATTGAAATGTAATTTAAAAGCCATTAAAGGATGAAATGCTCTTTGGCAGATTTGAGTGTCTCTAGACAATCATGAGAAAACTTGTTCCTATCTAAGCATTAGATGAAACGAGACAAAGAACAGTTAGTCAGATGGCTTGTTCACGATTACAAGTGTGCCGCAGTGCACCTCTGTAAAATGCTCTGGAACCTCAGTGTGGCACGGTAGTGGCATAGTGCTTATACCTTTATTCTTTGAAGACGTATGTCAAAATACTTGAATATGAAGCATTTTGAGTTCAGGAATAGTTTTAGAAAAAGTAGATATTTGGGTAGGAAATCCGTATGGACCAGAGTGGGAGAGACAGAGCAAAGAGAGAACAGATCTTATGTTGAATCCCATTTTCAGAGGGATTACAGACTGAGCAGCCTTTACCTACTCAAACACGCCAGTGTCGTGTTGGGTAAGAATTATGTCAAGAAAAGGGTCTTAGCTGGGAGAGGTGGCACACACCTGTAATCCCATTGGAGGTAGGAGGTCAGCTCTTTCTGCATGAGGAGTTTGAGGCTAGCCTGGGTTGACCGTCTGAAACAGCAACAAACAAAAAAATTGACAGTCTTGCTGGGCATAAGCTCACACCTGTAATTAGTTCTGAGTGCTTCCATTGTAGACCTGAGCCTCTACATCCAGATTGTATATAAATTTTAATGTGAAGACAAATCTATATTGTAGGAAAGAATCTTTTCAAATTAAATGTAACATAGATATAGACATGCAATCATTGTATGTCAGCCTTTTGAATTACAGATTCATGCTCGCACCTCGTAATTTCATGTTTCTCTTCTTCCCCACCAAATAATATTATCAGTTATATGTAGATGGTACCATGTTTTGTTTATTCATCCATTGACAGATATTTGGATTGTTTTCACTTTGTGCTTATTGTAAATAGTCCTGCTAGGAACATTATATGCTGACTTTTGTTTTTTACGTGTGTGTGTGTGTGTGTGTGTGTGTGTGTGTGTGAGAGAGAGGGGGGAGGAGGAGGAGGAGGAGGGGGAGGGAGGGAGGGAGGGAGAGAGGACTGAGACTCATGTTCTCCAGACTAATGTGTAACTCCTTAGCTTCTTACTCCCACCTCCTTCTCGTTAGTGCTGAGATTTCAAGCATTTGCTAGCACACCTGGCTTTGGGTTTTAATTTTGTTTGTCATCCTGGGGATGGCAACAGTGTGTCAGTAAGTGATACCTCGGACCTGGTATTTTAGTTTTGAGTGCTTGCCTGCCACAGACTTGCTAGGCAGTATGGACAGCTGCAGCTTTTACCTTTATGGAACTGCCAGGCCAGTTTCCACAGCAGAAAGCTCCATTTGCTTCCTACACTAATGTGTGAGAACAGTACTGGGAGGAGCGGGCTTATTGGTGTTTTCTTTACAGAACAGAGTTGGTGTGCGCTCGGTACCTTAGACTTAGATTTTACAGTGTCTAAGGGCTCTGGAGGAGGAAAGTGAGGCACTGAGTACAGCGCGACCTCCTGGCAGGGTCTGGGCTGCGTTTCCGTACAGTGGTCAGATGGTGGATCGGTGGCTTTGAAGCTCTTTTCCAAGGGAACCAAAATGAGGAGCTCTGACGGGATGACCATTGATGAGCTTACACTCGAGGTCACGTGCACCTCCCTCCATCTTCTCTCAGAATCCTCCTTTATCCTTCCAAGTCCTCTCAAGTTCATGATCTCTGAGTACTGAACACACATGGGTCTCTTTGTTACTGCTCATATGTCCATGTATTTAATAGTGACCACTTGGGACAAAATAACCTATCAAGAGACATCCATGGAGATCTCTAGTTCTTCCTCGGCTGCCATTAATTGCAGTCAGGCCTTGTAAGATTTCTCCAGCCACGTTGGCATGTGCTTTCTCAGGTCTTGTTTAGGTAACTGTCTTCCAAAGACACGGTCTTTGGCAGGCATAGGTACTTTGGCTCTTAGAGCCTCTTTGCCCCACTTCCCTCTATACTCATGGCCCTTGTATGTTGGGACCTCCGCTGTTCTCCGCGTTCTGATCAGCTATGGCTCTCTGTAGTGTCTTCATCTTCAGGAAGAAGCTCCTTTGATGAGTTAGGGGTGAGGTGAGGGCTGAGCTGACCTGCAGGTTAAGGATTAAGTTAGGAATTCCTCACAGGGAGCGGGCTAGACTTACAGTCCCATGCATGAATACGTTTGTTTTGTTTTGGTTTGGTTGTTTGTTTTAAGCGAAATCTCAAGATGTAGTCCTGACTTGGAACTCAATATGTAGACCAGACTTGTGTCAAACTCAGAGAGACCTACCTCTCTGCCTCTGTCTCCTGAATGCTGGGATTAAAGACACGTGCCACCATAGTAAAGAATAGTTTCGATGTTGGTGTTTGTATTGTATTCTGGAGTTCACCTAGGTAATTCTCATTGGCAGATATTTATTCTACAGGAATGATAGGTTTTGAAGAGAAGATCCTGGCTTGATCTTTTATATTGTTTGTATTTTTGCAGCGAGATCTAGGCATGTGGTCTTTGTTAGTTCTGAGTCTGATATGGACAGAGGAGGTTGGGCCAGAAGAGAGAATGGAGCGACAGGCTGGGTCTGGAGGCTGGAGAAGGCCTGGGTGGTATGGAATCAGGTGGATGGGGAACCAGGCTGGTGCACAGGATGTGCTTCCTGTCCCGTGCCTGGAGAGTGCGGTAGAAAGGCTGGCTGTGGTGTGGGAGAGTCCTCTGCTTTAGGGAATAGCTAGGGAGGATCCTGACCCAAGCCTAGAATTCCTTTTTGCTATAGACAAGGACGTCCAGGCTAGGTTGATACGCTGGTTGTGGCACCCAGGAGTGGACGGGAGGTCAGGAGACCTTAACCTGCAGTGGTTGGAAGCTGAGCAGACAGGACCTGTGGGTTGTTGCTTGGCTGTGGTGCAGGTGGGGTGGTCTGAGTAGGCACCTGATATGGTACCCAAGTTAGACCCTGGAGGAGAACATGGGAGGTCTGGGTACTGAGTAGGATCAGTGATCAGTTACTTTAAAAGAGCAAAACTCAATTTCGTATGGATCAGTCCAGGAAGAGTTTAAAAGGGGGAAAGCATCCTTTGGTTAATAAGGCAGATGTTACCTTGAAAGCCAGGCTAAAGAGAATACACAAAGGGAAATGGATTATGTCCAAACTCATTATGGACACAGACATGAAAATTCAAATGTAATAAGAATGTAAGAATAGCTTAACATTCAAAATTTACTTATTTAATTTTGCAAGTAAACTTAACAAAAATTCTAAATTTAGTAAAAGCAAATTATAAAGATTTAATACTTTTTCATGCTAAAAGTTAATACAAATTTAATAATTCTGTATTATATAATACAAAATTAATAAAAATTAATACAAGTACTACAAATTACTTCAAAGAGGGCTTGCTGATCATTGTGGCCAGAGATATTAGCACTGTGACTAGACCTCACTTTCCCACAGGATCCTCTTGTTATTTCATGATACATTTTTATTCTGAAGAGATATAAAATTGGTGATAAAGGAAAATAAATATATATTTCAAAGTTGAGAAAAAAAAAAAAGAGATACCCTTCACAAACTAGAGAAGTGCACCCCTTTTGACCTGTAACACAAGTGCTTTCCCAGTCTAACACGGATCATGAGTTACAGTGAGACTTTAAAGTTCATTCTTGTCAGAAGCATAAAAAACATGTCAAGCCAGGCGTGGTAGCACACACCTTTAATCCCAGCACTCGGGAGGCAGAGGCAGGAGGATTTCTGAGTTTGAGGCCAGCCTGGTCTACAAAGTGAGTTCCAGGACAGCCAGGGCTACACAGAGAAACCCTGTCTCGAAAAACAAACAAACAAAAAAACAAAAACAAAACAAACAAAATGTCTGTCCTGTAACAAAAGGGGTCAGTAAAGTCCAACAGACTTGGAAGGAAGGAGAGGAAGAGAAACGAGATAAACATCTTTGTAGAAAATTTGATTTTCAAAATATATCGTTAATGCGTGTGTTGGCAAGTTTTGTCAGCTTGACACAGCTTGAGTTAGTTACCTAAAAGGAAGGACCCACGGTGGCGAAAATGCCTCCATAAGATGTAGCTGTTGGCAAGCTTATAGGGCATTTTTTAAAATTAGTGCTTTATTGGGGAGGGCTGTGACTATTGTGGGTGGTGCCATCCCTGGACTGATGGTCCTGGGTTCTATCAGAAAGCAAGCTGAGCAATCCATGAAGAATAAGCCAGTAAGCAGCATCCCTCCATGGCCTCTGCATCGGCCCCTGCCACCAGGCTCCTGCCCTGCGTGAGCTCCTGTCCTGACTTCATGATGAACAGTGCTGTGGAAGAGGAAGCTGAGTAAACCCTGTCCTCCCCAGATTCCTTTGGCAGTGGTGTTCCATCACAGCAGTAGTGACCCTAACTAAGACAGTGTGTGTTTCTAGTGTATGTGACATGTACTGTGTTGGAATGTGAAGGTCAGAGGACAAGTTTTGGGAACTAGTTCCCTCTTTCTTGTAAATGGCTTGCCAAGCTTTCGAGGCAGCTACCTCTATGCACTGAGCAGCCTCGCAGTGAACCTGTCATTTGTAGTACTAAGAAAAATCAGTGCCCCTAGAAGGCCCTTATTTGAACTGCCAACATCCACTTAGAAAGTGGGGACATCTTCAGTATAGAAAACTTTATTAAGTTCCCAAAATTTTACTGAAGGATATAAAATTAGACATTATAAATAATATTCTATTTCTGTGGGTAGGAACTTTAAGGTTCATATGAAAACAAATTTTATTGAAACTACTTCTCAGAATTATGTAGCATTAGACAGAAATCATATGGGACTTTGTTTCTGGACATGTGTGTAAAATAACCTTTGTGTAAAAAAAAGTAAGGCATAAAAATGATCATGACAGCTCTGGGAATGAAGCAGGGCTCACAGTGTTCGCGTAAGTCATCCCTGGTGTAAACGCTGAGATCCCAGCATCTGAGGGCTGCAGGCAGAGGCGTTTCAAGACTGTTCTCAGGCTGCTGAGGCGGTGTCTCAGAAACAGAACTGTGGTTTTTAGGCCGAACTGCTACATAGCAGTAAAAATAAATAATGCAGCATGTGATGGATATTTTAGACAGGGTTGAATAAAAGGTGAGAATCAAAAGCATAAATTGAATGATTTCATTTATAGGAAGGAAGTTCATAGATGATATGAACGGTACGACTTTCCAGAAATATTGTTCTTGAAGGAATGGTATGATGACATCACCAGGAACCTTCTGGTATGTTAGAAATGTCAATATCCTCATCTGAAATTAGCCATATAGGTGTGTGTGTGTGTGTGTGTGTGTGTGTGTGTGTGTGTAGGGGAGTGTGGAGGTCTGACATGAAGCTCTAGTATCTTTTCTCAGGAGCTGTTACTTTGTTTCTTTGAGACTGGTCTCTGTTGGGGTCAGGGATTTGCTGATTGGCTAGCTGGCCAGTGAGCCACAGGTATCCTGTCTCCTCAGTGCTGGGGTTACAAGTGTGAGCCCAAGTGTGGGGGATGATGGCCCAGACCACCTAATTGCTTCCCATTCTACTCCCTCTTAAAGTTCTAACCCCTCCCAAGGTGACCACATTATGGGATAAGCTTCTAACACATGAATCTTAGCATACACTATCTTTTGTTTTAGATGGTCTCATGTATTCATAGTGATCTTAAACTTTTTTCAATTTATTAATTTTAATCTTTTGTTTTTGAGACAGGGTCTCGTGTAGTCCTGGCTGAGTTCTGTATATGGGCTAGGCTAGCCTTGTACTCACAGACAACTGCTTATGTCTGCTTCATGAATACTAATTTTTTTAAACAAAAAGCTTTAATTATGAAAATCATAACGTATTAAAATTCAATTTAATATGATAAACATACATTGAGAATATGGTAAAAATAAGGTTTCAAGTGTATAAAAATTAAAGCGTCCTACAAATCTCCAATTTTTATAAAAATGATGTATTTGTAAAATTCCAGAAAAATTTATTCTGTATTTGAATGCTAATATAACTCATAAAATATTAAAACATTTAAAATAATTATCATGTTAATATTCAAATTGCTATTTGTTTTGTCTAAATTTCAGTTAACAGTGAATGGTTAAATCTTAATATCTCTATAAAAATCTCAGAAAACCCTTTCTCGCTCCCTGGCCATCTTGGCGGCTGATCTTGGTTGGGGGTTGTTCTGCACCTAAGGCAGGAAGATGGTAGCCACAAAGAAGATAAAAATGTCTCTGGAGTCTATCAACTCTAGGCTCCAGTTTGTTATGAAAAGTGGAAAGTATGTGCCGGGGTACAAACGGACTCTGAAGATGCTCAGACAAGGCAAAGTGAAGTTGATTATCTTCCCCCTCCCCCCAAGCTGACCAGCTTTGAGGACCTCTGAAATAAAGTACTATGCCATGTGGGCTAAACCTGCTGTCCATCACTACAGTGGCAATACTGTGGAACTGGGCACAGTGTGCGGAAAATACTAGAGTATGCACACTGGCTGTCATTGACCCAGGGGATTCTGCTATTTCTAGAAGCATGCCAGACAGACTGGGGAGAAGTAAACCAAGAAACTTCTCCTTTAATAAAACTTTGCCAGAACTCCTTATAAAAAAAAAATTGTATTAAAATTCTGTATCTCAAACAAAACATAGAATGTCTGATTTCTAAGATCACTTCTAAACTTCTAAGATTCTATGATTTCCACAAATCATATGTGAAGGATTAGACTTGAGTTTTTAATCATTGGTCAGCAGATGTCTGGGACGCATGGTGCACACCAACAGTTGTATTACTGACTTGGTTTAGGCCATTTTTATATAGTACAGAAATTTCACACTTTACCTTGCACTTGTTCGTTATCCTCAGTTGGCATTCAGAAGTCACTCCTGTCTGGTTTACCAGGAGATGATCTTTAATGTGGTTGACTCTAAACAGCTTTAGGATAAACTTGCTCAGAAATATATGGCTTCATGCTTCCCAAGTGGTATTGTAGCTGATCTCTTTCTGAGGATATTTTGAGGGTAATGTGAGAATTTTCCAATGCATACTATTGATATTGATATGAAAGATTTTAAACTATTCTCTATCAGTGGTGTCCTGTATGGCTCAGGATCCCCAGGTCTGATGATGAGTGCTGGTTTTAAAAGCGTGTCCCATCATGCCTCGTTTGGCTTCATTCTGTGTAGTTGAAGATGACCCTTCACTTCTCAAATGCTAGCTGTTGACATTTAAGCCATATCCAAGCCACAACACTCAGAATACACCATTGTTCTTACAGATAGTGAACAGCAGAGGTGAGATTCAGAACTGAGACTTGAATGAATGTCAATCATTTGGCTCCGGGTTCACTCGACCCTGCTGCCTTTCTGTGCTTATAAATCTGGAGTCGACTCTGTGAATGCAAGGGAAGGGGAAACGGGCAGTAACATTGATAATGATCTCACGTGTCGTCTTTTCCAAAACACCAAGGATAATGTCTTGTGCTTTCAGGCTTCTTAGGTAGCTGAGTGACACTTCACTCTAGAGTTAACTAGCATTGCTAGCCAAAATTCTTCTTAAGTTCTTTGAGACATTTTCTGTTGCTTGCTTTTCTTCTTTTGGTGGCCCAGACTAAGGTAGTTTTTACTGAGAGTTCCATATAAAGCCTTGACTTGTTTTGAGCCAAAACACTCACATGTCATCTGTAAGAATTTTTGGTTCTCAAGAATTCATTTAAATTTCACCTTTTTGAGTTAGATTTATTTATTTGTTTTTTTACATACTTAATTATTTGTTTATTTATTTGGTTTTTCAAGACAAGGTTTCTCTGTGTAACAGCTCTTGCACTCACAGAAATCCTCCTGCCTCTGCTTGCCGAGCGCTGGGGTTAAAGGTGTGCGCCACCGTGCCCAGCATGATTTTATTTTATTTCTGAGACAAGGCTCTATGGAGCTCTTGCTGGTCTAGAATTCCCTGGATAGACTAGGCTGACCTCAAACTTAGATCTTCCTGCCTCTTTAAAGACTGATATTAAAGGCACGCATCACCATGATCAGTTGAATTTATTTTTAAAAATTAGTAGACTTATAATTTTGGGATAGTGGAATTGTTTTTCTCATTGCTACGTGTCCATGGCCCTTGAATTAGAGTTATCTTATAAATCTGCCTGTGTTCTTTGTTTTGTTAGTGAAATTATTTCTACAGGCCACCTTCTAAGTTGTTAAGCAAACTAAAGAACTATTTCCAGATAATAATATGAGAAATTAAATACCTTTCATATCTGTCATGGTATGTTATAAAAATAATGCTGTTGCCAGGCAGTGGTGGCGCACACCTTTAACCCCAGCACTTGGGAGGCAGAGGCAGAGGCAGGCGGATTTCTGAGTTTGAGGCCAGCCTGGTCTACAGAGTGAGTTCTAGGACATCCAGGGCTACACAGAGAAACCTTGTCTTGAAAAACCAAAAATATAAATAAATAATAGTAATAATAATAATGGTATTTTCTCCATAAGTAGAGGGGTGTATTTTATGGGTGGTTAAACAAGTTAGAAGATGTAAAATACTCAAGGGAAAAAAATTTAAAGTTAAAAGCTAAGGAGGGATAAATTGAATAAATCCTAGTGAACGGTGCTTATCTCATTTTGTGAAGATTAACCCTTAAATTTCAGTTGAGAAGATGTAGCGAGCCCTGTTGCACATGTATAGTGCCTCTCTATTACTGTTGTTACTGAGTCTGTGCCGGAAGCAGCGGTGCACTGTGAATGCCTTGTTCTGTCGGTCCCCACTGCGGTTTTACCTGAACCACATGATTGAGCGGGTGGGCCTGTGAGATGCAGAGGTCCTCCTGGCTGTCTTCCAGGTGCTGGTGGCGTGAACTTGCACTCCTGGTTTTGTTTTACATGAGTCCTAGGGACCAAATTCAGTTTCTCATGCTTACATGGCAGACATCATACTGACTGAGCCACCTCCCCAGTTCTGTTGTTGTTGTTATATATTAGAGCTTTTATAAAGAATTGTATATTTTAATTAAGTTACCTTCATGAAAAATTAAATATTCATGGAAACATTTGATCTTACCACAATCATTAATGAATAGGGCTATATTCCAGTTTTTTTTTTTTTTAAAGAAACTACTGAAAATGGTAAAAGATGAGGGCCACAGCATTAATCTTACTCTTGAGAGGTAGCAAAATCTTCACATCGCCAGAGCATAGGGATTAAAAGGGTCCCATTCCATTTATAATTTATAGCTTAATTCTTACATTGGACAGGAAGGAAGACTTTAATGGGCCAGCCACGGTAAATTATCTGTAGGTAATACTTTATTATATATATGTGTATACACACACACACACACACATATACATATATATATATATATATATATACACACACACACACACACACACACACACTTTTTTTTTTTTTTTTTTTTTTGGTTTTTCGAGACAGGGTTTCTCTGTGTAGCCCTGGCTGTCCTGGAACTCACTCTGTAGACCAGGCTGGCCTCGAACTCAGAAATCTGCCTGCCTCTGCATTCCAATTGCTGGGATTAAAGGCGTGTGCCACTACGCCCTGGCTTGTAGGTAACACTCTTAAGTGGTTTTCCACATAGTCAGGTTCAGGTGACAGTGTCCCATACTTATTTCCCTCTGTCCTTCTTAATTTTAAATTAATTGGAAAGTTCTTTGAATGTAACATAATTTTGGAATGAGGCCAGTGCATTGTACAGCGTTTATTCCTTGAGAATTTTATATACGGGCACTGGGGAACTAAACTCAGGTCCTCAGGAAGAGGGCTATGTGCTCTTCACCACTGAGCTGTCTTTCCAGCCCCAAGAAACAATATTTTAATTGCTTGTGTATTTTTTCTCCTTTCCACAACAAAACCATAGGGGCCCAAACCTTGTGTGTTGTGTTCGAGATGCCTGGTTATGTACTGTTGAGCTAAAGTCATTTAGAAGATCTTGCTAGTTAGTATACACATTTAAACTGGGACTGTAAAGTAGTGTTTCTGCTGGGCCATTCTTTAGACAGTCTGCGTGTAGCTGGCTTAAACTTATTAAACTTATGGATTCCTGACTACTTTCAAGATAGTCTTTTTCTTATTCTATATTTTCCATTCATCTGAAAAACGTATGTGCCATACCAATATCTAAAGTATTGTTGAAGATCCTCCACCGTACATGTGTGCTGCTATTACCATCCTGGCACGAGTAGTGATCATTTCTCTTGACTTTGCACCATAAATGCTCTATGATTTCTATTATTCTGCTCCTCTTTGATCTGTTTCCAGTTTGGTAATTTTAATTTTAACATCGTGTTATTTTTTTGATTAGGTCTCTTCCTATCCTTCTAATTTCTCATCCTAATTTGAATAAAATTTTAAGTTTTTTCTGTGTCTGATTGAAAGATAATATATAATCTGACTCTTTGCTGTTTCCTCAAATGACTTTCACCATTTTTTTTCACTCATTGTTCTTGAATTTACTTTCTCATTGCTCCTTGGATATGCCAGCTGTTTTGTCGTAACTAAAAGCAAAATTGTCATTTTGTGTGCACGCACACACGTGCTAGGTTGCAGGTGTCCTTTAATTTCTGCTCCTCTGAAACATAGGTGATCAGGCTTGGTGGCAGATGCACTTACACACAGAGCCTGCCTGGGAATTTTGCCCTTGGCTTTTCCCTTCCTGAGTGTCTGACATGAGTTCCTGTGTAGCTCCCACTTTCTCCTCTGTAGATTGTGTTGCAGCAGCGTTGCTGAGAGCTCTCCTGTTCTCTTGATGGAGAATGGCACTTCTGAGCAGTGCTCCAGGCCCAGCTCATCTGTGTGCACTGTTGTTTCCCTGTGTTTCCCACAGTGAAACATTGTATGAGCAGAGAGTCGTGTATCTGTCCCAAGGGACTGGACACACACTTACTGTGCTAGTGAATGGCCGACTGACATGAGGGGGCGTCGGTTTAACGTCGGCTTCACTTCAGCTGCTTTAAAGTATGGTGTAGGACATAGTCAGATATGCACAAAGTTTAATTACACGTTACTTCATAAATAACTAGCTTTGTAAGGCTCGAGTTGCTTTCTTGCCACACTCCCATATCCATGTTATCTGGCATTAGTATGCCTTGTTTGTGTATTTGCTTATTTTGGTACTGGGGATTTGTTCAGGGCTTCACATATGCCAGGCACGTCATTTTCCACTGAGTAGTATATCCTTAGACCTAGTGATATATATTCAATAAACAGTTACTGAAAGAATGAAGTTACGTTCATTAGTGGAGGTATTTATTACAGACATCATCCGTATGAGATGATGTTTTTTATAACTGTGAGATGGCGCCAGCATGCATGTGATACAAAGACATATATACAGACTAAACACTCAGATACAGAGTAAATTTTAAAAAAGAATTTTAAAAAGTTCATGTTGTGGTCGGTGTGAAAGTGACTTTGCATAGAACTAGCAGTAAACACATGCTTCTAAGATTTGGTTGGGAAAAGGACTATATCATAAGACCATGGCATCGATTTCCATCTGTCCATCTTCACGGTTTGCCAGCATACCACATTACTGCTATCTCTTGCTTGGTTATCTTAGTAGTGTGCCCTCTGACCTCCCCAGTTCCTTATTCATTCTCCACACAAGACTTTGTATGATGGACTTCCTTAGGTTCTCTAACATGGCGTCAGCTTTCACAGCTCCTCGCTCACCCAGTCTCAGGAGCGCTGCCTTTCTGCAGTTTCGCCCCCTGTGGTGCACATGGAGCTTAGTTTCCCTTTGAAACAGTCGTCTTCCCATTCTTTCACTGGGGCAGGGCTTTTGGTCTTTTTGTTTGTTTGTTTTTGTTTTGAGACAGCATCTTTCTATGTAGCCCTTGCAGGCCCAGACCTGTCTATAGACAGGCTGGCCTCAGACTCACAGGAATCTGCCTGCCTCTGCCTCCTTGGCACTGGGACTAAATGTGTGCACCACTCCATCTGGCACAATTAAATTTCAGTATGTCATATTTTGACAAACTTTTTGTTCACTCTTACTCCCCCACTTCTGAGATGGGGGATGGGCAGCACCATTTATGTTATGTCGCTGATGCCTTGGGTACCATTCCATCCCTCCAAGTGTGGTGTCTCTCAAGGAATAAGTACTCCATAAGTGTTTGCTTGAGCTCTGTGTTAATTGTATCATAGAAGGAAACCAGAAGGAAAACGTGTGAAAGAAAAAATTAAAGAAAACATAAAAACCAGGCCAAATGTACTTGTTAAAACTAGCAATACCTACCATTAAGCTTAGCTGCTAACCAAGCTTTCTCTGTCTCTGTGTCTGATGTTACTGTGCACCGCCATGCCTGGCACTTTCATAGGGGTTCTGGGGATGGAGTAGGCCCTTGTGCTATTAGTTGACCTGCCTTCCCAGCCTGAGGAACAGTTTTGAAGTAAGTATGTTATCAACTCTGCACTCTACAGTAAGACTTTAAGTGAATAGCGGTGTAACACCTAGAAAGCAAACCACAGCCCTTTTGTAAACCCTAAGCCCACAGTCTCATCTTGTGAAGTTAGGACGATGACTCAGTGGGAAAGGTGCTTGCTGCATAGGCCTGACCACCTGAGTTTGATCTCTGGATGATTCTCTGTGGAAAGAAAGCACCTACTCCTGTTGTCCTCTGACCTCCCAGAATCCATAGCAAGTGTGCACGTGATGTGCAGACGCTCCCCGTCCTCCCTCGGCCAGGGAAGTCCTCCATCTGGTAGAGTGCTTGCCTAGGTTGTGTAACCCCCTCAGATTACCAACTACAGGCAGACCACTTGGAATGAGTGAGTGTACATTTTAAGTAAATCAAGATAAACACAGTTAAGGGAGAATACAGTAAGTATTCTTGAGAGACCATCTCTCGCCAGCATGATTGGCTCAAGTAATAAACTAATGATGCGTCTAAGTTAAAGTTTCCCAAGTGGGCAGCTCACTCTAAGGTATAAATAGTGGGGCGTAAGCTCCAGGTTATCTCTAGCACTCTGTAAACTCAGTGTGGTCCACAACTGTCATCTCAAGACACAGGATCTTAGGTCTTTTTCTGCTACCTAGCAAGTTAGGCCATAATGGGATCCATAAAACAAACAAACAATCCTAAAAAAAGTCTTAGTTTAAAGTTGTATTGCAAACTGACAATTGTGGTTTGTCTAGAAAAATCCAATAATATTAAATATGTAAATAACACATTGGATAGAGAATGACAGGATAAACCTAAGATGAGATAGAACAAAGTAGTAAGTAAGGTTAACAAACCACACGTTAGAAAACAATGCGAAGTTCAGGAAAACTAAAGCATCAGCCTCATTACAGGAAAACTAAGTGGGGCTGGGAAACGACTCTGTCAGTAAAGTGTTTGCCACAAAAATATGAGGACCTGAGATCAGTTCTTAGTCCTCACACAAAAGCCAGGCTTTCTAGTGCATACTTGTGATCCCAGTGTGGGGGACTTTTAGGTGACTCTCTGGGGCCTCCTAGGCAGCCAGTCTAGCCTAACTGATGAATTCCAGGATTTCTAAGAGACGTTACCCACAAAAATCAAGGTTGACAGCTCCTGAGGAGCAGTGCCTGAGCTGACCTCCGTCTTCCATGTGCACACACATGCATCCATGTGCACACACATGCATCCACGTGCACACACATGCATCCACGTGCACACACGTGCATCCACGTGCACACACATGCATTTGTATGTCCATATGCACACACATGCACATGCATCCACACGTCCACATGCACCTGGACACACCTGCGTATGTGCGAGACCAGACAGGATTTCTTAGCTAGAATTTGAAGGTACTCTAAGCAGAGTTAGGGCTACAAGAAAGAAAGTAACATGGGTATAAATGATGCTCATGCTTATCAGGGATCAGTTGGCATAGCTAGTCAGTCAGAAACTACAAGCTCACTGTGGTGTACATAGCCAGAATTCAGTCCTCAGAACGCTGGGCTGGGAAAGGTTGTGAGGTCTAAGGCAGCCTAAATCATAGAAGAATATCCTGTCTCCCGAAAGGAAAGGAGGCAAGGGGAATGGATTATTTTTGGTAGGAAAATATGAATTAATAAAAATGACCATACAAGAGACTGAAACCTTGAACTTACCAGGCCCACATGGTCTTGGGAGGGACTTTTTAAAGATTTTCACAGAATGATTTGGAATATAATTAAGCTGACTGACTGAGAATCCTATTGTTTTCTTAAAGCATTAAACTCCAAAGTTGCTGTGGAGACTAAGTTAATAGAAACACAGCACTTAGAGTAGTGCCTGCCTGACAGACAAACTCAGTAAACATTGGTGCCCCAGGAGTGAGAGCAGCAGAGCAGCCTGGGGCCATCAGGCAGGGGTGTGCACAGAGAGCACAGAGCACAGAGAGCACAGAGCATCCAAGTGGGGCTGGGTCAAAGATTGTTTTGGGACTGCCAACATACAGTAAAATGTTCTAAAAACCATTTGTATATCAGTAAGGGGAAAATTATAGGTTTTGAAATGATTTAGCTAAGTTGAAAATTCATTCCCCCCCCCCCAAGAAAACCCCCCAAAATTCAACAGTGTGTTAGCAAAATTAAATATGCACTTCAAAACCACAGTAAAGAGTGTGCTCATGGGGATATAGTAGAGATTAAATGAAGGAAATGCTCTTGTTCTATGATTTTAATGATGATGAATATACTTAAAGTCTCAGAAATCAGAGAAGTGTGATGGAGAAGAAAGCCAGGGCTCTGGTGGGCCGTTCGTTCGTTCAGTAACTCTGTTTAGGAGTAACTTGCCTTGCTGAAGCTGTCCTCATTGTTCTAACTCCCACGTGGGGTCACACAGCCTCTTCAGTTATCTAATGGTGAAGCAAACACACAGCCGCTGTGGTTGTGAGGGGTTAGGGAGCCTTCCCTTCCCCCTGCTTGCCAAGCCCCCAGAATGCTCCAGGCAGCTTTAAAGGCTGCTGTTGTTGGGTTGTTAGTTTTCCTTGTCAGCTTGTAGTTATAGTATACACGAACTGCTTCATAAAATAACAAGCACTGATACGATGGGATACTTGTATGTGTGCATGCGCATTTGCATGTTGAAGGTGTACATGTCTGGGTGTGCTTAGAAGTTTGTGCATATATGTATGGAGGCCCAAAGTTGATGTTGAGTGTCTTCCTCAATTGCTCTCTACTTTCCTTGGGGGAGGGGCAGGATCCCTCACTGAACCAAGACTCTGGCTCTCCTAGGCTAGCCAGCCAGCTTGTCCTGGGCATCCCCAGTCTCGGTCCCCATTCTCTGCTGGGATTACAGGCACTTGCCACAACTACTTGGCTTTTGTGTGGGGTTCTGGGAATCTTTTAAGTTTTGTTCTTTATATTTTTATGGCAAGCACCTCAGCTCCTGAGCTCTGTCCCCACCTCGTCTTTCAGATTGTGATAGACTTAGTTAAGGTATAAGCAGCTGGAAGCGCTGGAGTAGTGAATGGGTGACTAAAGTTGCCAGAAGCAGATATAGTGAGAAGTAAAGGAGGAAAGCTTCACATAGGCTGTTGCATTGTCACCCAAGGAATCCTTAGGAGTAACAACTTCTATGTCATTAAGAGAGTGAAGCATGGAAGATACTTAGTCAACTAGAGAATCAATTTTATCTAAATACTTTATTTATCTGTAACTAAAACCTTGCTACATTAAATGAAACTATTACATAGGGTTCCACATGGTCATTTCCATGCAAGAACAGAATCTATGAGGAGTGTTTTCCCTGCATATTTTGCCACCCCCTTCCCTTCTCACATCGCCGCTGGCATTAGGTTTTTTTTTTTTTGTTTGTTTGTTTGTTTGTTTCTCTTGACAGGTGTGCTTTTTCTTTTACCTGCACACTTATGTTTTTAGTTGTATCAAATTTTGAATTGTTAGTAAAAGCACACTGTATGTGATTAGATGCACTATGAAGTGTATACTCCTTACGTGCAAAATTATCCTGACATAGTCCCCCTGCATCTGCACATAATATGGTTGCTCTGTGTAAGACAGTGAATTTGTCTCAGATGTACTTTTGTATTCTGGCTAGCCTAATTCTAATGTTCAATCAAAGGTGTCAAGTTATCTAATGCTGGTGGCTGGTTGGCTCGTTGCTGTTTCATATTTAGACATTGTTAGTTTAAACAAAGCATTTATATTTTGCTCTCTGTGCTAAAGTCATTTTTGTTTAGAAGAATATAGATAGGAAGCAAGAAGGGCACTTAAAACCACAGCTTCCTTTCATCATCTGATAGGAAGCAGCTCAACTTTACAGAAGTCACGGTGGTTTTTCACTAGCTTTAGAAAGAGAAGCCAGAGCTTGCTTGAACTGGGCATACACAGAATACAAACACACGCTCGTAAACAACAATAGCTTTTCTATCTGGTGTAAAAATGTTATATAGTCTATATAAATTTTGTCATGTAATAATTTGCATGGCATCATGTTTAAATTATATGTAGATGCAGATAAACAGCCTTTATGATGGCTTGACTTAACAATTTATTGGCATGTTGTGGGTTCATCTTCTGTGGCAGCATTGTAAATTGTAAGCACCTAGGTACACATATGGACATATGTATGTCCAGCCCACACAGCCAAGAAGGAACATTTCTACTGTAGGGTAGCTGGTGCCAGGCACCTTAGAGTTCTCACTTCTATCCCCAGTGTCCTTGCTTTGACAGTAGTGAGGATTTGAAGTGAACTATTTTCAAGTAATTCATTATAAAACATTTAAAATTATATGCAAAAATCTATTAATTAAAAATGTTAATATAGATTAAGTTTGTGAAATATAACTCCTGGCTGCAGACTCCTCACTCTGTCAGGTCGAGCCTCCCACAGCCCGAGTCTCCTGGTCTTGAGAGCGGCCCTCTTGAAAACTCTATCTTTTTCTTTCAACTAACTGCTTACAGATTTTCTTGAAAGTGCTTTGGAAATTCTGTGAATCTTTGGGCATGGTAGCTTTGCTCGTCCTGCTTCCTGCTTCCTCTTCTTTAACTGTCCCGCTTCTTAGCATTGCTTGTTGAAACTCTGCTCAGGGACTAGCTTGAAAAATCCTCTCTGCAAGAACAGTTTTCTCTGACTTTGAGGTATGGAGGTATTATTTATGTTTCTTGCCTTTCAAATTTATTCAGCAACTACTTGGACATATACTATGTTAGAAGTCTTTCCTGGGTTCCTCCTGCTTTTCCTACCTAATTGGATCTCATGGGTGCTAGAGAGCACATGACCTTCATTAGGCTCTCTTCAGTTCAGCATCATAGCTTGTATGGAGAAATTTTAAATTGAATCTGATCTCCACAGGAGAACCTCGTCGTTTTCAAATAGACTGTTGCATAATAAAATTATACATGTGCCGTGCTTTTAGTTTCTAAAAGTAAAATGCATTAGATATTATAACCTAGGGCCAGTGAGACAGCCCAGCAGGTGAGGGTGCTTGTTTCTAAGCTCTGATAATCTGAGCTTGACCCCCCAGGATCTACATGATAGAGGAAGAGAACTTTTCCTACAGCTTCTCTCATCTCCACAGGCTCCATGGCATGCACACACACACACACACACACACACACACACAAACAAAAATAAATGTAGCGAGATAGTTATAAAGTACTAAAGACAGTTTCGAAGGCTCAGTGATCTCAGAGCAGCTGTTCTTCACCTCTCTGCTGTGACCCTTGAATACAGCGTCTCTGCTGTGAGGACCTTTGAGTGTAAAATTATTTATTTATTTATTTATTTATTTATTTATTTATTTATTTAGGTTTTTTGAGACAGGGTTTCTCTGTGTAGCCCTGGCTGTCCTGGAACTCACTCTGTAGACCAGGCTGGCCTCGAACTCAGAAATCTGCATGCCTCTGCCTCCCCAGTGCTAGGATTAAAGGCATGTGCCACCATGTATGGGTGTAAAATTATTTTCATTGGTACTTCATAACTAATTTTCTACCCAGTTTTGTTATGGATCAGTCATAATGTAAATATCTGATATGAGACCCGCATGAGAGGGCTGGTCCATACCCAGTGGGGTTGTGAAGCACAGGCTGAAAAACAGTTACAGCCTAAAATACTGTTGAGCAGGTTGGTGTCTTTTGCCCTGTCCACACAGCAGCTGGCTCCCAGAGCGAGTGATCTGCATGCGTTGACAAGCTGCTCCTGTTGCTCAGCCTTCTCTTCCTGCTGTGTCTCCCTCTCCCACTTAGAAACGACTGCATTTCTGTTCAGACACTTTAGTGACCAGGGTCACAATTATATTTTTGCAGCAAATTGCCTTAGGACATTTATTTTATCTGTTTTGGTAAGTCATAAGTTTGCCTCAGTTTTTAGCAGATATTTTAGGCTCTAGATTATTCTCAGGTTGTAGTTAATATTTGCCGAGGCCTGTCATGGTGGTCCATGCCTATAGCCTAATCCCTCAGGAGGCAGAGACAGGAAGATTGCTAGTTCCAGGTTAGCCAGTTCAGCCAGACTCTGGGGAGGAAGGGTGGAGTAGGGAAGAAGATGCTAAGTGAGGCTGCACTGGTCTGCAGGCTTGACCTCTGGGTACCTCCTTCCAAAGATGGCTCACACACAGCGAGTGCTGTTGACAGGATTACCTAGTTCCTTGCCATGTGTACATCTCCACAAAGTCGCTGAAGTCCTTTAGATATAGCATCGGGCTCCCCAGAGCAAGTGATCCAAATGATTATCACAGAAGCGACAGAAGGCTCAATTTGTCATTTCTTTAATAATTTGATCTTTTGAGCTGTTTAAAACTGGGGGTGCTGTCCCAAGCTATGGTTCTCGCTGGCAAGAACACACTCGGACAACCGGAATCTTCTGCAGCAAAAGCTTTATTGCTTCTTCAGGAGGGAAGATCCCGACCCCGGAAAATGGCGTTGCTTATATAGCCCTCAGCCATGGTGTTTCAGCACCTGATGTGGCATGTCAGCTCCTGATTCGTTGCTCGCCCATCACCCCATTACTACGCCCCGAGATGGGCAGTGTCTAGGCGTGAGTTCACTCTTGCACCTGTGTACAAGGCTTGTTTACTAGTTAGGCACAGCGGAGGCCAGCGCCATCTTATAATGGCGATTGCTCGCAGCACGGCTCTCCACATCTCCCCCTTTTTATTTTATTAAAATGAGGCTGGACTAGGTCTGTGTAATTATGCCCATCCGTTGTGGCTCCTGTCTTAGGTCGTTCCTCTAATGTCACAGCCTTTCCTGTCATAGGGTACCCCTATCGCCACCAGGCCCCGCGTCTTAGGTTGATCTGTGCATGAGGAAAGTTGCCCGTCCCTGGATACCGCAGTGCTATGTGACAGTAACTACTAAATGACCTAGGGCGAACTCTACAAAAGAGGCCAGCCACCAATGTCAACTAATTCTTGAGCATAGATAGCCAAATTTTGGGGGAGGCCCCTTGCTCTATGGCAGCAAGTGCTTGAGCTATCACGACCTTGTCACATGTTTGTTGGGCTTTGAGCTTGCAAACCAACCAGAGCATGAACACAAGTCCACAGCAGGTGGCAACACCAAATAAACCTACCCCCACCCATTCCTTAAAATAAGAAAATGCTGATGAAATCCAGGAGGAGAGGCCCTCTGTCAATGACAGGTTCACTCGCGTTGAGTTGATCCTTAAAACTGCCACCCTCAGGGCCTCAAGAGTCTCATCGAATCCCTCGGACCAATTTCCTGCAAGATACAAGGAAAGCTGTCTAGACAGATTAGCTGCACGAGTAAAATTTTCATATTGGACACTGGTAATACACAGAGCACCCAATTTTCTTTCACAACCCAACTGGGCCATCTGGTATAGGACGCCTATCTGTTCCTCCGCCAGGTCAAGGTGCTGATTCAAAATCATCAGCCCTCCCTTTAACTTGGTACTAGCAAAAGTTTGGACAGTGATGGCATCAGTCAGATCTGCTGAAAGCTGATTTAATTTTGTGCCTGCTTGAACCATACTAGGCATAGCGTACCCTGCAGCTGTAGCAGCAGCTGCACTGGCTGAAATTGCTATGATTACGGCAGCAGTAATGCCAAAATCTCTTTTTTTGTCAAAACAGGGATAAGGTGGAGGGTGTTTCCACCGGAACAGGGATCCACTGTGGGATCTGTGCCACCATGGCACGGGTGTCCTTAGTTACATCCCAGCATTGAGAAATCCAACAAGAATCATTGGAACAGACTTCAAATGAATCATTTGAAAGAATAAATAAGAAAGGGGGGTAAACACAGACTGGGGTAGGTGGATAATTAATCTGCTTTACCAAAGTTTTATTGAACCCAGTGATCTCTACACTGGTATTAGTATATCCATAAGAGTCCAGGGAGGCAGCATGTATTTCCCAATACTGAGCAAATCTTGAGATGCCAGTAAAAGAAGCCTTTCCAACTGCTCCTCCCTGGATAAAGATCAAAGGATTGAGTTCTGTACAACTGCCATTGACTCCACAAAGCACCCACTTGTGAAAGGGATGCATTCTAAAGTCCTGTATGAAAAGTCCCTTTTTCATAACAAATTCCTTCTCTGGGTCAGCCATCATGTTGGGAGAAAAGGAAAAGGTTTTACTCTGATCTGCCCAACGAGTGATGGAGGATTGACAATCAGACCAAGGCAGGATCAGCCCTTCATCTTCCAAGCTACAATGAGGGGCTATTTTTGGTTGGGGGTGGGGGCGGCGTTCTTTGTCTGAAAAGTTAGGTGGTAGAAATGTACCATTAACCCAAATTGCCTCCTGCCAGAAGGTCCAATTTGTAAAGGTTATACCTGCGTTGGAAGTATCTTGGGTTGTGCTCACCCAACTTCCTCAGTACTCATTAAACATCCCCAAAGCTCGAGCTGTGAGGTTAATACATTTTCCTGGTGCATTAATTTGAAAACATAAAGAACCCTGTTCTAATAAAGAGTGACTTTCTCCTAATGGTGCTCGGGTGGGATCATAGGGTAGATATGGTAAATCTAATGTTTTATTAGTAGTAAAGAATTTTGGAAAAACTATAGCATCATGGCGAACTGGCATTGGTTTAGGGAAAGTCGAGAGAATGGCCCATCTCTGTTCGCCCATCATACTAGGAACCTGAGACAAGTTCAGCATTGTCAGGATCAGGAGCAGTCCTCGGGAGGTTAGCATCTTCCACACCATCCTTGATTACTATCTTGCGGGTGAGTCGTTCTGGCAGCCAAAATGGGTTGTCTTCACTCTGTGGAAAAACACAAACAGCTCCCCTGGATCTTATCAAAATAGGATCTGGGCCTTTCCACAGACCAGATAAGACATCCTTCCATTCCACCATTTCTTTTGGTCTATCAGGGTCTGAGCTATGTCGATCGGCTGCAGAGCGACCTTGCTCGTCAAGATTCAAAAAATTAAGTGTAAAGAGTGCCATAGATACAGCTACTCTTGGCACTGAGGGCAGAGTCTTATCAACTCCCCCTTTTTGTTTTATAAGATAAGACTTGAATGTACGATGGGCACGTTCCACAATGCCTTGTCCTTGAGGATTATAAGGAAGGCCAGTTAGGTGAGTGACATCCATTTGATGACAAAATTGCTGAAATTTAGTAGAGGTATATGCTGGCCCATGGTGGGTGCCTAACTCAGGTGTCGCACTGCCTGCCTGTGTGCTCTCAAGCTTCTCATGGACCCCATTGCCTGGAAACCTAGGGTAGCGACAGGAGCATGGGTTCCTAAGACAGTGTGTTAAGTAGTTTCTCATCCTGCACACTATTTATTTAACATTTTTTCATACAATATACTTTGGTCATGTTTTCCCTTCCCTAACTCCTTCCCACCTTCTTACCTACTATCTTCTCTCTCTCTCTTGTTTAACACACACACACACACACTCTCTCTCTCACTCATTTTCACTCTAAAACAAACAAGCAAACAAACAAACAACAGAAAAAAAACCCCACCAAAATGAAACAAAAAGGTGTCAGGTTCCCCCAGCTCCCCTGGCCCACTACTCCTGGACATAGGGTCTGCTCTGATGTGGTTGGTTACCCAGTGACAGCCCCGTGGGAAGAGCTGGTTTCTCTTTGGCCAGCAGTAACAGTTATAAATAGCTTCTTGGGTAGAGGTGGGATCCTCTTCGCCCGGTCTCTGTGAGCTCGTATGTACAGCTGTCCTGTTGTGTCTGCAGGACACGTTTCCTTGGTGCCATCCATTCCCTCTGACTCTAAAGTTTCCAGCTTCCTGTTCCTCATAGATCCCTGAGCCCTCGAGAGGAGGGGAGGGGCTTAATAAAGCCGTCCTTTTAGGACTGGGTGCTACGAGGCTCTCACTCTGCACTGTCCAGTCGTGGGTCTGTTTCTTTCCATCTACTGCTGGAAGCAGCTCCTCTGATGTGGGTTGGGTGAGCCTAGCCTGTGGGTACAACAGTCTGCCATTAGACCTCTGTTGTTACGTTTCTTTAGTAGCATACTAGTAGTTTTCTCCTGTGCAAACTAGATTGGGGTCGGCTTCACCATGTAGCTCACTCAGCCCAGCAGTGTCATAAGCTGGGTCAAAAGCATGTGCTTCCATACTTGTCTCCGTTGTTTACTTTCTTACGTACTTATTCTTGACAATGTTAATTTTGTGTGTGACATTTTATGTTTGAATAAGTGCACTAATTAATTACTTGTTTTATAACAAAATAGTTGAGGAAGGAAGTTTATTTCATAATGACATCCTGTACTTTCTGAGTTAACTGTTTCCACCATTAAAGACCCTGTTCTCAGTGGAGGTGAGAGAAGTTTGTGCTGCTGGACTTCAGGAGTAGATTTCTGGGGCCTGCTGGGAACAGAACTTCTTAAAAAGCAAGTGTGCCTGGAAGGCTGTGGTTCAAGGCCATTTTTGCTGGCTACAAGCGAGGTCTCTGGAACCAAAGAGCACATGGCTCTTCTTAAAATTGAAGGCGTTTATGCCAGAGATGAAACGGAGTTCTACTTAGGCAAGAGATGTGCTTATGTGTATAAAGCAAAACACAATACAGCGACTCCCGGAGGCAAAGCAAACAAACCCAGAGTGATGGGGGAAAAGTAACTCGGCCACGGGAACAGCGGTATGGTTCGTGCCAAATTCCGAAGCAACCTTCCTGTGAAGGCCATTGGACACAGAATCCGTGTGATGCTGTATTCACCCCAGATTTAAACTAATGGAGAGTAAATAAATAAATAAAAGTAAATTTGTGCTCTTGGGGGAGAAAGGCCCTTCTCTCTCATTCAGCAGATTGCTCTTGTCAAATGGAAGAGAGATCACACTTCGTTCTGATCCCTGTGGACAGATAGTACATGCATGGTGGAGTTGTACCACTCTACATTATAAAGGCCTGTGATAAACTGTATCCCCACTGCTGTCATTGAAGGAATTTTAAAGCCTATTCAGTCTCTAAAGAGCAGTAGGGAATTTTATTTCAGTTAATAAATGTGTTCTTCTTAACTCTTTTCTTTTCATTCAAAGTTGAATAAGATTAAATAATCTTAGAATTGTAGAATACAGTTATAGTCTTCAGATGAAATGTAATCCTTATCATTAGAATAAGAATAAAAACAGTGGAGTATTAAAGAATATAGAAAAGCCTATGATAAAAGAAGAAAGATATAATTACTCAGAAACATTTAAAAAGTAATTTACTCTGTGACAGCTTTATGCATATTAATGCATTCTGGTTCCTCTCACCTTGGTCCCTCTTAGGTCCCTCTTAGTGTGTTTCACCTTAGCTTCTTGCTGCAAATCCGTTTCCCACGTTCCTTTGCTTTTCTTTGCTTTGTGACACAGTGCGGTTAACCAAGGCCTTCTGGGTTTGGCACTGTCATTTGGAGCCTGGTAGGCACTGTGGTGGTAAACAACTGAAAGCAGTGACTCCCACCCACAGGAGCGATTGATCACCAGTAGTTCAGCAGTGATGGCTTGGCCTCATGAGCCCCTTTCCCCTCCATGACTGACTGTTAAGAGGCCCATTCTTATACAAGTCTAGTGTACATACGCACCTGTAGCTGCTATGGGACCACTATTGCAGTGGTTGCATTCATACCTAGAAAGTAGTATGTCTCAGCCCTTCTCCCTGTGTTGTGGCTCTACATTCTTGTACTCCCTCTTCTGCAGTGTTCCCTGAGCCTAATGTGGGATTATATCAATGTCCTGATTAGGGTCAAGCAGCCAAACCTTGAAAAGCCGTAAGTCTCTTTAAGGAATAACATTTTTAAAGGCAAGGAATACAATAAAGGACACAAGGTACAGAGGTGATTGTTAGGATTGCTTCCTGGAACACCAGTTCTACGGCTCTGCTTGCCCCATGGCCAGCTTCACGCACAAACCTGCAAACTCAGTGCATTCGTTTGCTTTTCTTGCCACTTATAAAGCAGCTGACAGAGCAACTAAGTAGAATAGAGGCCCATGGCTTCATAGTGCAGGGCATCACCATAAGGAAAGCACCACTGCTTGGCCTGTTGGGCTGAGAGCATGCCTATAGTCTGGTTTTGGGTTTTTTTTTTTTGTTGTTGGTTTTTTTTTTTTTGCATCTGGCAGATCAAGGAGCAAAACTCCTGTCAGAACCAGAAATAGATGTCACGTGAAAGGCCTTCCCCAGTGATCCAGTCCACTGTTTTTTAAAGGTCTCATAGTCTCCCAAAACAACACTCCCAGCTGGAGAACAACTGTTCAAATGCATGACGAGCCAGTGGGAGATTCTACACTGCAGCCATAGTATTCAGCATGCCCCATATCAAGTCTATTGGTTCTCTTACTAGAGAAGGCCACAGTTACCTTCCCTAGATGCCACCAGTCCTTTTCCTTACATGACTGGAGGCTCTTATCTCTCAGTATCCAGGGAGACACTAGAGTTCATTGTTTCACTTACACCCCATCCTGTTGGACCCTAGTATAGATATAATGTCACTTGTTTATAGCCTGATGTACCCTTTTTCTCCTCTGACAGATTCAATTAGTTCTGTTGGTTTTGCTTTGTGGACTAACTATAGTATTCTCAACTATTTTATTCTTGCCATTGATAGTATAGTACTTTAGGAATATTCTGAATTGATAATTCATTTAAAATAAAGGATTTGATTCAGCTTTATGGATTTATGATGTAAAATATACCTTATTAATAGATGTTTACTTTTACATCTATGTGGTTAGCCTGCCTGTCATCTCCTGCCTCCACAAGGAGTAATTGTAGAGAGAGAATAGCTGTTAAGAATGAATAAGACTTCAAAGAATAAAAAAAGAGTAGCAACTGTATTGTAGGATTTGTGAGTTGGAACGCTAGGATTGTTTTCTTCTTGCCTGAAAGTGGGAGTGTGGTGCAGCGAAGTAGTGCTAAGGAGCTGATGGTACTCGCTTAGTGACAACCTACATGGGGTGACAGAGAAAAACATGGCAAAGCTAGGTAACTGCTCTTTTACACTTATAGTGATTATCAGTGCTATACATTGTGAGTACACTGTAGCTGTCTTCAGACACACCAGAAGAGGGTATCCGATCCCATTACAGATGGTTGTGAGCCACTATGTGGTTGCTGGGAATTGAACTCAGGACCTCTGAAACAGTAGTCACTGCTCTAAATGGGTGAGCTATCTCTCCAGCCAAATGTTATACATTGTATTGACAAAAACAAGGCACTTCAATTTGCTAATGGCTCCCTCTGCCATTCTTCAGGTCCCAGTTCTGGCGCCAACTGTTGCGGCCTGCCCGCAGTCCACAACACGAACGGTTCAACTGAGAATGGCAGTTCAGGCTGAAAAGAGAGGAATCTAGACGGGGCGGAAGAAACAATGGAGCCAAGACAACAACTTCTGATCAAGGCTCAATTTTACTATTTTCAGACACCCAGTTATAAAGGAAGGGGGAGGGAACTCAACTTCCCGCCAAGTAACTCAGGGTCCAGTAGCAGGACGAACACGTGTGTGCCTCCAGGCGGCAAAGGCAGGTTCCAGCAGTGGGCGTGACAGGACGAATGAGCCGGTAGCTCCACCCTTGAGCAAGCAGGTTCCAGGCTGGGGGAAGGGAGGCCACATTTCCTCCCATTAGTTAACAAAACAAAAATAAAAAAGGGGGTGGCCTGAGGCAGAAAAATTATCTATGTTCAATAGTTCTGCCTGAGTTTTTTAGGGCTAAAGAAAAAAACCTGTTTCCGTGGGATTCCCTAACTTTTCTAATGGTAAACTGTATCTGGCTAAGACTGTCTTTAAAGCACTGACGGAATAGCAGCGCTGGGCTGTAGGCTCTGACTTTATAATGCTAATTAGTGCTGAATAGGTAGCTACCTGTTTGCATTTTAAGTAGGGCGTTGGAACCCTGGCTGAGTTTAACTACACAAATTTAGAATAACACTGAGCTGATAATTATCCGCAATTTTGGGTGAAAGGCAGGGGAAACAGTGAGAAGAGGTTAAGACCAGCTCTTTAGTACAAGGCCAGTTGGCTTTTTTATTTGGGTGGGAGGCAGTGAAGGGCTTGCCCTTACGACAGCAAGGTCTCCAACCTCTCTCCCCCCTATTAATTAAGTTAAAATAGGCAATGCTTAACAGAGGTGATCAAATGATTCTTTTCATCCATAGATGAGTGGGCCTTTAACCTTGACTTGGGTGGACATTGACCTGATTCCTCCCGTGAGCATTATAACAACTCACATCTGTGGCTCTTGGTATCTTTTGGGGAGGGGAGGCAGAGCCTTAAGTATTTTTGGTTTTTAGCTGGAGTCAGATACCAACCTCTTACAAATCAGGTGTGTCGCACATGGAACTCAGAAACGGTCAAGCTGGACCTTCCCTCCGCAGTAATCTCCTGCGCCAAGCGGTACCCATACTGTATTCATATGATTATGAATCAGTAGCGCAGTTCTGAGTTAATGCGCGGTCTCTATATGAGACTTGTCAACCTCAGATTTAGCAAGGCCTAGACAAGAATTATGTCAGTATTAACACCATTAATTTTGGTTAAAATAGGAGCTGAAAGTCTTTCCTCTTCATACCTGTTATTCCCTAGCCTGAGGAACTAAGGACACCTTGCAGTAACAGCAAGGGTGGAAAGCCAGAGGCCAGCTAAGGGACTAAGCCCATCTCTATCAAAATAAGAACTAATCTCTGTAAATATATATGAAATTTCTACTTCCCTAGCTCTCCTGGTAAATCTAAATCTTATCTTAGACTGAAAAGCCACATGCTGGGATGTCCTTGGAAGGGAGATTAGCAGTACCACCTGTTTGCTCTTAGGGGCGGAGAACCGGAGAATGTAGATTGACCTGCTTGAGAAAAGGAAGAATTCTAAACAATGAGAGTGTAGCAATGTAAATTTTCTGTTTGGAGAAGTCAAGGTACTTTATTTAGATGAAAATTGTAAAGCTAAAGCTAATCTCAAATTAGAAGTAACTGAGTGCCAGTGGCGTTTCGCTGCAGACTGACCTTTAATGTCAGTTTGCAAAAAGTTTAGGACAAATAAGGTGAAGGCAAGATGAGCCTTTGGTGACCTTGGGGGATATGCTCTGAATTAACTTTGCTAGGTAATTTAGAATATAGGAATCTCTAATAATTGAACTGAATATTAGACCAGTCTAAGATTGAGTTAGAATGGCTGGTCACACTGAAGAAGAGTGAAAAATCATTATGACTCTATTAAATGACTAATTTTACTAAGTCTGAATATACAGTCTCTGATGTACTATTGCCATAAAGTTAAAAGGCTAGAAGCTAGTCTAAACTGGAAAAATGACAAGCAAGGATTTAAGGTAAACTTCCCTTGAGAAGCATTAGTTAATAAAATACTTTCCACTTAGGAAACAATATATACTGAAAGATTAAAACTTTTGGCTTCTTGTAAAGAAGCAGAAACAATAAACATTTTTCTTACATAATGTAAAGCTATATTAGCCATACGTAGAGGCAAAATTTTCTAGTGATTACCAGTTTACTAGAAGCAAAAATCTTTGAATTTAAGCATTATTTTAAACATCTGAATAGATCTGTAACACTGTTAAAAAGAAATTTTCTTGAACACAGGGAAAAACTTTTTTAGGCATTGTTTGCAAAACAAAAGAAAGGGCAACAAGCCGCTCTGGGACTGCCCAGAGCCCTGTATTGACTCAAAGGTAAAATACTTTTTAATCTGAGCATTAATCTTAAATTTGCAATCAAACTGCAAGCTGCAGTCAATGGAACAATGGCAGTTTTAACCATAATTTTTAAGTTTTTGTGCAAGGTTAGGATAATATCTACAACTTTGGGAAAGCAAAACCTATGTTTAAAACAATTTATCACTGTTAAAATCAATATTAGAAGCATTACTATCATATTATGAAGTTTGGATATCAATTAATACCTATGAATACCTATTAAAGCAAGCTTTAACGCTTTAATAAAGAGGCATTGCTTTATATCTTATCTTAAATTTTACTATTTAGGATAGGAACCACATTAATCATTATCTAAACTAGAAATATCTTAAGAGACTCAGCCTCTGAAGCTTAATCTCAAACTCTAACTCGCTTCAGGGCCTCACCAACTTTCTCCCAGGTTCCACAATCTATCATTTCTTCTTCTTTGAACCATGGACAACAGCTATGTATCTTATCTAAAAAATTTCTGACTTTGAACCCTTCCTTCTTCCACCTAAGCAGCTTTCTAAAAAGCTGCGGCACACCGCCTGTCTCCGTATCTAGTTCCGATTAACGAACTACTGACCCCAAGCAGAAACAGTGTTGGGTCAGCACTGATTCAAACTTGATTCGTATCCTACCGCATCCTCAGCAACACTTTACAAAACTGAAATTTTAGGCTAGCGCTAGCATGTGTACCTGTCCGTTGCTCCGATGCTCCTCCGATACGAAGATCCTTTCCTTTCTTGTGGAGCTCCACACAGCAGTCGTTTCTCTTAGCATCCCTCTGCCATTCTTCAGGTCCCAGTTCTGGCGCCAACTGTTGCGGCCTGCCCGCAGTCCACAACACGAACGGTTCAACTGAGAATGGCAGTTCAGGCTGAAAAGAGAGGAATCTAGACGGGGCGGAAGAAACAATGGAGCCAAGACAACAACTTCTGATCAAGGCTCAATTTTACTATTTTCAGACACCTAGTTATAAAGGAAGGGGGAGGGAACCCAACTTCCCGCCAAGTAACTCAGGGTCCAGTAGCAGGACGAACACGTGTGTGCCTCCAGGCAGCAAAGGCAGGTTCCAGCAGTAGGTAGGCGTGACAGGACGAATGAGCCGTTAGCTCCACCCTTGAGCAAGCAGGTTCCAGGCTGGGGGAAGGGAGGCCACAGCTGGAAACTCCAGGATTTCCACTTTTTAAAGAATTATTTTTATTTTATGTGTATTTGCTTTTCCTGTGGGCATGTATGCTGTGTGTGTGTGTGAGTGTGTGTGTGTGTGTGTGTGTGTGTGAGACAGTACCTGAAGAGGCAAGAAGAGGACACTGGAACCTGGAATTACAGATAGTTTTGAGCTGCCATCTGTGTGCTGGGAACTGAACCCAGGTCCACTGCAAGAGCAGTAAGTGCTCTTAATTTGCTGAACTGTCTCCCCAGCTCTAGGATTTGCACTTTAAATTTTTATAATTTTGTAAGTAATATTTTTATATATTCATTTGTACTAAATTTTGAGGTAAAAGGAATAACAGTACAAAGCACAGTATATGAACATGACAAAGCTATAATTTAATGAAGAGACCCAGCAATTTACAATTTCCTGCAATGACAGTTTCTTAGCTAAACTTTGTATTTTAGAGGACTTACTTCGTTTTAAATGACTCTTTACTGCATTAACCTGATTAAATATATCCCAACCATGCCATATCTTTCTGTTTTCTCTTTCCATATTTTGGTATAACTTAAAAAAAAAAAGAAATAGTGTCTTTACCTGTGTGTAGCAAGTGGCTGATCCTGGCCCAGAAGCTCAGAGGCCGTGCCCAGCTCCTTAAGGACGTCCGTCAGAGATGATCTGCATTGGATCTGGCTGGTTGCACGTTGCACTCACCACATACACACTGTTAGATGTCAGTAAGGAAATAAAACTCACTTGTTATTCATTCCTCCACAGTCATTCTTGGTGTCCAAGGTATATGCAGTAGTACTGTTGTAGCTACAGAGTGCCAGCTCACACCCAGGCTGCCTTTCTGATGGTGTTTCTAGCATAGGTAAGGAGACATAAAATTAATATTATGTTCTTTCCTAACACTCAGTTTGGTTCTTAGATTTTGTGAATTACCAGTACTTAAAAGTCTGGGTTTATTGTTAAATTTGCTTGAGTTTCTTCAGTGAGTATTACTCCCCAGTAGCTCTTACTCCTTAACGTGTGCCCTCTGAAGTGTCTTGGGCCTCCTGCTGCAGTGCAGACGTATTTGCTAAAAGTCTTACATTTCTTGAAGCTTCTTTTCAGAAAGAGACTGAAACATCCTATTCTGCAGGAATGCTCCTTAGGTAAACCACTCAAATAAGCTTCAGGAAGGCTTGAAATTGCTAGGTTTGCTGGGCCCTCCCTGCTGGAGCAAGCAATAAAAGCCGAGAGTCTAGAGCTCAGTGGAACAGAGCTATAAAGAAGACCCCGAGGCCACACTAGCTCCCTGGAAAGAAGAGAAACCAGAGGAGCTGCCTGCAAGAGTTCTAGAGCAACTGAGGCAGGCACCTTGAAAGGACACTCCGACCTGTTGAACTGCCTGAAGGCTGTGCAGTGTGCTCTATGTGGTCCTGCTTGGATGGAAGGGTATCCTGGGAGTCAGAAGCCCAGGAACCACACAGCTGAGGGAGAAGGTGTCCCAAGGGAAGGGTATGCTGAGACACAGGAACTCAGCAATCACACATCTCTGGAAGGAAGCCTGCTCAGCAGAGGTATTACAGCTCCCAGGGGAGGCTCGCCCAGCTGCGCAGAGGAACCCAGGAGCCTCAGTCTGCTCCATTTCTTTGCTTCTTCCCTTCTTCTCATTGCTTCGCAGCTTATTCCAAGGCAGCAAATCCCATAAAAGAGATTTATTGGACGGTCCAGGGAATTGAGAAAAGGCCAGGACTTATATAGAATTTCTTAAGGGATAGAGCTTTTCAGGACAGAGATTTTCAGATTAAAGATTGGTGAGATTTTTTTTTTTTTTTTTAAAGATTTATAATGAGTACACGTAGCTGTCTTCAGACACACCAGAAGAGGGCATCAGATTCCATTACAGGTGGTTGTGAGCCACCATTTGGTTCCTGGGAATTGAACTCAGGACCTTCAGTAGTCAGTGCTCTTATTAACTGCTGAGCCATCTCTCCAGGCCTTCAAGTCCTGTTGGGGAGCTTGGAGATTGGTGGCTTTTCCTGCTCTGGGATTGGTGGCTTTTTTCCACCTCCTCTTCCCTCCATTGGTTCCATTGGTTGGGATGGGAAGTCCTTCCTGGCTGTGGTGGCTTTGGCTGAGGCACACTGGTGAGCTGCGTGGGAAGTTGGAGAGAGATGGCCATGGTGGACAGCGCCAGCTGTTGCAGGCTGAGGCAGGAAAGGAGATACCACCCTTTCACAGCTCTTGTGGAGGCTCCTTCCTACAAAGGCCATCTCTGGGTCGGAAGGGAGGGAGGGCGTGGCTTCTCTGCGAAGGGACTACACCAGGTTCCTGGCTTTGTGAGCTGCCACTCATGCTCTGGTGTGTTTTTGTGATGCAGTTGTGTTTTGAGTCAGTTCTGCTTCTGTAAGTAGCCCTAATAAAACTCATAGGCTCAGTACATTGGACTTTGAGGTATCCATATTGTGTCCTGTTGAGTGTTCCTTATAGAGTAGATTTGTGTGTTGTATCTTCCCAGGAAAAAGTTTTTCACATAACTTACCTGAGTCAGACAAATTAGCATTACTTGAAAACTAGCCAGAAATACAAATTCTTGGTCTCCACTCAGAAGTCACTAAATGAGAACTGTGGCGGCAGGAGTTGACAAGACAAAAACCCTTCTGGGGATTCTGACACTGCTTGGATAATACATGAACTTGACTCAGCCCTTGTGTTCCTTCCTTAGCAGAGCTGACCACGAAACGCAACACCTCCAGACCACTTCCGTAGGTGTGGCTGGTTTTGCATGTGTTGTGTATGCATGTGTATGTGTGTGAGAAGGCACACGCAGACCTGTGTCCATGGAGGTCACAGGAGGATGTCTAGTGTCCTCTAGTGTCCCTCTCCCCTTACCTCCAGCCTTATTGCCTTGACCTAGGATCTCTCACTGAACCTGGAACTTGATGCACTGGTGTCCAACGAGCCTCAGCTGTCATCCTTAGCCCTCCTTGTGCCAGTGCTGGGTTCACAGGTGTGTCAAGAGGCATGCCTAGCTTTTGACCTGAGTGCTGCAGGTTCACACTCAGGTGTACAGAAAGCACTTAACTCACAGAGCCGGCTTCTCCAGTTAGCCTGGACATTTAACCCTGATTTCTGTCAGTTCTGTTTTTAAAACTCTGCCTCTTTATATCCTGCTAGCCTTCAAATGTTTTATGTTTAATTATACAATATTATGCAGTGTTTTCTCAGTTTTTGGTTGTATCCTGCTATTTTTTGTTCTTTTATAAGAAAGTATAAAAGATTTTTTAAATGCTCTATCCAATGTACATGATTTTTGATAATATGCATTTGATAATATGCACTTATCCTCTACTTCAAAAAAAAAAAGATAAAAGACAGAAACCATGACAGGGTTGAAACAGGGGGAACAGTTGGCTTCACATTCTCTTTCATGACTCAAATGCTCGTTCCCTGTGCTCAGCCCTTCCTCATCACCCAATATGTGTTCCTGTTTTTGTTCTCCATTTTACATACTATACTATGCCCACATGTATGTATACACACTGTGGGCTAGGGTCTCCAGAGGAAGGAAAACATGTACGCTTGGTTTTGTTCTGGGGTTGTGTGACCTCAATCAATACTATTAAGGTCTAAGGGTTTTTTGTTTTTGTTTTTTTGTTTTTTCAGGATAGGATTTCCTAAGCAATATAACTAATTGTTATATATCTCCATCCCATGTGTGCGTGTTCGTGTGTGTGTGTGTGTGTGTATGTGTGTGTGCGTGCATGTGTGTGTGTGATTCGTGTGTGTGTGTGATTCGTATCTGTGTGTGTGCGTGTGTGTGTGTGTGTATGTGTATATGTGTGTGCGCGCGTGTGTGTGTGATTCGTATCTGTGTGTGTGCGCGTGTGTGTGTATGTATGTATGTGTGTGTGTGCGTGCGTGCGTGTGTGCATGTGTATATATACAATCTCCCATGTTTTTCCACTCTGTCCTCCTGCTTTTTTACCTTTCTTTCTCTCTTTGTTCCTCTGAATCAAGCTCTGTGAAGCTGGAGGGGCCTTGTCTGACTGATAGGATGCTTGCTCAAGCCAGCATTAAAGGCAAAGCCAAGAAGGCACCCTGAAATGTAGCCACTGGAAATGTCACAGAGTGGAGGATACTCCAGCATCAGAAATGCATCTTAAGATTGTAACCAGAGGCAGAAAGAGTCTCAAGGATTTGGTGATGAGTTTTGGCAGTAAACAATTAATCAGTGAATGAATTAAAGATTTTAAAGAGGGAAGCAAGTGGACGGCACTACAGATGCTTAGCTTTCTCTTGGGAGGAAGTCTAGGGGGCCGTGATGTACCTTAGCTTATGCTTTTGTGTGTGAGGCCCTGTATTCAGCCACAACCCTGATACACAGAAACTATTTAAGTGTAAACACTGGTTAAAAATTTTCAATTCATGTTTGTATTATGTGTGCCTTATTTTCTTGGATATAATTGTCAGCAGTGTTACATGTTCCTTTATGTACAGCTGCATTCTAATGGCCAGAGCATATATCTTGGTCTTAAATTTTAACTGTTGGGGCTGCCGAGATGGCTCAGAGGGTAAGAGCACTGACTGAGTTCAAATCCCAGCAACCACATGGTAGCTCATAACCATCTGTAATGATATCTGACACCTCTTCTGGGGTGTCTGAAGACAGCTACAGTGTACTTACAGATAATAAATTTTAACTGTTATGATAGTTTGTTCTATTTTATTGAACAGAAATAAAAATTTATATTTCATATATGAGAAATCTAAAGTTGAAAATATCACAAACATATTCTCAAGCCTGCTTTTATTTCATAAAGACATGCACCTTTAAGTTGTAGTAAACCCTTTTCATCCTATGCACAGGAAGCCACGCCCTGTCTCCCAGCTGGTCGCACAGCAGGTCACGCAGCAGTTCGTGCCCCCTACCCAGTCGAAGAAAGAGAAGAAAGACCGAGTAGAGAAGGACAAGAGTGAGAAGGAAGCTGCTAGCAAAAAGAACTGTCACAAGAAAACCAGGTAGAGCGGGCTCTGTGGGGTTTCAAAATAGTAGAAACAACCATTTAATATTCCTTTTTAAACTTTGATTGTACTCCGTTATACGACATGAAAGTAAGCTATCTTATCTCAGTATAGAATATTACAGAAGTTTTCTGCACTTGAAAGTTACGTTAGAATCCAGAAAAGGTAAAAATACAAGGTTAAATGTGAAGAGGCTTCTCTTCCTTAGCAGATATTTAGAAGACATTCATGTCTGTTCTCTTTTCTTTTATCAATTAAAAAAATAGGTACTTGAAATTCAGGAAAGTGGTATTCCAAATCATGAGCTCTGAACACGATCACGGTTCTGGGTCATGTCCTAGCAGTGAGGTGGGCAGCAGTGGAGTAAAGAGTTAGCCTGGCCCTAGCTTTAAAGGGTTATTTATTGTTTTATGTGTACAAGTGTTTGTGCACTGTGTGCATGCCTGCAACACTCATGGTGTCACATCTGCTGCCCCTGGAGTCAGGGATGGTGTGAGCCTCCATGTGGGTAGTGGGAATCAAACCTGGGTCCTCTGGAAAAACAGCTAGCGCTCTTAACCATTGAGCAATCTCTCCAGTCCCCAGCCTTATCAGCTGCCTTTGTGGTGCACTTGTGTCTTATTGTCCTAAAACATCTATTGGAATAAAATGATTAAGCTACCGGCAACCTTCAGTATGACTCATTTTGTTATTTTGCTTGTTTATTTAGTATTTACTCAGAAATGTGATAGTGAGAAAAATCTAGTTTAAGAACTCATTGGTTTTTTTTGTGTGTTTAGACCAAGATTAAAAAATGTGGATCGGAGTAGCGCTCAGCATTTGGAAGTCACTGTTGGAGATCTAACAGTCATTATCACAGACTTTAAGGAGAAAGCCAAGTCAGCGCCTGCGTCCAGCGCTGCTGGCGATCAGCACAGCCAGAGCAGCTGCAGCTCGGACAACACTGAGCGGGGCGTGTCCAGGTCCTCCTCGCCCCGGGGAGAGGCCTCCTCCCTCAATGGAGAGTCTCACTAACCGTTCTCGCTCCACTTAGTCATGCCTGTCCTCCATGGAGATGCAGAGTATGCCAACAACTACCACATTTTCATGACAGACACACTCATGCATAACGTATAATTTGAGTTTTACATGAAATACAAATTTGCCAGGATTTATTAGATTTTATTGCAGTATAAGCTACCAAACATTTCCAGAGTTAACATTTTGGTCTCTGCTGTTAAATGCCATGAAAATGTGGTTGAATTATTCATTATGCAGTGTTATTGGTAAGTCTATTTTCACTTATAGTTTAGTGAATTCTAACACATAATTATTGAATTCTCTACTATTGGCATGTAATGAGTTTAAATTTTTTATTACATAGTGCAAGCTGCCTAAATATGTATTATTTGAGAATTGTGAAACAAATAGTTATATGTATGCAAGTCAGAGATCAACTTAATCAACTATTGCTGCAACAGGATTTTCTTAATGGTTATCCTCTTAATGCACCTGCTGGTACTTGGTGTGATTAAATAGGAAGTTGTTATTAAATAAAGAATTTGTATGAATCTTTGCCAATGTTTTTTGATATGTTTTTACTAAATTATTGTTTCTGAGTTATGTTTTATCCATTTTTTGCAGTTTATGTTTGTTAGTTTGCTTATTTTTCAAAGCATCAACTTATTGTACTGTTCACTAGTAGACAGTACGACGTGGCTTGTTTAGCTTTCTGATCAGGGTTAGCGCTGTTGTCGTTGAACACTGGTATTTCCTCTAAGACATTAGAGTTAAAGACGTAAGCATCTGGCAGAAGCAGGAAAGAACTTGCCATACTTGCAAACGCTGTAACTCAATGATAGTTTTAGCACTGTTTCCCTGGTCCAGCCCTACCCAGGGTCACAGACATGTGACTCTAGTTGATAAAAACATGTAACTATCACACAGAACTGAGGTGTCACTCCTGAGTCAGCTTAATTGGCCTTTTACTAAATATAACAATTCATATGGAAACTGCAGTACTCTAGTTCCAGATACAACTTTCAATTTATGCACTTATCAATATCTTGAAATAACAAGTATTTCCGGCCCACTCACGTATGTATAATCACCAATAAAATATTTTTATGACTTATAATTTTGCATTTTGTTTACAACTGAATGGAGTGTGTTATGTTGTATTTGAAAATACATCTTAGAAACTACATGCTCTGTCTTATTCTCCTCAGGTTCTCTCGTTTTCTCTAGCCATTTGCTTAATATATACCTGCCTGGGGGGAGCTGCTGAACTGTAAATGACCCTAAAGACAAAACGTAACTTGAATATCTCCTATCACATAAAAGACATCATGGCAACATGTGAAGGACAATCTGTGGTCCCTGACAGTTGTGATACTTGGTTTCTCATGGCAATGTCACTGTTGAAATGCAGTTCGTTTCATTGGCACAGTGGTTCTCTTGTAACGTGCTGGTTGTGAATAGTTTATTGCATACAGTAAAAACCTGTGATGAAAACGCTGAGATACCTCATTCTTCAGTGTTGTTAAATGAAGGCTTAAAGCTTGTTTTATTCTAGGATCCTTCCATGGAATACCAACTAGCTGGCTACGTTCTTTTTAAAGAGGTTATTTTTACATTGATTTTCATGTATAAATGTTTAGTGTATTCAATTTTAAATACTTGTAGGAAATGCTTTGGTTCCTAAAACACAAAATAAGTAAAGGCAGCATATCTTACAGTGATCGTATGTTTTCATAATATATGTTAAGCTTCTCTGCAGGGAAGAACAGCGTTAAGAAAGGTGCAGCTTTCCTTGAGTAGGTCACACTCATCTTTGTAGTGGTGGGCAGCGTAGTGCGTGCTGGAGAGGCTGAGCGCCATGCTTGTGCACAAGTCTCCACTGTATAATGCAAATGTGAGGAAGTCCCAAGCTTACTTCTCAACCATCAAGCAGGGCTAACATGTTCCTATCACACTCTGGCTGCTTAGCAAATGTCAGCCTTTACTTTTATCATTACATGTAAAACATCTTTAAAAGTACATTTCTGTAACCAGATTGTTGTAATGCTTCCGAGGTAACCCAAGAAGAAGAAGACAGTGTCGTCAGAGTTTGCTTTGGTCCCAGAGAGAAGTCCTTTCTGTGGTGGAGAACCTCACCCTCTACATTGTGAGACTGCAGAAAGGAACGACGCCACCTAGTGCAGGGTTTTGCTTTTTCCTTCATCCGCCTTTACTCATGCTACCTCAGAGAGATGTTCCTATCAGGAAGCCATGCACATTCCGTTAGTGCATGCGCTTAATGTTAAATATGCAAGACTATCCAGAGCCAGGGCCTACGTAGAGCGCATCTGTGGCTGTCTTGTAAATTTGTGATATCGTTTTAGTGGTGGGTTCCTTTTTAGTTTTTTATTTTATGTGTGAGTATTTTGCTTGCATGAATGTGTGTGTACTGTGTGCATGCCTGGTACCTGCAGAGAGTTACAAACGATGGTGTGCTCCTGTGTGACTGCTGTTATTCAAACTCTGGTCCCCGGCAGGAGCAGCAGCTGCCATTTGACCACTGAGCTGTCTCTCCAGCCCCCTCAGCAACCAGACTCCACACTCAAAGACCTTGAGTGTTTTTCACAATAAAAGTAAAGATAAGTAAAAATGAAGGCGCACTGTGAAGCACATAAGAATATACATCTAAAAACCTTTTATATTTCTCAGACTTAAAGGTTTTAATTTAAAGTTTCATTAAATGCTTTCCAAAAATTATAGTGATATATACAAGGTGAAGTACATTAGTAGAAGGAAGAAAATCAACTGAGTTGATGGCAAGTCAACTTCCATTTGGTTAGGTGTCCTCAGTGCCTAAGAGAATGTACTTCTGGCTTACTGTCTACCTTAATGCTTATTGACTTGCGTTTCTTACTACACTGTCTTAGTGACGTACCTCTTCTCTGGAATCTTTGTAAAGATCTAATGTAGGAACTGGTTATAGAAAGGAATCTTTGCTGTGTGATTTGAGAATTAAGGAGAGACAGAGAGAGAGAAAGAGAGAGACAGAGAGAGACAGTGAAACAGAGGGTGTATGTCTGTGTGCGTGTAGGATAGCAGGAAAATAATAATGTGTTGTGGGGCAGTGCTGACACATGCCTTTAGTCTTAGCACTAGGGAGGCAAAGGCAGGTGGCTCTTTGCACGTTTAAGACCAGCCTGGTCTGCAGAGCCAGTTCCAGGATAGCCAGGGCTACACAGAGAAACTGTCTCAAAACAATAACAACACAAAACCAAAACCCCTCCAAAACAAAAAAATAAATAAAAGCATTTCATTACTGTTCTCTCCCTCAGCCACTGCAGGCATGTAGTCTAGAACAAAGAATATAGAAAAGTTGAAATACAGAAAAATGAGTGACAAACATAGCCCAAGGGAAGCAGTGAGGGCACAGAAAGCAAGGGTGTTTTGGAGGTCTTCAACAGCAGAAAGGGAGGGAGGCTTCTGCTCCCCATAAGAGTGATGGGAAACAATCCCCACTGCTAGTAGAGGTAAGGGAGAGAGAGACTGAGGGAGGAAGGAGGAGCAGAGAGTGTCAGGGTGGCCCGGCTTCCGGCAGGAGGCCACCAGGGAGAGAAGTGCAGCCTCTGGGGACATGCCAGTGACATACAGTGAGATGTCATCTTTGTAATTAGTCATAAGCCGTTCCCATAGCACGTGTTAAGTAGGGCATCAATATCTGTAATAGTTTAGTTTTTCATCAAACCTGTTTTACTGTAAGCTACCATAGACAAGTTTTATTTATATAACACATACCTGCTACCCCAGATCATTTAAATGTTGTGACTTAGGCTTTTCTTAGTTGGATAGATCATCTTGTCTTTATGGGATGGGCCAATTCTTGACCACTTGAAGTACCATGAAAAGACCAGATACTTCAGTGAAAAATCAAGTGGAGTTCTGAAGGTTTCAGAGTTTGGGGACATATTTCCTCGTCTCCGTGTTACGTGTGTAAGGAATGTCTATCTGGGTGCTGCCTGCTTCATTCCTCAGGACTTGCTCACTGTGTTTCTCGGTTTTTGTTTTTGTTTTGTCTTGTTTTAATTTTAATAAAACATGTTTGGTTTTGAGACAGGGTCTCTCTAGGTCTCCTGGCTGTCCTGGAACTCACTGTGTGTATCAGGCTGTCCTTGAACTCACAGAGCACAGAAATCAGCCGCCTTCTGTCTCCTAAGTGCTCAATTATAGGTGTGTGCCTATGTTTGTTTGGTTTTACTTTATGAGTGTTTGGTTTCTGCACCATGGGGTACGATCATCCCCTTGGACTGGAGTCATGACAGTTGTCAGCCACCATTTAGGTCCTGAAAGTCAAACCTGGGTGCTCTGCAGGAGCAACAAGATCGGCTCTTAAACACTGGTCTAACTTTCTTGTGTTTCGACTTCAAGGTTTGAAAAGCAGCTTGTCCAGTAGGCTAAGGCTGACTGACTAGTGAGCCCAAGAGACCTGCTTGTCTCCTGCCCCAGCTCAGCGTTACAAGTATGGATCACCGAATCTTTGCTTGCTTGCTCGTTTTATGTTTTAACTGCGGGTTCTGGAGACTCAATCCCAGTTCATTCTATCAGCACAAGAACTTCACCCCAGCCCCACTTTCTCCATCTTTTCTCAGATCGCTTACCAGTCAGTTTTTTCCTGATGTAAGTTTTGTTCACTGCAGGATCTTTATTAAGTATACTTTGGCTTTTAGTTACTGTTTCAAGGGTTGGCTACCAAGTTGCTAAAGATGTGGAGTACACATGTCAGAGATGATACCCCTGCACCAGTGAAAATACACATGAGACATAGAGGTGGCAGAGGAGGGAGTGCCTGAGAGCTTTTTCTTAGAAGATTCACCCAGGCTTTAAACATCCCTGGAAGGCTGCATTGGAATACTGGGACCTCACTTGGGCATTTGCAGCTAATTGAACGACTGACGAGTCGTTTGAGTTAATTGTTTGTGATTTATTGCTCCAGCTTATATGGTCAACACTTTACCTTTCTCAGCATTGTAATTAGAGGGGACCATTTCCTTCTCATTCATGTACTATATTTATTTTTATGCGTATGAGTGTTTTGCTTGCATGCGTACGTGCACCACATGTGTGCAGTGCCCGAGGAAGGAAAGGCTGTTGGATGGCTTGGAACTGGAGTTAGCGATGGCTTCGAGCCACTGTGTGGGCGCTGAAGATCAAACCCAGGCCCTCTGCGAGAGCAACACATGTGTTCTAGGCCACTGAGCCCCCCACCCCACCCCCGAAGAGTCAGTAACGTTTCACGTTTCCTCTTTGTGAAAATGTTGAAGGAAGATTCTGCATTACTGTCCAAAATAGAAAGTTTACTCAGACTGGTTTTTGCAAAAGTTTACTTCATCTGAGAAATTAATTTGCCTTTTTCTTAAGACAATTTAGATGGAGTATTCTCTGCTTTTGTTTTAGTTGTAAGAAGTTTCAGTTAAAATTGGCTTTTTTCTAAAAAGATTTATTTACTTTATGTATATGAGTACACTGTTGCTGTCTTCAGACACACAGACTTCAGACACAGGGCATCAGATCTCATTACAGATGGTTGTGAGCCACCATGTGGTTGTTGAGAATTGAACTCAGGACCTCTGGAAAAGCAGCCAGTGCTCTTACACACTGAGTCATCTCTCCAGCCCCCAAATTGACTGTTTTTAATAGTTTACATAGAACTAGATGGCTGGCCGGGCGTGGTGGCGCACGCCTTTAATCCAAGCACTCGGGAGGCAGAGGCAGGCGGATTTCTGAGTTCGAGGCCAGCCTGGTCTACAAAGTGAGTTCCAGGACAGCCAGGGCTATACAGAGAAACCCTGTCTCGAAAAACCAAAAAAAAAAAAAAAAAAAAAAAGGGGGTGGGGCTGGTGAGATGGCTCAGTGGGTAAGAGCACCCAACTGCTCTTCCGAAGGTCCGAAGTTCAAATCCCAGCAACCACATGGTGGCTCACAACCACCCGTAATGAGATCTGATGCCCTCTTCTGGTGCGTGTGAAGACAGCTACAGTGTACTTACATATAATAAATAAATAAATAAATAAATAAATCTTTGAAAAAAAAAGAACTAGATGGCTGTCCTTATTCTAACTTATTTCATATATATAATGATTTTGACTATGGGGTTTTTTTTGTTGTTGTTTGATTTTTTTTTTTATTCTTATAAACTGCCTCAATTTTCTTGGGTGAATAAGACTTAAAATTACTAGTTAGAAATATTTTTACCTTATGTGTTTTGCTTGTGTGTTTATCTGGGAATCTTGTGTGTGTCTGGTGCCTGCGGAGGTCAGAACTGAACTGCAGTTTCTGAGGGTTGTGAATCATCGCGTGGATGCTGGCAGCTGAACCCAGCCAGGTCTCTTGGAGAGCAGCGAGCCCTCTCCGTCACTGAGCCATCTCTTCTGCCCTTTAATACTCATATGTTTTTAAAAATGGTTTTATTTCTAAGTGTGAGGATAAGCCAAAGGTAAGTTTAGGGCAAGGATGCAGTACTGCTGCCGCCTTCCCTGAGTTAGGAGGAGCCTAGGCTCTGAGGTTGAATCCGAGTTTTCATCTGATGACTCAGAAGAAAGCTCCCATCAGCTCACCACTTCTCTGTAGCGTTTCATAGAAAAATCCAGAACTAAACTGAAGACCAAGGCCTAATCCTTTAGGCTTCTCCTGTGTGCTGCTTTTGCCTTACAGTTAGAGCAACAGTGAAAAGCATCTGTGCTTATTTGCTGGTGGGGGAGGGAAGTGAAAGCGGGGAGAACTGCACACCAAGAAACTAGCTATCGAGCAGAGAAGCCCAGGCAACAAATGGAAGCGTAGTATAAACCGTAGTATAAACGGTCTCATTTGTAGATGGCCTTTTTTAATTTTTATTTTTTTTGCAACAACACCTTTTGCAATTATAGGATTAAAAGATTGTGAACCCCCCTGTGAAGAACATGATTATTCTGTGTGTTCTTCGCATACATTGTTGGCTGGTTTCCCTTTATGCTTTATGATCTGTGAGTTAAGAGATTACTCTTCATCCTTCCTACATGTAGTTTCTTGGGGAAAAAAAAGTATTGGCAATTACCCGCCCCCTCCACACCCTTTTTTAAAAAATGGGGCCACAGTGTGTTACGCAGTTTGATGTGGAACTCATTATGCTGACCAGGCTGGCCTTGAACCTGTGGTGGTAACCCTGCCTTAGCCTCCAAAGAGCAGAAATTACAGGTGTCAGTCATTGAGACAGCTTTCCTCAGCATCTTTGAAGTGGGCCGTTCTGCCTGAGTCCTCACTCTTTAGCTGGTACCATATCCTCCAACTCTCCCTTCTTGTTAGTGCTCTTGTAATTCTCTGCACACTTTTATCTTTATTTCTCTGAAAATTGTAAGGTGTATTAGAAAGATGTACTATTCTCTTTGTTTTTACTGGCCTGTCTCCTTTTTGAGGGCAGGACACTCCTTTATTCCTGAATACTGTGCATCCGAGCCTCTTGTCTGGCATGTAGAAAGTATTCAATAAATATTTATTGAATGAACAAATGTATGTTTTCTTTCTCCTTATACATCTTCGTTGTTCATTGGATTTTTTGGGGGGGGGGTTAAGGCATGACATTTAATCCTTCTGAGATGGAAACAGCCCATAGTTCATCAGGTGATCTTACCATAGTCATAGAGGCAGGGAATGAGAGCTTTTATGCCTGTTCTTTCCCTCACATTGTCCTTTGTGGGCAAACTTCTCAGTGACCCAGATGCAACTTGAACAATTCAATAGCGTGGTTTTTCTCATGACGTGTGTGTGCACTTTTAAGTGTGCATGTAGTTTTAAGTGTATGCTTTTCCGTGTGGTTTTGTCTGTATATTTTTAAATATGTGCATTTTACTTGTAGTTTTAAATGTTTTTGTTTCAAGTACATTTTTAAAATGTGTTTTAAGCGTGCATTTAAAGCACTTAATTGTTTACATGTATTTAGGCGCATGTGCAGGTTAAGTGTGTTCAAGTATATCTTGTGTGCATTTTAAGTGGATTTTTAAGTGTTTAAGTCTCAGTTTTGGCTCTGGGTTCGCTTACTCCAATCTCTCATCTTTGTCCCAGCCTTCACTCCAGCCAGACTCGCTCTCTAACATGCAAATGTGATCATCTTCCTTCCTTCCTTAAAAACCTTCAAGCAGATCAAGTTCAAACTTCCAAGAGTTTCCAAGAGTAACTGCTATTCCTCTCTGCAGTCTTAACAACTCCCCGTGTCCTTTCTTGCGGACTCATCCTGGCATCGTGCTTCTCAGTCTCCTGAATACAAGAGCCCCTTTCATTGCTCGCTCAGTCTAGAATTCTTTCTCTTAAGAGGGCCACTCTCGCTCAGGAATACTCTTCTATACTAACTGGAAGGTACAAGCGACTGCACTTTGGGTTGTGTCCACACTGGGTGACTATCCTGACTTTGTCCAACAGCCTTCTTTAAAAGGGAATAAGAGCTTTTGCACCAGATATGAATGACCCGTGTATTGCCTGGGAACATGAATTCGGGTTGGGTGGAATAACACGTTCCAATACAGAATAAAAAAAAGTCAGAAGTTAAGGCATTTTCCAGATACCGGTTGGACCATCAGATTGATTATAGCAAACAGGAAAAACTGACCGGTGTCAGATCTCATCTAATGACATTTTTAGCTATCAGAATGGTGGAAACCATTGGTTCGATGAGGTTGCTTTAAAGGGTTTGAGCCAAAAGTATGTTGGGTATGACACGATTGGTCCACGAAAGCCTATTAAGGGACTAAGAATAATCATGAAGTTTAAGCTTTGTTAAATCGTCCAAAAGTCTCCAGCACCAAAGTCCCCGAGCTGCACATTCCCAATATCTGCCTCCCTCCCCCTCTCTAGGTCCCCACGAAGCTTCTGCGTGAGCCCAGCTCACGGCGTGGAGTGTGGCGGGAAGGAAGGGAGGCTGGGTTTGGAGAGGACCAGTTTTGCTTTGGGTATGCAAATGATTCGTCAGCAACGTCTAATAAGGCTGCCTTCCCAGCCTTGTGTGGATGGGCAAGCAAAGCACCATTGCACTACCGCCGCCTGACGACACCCCACGAAGCACAGACGTTTTAGACCGGACGCTGAGGTCCGTGAGGAGCAGGATGGGTCGAGGAAGAGTTAGCAAGTGCGGTAACCACGGTTTCCTTTTAGTCAACGCAGCGATGCCTGAGAATTCAAGTTGCCCAGCGCCACAAACTGCGCAAAGAAAAATCGCAGATTTAGGGCAAGGGCCTACAGCCTTGCTTCTTTCGCTACACTTGTCCACAGCTCAGAGCCGGGCAATGTGTAAAGAGGAACCAGCATCCATCTCAAGGCTCGGCGCGAAGGCCCGGAGAGCGCCAGTGCTCAGCTCCGCTTCCGGGTGCGCTGCGGAGGCGGAGCCTTGGCCGGGCGTTGGGGCGTGGCCCGGAGGCGGGACAATACCAGGCAGGGGCTGTGGTTTGAAACAGAGGCGGGGCCTGCGCCGGATGTGGGCGGGTATGTGAGCGGGGCGTGGCATGGCAGGGCTAGGGGCGTGGCGTATGGGGTGCTGGGCTTGGGCGGGACTGGACCGAGTGGGACCTGGCGGGATTCGGGCGGAGGGGCGGAGCGGGGAGGGGCGGGAACCGGGCTGGTCACGCTGCGGCTGCGCGTTGCGATTCTTCGTAGTTCGCCCGGGCGGGCGCGGCGGCGGCGGCGGCGGCGGTGACGGCGGTGGCGGTGGCGGCGGCGGTGGCGGCAGCGCGGGCCGGGATGCGGCGCTACCTGCGGGTCGTAGGGCTGTGCCTGGCCTGCGGCTTCTGCTCGCTGCTGTACGCCTTCAGCCAGCTCGCGGTGTCCTTGGAGGAAGGAGCTGCCGGGGGCCGCAGGCCGCAGGCCGCGGTAGTTTCCTGGCTGGCGGACGGCGGACGCGGCACCGGGAGAGGCGCGGGCAGCGCGGGCCCGGGCCGGACGGGCAGGTAAGAGCCGCATTGCCGGGAGTGGAGGTCTGGGAGGGCCGGACGCGCCGCTCCCATCACCGAGCACAGGCTGGCTGGCTTCAAGACTCAGTGTTAGACCAGTTAGAAATTGAATCGCTTTGCAACTTTCTGAAAGGTTCGTTGGAAGTAAGTGGTGTCCCACAAAATCCTAATTACACTGCGGCTAGTGGGATTCCCTCCTGTTTCCATGGAGTCGAAGCTGAGTTATTTGAGAATCAGGCTGGCGCTCTAGTTGAGCCCTCCACCTCCCAGGTGTCTAAATTTTCCTCCTAAATCTTAGCTTTTTATCATTAGCCGTGGCTAAAGAAATCTGGATGTGGCATAAAGCGAGCTGTGAATTTTTATTTTGAAAATATTCGTTTTTTTGGAAACGTAAAGGAAGTTCAGAAACATGAGTGATTCTTAATATGCTTATATCTATGGGAGGAGTAAGGTATGAAGAAATCACTTTTTAAAAAAAAATGAATATTTATAACATAGCATAATGAGTTGGTGGATTTGCATAAGTCACTGCCACGGTTAGAGTCATGAAATTTAAATGGAAAACTGTTTGGGCAGTTTACTTAATCGAGCGTTTCGCACTGCCTTGGTGGATTCCTGTGTTTGGGCAGTTCTGAGACCAACTAATTGGAGAGTGGAAGACAGGAATTGTAAAAAGAGACAGTAGCATCCACTTTGAGCTGTTGTCTATGTAGCATCTGAGAGTTGATGGTCTTTTCCAGAGGGAAGTGGGTGCAAAAGAGAAGCCAGCATGGAGATAGGGAGCTATTGGTTTATGGTTTGATTGTAGTCAGAGAAATGTGGGGTCTAGCTGTGCTCTCAGGTTCCACTGCCTACAACCTACACCCCCAGACCCCCAATAGGATTTGCCGAGGAGAGCAGAGGCAGGAGTATCATGAGTTCGAGGCCAGCCTGGGCTACACATTTAAAAGACTGGTGGTGGTGGTCCACGCCTTTAATTTCAGCACTCAGGAAGCAGAAATAGGCAGATCTCTGAGTTCTAGGCCAGCCTGGTCCGCAGAACAACGTTCAGGTTATCCAGGGCTCTACAGAGGAGCCCTGTCTCAAAACACACAAAAAAGTATTAATTGCCCAGAATTACATAAAAGTATTTGGGAAAAAAAAATCCAACTCGGAAGGAAAACATTTTTAAATGGTAAGGACAGTGTTTGAGAGAAATCTCCTTTCAACTAGTAGATCCTATTTGAAATGATTATTTCAAACTAGGCTTGGTGGCCTACACCTGTATTCTCAGCATTCAGGAGGTAAGGTAGGAGGATGGAAAATTAAGTACCTGTCTGGTTTTCCTTGGGAGTTCCAGGCCAGCCTGGGCCGCATAATGAGACCCAGGTTCAACAGACCAAGGACTGAGTTTGTATCCTAGCCATAAGGGACTTGCCTTGTCAGGTGCCAAGTTCAGCCCCTCCAGGAGTTAGTAGAGAGAGTAGTAGAGTCAGTCAGAGAAACCTGTGCCTCCATCCAGTCACTTTTGCAGGCGCCCTTGATCACAGGGTCCCTTCTCTGCTACACTGAAGTATAATCGACAAGAGTTACCTATGTTTAATACCAACAGCTTGATATTTTTGACGCACCTTCTGAAATGATCATCACTTCTTTTCAGACTGGCTAGACCTCCAGTTCATGTTTGCTGAATCGTGTCGACATTGGTAGGATATACGGAGAATGTAAAGACGAGAGACGGAGAGGGCTTTTGAGTCACCAACTTTACTTTGCCACGTACTGGGTGTGTGACTTCCTGATTAGATGTGGAACATTTGTGAGGACTGAAGTGACATAGTTGCATAGATTGCTTAGTACCGTACCTGGCACCATAAAACTAGCTGATACGGTGATTGTTTTAATTTTCAGGTGTAAGCATATATCCTCCCTCCCCCCCCACCTCTCACTTTGGGAAGACATATCTATTCTTTGTGACCTAGTCAGAAACCTGGTAACCACAGTCAGTAATCTGTGTTTTAACCATGAGCTATTGCTACACTGCAGATAAACACTGAGAAGCTCTGACAGTTGAGAGATAGATTTGACCATTATGTCTTTGCATTGCTGTTTCCCCTTCCTCGGATCTGTTTTTGAAGGAAAGGGAATTAGGGTAGTGAATGCTGGAGAAAGTAAGAGTACTTAGGGAGGGAAGGCCCTCACTCTGTGTCATTAGATGAGGCTTGTGCCGCCAGGGCCACACCTGCACTCTAGCTTACAGGATGATGTAGTGGCTTCTCCTCACATCTTTGTTGAGTGCTATTTGGGCTGCTATAGGAAAACTTCAGATTGTGCAGATTGGAAACAACACTGATACATTGTTTCTCATACCTTTTTGCTGTGTGCTCACATGGCCAGGCAGGTCTATAGCTGCTTCTTGTAATCTCATTCTTGGGGCACTGACCCTTATGGTCTAATCACATACCGAAGGCCCCATCTATCCCTGACGTCAGTCGTCACATGGGACATAAGGATTTTCTGGTGAGGGAGGCATACAAAAACAGTCCAAATACTTAGCATAGTATTTAGTAAGAGTTAGTAATTAATATTATGAGCTTTTTGAGATACTCATCTCACTAAACAGTGTAGTTTTGGCTTAGAGATCTTAAAGTATAAATATTCATTTCTTTTCTATGTTTTGGTTTTTCGGGAAAGGGTTTCTCTGTATAGCCCTGGCTGTCCTGGAACTCACTCTGTAGACCAGGCTGACCTCGAACTCAGAAATCTGCCTGCCTCTGCCTCCCAAGTGCTGGGATTAAAGATGTGTGCCACCATCATCTGGCTAAATACTCATTTCTATTGAAATTCTTCTCCCTGCATGGTTTTTGTTTAGAAAGTATATCTTTTTAAAAAACATTATTTTATGTATATGAGTCCACTGTAGCTGTAGAGATGGTTGTGAGCCTTCATGTGGCTGTTGGGAATTAAATTTTTGGGACCTCTGCTTGCTCTGGTCAACCCCACTCACTCAGTCCCTTCTCACTCTGGCCCAAAGATTGATTTATTATTATATCTAAGTACACTGTAGCTGATTTCAGATGCACCAGAAGAGGGCGTCAGATCTCATTACAGTTGGTTGTTAGCCACCACGTGGTTGCTGGGATTTGAACTTAGGATCTTTGGAAGAGCAGTCAGTGCTCTTACCTGCTCAGCTTTTGGAAAGTGTATGATAAAATTGCAGTGGATGATAAAATTTTTTGTTTTCAGATTGGCTATTTTTTCTTTATTGTTCTTAATCTTTACTATGCATAGAATGACTTTCTTCCAGAGTCCCTCCTCTCACACATTAAGGGAAACATTTACATCTGTGATCTAGATTTACTCTTTGTCAGGGGGAGAGTGTGTGCTTTGTGGTCACTTCATGAAATGGCGAGACAGTTTCAACGCCATCTGCTAATGTAACTACCTTCCCTCACTTTCTGAGAGATCTAGGAAAGGGGAAGATCCAATTTAGAGCTAGAAATGAAGTGGTCTAGACACAAAAGCAGTTCCAAGTGAGTTGCCCAGGCAGATTGTAAATCCTGGTAACCTGGTAGCATTCTGAGAATAATCTTTAAAGTGCATGTATGAATTTTGGGCTCCTGCGTGGTCACAGGTGCCCAGGCTTGGGATTGTATAACACTGAGCCTTGTAGCCTAAACTCACTCCTCCATATTCTCACAGTGGATTTGCCTGAAATTTTCCTTGACTCTCAAGAGTCAAGAAAATCTTCTGTTGTATACAGGTTTTAAATAAAGTCTTGTGGTTATTATGGACATTTTGGAAAGAGCAAATACCCTTTTCAGTTTAATAAAGAAGACTGTTGTATCCTATATGACTTGGTCCTAGAAATCTGACTGGAGCAGTGAGGGAGTGAAGAAAGGACAGACAGACAGACAGACAGACACATATATAGCAAAGCTGGGGTGGTGTGGTGGGCACCTACATGCTGGCGTGGTACCTCAGCACAGAGGAAAGAGTTGCCAGTGAGCAGTGTCTGTAGTGAAGTCATAGACTGTAAACCTCGGAGGAGGAAAATGGGGTTGGGAGTTTTAGCACACACTGGTCAGTCTTACTCAGCTCCACTGTCCGTAATTGTACTTGTCTACCCTGTTATAATCACACTCCCCTGAGCCTCATGGGAGGGGGTGTGGCTTGAGGGGGAGGGGCTTTCCTGTTCTCCTGGCTCTGAGGTTAGCTCCTTGACGGGTCAGTGAGGCACATTCACTCAGGACTCCATCTGCTCTTCACACGTTTGCTCAGGGCCTCCTCAGATCCCTGCAGAAGGCATCTGGTCTTGGGTTTGAGTCCAATTCAAGCCTGAGAGGTGTTCCTGAGGAGAGCAGTATTGTGAAGTGCCTCTGTCAGTGATGTCTGCTTGTGTCCTTGGTGCGGTCTCACTGTTACTCACACCAGCCTACATCTCCTAGACGCAGGTTTCAGCCTCCCAAGTAGCTGGTGCCAGGCGGTTTTGTTTTGTTTTTAACCCTGGCTGTCCTGGAACTCAAGGAGATCACCTGCCTCCGACTTTCCATCCAACACAACTGACTCTCCAAAGAAGCCTTACATCTCCACTTCACTTTCTCTTCTTCTGGATTTATTTCTATTTAACTGTGTGTGTGTGTGTGTGTGAGTGTGTGTGTAGGCCAGAAGAGGGTGTCAGGTCCCTGGGTGCTGGAGTTAGACAGTTTGAGCTGCCTGCTGTGCATGCTGGAATCAAACTCAGGTCCTCTGCAAGAGCCGCAGATGCGTTCACCCGGTAGATCCTCTTTGCAGTCTCCTTAGTGTTTCTGTTTTGTGTTTTTCATAATGGTAGGTGCAGTGCATATTCTAACTGTGTTCTTACATATCCAAAAATCTTTCCTGTGTGTGTAGCATATGCGTGTGTATATGTTCATGTATATACTTGTGTGCACATGTGCATATGTGTGTGTCTAACATATATATGTATATATATGTATTATGTATGTGTATGAATGTATGTGTGTATGTGTGTGTGTATGTGGACCAGAGGTTGACATGTGATGTCTTCTCTCAATCGCCTTTTTTCTGAGACAGGTTTCTCACTGACCATGGAGCTGGCCTGGCTGGACAGCAGACCCAGGGATCTTCCTGTCTCCACCTGCAGCACTGGGGTCCCAGGCGTCCTGCCGTGTTTGGCTTTTTACCTGTGCGATGAGGATCCCGACCGGCCTCACACTTGTTTCTCACTTTACTGAGTAAAGTCTCCTCAACCCCCAATGGGAAATTTTAAATCTTGCCTATGTTCTGTGTGTTTTCCAACATGGTGTTAAAACCAAGAAACACCCTAAAACTGTCAAGTTTTATATGTCTGCATTTGCTCTTAATAGAGTTTACTGACTGCCCACCAAGAGCCCCGTATCTGTTAGTAGTACCTTCCCATGCTGATTCTTAGCCCTGCAGCCCTTGATCCCGCAAGTCTGCTGTGGTTGCAGATTTGCTTATCCCGAACATTTCTCGTCCTGAATCCTTGAGAGTAGAGTTTGAGTTTGCCCTCTTTCATTTAGTTTGTCTTTTAGGGTTCACCCAGAGCATGGATGACTACGCTTGGTACTATTTTATTAAACAGATCTAACACATTCCGTTCATTAACTGATAGGCATTTGGGTGGTTTTCCACTGTTTGACTGTTAGGAATAATGGTGCTATGAACACTCATTTGCCTTTACTTTTGTTGTTATTTTGGGGCAGGGTCTCTTGTAGCTAAGGCTAGCCTCACACTCACTCTCTGACCTGAGGTGATCTCCTCCTTCTATCACTCTACCGGGCCATAGACACTTTTCCTATAAACATAGCTAGTGTTCTTGAGTGTTTAGGAGTGGAAGTAATGGAATATTGTGGCTTAAACGTGTACCCTTTTTCTAACTTATTTTGTGTGCGCATATGTGTGTCCTAGTGACTATGGAGGTTGGAGGACAGCCTGCAGCGGTCTGTTCTCTCCTTTCACTGTGTGGGTTCCAGAGTGTTCTCAGGTTGTCACGATGAGCTTCAAGCCGCTTTACCTGCGGAGCCGTGTTGCTAGTCCCTAAGTTAATGCCTTAAAAGAGAGTTGTGGCTTACATTACTCCTGCTTTTTTAACAACTCAAGTTTTTCAGTAGTTTATAAACTAACAAAAACTATAACAATTTCTTTTTTTTTTTTTAAGATTTATTTATTATGTGTAAGTACACTGTAGCTGTCTTCAGATACTCCAGAAGAGGGCGTCAGATCTCATTACAGATGGTTGTGAGCCACCATGTGGTTGCTGGGATTTGAACTCAGGACCTTTGGAAGAACAGTCAGTGCTCTTAACCACTGAGCCATCTCCCCAGCTCCCACAATAACAATTTGTTAAGCATTAAGAGACTGTGGCTATGACTCTACATTGAGCATCTCATTCTGAAACCCAGGCTAAAGAGGTCCAGCCAGATAGGAAATCCTATCTTAGCTCAGAGGGTAGGGGTACACGCGAGTGCTATTGGAGAATTGGGTAGGTATCCCACATTGCAATATCAAAGATGATATTTTCTCATTCCCCACTGGACATGTGTGATCTGGGCCTTTTACTCACTGGAGTTTGCCAGTATATTTGATCATTGAGTTGATAATGTGTTGAATAAACAGGAAGAGAAAGCAGAACTTGGCGTTTATAGGAGGAAGTTGGCCCAGAAGCTGACTGGGAGAGTACCCAGTAGGTCAGCTTGCCACAGAACTGGCATTTAGTGCTGCCTTCTGCTTGGATGGCTACCTTGCACCCGCTCCTGTTATTTCTCCTTAAGTATCTTAAAGTGTGTGTCCCTGGGCTCAAAGGCCAAGAAGCAGGGTTTCAAAGTTGCCATGCTTTAAAAATAAGGGCAGTGTATTCATTAAAACAGTAAGAATATACCTAGATTTTGGATGAGACAAGAAGTCTACCTGCCTGCTGATAGAAGTGCTGTAGAATTTATTGGCATCCTGAACTTTCTGAACTTTGACCTCATTGTTTGACACCAGCAAAATCCAGAGACCTTTGTGTATTTCTAAAATTTTATAAGATTAAAACTCATTAGACGTTTGAGGGGATGAATGGGTACAACAGTTCATATACCTATGCATAGTAGACAAGCCAGTGGCAGTACTTTTGATGAAAAATTCTTCGGTGGGGCTGTAACCAGAGAGTTCTTGTCTCATCCTCTGGGGTTACAGAATTCCAGGCTTGTGCTCCACTCCTGAGTCCTGTGTGGGCGCTTGCTTGCTACACTTGCTACACTGTTTCTCATTCAGGCTTGGCCTTGGTTACTTCAGTTATCCTGCTACTGCTTGGTTAATGAGGTAGAGGCTAGGACCCTGTATCTGTCGGTCTAATAAGTGACCTCAGGACCAGAGAGATTTTGGAAACAATGCACAAATGATTTGTTGTATAAAACAAGTGAGAGCTGCAAAGGAAATGGCATTGTTACACCCAACTTCACAAGGTAATTTTTATTGGAAAACTGAGATTTCTATTTTCATTTCTGTTGTTACCCTGTTGTGCAGTTTGACCGGAGACATGGAATAATCTGGTTAGTTCCAGTCCCCCATGCCCACCCCTCCCACCTCCACCGCTACCCCTGGCCAAGAACAAAGGTACATGCTAGGTGTTGATTGTAAATAAACTGTTAAAATAACACTGAAAATGTCTTTATCTGAAAAGTTTGTGAGGCTTATTAAATGGACCTTCAGGCACTTGAATTTGACACAATTTGAAATATATGTTATTAGTTAGGGTACCACTGAGTTTGGCTGCCTATAAGAAATGCCGTTTCTAATCAAGAGACAAGCATTATTATTAGACACACATTTATTTTCCTGACTAACTTCTTTTTAAAATTAAGACATATAACTTTGTGGGCTTAGATATATCTGTCAGGAAAACCTTGTGTAACAGTATAACTTTTCCTAGTGACCTTAACATCCTATTGCTGTAGTTGTTTATACAGTAGTGTACAGAAATCCATAGGCAGTATTTAAAAGATCACCAGTCAGACCCTGGTCCCAGAATCGTCCCAGAGTCATCATTAGTCCTAGAGATGGTAATATGACTTCCGGCTGAGGACTCCAGTCTTAGATCATAGATCAAGGAGGTTTGTGGGACATTAGACCCAAGAGTTTTGCAAGTCTGACATTTTATAGATGTTTTGATATCAGAATAGTAACTTTTAATTGACTCCATGGAGAAGACAGAGCCCCATGCTGCTAGGATGAGGTGTCCTAGGTCACTGACGTGCCCGACTCTGTCCCTAAGGGTGGTCAGCGTCAGATGGCTGCATTGGGAGGCAGTGACCGTGAGCCATTTTTGCAGCAAGAGCCACCTTTTCTCCGGCCTTAGGAGGAAAGCTGCAGTGTCCTCAGCTCAGCGTTTGGAGCGCAGCAAAGCAGGGGTAGGAGTGAAGGCTGTCTTGTGTCCAGCTTGAAACACCGTAAGAGTAGTTTCAGTCAATCAATTGGAGTGTATTTAATGATTCTTTTCTCCCATTATACCTGCATTTGTGACATTTTATTTTTGTTATAAACAGAAGATGTTGGTGAAATGAGTTTTCTAAGATAGTACCCATAATCTAAGAAGAAAAAGATAAGATGTATGGGCGTCTTAGTCAGAGGGAGGAGACCTTAATGTTCACAAAGAGTTCCTGACCAGAAAACATTTCTATTCATAAGATAGTCTCACCTAGTGGGTTTATTTAAAATTTTGAGCCCTAAGAAGACATTGGTTTCCTGAAAATGCTTCAGTTTTTCTATAGCAATTGGGTTTTCAGTTTGGTTGCTCTAAAGCTGAGCAGAAAGTGATTGTTATTCAGGGAATTCCTTGGCAGTGCCTAATCTGAATGCTCACCAGGCCTGTTATTTCTTCTCACTGTCAGGTGTAAAGAGTTCTCTCTGAGTTACTGGAATCCCTATTGGATGCTGCCCTCTGATGTTTGTGGAATGAACTGCTTTTGGGAAGCGGCTTTTAGGTAGGCCCTTGATATTTAATTAGTAGATGAGAGTGGGTAAGATTAGGTAGTAGATGATCAAACCTTTCGCTGTACAAAACTTTCTTTTCCTGTATTTCAGTATCATATAACTAAGTTGATTTTTCTGGTTGGGTTTTCTCTTCCTTTATCTCATCTTTTACTTATTATTAACTTTAATAATATTATGTGTAAATGCTCAATTTTTCCAAATGTTATTAAGATAAACTATAAATTTTAGAGGAATTTATGATTGAGCTTAACTGATAAATTGATACATAGGTGTGTTCTAGTTTGATAAAATATTCTCACTGCATGCAGCTTGGGAGGAAAGGGCTTATTTGGTTTATACTTCCAGGTCACAGAGTTCATTTCTGAAGGAAGTCAGGGGAGGAACTCAAGGCAGGAACATGGAGGAGTGTTTGCATGCTTACCTCAGCTGCCCTTACAGAGCCAAGGCCCTCCGACCTCTGGGTGGTACCTCTCACACTGTTCATTACGACAGTCTCTCAAACATGCCCACATGCCATTCTGATCTAGGTGCTCTGCTCTCGGATGACTCTTAAGCTGTGTCAAGTGAACAATTTATGTAGACAAGATGATAAAAGGCTTCCACTAGACATTACAGATAGTGTGTGTGTATACATGCAGTTATCTAAAGCTAGAATCGTTAATACTGGGTATTTAGTGCCCAGTATTTATAACTCCTGGGGCTGGTGAGATTGTTCATCTGGTAAAGATACTTGAGCTGACATGCCTCACACTGCGTTGGCTCTCAGGACACATAGTGGAGGAAGATGATTGCCGCCTGCAGGTGACTCTTTGGCATCCATGTGTGTACTGTGTGTGCATACCCGCCTCAAATAAATAAAATATAAAAAAACCCCAAAAGGTAGTGTGCTAAAACACTCTTGGAGGGGATGTGACAGCTAAGGAAGGATTGTGTTATCTTTAGCCTGGAGGTGTTAGGGGAAGAGGAGGGTAAAGACATCCTTACTGAAGGAGTGTAACCTTTTAAGTCACTGCGTGAGGAAGGCTATATTGGATTGTATCCCATCCTGCTCTTGCCTTCATGGAGGAATCAAGTATTGATACGAGTAGGTAAGGCAGTCACAGTCCTGAGACATTGCTAGAGGAGAACCTGGGATGGCCTGACTTGTCCTTTGAGAGCAAGAGCGTTTGAGGCTCACTATGTAATGGTTAATTTAAACTCACACTGTTTGCCAGGACCATGCCAGTTACTGCATTCTCGAGTCAGGATGGGGACACTCTTGTGTTTCAGAGCTTGCCTGGTAATGTTTGCAGTAGTGACCTTGGGTAGAGAATGAGAAGACTTGACATTTCGTGAAGGCCTCATGTCGGGAATTGATGAGAGGAAACTATCACAGTTGAAGGCCAACCTAACCTAGGCAGTTTCCTCCTGAGCCTGCCTTCCCGTTCACTGTGCGTTATGTCAGGTTGACAGTCAAAACCAACCATTACTACTCCAGTCAGAAGCTTAGGACATAGGAAGTGGGAGAGCTTCCAAAAGGACTTGAGGGGTGGCTGGGTAGGAAGCCTGCCAAGGGAGCTGGATCCCTGTTGTCGCAACAAAATCTAACCCCTTTGTAGTCCAGGGCTCCTCTCTTTGTGAGTGGTCTGCGGGATCCTGCTGGGCCCTAGGACTGTGTGCCCAGCTTCCAGTCCCTGCCATGCTGTGAGGTGTCCTTGTGCCCATGGGCAGGCAGTGCTGTGCCTCCCGCTTATATTATTCTCTACTGGATTAGGAGAGCCTGTTGGTGTTCTTTGAATTATCTAGAGATTTCCTCTTGTTATATGGAAAATAGATTTTATTTTAAAACTGTTTTGGTAGCATTTATCTTGCTGTTGAGTTCAGATAAAGCACATTTTCAGAGCATGATGATGATCCTACTGTTCACTTGGGCCAGAGTCACCAGAATGGCTGCTTCCCTCTGAAAGCTTCGTAAACTTCAGCTGTCAGTCCCTGCAGCGTAGAAGATTCCAGTGGATTTCTTTTCATTCTTCTGCAGTTGTTTCTGTTCTTGGTGCTGAGGGGTAGAGACTTCAGTGCATGTTTCATCTTGTCACCTTGTGTGCTGTAGTCTGCATGATGCTACCAGAGTGTGACACCCACAGCTGAGCATCCATAGTAACGTGTGGGGAGTGCGTGAACTGTTTTAGTTTTGCTTTGTTGTTGTCTCTGAGACAGTGTCGGGTCTTGTGGAGCATAGATGACAGATCTCACACTTGCTGTCTAGCTGAGAGTGACCCTGGCCTCCTGACCGGTTGCTTCCAGCTCCCGAGTCCAGGTATTGTAAGCATGACTGCTTCTTGAGTCTGCTTTTAGGCAGATTTCGTTTTCTTTCCTTGAGGAACATCTTTCTTTGCTTCTAAGGTGTAAGTGTTAACATTGTCTGCAGGGTTCTGTGCAGAGCAAAGTGTGACTGTTACGGGTCAGTTAACAGCTAAGCTGCTCCTGACTCCTGAGTCTGGGATGTACTCTATGTGTGGACCAGTTAAGCAACTGAATGTATTGGAGATTCTCAAATTATGATTTCGTTTTTCCTGAGACAGTCTTGTTTTGGAGCCGAGACTGGATCCTCTTTCCTCTGCCTTCCAAGTGCTGAAACTAAGCGTACAGCACCTTGCCTGGTGTGATGTTTTAATTTTGTTGTTGTTGTTTAGACTTACTTTGTGTGTTTGAGTGTTTTGCCTGCATATATGTCTGTGCACCAAATGTGTGGTCTGGTGCCTGCAGAAGTCAGAACAGGGTGTCAGATCCTGGGCATTGGAGTTGCAGATGGTTGTGAGCCACCTTGTGGACAATGACAGTGGAGACCATGTACGAAAGCAGAAATCTTGGATGCCCTGTTAAACAAAACTAAAATAAGTAAAATCTTACCTTGGTTGGTGACATAAGCCTCTCCTAAGTACGTGAGAGGGCAAGGAAGGGGGATGGGCAGCTCCAGCACCCACCAGGCTTCTGCAAGAGCAAGGTGTGCTGAGCCTCAGGACCCGTCTTCCCTCCCTCAGGCTCATGTTTTAGTGAAGACGTTTTTAAAACCACTGTGAGGAGTAGTGAACAGGAGGATGATGTAGAATTCTGTGCCTCAATTGCCTTCTCTGTGACTGTGGCTTCTACTGCTCTGAGATGAACTAAATTTATGTTCCCATGTCACAGCATAAGTGGTACCCATGCAGCTTTCATGATAGGAAATGAAGGACTTAGCAGACATGAGGGCTTGGTATTAAAGGAGCAGTGGGGAGAAGGCACCACTTCTGTCCAGTGCCTTTACTAGAGCAGTGTAAACCACACCAAGGAGGGGAAGGGCCCCCCAGCCTGAATCCACTGCTCTGTTAGACAAAAGTTCCCGCCTAGGCAGGAAGAGGGCCTGAGGAGACCCTTCCTTCCCAAAAGAGACTGATGTGTAAGGTGCTTTCAGAAATGTTTACACACTTGGTGAGTGCAGCTGAATGGGTGCCAGTGGACAGAGTTACACGAACAACTTCCTTGTAATCAGTACGGCTTAAGATGAAATATTGAAATATTTATGGATGAAATCATAGAATACTTGCTTTATAGTGGTCTGATTTTGGGTTGAAGAAGGCATATGGAGGGGTTTTAAATGGAATTAAAAGTTTTATTTTTTTTTTTTAAATGAAGAGTTTGGGTATCTGAAGGGCAGGCCTCCTGTCTTGGCACCAGGGCGAGTGGTGAGTGGAGTTATGTTCTCGGGACCATTGCCTCGAGGAGGGCCGGCTGTGGAGAACTGGAGAAAGGGTAGACATACACGACTGGGTGATTGGGCTAGCATTGCAGTGTCTTGTAGCTTGATATTTCTTTTGCATTTTAAAAAGAACTTGTAAACTTGTGATTTTAAACACAGTAGAATGCCATTAGTTAGTAAGTCCATGCTGAACTGTGGGAAATGCTTCGTTGCTAGGTATGATATGAAAACAAGGCCCAATGAGAAAATGCACCTTGCTGTTGTTGCCTGTGGTGAGAGACTGGAAGAAACTGTGACTATGTTGAAGTCAGCTCTGATTTTCAGCATCAAGCCGCTGCACGTCCACATCTTTGCTGAAGACCAACTGCACCATAGCTTTAAAGACAGAGTAAGTACTTGGAGCTCAGTGACACTGCAGAGCGGACTGACCGTTAGTCTGCTGGGCTACGGCTGTCCTTCAGCAGCGCTCTCTCTAGAGCGTGCTTTCCAGGAGTCCAGGTGCAGTGTCCGGGAGCAGGCCACCTACGGCCTGCCAGGAACCAAGAGTTCATTTCCTTCCTCTGTCCAGGGTGTTTGGACTGAGAAGTGAGATAGAAGTAGGCAGAGTGCCGTATCATGGGCCATCATGTATAAAGAGCGGCTCCTGTTTTGTTGTGGCTGTAGTCAGGACTCATGGTTTAAGGCAGCTGTTCAAGCTCCAACCATCACCACCATATTGTATCCAATATGAGGAGAAGAGCGGAGGCCATGCTTCTTTCCTTCAGGGCCGTTTGCATCATAGGGTGACGTCTTCCACTTTTAATAGGAGCTTAAGCCTTTGGGTCCTAGCAGCTGCCAGAGGAGATGAGACTGTTCACTCAGGGCAGACGTGTCTCCTCCTCAACAACAGTTGCCCACACAGGAACTAGGGATGCCTATCAGAGGGACAGCCTGGTCCACAAAGGAAGATGACTGTGTACCCTGGGGTGGGGAGGTGATGGCTGTGGTGTGAGCCCTCAGCCCAACTCACCACTGCTCAGTCTAAGCTGCTAGGGATTGCTGTATGTGGTTTAACTACTGCTAGGGATTGCTGTGTGTGGTTTAATTACTGAGAAAGACTCTTTGCCTTCCAACTTCATTTCATGTTGAAGGAAAAATACCATTTGTAGCCTTTTTGGTTTTGGCCAAGAGCTTTAATTCTGAGAGCTATAAAAGGTGTACTTACACTTTAAAAGTTTCTGAGTCATCTCTGTTTTTATGCATACTTTATCATCCTTTTCTCTTAATCTAGGTTGTTTGTTAAAGTCTAATTTATTTTTGTTTGTGTTTTGTCATTGTTTTGAGACAGGGTCTCAACTGTTACCAAGCTAGCCCTGGCTTCCTGAGTGCTGTGATTATCCAGGTCTGAGTTCTAGGCCCAGCTCGATACTGTATTTTCAAGTGAAATGTTTGGCTTTGATTTTAATGAAAGATTATCAGATATTTGATGGACCAAATAGCAAAATATTTCAATATGAAATGAAAAATGTCAAAGATTTCATTTTGAAGTATTACAAAGACCTTTAAATGATTTGTAAATTGAAAGGGAAAATGAAATTGCTATTCTTTTTTTTTTTTTTTAAGATTTATTTATTTATTATGTATGTGAGTACACTGTTGCTATCTTCAGACACACACCAGAAGAGTGCATTGGATCTCCATTACAGATGGTTGTGAGCCACCTTGTGGTTGCTGGGAATTGAACTCAGGACCTCTGGAAGAGCAGTTGGTGCTCTTAACCACTGAGCCATCTCTCCAACCCGAAATTGCTATTCTTTAAAATAATGAACAGTGACACCATCAGGGTGTCACAACAAAAGCCTTCTTAAACTAGGTGGGATGATGCTCATGCTTTGAAGAGTCCCTGAGCACAGCTGACTGAGGAGACATTTAATCAGCCTGCTGTCAGCTACCCCGCCTCCCCTGGTCATCGCTGTGTGCTCGTTGGGTAATCTGAACCAGACATTCTAAAGCTAGCCCTGTTGGCAAGTGCTCCTCACTCCATTTCATCCCAGCCTCAGGCAGGAGCCTTGGGTTGAGGCTTGCCTCTGGAGGGGCCATTCCTCAGTTTATACAGCTGCAGTAGCATAAACCCTTTGGGAAGTAACAATGATAAATTATGTTTAACTGAGTCTGGACCAAGGCAGTGCTTTGAATCAAGTTTGGAACACTAAAGAGTAATATTCACTGTAGATTTTCTTTTACGTTTGGTCCTTAATAGTTTTGTAAAATTGGCACTGGCTGTGTATTTATAAGAATAGTGCGTTAGGAATACCAGTCTATGTTTAAACTTTACATAAGTGGACTCAACTGGTGTTGTATTAGTCTGACACGAAATATGGATATTTTATTGTATATACTATGGTATTAAGTTTATTTTCCTGATTTTAATTTGCTTAGAATTAAGAAAATTCATATGAGTGAAATTAAGGGAGGTCAACTTTGGGCCGTTGGCTTAGCAAGGAGCACCTGCATGTGCTCAGCCCTTGTCTGTTCGAGATAAGATTTCTTGGTTAGTCTGGAATTCACTGGTTTCTGGGCGGCTGATGGCCGAGCAAGTGTAGTTGTTTCCCTATCCTACCGAGCACTGTGCTGGGGACCTGAACTCAGATTCTCATTCTTAGCGTTCTGGGTTGATCAGTCTCAGTGGTCTGAACACTGACTTAAAAAATCCACTGCACCTGAGACCGTGATGGAAAAGTGTTTAAGTGTATCATCATGATTCTCAGATTTGAAATAAAAATGAAGGAAGTGAGGAAAAATAATCTTTCAACTGTATAGCATAAATGCGGTTTTACGTTTCAGCATTTTCGTTTTGTAGCTATTATTAGTTTATGATGTTACAGAGAAAGTTGAAAGTAAAACAAATCCAAATTGGCTTATGGTTTTAACGTTAATCCCTTTTTCTGACTTTAGCTTGCCAGCTGGTCCTTCCTCCGGAGATTTGACTACAGCCTGTACCCGATCACCTTCCCAGGCGACAGCGCCGCGGACTGGAAGAAGCTCTTTAAGCCCTGTGCTTCCCAGAGGCTGTTCTTGCCAGTGAGTCGTTTTCCTTCCCAGGGCTTCATTTCTATCTCTTTTTAAATTTGAAACTTAATTTTATACAGAACATGTGTTAGTCAGGATTTCTGTTGCTGTAAAGAGACACCATTAGCATAGCAATTCTTACAGTGGTAAACATTTGATTGGGGCTGACTTATAAGTTTAGAGACTTATTGCATTGTCATCATGGTGGAAGCGTGGTGGCTCACAGGCAGACATGATGCTCGAGAGGTAGCTGAGAGTTCTGTACCTAGACCCTCAGGTAGCAGGAAGAAGCAGCCACCGGGTCTGCCGTGAGCACTGGGAACCTTACACACCTCTTCCAACGAGGCCACACCTCCTGACAGTGTTACTCCATGGTCACCAAACATTCAAATCTATAATCCTATGGGAGGGAGCTACACCTATTTAAACCACCACAGAAGAGTTTCTGAATAATTACATATAAGCCTCGTTAAGTAAACAGGCACATGTCAAATATGAGAAAGAAATTTCCATAGAGCAAGTCCTAGTGATAATAAAGACAATAAAAACGGAAACGGCTGTGGCTCTGGGTCAGTGCAGGGTGAATCTGATCCTCAGCACTGAGAAACATGAGCTGCCTTACCCGAGGGGATGGATAGCAGTCAGGTCTCGGTCTGCAGGCCCTCGGCTGCATGCACAGCCAGGGAAGTCAGACCGCTGCATCCCTGATGACATTTCTGTCGTGGCTACCTTCCCTTTCCTGAGTGATGCCTGAATCAGATGTAAGCTCTGGGGCAGGAGAGAGCAGAGAGGAGCCATTTGCTTACTAGAGCTCTTTGCTGAGGATTTTGGGTAACAAACCCCAATCTAAAGGTACCATAAGTTTGAGTTGATTTGACTTAAAATTTAAAATCCACAGTTATTTTTCTAAGTCCTGACATCTAAAATTCTTGTGGTATACTTGTGTATTTGCTTATGGCAATGAAGATACTCAAGGCAGAAGCATAAGTTCTGCTAGGTGTGGTGGTGCACACCTTTAATCCAGCACAGAAACACACAGGCAGAATCTTTGGGAGTCTAAGACCAGCCTGGTCTACATAGAGAGATAAAGACAGCCAGAGCTACATAACAGAGAAACCCTGTCTCAGAAGCAAACACACACCAAACAGAACAAAGCTGTAAGTTCCTGGAAAATATATGAATTATAGAAAAGCATCTTCAGTTGCTGCGTAAGAGGGTCAAAGCACGGGAGTAAATGAAGAATATAGTTTATTATGCCCAAGTAATATCAGTTGTATTTAAGCTGTGATTACTTTTGTTATTTGAGTATTTCTTTAACATTCCTTGTCAGTTATGTGCACACGTGTATAGGAATGCATGTGCATGTGGGAGTCTTTGGAGCTCAGAGAGGGCACAGGATTCCCTGGAGCTGGAGTTAGCAGTGCTGTGCATGGCCGGATGTGGATGCATGGGAGCTAGAGGCTGGGTCCTCTGCGAGAGCAGGAAGCACTCTTAACCATTGAGCCATCTCTCCAGCCCTGTTGGTTGAGTTTTCTATTTGTTTTCAGATAGGGAGATCTCCTGTAGCTAAGGCTGGCCTCAAACTTGAGGTGATCCTGCCTCAGCCTCCTGTGTGGTGGGCTACAAGGCCAGCTTTCACATTATGATTCTGACAGTCAAGTTGGCTTCACCAGTGATCTTGGATGCTTGCAAAATTTGGATCCTAAAATCTTTCTCAAATTTCCTTTCTGCTGTTAAAACACACATGAAGACTTTGTAAGCTTTTAGTAAGAACCTTATTATTTTTTCAGGCAGGGTCTTACTTCATAGTCCTAGCTGATCAGAGCACAAAATGCTGTACTAGCTAGTCTTGAACTCAGAGATCCACTTGACCCTGCCTTCTAAATTCTGGGATTGAAGGTATGGGCCATGATGCCAGGCTTCATACGAGTCTTACATTGAATTATTGCAGTGTCACAGCTCTTGACTGCGTGACGGCCTTTTTTTTCCTGTCAGCTGAAGTGCTGGTTACATAGCAGTACATTGGAAAGATGCAGGCTTCATGTTGTCATGGAGCTTGTTGTCTGATGGGGGATGGTCAGGGAACAGGCAGGTAGTTACACAGGTCCGTTACCGGCAATCATCCTGGTGAGAGCAAGGCATGAAGGTGTGGATTTCCCTGCTACATAGTGTACTTAAGAAGTTTAACTGCTGATGTTTTGAACTGCATCTACTGGATCATTTGCATGCGACTGGGCTAAAGTCCTAATGGACTTTTAAGCCTTTAGTTATCCTTACACTGTACTGTTACTTTCTCTTTTTAACGAGGTTTAAGTAAATTGGTACTTTTCTCCCCTAATGATAAACTCTTACTGAGCTACCCTTGACGTAGGAGAAGGCACCGGCGTGCCTTGCACCCATACCAGACTCATTCTTCTACTTGGTAACTTGATTGCATGGTCCTCCAGTGTGTGGACTTTGTGGATGGTGTCATATTTCAGATGTCAAAAGGTTGGACACTTCTGTTTCTTTAAAACCTAACCATCGAGCTGTATACCAGGACAAACAACAAATTTAAATTTGCAGGTATATTATTTTAAAAGTTTGTAAGGAAAAATGAAAACTTATCTTTGAAAAAATCTCTGTGGAAGGCACTCTGAAGATTTAAAGTACCACAGAGTCAGTCTTAGTTTTAAAATGAAAGTCTTGCTCTGCCCTTCTTCCTAAGTGTGTGGTTTTGATTTGTTGTTGGTGTGCATAGAAATACGAGTGCAGACTGGATAGCCTGGGCTACAGTTTGTCTCGCACTTAGTAGTGGGCACTGAAGTAGTGCAGTGGAGGGGCTGGGTTGGGGAGACCTTCATTTTTGTGTGCCTGTACTTCGGTGTTAAGGCTCCACATGTGAACCCACCAGAAGTTAGTGTGGTGTGCAGCAAGAACACAGTTTTCTCCCTGACCTGTGATACTTTTTTTTTTTTTTTTTTTTAATTCTCACTGGAAGTGTTGAGGTTTTTATTAGGGCTTGAGTTTCTAGTTTTTAAAAAACTGATGGAAAAATAGCAAAGTATTTATGAATTTTTCAAAAAATGACAAATTTCAGAAAAATTACCTTAAAAGATTTTAAATTAGCGTATCAAGATGTAATTTCTGTTAAATATATTTGTAACTAATTATTCAAATCTCTCCTCATAGTTAATACTGAAAGAAGTTGACTCACTGTTGTATGTCGACACTGATATCCTTTTTTTACGACCTGTTGATGATATTTGGTCATTACTAAAGAAATTTAATTCCACACAAATTGCTGCGATGGCACCAGAACATGAGGAGCCCAGAATTGGATGGTATAATCGCTTTGCCCGGCACCCGTACTATGGGAGGACGGGCGTGAACTCTGGAGTGATGCTGATGAACATGACCCGGATGAGGAGGAAGTATTTCAAGGTAGGTAGTGCACAGCGCAGGCGCTTCACCGAGCTTTCCTTTCTCCTGAACACGTTTGATTTTCTTAAAGCCTAAATTAGACTAGGATGCAGAGATGTTCAGTGGTTAAGAGCTTCTACACTGGACAGTGATGAGATTTTAGCATCCACATTAGGAAGCTCACTACAGCCTGTACTCTCTCCCACAAACCCCAGGGGATCTGAGGTCCTGTTCTGGCTTCTGCAGGCACAAACACACACATAAATAAAAATGAAGCAGTTCTTTAAAAAACACATAGCTGTCGCGTCTCGGCCTTTTGACTAAGATCAAGTGTAAAAAACATAGCTGTGGGGCTGGAGAAATGGCTCAGTCGCTAGCTATACGCACTGCTCTCACAGAGGACCCAGATTCAGTCTCCAGCATCTATGGCTGGCAGCTCACAACTGCAACTCCAGTTCCAGGGGGATCTTATGCCTTTTCTGGTCGCTAAGAGCACCAGGGACTCCTCAGTTACATGTAAGGAAAACAAAAGAAAAATAAATATGTCCTGTGTGTACATGTGTGTATCTAAGATGTGGTGGTGCAGTACTCAGGAGGCGGGGGCAGGATCTCTTTGCCAGCCAGAGCTACATAGATGAGATGTTATCTCACCACCACTCCCATATATTTTATATATATACTAAATTATTTCTTATTACTTAGGATAATTGGAAAGAAGTGTGTTCATAGTGTTCTGTAGAGGTCAGTTCAAGTAGGTCACATCAGATGGTATTTCTCAGAGTGAAGTAAAATAGCAGTGTACCAAGTAGCTCCCACAATCTCTGAACCGTTGATGCAGGAAGCTGTCATCATTTTGTAGCATGGAGAACGTGACTCTAAGGTGACACACAGGGCAGGCTTTGGTTGTCAGGATCCATTCTGCAGCCTATCAGTATGGCTCTACCGTGTCTCCTTAGGAGTGAGTGACTGGGGTGAATTTTGACTGTCTCAGGGGTTTCTTTATCTGTACAGTGGAGGGTGATGTAATACGCCCGTGCTTTAGGCCTGTCTGCTTAGTGCCTTAAATGGTTGCTGATCACCCCCAGGTGACTGCATGAGCACAGCACATATAACATTACTCAGGCACACACACATACTACACAGTTTAACTAAGCAAATAGCCCTACAAAGTCCAGTTCACAGCATGACACCTACTGGTCAGATTTTAAAATAAATGTGAGGTGAAGTTAAGTAAAAACATGGATTTCTGGAGGAAAAAAAAAACTACCACAGGCTTTCCCTCCAATGCTTATGTCTTTATTGTCTAGTTAGGAATAATTAAGCTCTGGGGAACTAAGAGTTTATCTGTATTATATAATTGTATTTGTTTTTCAAGTCTTTTTCAGTGAGTTCTGGCAGATCAGAGTTTACATTGTTTGTCCATTCTATATATCTGTTTAAATCTCCACGTCTTTATGCCATGTAGAATTTTTTCCCCTTTTTTTCCTCCTGTGGTTTTTTTTTGTTTGTTTGTTTGTTTTTTGTTTTGTTTTGAGCTCCTGGCTGTTCTGAACTTGTCTGTCTCCCTCTTCCTCCTGAGTGCTGGGGTGAAAGCCGAGTTCCTCCATGTCAGTGCCGGTGCTGTCTTCAGTGTGGGCAGAGTGTTGCTTGCTGTCGTCACGACTATGCGTCAGCCTTTCCATCAGTACTGTATTACAGGATTCTCTAGAGGAACACAATGGCTAGAATGAGTTGTTTCACTAGATATATATGTAGAGCATATATCCATACTATATACTCACTATATACATACAGGAATTATTAGTGACTTATAGGATGTGCTTCTGATAGTCCAACAATGGCTATCTACCAACCAAGTCTAAGAATCCAGTTTTTAGTGCGCAGGGAAGATGTGTCAGCTGGTCTTCGCGTTGGAATCCTCAGGACGTAGCTGGTAATGCCGGTGAAGGATGGACTTGCCATCAGGAATGAGGTCAAGCCTCCTCCTTCCATGTCCTTTGTATAGGCTGCCAGCAGGTGTGAACCAGATGGAAGCTGAATGGGTCTTCCCACTTCAGATGGTTTCACTAAGAAACCCCCTCCTCACAGGCGTTATTTGCTTGGGTGTCAGTTAATTTCAGGTGAAGTCAAGTTGACCCCAGGAGCCGCTCCCACACTGGGCATCAGCTCCTGCTGAACTGTGGATGCTTTGTTTCGGTGTTCTTAGGTTCTGGGTGGTTCCATCTCCCGGGCCGTAAAGCTTTCTTATGCGAAAGCAGCTTGTCCACCGGCCTGCTCGGCTGCTTGCCAGACTGTTTGCTGATGTCACGCCAGAAGATGGTGCTGTAAGATTCTCTGCTGAGAACTGTTTGACTTCTCACTGACTGCATTTTGAACCTCGTAGAATTATGAATTTAGTATTGCAAAAGAAAGTGGAAATAATTTAACACATTGATTTTAAAACTGGACAATAGAGCTGAAATTCATTACTGTTCTTAAAGTTCTCAGCTTCCTGAGAAGTTCCGCCTCCCCCTTTTCCTGTTTTCTTTCTGGTTTTAGGCCAGCTAGAGACACAGCTCTGTGACAATGTCATTCTTCAGCATTGTCGCACAGGAACTTGCTGAGGCGGCTCTATAGCATTTACTGATTTTTAAGATACATTCATGTACATTTTCCTTCCTAGATTTTCTGTCTTTGTAGCAAATGTTGCCTTGGTTTCCCCTGCTCAGTGACTTTGGGCACAGATTATAAATTTTAGGTTTTTAGCCACTTGGCTCGCAGTCACTTTCCTTACAGATCCTTGGACGTGGCCTCATGGTTCTTACATGCAAACCTAAAGAGAATCTGTGTATAATAAAGGCCAGGATTATTTATTTTCCTGGCTGACACTGTTCTTGCTGTTATGATCATGCAGTTCCAATCTGCTGCATCACAGTAGCAGTAAAAAACAATGAAGCTCTGTTTTGTTCTTTGTATCTCTTACTGCTTGGTAAGCAGGACACTCTGTTGTTTAAACTGTTGGTGTACACTTGTACTTTGTGTCCTGATGGTGATTGCAGCGTTGAATCTTGGTTTTCTTGCATGTTGTGTGCATGTGTGTGGTATGCACACGTTGCATGGATGCAAAGACCTAATGATGTTGAGTGTCTTCTTTAGTCACTCTTGACTGAAGTAATATCTCTTGATGAACTGAGGGGCTTAACCAGTTATGGCTCGGCTCGCCCACTCTGAGCAGCTGCCGTACCTGCCTGGCTTTACCTGCCTCCTGGGGATCTAAAGGCTGCATCTGCACTGTGTGGCAAGCACACTACTCCCCAACTCACCTGCCCAGTGCTGCTCTCCTGGTTGTGAGCCTCGCCTTCAATGGCCGACCTGGCTCCAGCTTTTTTTTTTTTTTTAAAGATTTATTTATTTTATGATGTGAGTCCACTGTAGCAGTACAGATGGTTGTGTGTGTATAGCCTTCATGTGGTTGTTGGGAATTGAATTTTTAGGATCTCTGCTTGCTCTGGTTGACTCCACTCGCTCAGTCCCTGCTCGCTCTGGCCCAAAGATTTATTATTATACATAAGTACATTGTAGCTGACTTCAGATGCACCAGAAGAGGGCACTAGATCTCATTACAGGTGGTTGTGAGCCACCATGTGGTTGCTGGGATTTGAACTCAGGACCTTTGGAAGAGCAGTCAGTGCTCTTACCCACTGAGGCATCTCACCAGCCTCTTTTGCTTTTTAGAGACAGGGCTGCTTTATGGCCATATGTGGCTCAGGGGTGGCTTCCGACTCCCATTAATACTCCTTCCTCAGCTTCCCAAGAACTAGGATTACAGGTATGTGCGATCATACTGAGATCTTTCCTATTTCTTAGAAAATTATGAAAGCTTACTTAACATTTCTTATTTATTAGAAAAAAACTATATTAAGTTAGGATCTGAGTTCTTTTCTTGTATGTATTCTATACTTTGTTATATGTGGAGCAGGTTTTTTTTTTCCTACCTAATGGGTACAAGCTTTATCTCTTGTTTTGTCAGGAAAATAGATGTCTATTCTGATGACAAGCCATAGCACAAAGGTGTTACCAATCCAACTTAGGGAACCAGGATTTATTTGGCTTGCTTATATAGCATAGCTGTAGAGGATTTGTTTAGTTTAGTTTTGTTTTACCAGATAGTGGATGGCTCCTAATAATAGTTATAGCACCAGAAAGTCTCTTCCCAGCATAGATGACAACTTCCTCCTAGCTCCATGTGTGTGATCCCACCTTCAGTTAACCTTCCACAAGGTTGGGTGCAGTCAAGACAGAATTACATGTAAATGGCTCAGAAGGGAGGGAGCTAGCAGAGGAAGTCTCAACTAAGGGGCTCATGACCGTCCTCCTCCTGCTTCTGAGAGGGATATTGTCTTAGTTAGGGTTTTACTGCTGTGAACAGACACCATGACCAAGGTAAGTCTTATAAAAAACAACATTTAATTGGGGCTGGCTTACACGTTCAGAGGTTTAGTCCATTATCATCAAGGTGGGAGCATGGCAGTATCCAGGCAGGCATGGTGCAGGAGGAGCCGAGAGTTCTGTCTTCATCCAAAGGCTGCTAGTGGAAGACTGACTTCCAGGCAACTAGGGTGAGGATCTTATACCCACACCCACAGTGACATACCCATTCCAACCAGGTCACACCTATTCCAACAAGGCCACACCTTCAGATGGTGCCACTCCCTGGTCCAAGGATATACAAACCATCACAGATATGGACAGTCGACAAGGTTGGTGCTCGTTGTCTGATGCAGGCAGTCACAGTACTCTGAGGAGCAGGAAGGCGCCCAGCTTAGAGGACAGCTTTAGGACAGCAGGTGTCCTGCTTCTCTCTCCCTCTCCACCCTATCCCCTGAGTCAAGATCCCTCACTGAACTAGCTAAAGTGGCTGGCTGGCAAGCAAAGTGATCTTCCTGTCCCCTTCCCCTGCCCCTGCCCAGCACTGCAGTCACCTTCCCGCACATTGCTTTTTTCCATGGATACTGGTGATCAGAGTTAAGATTCTTATCTTTGTATATGTACACACAGCTTTATATGTTATGTATGTGCACACATATATGTGCACTCATGAACACACAGATACACACATATTTTATGATGCAGACTGTGTCCTTACAATGGACTCATGTTTGATATCTGTGTGCTTGTGTTAGAGTTGGGGTTGAACTGGTAAGAAGTGCTCAGAATAATGTCTGGCATGTGATGTTTTTTGTTTTGTTTTGTTTTGTTTTCCCTGTCAAAAATCACTCTTATTTTGGAAGTTTAAAGAAAATTATTTGAAATTAATAAATAAAATAACTACAGTTAAAGTTTTAACACTAATAAGCAGTGTGCCTCCCTGGCATTTGGGAGGCAGAGAGAAGCAAAAGCTCATTGGCCATGAGTTCGAAGCCAGCCTGGGTTACATAAGACTGTGTATAAAAAAAGAAAAAAGAAAAGCAAGAAGCTTAACAGAAATAAGTTCATAGAGTATGGAAAATAAAGATAAAAAACCATTGATAAATTTTATGTACTGGTGGTGCTGTAGTCCCCCAAGGTCTGAGAACAGTGCATTGCAGGAGTCTCAGTGAATGCCTCAGTGAGAGGCCGGCTGCTTGGTGATTTGTCCTGGGAAGGTGTGGACAAATCTCTGTGTACACTGAGAGAGCTCCAAGGACATCCGCAGGGACATCCGCAGCAACCCAGCCTCACCAAGCCATGAGCTTTCAAAGATGGCCGTGGCGGTACAGTCTGTAGTCTCTGCTTCCGAGACAGACACAGGAAAATCATTAGTTTGAGGATAGCCCCAGACTACGGTAAAACCTTGTCTCAAGAAACAAAACAAGAAACCACTTTTCATAGCTCTCACTTAGCATGAGTGGGTGAGCTGCCATGCCGCTCTGTGCTGGCCTTTTGTCTGCTTCGTCAGCTTTATCCCTCCTGTCTACCATCAATGCCGCCTTCCCTTCTGGACCAGCAGCCTCCTCATACGCATGGTTGTACAGGACACATGGCTTTTTGTAACTAAGGGGTTTTCTGTTTTCTTTGGGCTTTGCAGTGGTCCTAAGGGAAGAATGGGAGCTGTCATGCTGCCCCTGGAACGTGAATGCTAAAACTTTTCAATGCTTTTATCAACAGAATGATATGACAACTGCGCGACTACAATGGGGAGACATACTTCTGCCATTGCTTAAAAAGTACAAACTAAACATCACATGGGGTGATCAAGATCTGTTAAATATCATGTTTTTTCATAATCCAGGTAACCATCTAAATTCCTTTAATTCTTTACATTTGTAAAACCAATCAGACTAAAAATCAGAAAGCAAGAAACCGTGGGCTGGGGTCAGCACAGTGGTACAGTACTTGGTTAGCAGGTACAGTGTCCTCAGTTCAATCCTTTGTACCATAGGAAACACATTGGTTCGATTTTTGCTTGTATTAATGGTTATCTATATTTTCAGTAAGATTTGGTTGGGAGAAATCTAAATACCATCTATAGTTTTTAAGTGATAGCATAAGTGTCGATTCTGTCGAGTCCTTGTGTGCTTTATCACTCTCCTGCTGCTGCTCTTCTCTTCGTTGTAGAAAGCCTCTTTGTTTTTCCGTGTCAATGGAATTACCGACCAGACCACTGTATCTATGGGAGCAATTGCCGAGAAGCAGAAGAAGAAGGAGTCTTCATTCTCCATGGAAACAGAGGTGTTTACCATGATGACAAGCAGCCGGCATTCAGAGCTGTGTATGAAGCACTAAGAAATGTAAGGCTTGCTCCCCTGAAGTTTTCACTTAAAGTTTACAGTATCATGAGTTTGTAAATATAGTGTAAAGACTTTCCTATCGTTTATTGTAAGGTCACCTGCTCCCAAGATCTGGCTTCATGGTTTGTCACAGGTTCTCGCTCTGCATTTCTGAGCCTGAATTATATAAATTATCTTCTTTTTTTTTTTTTTTTTTTTTTTTTTTTTTGGTTTTTCGAGACAGGGTTTCTCTGTGTAGCCCTGGCTGTCCTGGAACTCACTTTGTAGACCAGGCTGGCCTCGAACTCAGAAATCCGCCTGCCTCTGCCTCCCGAGTGCTGGGATTAAAGGCGTGCGCCACCACGCCCGGCATAAATTATCTTCTTGACACCTAAGAACTGCAATTCTTTTTTCATTAAGATGAAAGGTATTTATTAACCATTATACGGATGTTAAGCTCAGGTGTATCTGTCACGTGTTCCTAAACTCCTTTGATTGGTAAACATCAAAGCTTCCTGCTAGCTTACAATGGTAGCTTCCTCTTGGAGTTGTGATGTTGTGCACTCTAGACTTTGGGGTACCTACCGTCCATGATTGTATTTCCTTCAATTTGTGTTGATGCAGAAGGTGTTTCTGATTTGGCTTGGAACACAGGTACACCTTCGCTCTCAGATCCACTACCAATGTCTTAGGGTAGAGCTTTGGTTTCTTTTTCTCTTGTTTACATGACTTACTGGAAGAAGGTATCTTTGTCATCCTTTTCCCAGCCCAGGTCACCGTTAGCTTACCTCTTCTACATAGTGCATTGTTAGCACATATAGAACATATAATAGATGACATATATCTATATCTGTCTATCTACATATATCACTCATCTGTTATATCATGACAGGGTGAGGACATCCCCACACATGCACTTTACTGTATTCACCTCTCATCCTTCTGATCCCTTCCTCTACCCAGGTAGTCCCTCTCCTTCCATGTCCTTTTCCGCCCTCCCTCCCTCTCTCCCTCTTACCTACCCACCCACGATTCTACCTTCTCTCCCTTTCTCCTTCCTTCCATTTTACCAGTGGGCACACTACTGAGGAAAAAGTAGAGCTGTAGATAAGAGAGCTTCCACGTCTAGGAACCATTAATTGCCTCTTAACTCCTTAAGGAGGGGTGCCACCACTTAAGTCTGTCCCTCCATGACACTGGTGCTCTGCCCAGTCTTGCCTGACCTCACGCAGGTAATCAGAGCCACTAAGACTTTGTGGGGCAGCCCTGTCATGGCTGGAGGACAGTGTTCCACAGAGATCCAGATCTTGACATGCCCATCCCCTCCTTTTGAGAGGTGGCTCATTTCGTGGTGAGCATTCAGCAGCACTCATTCTCAGCTCTGTTACCACTCATGCAGTCTCTGACAGTTGCTCCAACTGATTTCTTCCCATCCGTCTGCATAGCGCCTTGCAGCCATCCTGAAGCAGGCCGGCAGGGAGGTGATTGGGAGGGCTTCAATCGGTGCTGTGACCGACCCTCGGGATAGCCTTAGTTCACTTTATCTCAGCTCTACATCATAGGTAGAACGTGGCCAAAATATAGCTGATGGTTTCTGGCTTGCTTACTTTCTGGACAGTCATGTGCTATAAGAGTGTGAAGAGTCTGCAGTACTTAGCAGTTCTCATATGTATCTCTCCTTGGGCTCTTTTGTGTAGTATGGCCACAAACTTGCCATTGTATTAAGAAACGCTTGAGTTGGTCAGTTTATGTGTAGTGTTCTTTTGCTCAGTTTCAGAAATTTCAGTCCATAGTCACCTGGTCACATTGCCTGTGGTAAAACATTATATCATGATGAGAGCAGATAGCAGAGGAAGCAAGAGAAGGGACAGGAGCAGTCACCGTTCCGTTTCCCCTCTAAGGAATGTCACCATGATTTAACTTCCTCTATTAGGTCCTCCTCCTAAATATACCACCACCTCCCAGAGTCACTCTGAGTGACCTAGGGTCCAGTCTAGCATACGGACTGTCTGGAGGCTTTCTCCATCATCATCATCACAGCCACACTGTACTAAGTCTCTGAGTTTCTTTGGGAAGTGACTCATTTCACTCTTCCTGCTCTGGCTGTGGTGTTCGTGTCTAACTCAGCATCAGCAGTGTCGCTGCGTGGGTTCAGGGATGGAGTGGGATGGACTGCAGGGGAAGGTGCCTGCCCTTTTCTGTAAGTGAGTCTAGCTTTTACTAGTTTCTCCCAGGTGCCTGTAACAAGTTTAGCCATTTTATGCCAGTTTTTCTGCATCCTTTTGCTTCTTGCTTTGTTTGTTTGAGACAGGGTTTCTCTGTGTAGCCCTGGCTGTCCTGGAGCTCCTGCCTCTGCTGAGCGTTGGGATTATGAGGTGTATGTCCCACCCTCCAGCATTTCTCTGCATCTTTTCTGCTCTTGCGTGTGTTCTTCCCTTGGCTTGGGAAGTCCTTGCATTGCCTCTTTCTAAAGTCTCCCTGTCCTCAGAGATTTGCTATCAACCCCTTCTCTAATAAACAGTCATGTTTAATTCACTGATACCACTGGTTAAGTGTACTTCATGTGAGATAGCAAATGGTAGTTGTTAATGTTTAACTGACTGAAGAACTTACTTGGAAAACAATTAAATGTTTGTACTGTTGCCTGTTATATTTCTTCTCTAGTGCTCTCTTGAGGATGATTCCGTCCGTTCCTTACTAAAACCTTTAGAACTGGAATTACAGAAGACAGTTCACACATACTGTGGAAAAACGTACAAAATATTTATCAAGCAGTTGACAAAAAGCATAAGAAACCGTTATGACACTCCACCGAAGGAAAGGTGACTCATGACTGGAGGAAATGGATGAGACAAGCAACGCCTCAGGAGATGTGAAGGAATAGACTGGGAAAGGATTTAGGGAGGCATTTCTGTCTCCACAGTAATCCTCTTTGGAAGAATTAAAGAGCAGTGTATTCATGTCATGAAGAATAAGTTAACCTCTTGTGCTCCAGTGAGAAGACCGTTGGATCTCTGGTATTTTGTAACGTTACTTGATGTCATTCCAGCATTAGTGAAAGCATTGGACAGTGTGGACTGTGAGCTGGGTTGGCTCTTAATCAAGTAAGGATGGCCTGGGAGGGTGGATGGAGAAAATGTACCTCGACATGGTGGAGACATTCAAGCTGTGAGTGTAGCAATAACTTATGTCAGCACTAACCTCACTTTAAAGTGGGAGAAAAAGTTTACAGGAGCAGAAAGGTTCTGTGTCTTAAGAAATGTGATGTAACCAATGTAACCATTGACAATCTACGCACCCGCATACATTTCATCTCTGCTCTACGACATTTGGTGACAATCATGTTTGAGATGATTTGTAGATTTTAAGTAAGCTGCACATTTAAAAATTAGCTGTATGAGAAAGGAAAAAATAGTGAAAACTTAAAGGAGGCATTGTGTGTGTGTGTGTGTGTGTGTGTGTGTGTGTGTGCGCGCGCGCGCGCGCGCGCGCGCGCATGTGTGAGAGTGAGTGAGTGCGTGCATGTGTTGACGAATGAAGTGTGTTCATTTTGTATGTATTAAATTGTCTTGCCAAACCTAAGCTCTAAGATATTTGGGGACATTTTAAAAATCACTTTAAGTGAGAAATTTCAGCTTTACTGGGCATTCTGGAAGCAAAATATATTATGCTGAGAATAAAGTAAGAATCTAATCGCAACACTAACAGGACGGTGGAAAATGCAACGGACCAAATACATAAGCCTGTGAGGTTAACAGTGGTCCATTCAGACTTCCCTTCTACCTCAAGTGCATTTCCAGGATCCTCTTGAAGAGAAAATCCAGAGCCTTACTTTAGGTTAGACAGATGTGGTGGCTGGTTTGGAGGGAGAAGATTTTTATATCTAGCTGTAGAAAAAGTTTTGATTTGGGTAAATGTGCATTTCTTATTTTGAACACCATTGAAGACAATTGCCTTGTTAAACTCTGGAAGAGTGCTCCTTGCTCGTGTTGCCTCGACACCTCACGGACTCTGAGCGGGCAGCGTGTGCTGTCCTGGGGCACGTGCTCTCACGGACTGGGGCTCATGTTTCTTCCTACCAGGTGCTCCTGAGTCCTGGTCTGTCTTCTTTTTCTCTTGGCTTTTTAAACCGTACATGAAGAAAGGGAAGTCATGAAGGAACAGAGTCAGTTGTGGTGATCCGTATCCTCTGGGTTCTGTAGTTCAGCCAGAGACAGGCTGAGAAGGTTTAAAATACCATCAAAAGTATCTGCGCCCATGGGAGGACTTGTGAACTAGCTCAGTACTCAGACAGGTTGAAGGAGCAGCAGCTATGGTTCCTTGGCAGAACACCATTGTAAAGGAAGCTCCCGTGGACGGTGTGCAGTGTAGCTCGTTAGGGGGAACGTGAGGGGGAACCTTATCCGATGGCTGACGTGATGTGAGAGAACTTGCCAAATCAGCCGTCCTGCATCTACTGCAGCTAGGAAGGAGTCTTTAAGACAATTTGTAAATGAAGAGATTAAAAACTGACATCAAAGTAGAGTAGGCTATACCTCAATATTCAGGGTGCTTGCTTTATGTGGTCAGGGCCCGGCAGTACTCAAAATAATGGAAGATGAGAAGACGGAAGAGCCTCGTGCAGCGGCTCTCACTGCTCAGCCTGTCACCCGTCATTATTCCTTTCTTATGTTAAGGTCTCCGGTAGGCATCGTTCTGTGTCCCTGCAGTGAATGCTTTGGTACTTACAAGTAACTAGAGCAACTCCATCATCCCCCGCAACAGCAGCAGCTGGCCTTTGGTTCCATCTCCTCACCAGTCCTTAACCCACTTCCCTGCGTGTCTTAACTGCGCGTGGGACATGATGGTTCTGCTTTAAATGAGTTCCTCAGAAGGATTCGATATCAGCGAGTTACAGAAGCGTGGAAATTATTACGCTATCTTTAAGGTGGAAGTTAGGATGTCACAGTTATTGGCACAGTTGCTAAATTGTAAGTGCTGGTTTTGGACAGAGGAAGCAGTTGGGATTTTTGACAAGAGGGATTCATATGAGTAAGTCCCTTCAGATGCCATTTTCTCAGTAGCTGAAGACTCAGCCCCACGTGTTCCACTGTGATTGACAGAGGCTGTTTAAAGAAAGGATTTGAAAATGCACCAAATTTCATTTGTATGAAAAGAATTGGAAAAACTCTAGAAAGTGTTTTAAGAAACTGCAGTTTTCCTTCATGAAGACGTGCTCATGAACTATGCCACACCTGTCAGTGTAATGAGGAGAACAGATGGGGACTGGCCTGGACTCCCCTCTTTGTGGGCTTGGGAGGTGTGCTGACTACAGTGCCAAAGAGGTGAGGCCTGGAAGGGGTGACTGGAGGAACGCGTGGAGCTCCTCAGCCATGCCAGTGTTGATGGAGCCCGGTTTTACTGCACACAGGCTCCCCCGAGGCTGGGAGCTTTCTGGTTTCTCCAGTGTAGATTTGTTGATGGTATGTGGGAGGAACAGATGTTAAGGAAGAGGAAGTAGAGAAGAAAAGGCAGGTGGAAATGAGTAGTCATGGAAGAGGGATAGAGAGAGAGAGAGAGGGTTAAGAGAATGGCGGAAGGCAGAGTGAGAGGAAGATGGAAGGACAGTGGGGAGACAGGTGCACGTGGAGGAAACTGCGGAAACATGGGGTCCCCTGCCTAGGTCAGTGCTCACTGTGCACTGCCAGAACCAGCCTTGTTTGAGTCATTGATGCTAGGCATGTTTCTTGGTCACCTTGTTCACTGATCCTTTAGTGGTAGTTGTCTTATTTTTCCTTTCCCTGTAGAAACACATATTTTCCATTTTAATGTCCTTTAGAGAAGGTCTGCGAAGGGAACTGCATTGAAATGTCTAAATCGCCCATCGGTTTTCCCTAGCATGATAATGAGAGGCCAGGCTGGCCATTTGTTTGTTTGTCTGTTTGTTTTTAAGTCTAAAAGATATTTCCAGCTTTTATATGAAAATCTCCTCTCAGGGAGTACTGAAATGTTATTAAATAATCCTTAGCTTGTGGCGTTACCTGGAATGGTGGCTGGGACAAGGGGTACGTCTGCTTTTTCCTCAGCGGGGATTCTTTCAGCTGAACTGTTTTCAGTGGACTCAGGAGGACGGGAGACTGGAGACACAGTAAAAGAAAAACCTTAAGGAATCGTCACTGTCAGGACAGAGTGGCTCAGTCATTACCAGCACTTGGTGCCAGCACCCACATGGTGGTTGGTCCACAGCTCTCTGTAACTCCAGTGCCAAGGGATCCAACACACTCTTGTAACCTCCGTGGACACCTAACCCCACCCAGGCAACACACGCGTATAACCTAAAAAAGGAAAGAGCACTCAGTGTCCTCTTCAGTTGCTCGTAATAAACAGCACAAGCACAGCCAACCTCTCTGAGATGTTTTTATAAAGATGGTTGAGCAGTCTTTTCAAAAATGTTTCTGGTTTTTTTGTAATAAAGAAGAAAAATAGAGTGTGCAATATGTCAAGTGTGGGGCCAGTTATCCATTTATTAAGTATAATTTCAAGTGTCTTAAGTAATAATCGCCTTACTGCATTTTAATATTCAATGGAGGTAGACCAAGGTGACTGGTTCTACAGCAGTCATCTTTTTCTACATTGCCAAAGCAGCCCTTCTTTTTTCTAAAGCTTGCTAACTTGTTCTAAGGTTTCTTATTTTTTTAATTCATTGAAGATAAGATTAAAAAACAAAACAAAACCCTGAGTTATATAGATTTAAGACAGCTGTCTAAAAGCTGTTGTTATAAGGATCAAAACTGGGCATGGTGGCACTTGACCTGTAACCCAATACTTGGGAACCTGAGGTACATGCAAGGCCAATGTGGCCTTTGCTGAGATCTTGTCTCAAAAAGCAAAATAAAAACAAAAACCCCCCAAAACCAAAAAAAAGCCTCTAAAAGTGTGTGTTAAATCAAATATGTAGTACTTAGAGAATCATGAGATAATGTGTAATTGTATATTGGCCTGGGCAATCTACAGTTGATTACATACCAGTGTCAGGCTTACTTTTGAAAACTTGTCACCTCATCCCGGCTAACAAGTATCTCCTGGGATTTCCTTAAACTTTTCTATAAATTTACGTTTCAAACAGTCAGGAGCTTTGTAGGGAGTGTCTCAATAATACTGTGAACACCAGATATTTTACTATCAAACTTGAGCACTGATTGCGACCTTTGACCTGTGGAGATTACATATGCAGTCAGACTATTAGAGCATCTTCACACAGCAGACCGTGTCCGCTTCTACGCTTCTACTAAAAGTTGATTAAGAGATCGCAACAGCCTGTATGCCATTTGAAAAGTAAACTGTCTCACTGTGGTAGTTCAGTAGGGATACTTCTATTTGAACTGTTACAAGTGGACTTTTTAACAATAAAAAACCTATAATAGCTATTTTCAGCTTTTGTATAAAATCTCTTCAGGGAATACTGAAATGTTACAAAACAATCCACAGCGTGTGGTCTGGTTCTGGACCGTGCCTATTCGGAATTGAGCAGAGCATGCCTTTGTTACGTGAGTTCCCACCGATACGTGAGAGCTGGGTGGGAGGGATTTCGTGAGCTCTGGATCAGGGCAGAGAGATGGAAATGAGAACTCGGAACAGGTGCAAGGGTTCCCTTCTGCCAAGCAGTTTGCTTGGGTCTGTTGCTGTGCTGAGCGCAGTTGTCTGCAGCTGCAGGAAGGCGTCATGATGAACCATGCTGTGTCGACATTACTGCCTCGAAACTGCTTTTACCTTAAACGGTTTTGGTTTATTATAATGTGAATATCTTTTAAGTCACTTGTGTATCTTGAGACTTCTTAACGGGGAGTATAGAAGTGTAGACTTGGGGTCTAGCTTACCAGTCAACACTGGTAAGATGCCTTGTTCTGTTCTGGAGGTTCAGCTCAGGTGTTCCTTGAGAAACTGTATTGCTGTTACTAAATATGTACTCAATAAATGTTGGATTTCCTCATGTGTCTTAATTTTTTTTTTTTTACCAAGCAAAACTATTTTACAGGCTGAAAAGACGACTCAGCACTTGGTGTTCTTGCAGAGAACCTCCATTCCATTCCTGAAATTAGGATCCTAACACGTAAGAGCTGGCAGGCAGGCTGCTGCACACCTGTAACCCTAGCGCTGCTGAAGGTTACAGGCAGAGCTTGCTGGCCAGGTAGTCCAGCCAGGTGAACTCTGGGCTCAGAGAGATTAGCTTATAGGCCTGGATGTGGTGGCACACACCTGTAATTCCAGGACTTGGGAGACAGGTAAGTGGGGCTCTTGAGTTTGATGCCAACCTGGTCTATGTCATTCCAAGCCAGCTAGGGGCTACACAATGAGATGTTGTCTCAGAACAGTGTGGCGTGGCAGAGGAAGGCGCCCAGCATGAACCTGTGTTTTTGGTCTGCAGTGTGCACAGACATACATACCATGGGTATACACACACACAACATCATACATACCATGGGTATACACACACACAGCATCATACATACCATGAGTATACACACACACAGCATCATACATACCATGGGTATACACACACACAACATAAAGAAAGCTAGAGACGCCGTCTCCAGCACCAAAGGAAAAAAGAAATGAAAGCGCCAGTTTTACAGTCTGTAGGTTGGGCTGCTTGGTAAGGGAGTGTCTCGGGGCAGTCCCGACCTGGCTAATTCAGCAACTGAAAATGCCAGGAACCTCCAGCCCCTTGTGTCCCTCGCCTCTTACCTTGTGAACTTGGTGACAGGTGACAGACAATTAGAGGGAGCTTTTACTTGGTCCGAGAGTTAGAATAATTTTTTTTAAAACATTTTTCAAAGAGCATGAAGCTCACCTGATTGGCTTACGATCATGGAGGTTTGCCTCTAGATTTAAAAATGGCTTCCCTTCGAAGAGGAACGGCCACTGAGAGCAAGCAGTGTGTGAGTTCTGGGTAGAGTGGCTAGGGTCAGAGCCTAGGGCTGGGGAGGTAGCTGCTGGGTGGACGCACACACTGTCTTTTATTTGGCTGCTGAGCATTTGTTATAATTTTAAGGGAATGCTAAATGCCAAGCCTAGAGAAGAATACCCCGACTGTTCCAGGGACTGATTTTGTTTTAGCAAGTCTGTTGATGCCGAGATGCAAGCTTCCAGCCTTGTGTATTTTTTTTTTTTTATTGTTTTAGCAAGTCTGTTGATGCCGAGATGCAAGCTTCCAGCCTTGTGTATTTTTTTTATACAGCTGTTTTCTGGGGTGTCACCGTGTGAGTAGCCTTGGGAGGTTGCTGAGTTGATGATGGCTTTTGTTAAGACTTTAAAAGTTCCTTAAGATCGGCAATGAAGGGGCCGGAGAGATGACTGCTCTTCCAGAGGACCTGGGTTTGATTCCCAGCACCTACACCGTGGCTCACCACTTGTGACTATGGTTTCATGAGACTCAACACCCTCTTCTGTCCTTCATAGTTATTGCACTCATGTGATGCACAGACAAGACGTGCAGGCAAACATATAAAATCTAAAAAGGAAATTAAAAAGAAATTTGTGGTGAAAGTATTAGTAATATCACATTTTAATTGCTTTATATGCTATGAAATACTTGTTGAAATTTAAAAAGAAAGAATTAGTATTCTTTCCACCACGTGGTTTCAGGGTTCCAACTCAGGCTGTTGGGTACAGTGAGAAGTGTCCTAACCTGCTGAGCCAGCTTGCCCAGGAATTAAGGCCAACAATTTACAGCTGGAGCCTCTCAAAACTAAGACGTTCCATACATCGAAGGAAACAAGCACGGGAAGAAACCTACAGAATGGGAGAGGGTCTTAGCCAGTTTGATATATGTCAAATACAAATAAGAGAAAACAAATGACCCAATTTAAAAAAATGGGTTAAGAATATAAACAGGCCGGGTGTGGTGGCACATGCCTTTAATCCCAGCACTTGGGAGGCAGAGGCAGGCAGATTTCTGAGTTTGAGGCCAGCCTGGTCTACAAAGTGAGTTCCAGGACAGCTAGGGCTACACAGAGAAACCCTGTCTCAAAAAAAACAAGAAAAAAAAATATATAAACAGTTCTCAAAAGAAGAAATAAAAATGACCTAGAAATATTTCTCAGTGTTCATCAATTAAGGAAATGCAAGTTAAAACAACCGAGATTTCATCTCACCCATCAGAATGACAAATATTAGCAAAACAACTGGCAGCAAATGCTAGCAATGCCGTGAAGAAAACCCCTCATTCACTGTTGATCGGAATATGCATGTGCGGCCACTGTAGAAATCAGCATGGAGAATCTCAAAAGCTCTGAGCTAAGAATAAATTACTCTATGACCTGGCTGTCCCACTCCTAAGCATATGCCCCAAGGATTTGACATCATACTCTCTAGATCCTCGCTCAGCCACGTTCATTGCTGCACTCTTCCTAATAGCCAGGAGATGGAAACAGCTTAAATGTTCCTCACCACAGTGGAATACTTGAAATCTGTGGGTAAATGGCAGGACCTGGAAAAGATCCTATCGGGTGGGATAAACAGAGACAAGCATCACATGTTCTCATCTGAGGCTCCAAGCTTCAAATCCTCAAGTGTAAGTATACAGCATGGAGAACCAGGAAAATATAAAGGCACCAGGGGGTAGGGAGGGGAGAGCAGGATACAGGTGTTAAAGAAGTGAAGACAGGGGTTCTGGCTGGGGAGAGGGGAAGATGTGGGTACAGAAGGAAACAACTCCAGGGTTGTTTAAGAAAGTCTAGTGTGAGGCTGGTGAGATAGCTCAGGAGGTAAGAGCATTGACTGGTCTTCCAAAGGTCCTGAGTTCAAATCCCAGCAACCACATGGTGGCTCGCAACCACATGTAATGAGATCTGATGCCCTCTTCTGGTGTCTGAAGACAGCTACTGTCGTTGGTCCCCGCAGTCTCCGACGGCAACAGGAATGACACAGACACCAAGTCGGGTTCACACAGCAGCATTCCCTGAGCCTTGGTGGGGTGTGTGATAGAGATACCCCATCTTCATCTGAACACCCACAGCCACTTACTTTGGGAATCTTGAACAATAGCAAGTCTCTGTATTGATCACTGCCCATGCAGTAAAATGAATCTCTAAGCAAGGCCGGGAGCAGCACAAACCTGTGGATATAAAAAATTAGAAGCGTCAGACTATGTGACTGTCTTACTTTTCTGTTGCTGTGTTAAAACACAACAGGTAAGACAACTTAGAAGAGAGAGCATTTAATTTGAGGACCCAGTTCCAGAAGGTTAGAGTCCATGGCCATCATGACAGGGAGCATGGTGGCTGGCAGGCATGGTGCTGGAGCAGTAGCTGAGAGCTCATACCTGATCCAGAAGCAGGAGGAAGAAGGACGGTACTGGGAATGGTAGGGCTTGGTTCAACTGGTGGTCAGCATGGAGAAGAATGCAAATCAACCCGTTTTTATCTCCCTGTACAAAGCTCAAGCCCAAGTGGATTGAAGGACCTCCACATAAAGCCAGATACACTGAAACTAATAGAAGAGAAAGTGGAGAAGAGCCTTGAACACATGGGCACTGGGGAAAAAATTCCTGAACAGAACACCAATAGCTTATGCTCTAAGATCAACAATTGACAAATGGGACCTCATAAAATTGCAAGGCTTCTGTAAGGCAAAGGACACTGTCAATAGGACAAAACAGCAACCAACAGACTAGGAAAAGATCTTTACCAACCCTGCATCCAATAGAGGGCTAATATCCAGTATATACAAAGAACTCAAGAAGTTAGACTCCAGAGAACCAAATAACCCTATTTAAAAACGGGGAACAGACCTAAACAAAGAATTCTCAACTGAGGAATATTGAATGGCCAAGAAGCACCTAAAGAAATGTTCAACATCCTTAGTCATCAGGGAAGTACAAATCAAAACAACCCTGAGATTCCACCTCACACCGGTCAGTGTGGCTAAGATCCAAAACTCAGGTGGCAGCAGATGCTGGCGAGGATGTGGAGAAAGAGGAACACTCCTCCATTGCTGGTGGGAATGTAAGCTGGTACAACCCTTCTGGAAATCTGTCAGTTCCTCAGAGAATTGGACATAGTATTATCTGAGGACCCAGCTATACCACTCCTGGGCATATACCTAGAAGATGCTCCAACATGTAATAAGGACATATGTTCCACTATGTTTATAGTAGCCTTATTTATAATAGCCAGGAGCTAGAAAGAGCCCAGATGTCCTTCCGTAGAGGAATGGATACAGAAAATGTGGTACATCTACACAATGGGGTATTACTCAGCTATTAAAAATGATGAATTCATGAAATTCTTAAGCAAATGGATGGAACTAGAAAATATCACCCTGAGTGAGGTAACCCAGTCACAAAAGAACACACATGGTATGTACTCACTGATAAATGTATATTATCCCAAAAGCTTGGAATACCCAAGAGAATTTGGAGAATTTGAATACCAATTCACAGGCCATATGATGCTCAAGAAGACCAAAATGTGGGTGCTTCAGTCCTTAGAAGGGGGAACAAAATACAGGAGATAGAGGGTAGGAGGGACTTGGGAGGAAGAGAAGAAACGGAGGGAGAAAAAGAGGGGCAGAATCAGGTATGGGAGGAGACAGGGATGATATACAGAGGATCTGGAATTTGAACAGAGGTGTGTGGCAATGGAGGATGGGGAACTGGAGGTAGCCACCAGCAAGTCCCAGATGCCAGGAAAGCAAGAAGCTCCCAGGACCTAACAAGGATGAGATTAGTTGAAATGCCCAACAAAGGGGAGGGAGAAACTGTAGAGACCATATCCAGAGGTTAGGCAAGGCCCCTGGTTGGGGGATGGTGTCATGCACTCTCCACAGTTTTAACCTAGAATGGCTCCTGTCTAAATGAAATATGGAGACTAAGTGTGGAGTAGAGACTGAAGGAAAGGCCATCCAGAGACTCCCCCCATCTGTGGATCCACCCCATATACACACACCAAACACAGACACTATTGTGGATGCCAAGAAGTGCTTGCTGACAGGAGCCTAATATAGTTGTCTCCTCAGAGGCCCTGCCAGAGCCTGACAAATACAGAGGTGGATGCTTCCAGCCAACCATTGGACTGAGCACAGGAACCCCAATGGAGGAGTTAAGAGAAAGGACTGAAGGAGCTGAAGGGGTTTGCAACTCCATAAGAAGAGCAAAAATATCAACCAACCAGATCCCTCCTTCCCTCCCCCCTCCCTTCCCCTCTCTCCCAGGTACTAAACCACCAACCAAAGAGTACATATGGAGGGACCCATGGCTCTAGTCACATATGTAGTAGGGGATGGCATTGTCTGGCATTAATGGGAAGAGAGGCCCTTGGTCCTGTGAAGGGTCGATTCCCAGTGTAGGGGAATGCCAGAGCAGTGAGGTAGCAGTGGGTGGATGGGTGGGGGAGCACCCTCATAGATGCTGGGGTGGGATGGGGTGCGATAGGGGGGTTCCAGAGGGGAAACCGGGAAAGGGGATAACATTTGAAATGTAAACACGAAAGGAAATGAAAGAAAAGAAAAGAAACATCAAAAGGCTGACCACAGTAGCACTCCTCCACAAAGGCCACACTTCCTAATTCTTCCCAAACAGTTCCAAACATTGGTGTACACGAGCCTACAGGAGCCATTCTCATTCGAACTACCAGTGGCCAATAGACAAACAATAGAAAGTCTGCTCCAGGGCCTATGGTCTTTTTAACTGGATTTTGACCATGCTTACGGTATGAGGCATGAATATACCCTGCTGTAAAGCAGACCCCAAATCCAGTCAAGAAAGAGCTGGGTACCCTCATAAAGTCTTGCCATTCTTGTACCACGGGCACATCTTGCCTGATGGGTCGGTATTGAAGCATGCAGGGTAGCACTGAATGAAGTCATTGATTTTTTTTTTTTCCGACCGACCCAGAATCATGTGTACCACCTTTCACCGCTGTGAAAGCTAGCTGGTGGGGTGTGTGGGGGGGAGAGGATCCTAGCCATTTCAGGACTACCTTTTCTGTGTTCTGAAACCAAGTTATGTGATGTCTTCAGAAATAAGGACTTCACCATGTGTAGTTATGATAGACAGCCAAGAGTAGTGGCAATAACCGGCATTGGGTTGTGTGGGTATTTTGGGTGCCTCCCTGACCGGTAACTTGTGGAATAACCTGTATTTGGGGACAGCTTGTCTCACCAATGTGAGTGGGGTACTTTTGTTCAAAGTTACTAGAAATTACATATATATTATATATAATTAGAAATTTATTATTGTTATTATTATTTCAAACAAATGAGATCCTTAGGTTTGGTCAGTCTACTCCCTACCCCCATTTCCCACACTCCACTATCTCCATACATACATACATACATACATACATACATACATACATACATAAATCCTTAGATCCCAGTATCCTCCAAACTTGCTCTTCAAATCACATGCGTTCTGCTATTTCTTCTTCTTCTATATTTTATTTGAATCTCAAGATCATCAATTCCCACGTAGCTTCTTCGTGCACACTACCTTTTTTTTTTTTTAAAGATTTATTTATTTATTACATGTAAGTACACTGTAGCTGTCTTAAGACACTCCAGAAGAGGGTGTCAGATCTTGTTACAGATGGTTGTGAGCCACCATGTGGTTGCTGGGATTTGAACTCAGGACCTTTGGAAGAGCAGTCGGTGCTCTTAACCACTAAGCCATCTCTCCAGCCCCCACACTACCTTTTGACGAAGCCTTTTTCCGGCCTCTTGTTTCCCCGTCCCCCCTCATTCTGACTGGTTTGAGCCTCTCTTTCCCCAGTATTTCCTCTTTCTACTTCCATTCACTTCATCCTCCCCCGATGGTTCATTTCTAGTTTCCTGTCTTCTACACCTTCTCTAGGTTAAGCACACAGAACTGTAGGTTTTAAAGCTGGCATCCACATATTCAAGAGGATAGGCAGCATTTGTCCTTGTGGCTGTTCCTATGGCAGCTGGGAAATGGAACCAACCTAGATGTCCAACTGATGAACGGACAAGAAAATGTGATATGTGTATGCAACGGGATAATACTCAACTATAAAGAATTGCATTTGTGGGAAAATTATGGGACTGAGAAAAACTATACTGGCAGTGTAATTACCTAAGAGGACTCTAGACTCTGAAGCTAGAGGTGGCTGAGAAGAATCAACATGGCTGATCCTACTAATTACTTTCATAGTTACCTTCCCACAACTTGCCACCTTGAGATAGCATCTTTCAGTTTATCATGCTTAAAACATCATAGCAACTCTTGTCTTTCTGCCTACTCGTGTCTATATTCCTCTTCCACGAAGCCCTCCATATACATGAAAAGTGAGAATTTGCAACAAAATTTGCCTTTCCCCTATAACTTGTCTTTTGCCGGTTGGTTGGCAGGGCCTAGGACAGCAGAGGAAAAGTGTTCCTCTACAGTTGGAGTACACACCAGAAAGGTAAGAGGGTAGAGGCCTCTTATGGGGAGAGGGCTGAGGGTTGTACCAATTACAAGGGAGGGTCTAGAAGCAACAGTTGAGTTAGAGAATCCCCAAAACTCTAGTTGTCCTGAAGAGCTGCTGTGGGTGGACGGCTTGGCTTAAGTTTTTCAAAACTTATGTTTTATAAGGGTTCTCAAAGGCTTCAACCCCCCTTCTAGCCTACTATCCAAAGGTGGAGGAGAGCAGATGGTAAATTGGACAAGGGCTGTGGACCTGTTTAGAAGTAGTTACCACATTCAAACACTTATAGATGGTCAGTGTGAATGAGAACTAATCTGCTGAATGTCAAGTAAAGTTGCTGAACTGCTTCAAACAAAGTGTCGTTCCTTGGGGGGTTCCAGTCTCCATTTGTCAGGATACCAGCAGTCCAGTTTAATAGAGTCGGGATAGCAAACACGAATCAGCCATGGTGGCATGACCCAGCAGAAACAGCGAGTCGTTGTGAATCAGCAGGAGCAACCAGGACCAGCAGGGACTCCAGAAGTTCTCTGCTGAAGTGGAAACTTCTCATTTCTTTGGAAAGTCAGTGATGTCAAATGATGTTGAGCTGAAGCAGATGGAGGTAAAAGGATGTTTTCCTAAAGCAAGCATGTGAAAGGACATGTGATGAAGGCTTCTTTGCTAACAACATACATCTTGGTTCGTCTTACATTTCGTTGCTGAGCACTGTCTATTGTGACTCTGTAGAGAGAAATGCACCAAAAAAACTTCTGGTGACGTTCTGGTGGCTTCTTGCTGCTTCCACAGACTATGTATGGCCAATTGGCAGAGTGATGTGAGCTGAGATAGACGCAGGTGGTGAGGCAAGGCCTGTGGGAGGTCGGTCATGTGATGTTTGGAGGGAGTATAAATAGGACCCAACAGACATGAAGAGCTGTATGAAAGGGTCAACAGCATTAGGAAGGCTGAGAACCACTGCCCTAGAGACTTGTGTGGTCCAGGTAGCCTGGCTTACTCAGTGGTGAAGAGACCTTGTCTCAGGATGGAAAGGTGAGTGCCACCTGAAGGTTGTCCTGTGACCTCTACACATGCCATACCTGCCTACATACATACATATAAGAAAGAGCATCCATATACTCACTCATTTGTCTCACACATAAAAACGTTTGTACCTTTGTCTGAGGTACTCATGCTAAGTTAAGGGGGAAGATGGCTCCTTTGGGGAGGGGTGACAGTACAGCAGTAATCTCACTAAAGTCACCACCAAGGACCTCGGCACGAGGACATCAGGAGACCAAAGCGGAAGAGAGCAGACACCCTGTTCCTAGATACCCATGAAGCGACTCACTGGCTACTGCTCAGCTATGCCTGGAGGACAGTTAAGGGAGATTGATGTTCAAATTGTAAAGCCAGAAGATGGAGACTGGGGATGGAAGCTTAATTCAGATTGTGGCAAGATATATCACAGTGTATCTTAACAGTACTTACTTGTATTTTGCTTAGCATTGTTCTGTTTTAGAAAGCATGGACCATACTTTGCCATATATCCGGTGTCTGGAATATTGAACTTCATCGTGGCATTGATGGCATTGAGGACCAGTGTATCCAACGAGCCTGGGAGGGTGGGAGAAACTGAGGAGCAGGGTCATACCAGCAACAGCACTAGCCCTAGACAGTTGGAAATGGTACAGTGATTAACTGGCAATAGTGGTGCCCGATACACACAAATACCAGAAAAGATGTAGGAACATGGCATCGAAACTATTAGGAGCTGCATACATGCTCCGTGCAGAATTTCTTAGGGATTATAGCTCAAATTGGCTTTCAAGTTGGTTGTTTGACAAGCACCTTTGAGAGAGTGGGGGTGTGTCAGGGTGATTGGGGCTACTGGAATGGGGCACTAAGTGTAATAAGTATTTGCAAATAGGTGTAAGAGGACAGCACAAGATTTTGGAATGCCCCGGTGCTTAGAGCAGTGGACAGCCATTACCTTTTCCTAACCTATTCTGACGTAGAGAGGGTTCCAGGTTCTAGGCAACATCATCCAGAAGCAAGGAGGACCCCAGCAGGGAGCTCGTGCTATTCAATCTCAGACCTCACAGCTGGTGCGGAATATGGTAGAGAGTGGAGCTGGATAGGGGGCACAAAGAAGCTACCCAGCACAAGTGCCATCCACACGGGTGTGCCCAGAGCTAGACAGTGTGTGCTTGGTGTTTCTATTGTGAATATTAGGTCACTTTTGTGTGGATATTTAAAAGATGAATGATGGGTATCAGGAACTGAACCCAGGTCCTCTGCAAGAGCACCATGCACATGACCCCTGAGCCATCTCTCTAGCCCATTGAAGGGGGTCATGGACTAGTGGAGAGGAGCTGGTAGTGATGCCCAGTGGGTGTGGTTAATGGTGTCTAGTGGGTATGGGTAGTGCTGCCCTATGGGTGTGGGTAGTGGTGCCCAATGGGTGTGGGTAGTGGTGCCCAGTGGGTTCAGGTAGTGCTGCCCAATAGGTATGGGTAGTGCTGCCCAGTGGGTGTGAACCTTCAGTTCTACCAGCTGAGAAGAGCACCAGAGATTGTCAGCAAGATGCGTGACTGTGTTTAACTTAGCAATGGTTAAGATGGATCCAGCTGTCCCAGCCCACTGGCACATGCCTGCCTTCTAGCCCTCAGAAGGCAAGGCAGTGGGGTCATAGAGCCTGTGCAGACTATATAGTCTGACCCTGTCTCCAAAAGCCCAACACAAAAGCCACAAGAGACAATAAGAAAAGAATGAGATGGTAACATTTACATTTGCTGTATTTTGCTTTTAGCTTCCCACTCCAGAATCCAGTTGGGGGAGGGGGTCTCTTCTGCCACCCTGTCCACATAAGGTACTTTAAAAATTAAGTGCCATTTCACTAGCTTAGGTGAAAACCTCCAGGAGGTGGAAGGACTGAACACTGTCATGGTTTTGAAAGTGCTTCCTTCTGTCAGTGTGGAACAGGGACGGCCAGGAAGTGAAAGTAGCAGGGAGCCTTAGATGGCTGAGGCAGTGTAACCCTTATTGCATATTTTCTCTTCTCTTCTCTTCTCTTCTCTTCTCTTCTCTTCTCTTCTCTTCTCTTCTCTTCTCTTCTCTTCTCTTCTCTTCTCTTCTCTTCTCTTCTCTTCTCTTCTCTTCTCCTCTCCTCTCCTCTCCTCTCCCCTCCCCTCCCCTCCTCTCCCCTCCCCTCCCCTCCCCTCCCCTCCCCTCCCCTCCCCTCCCCTCCCCTCCCCTCCCCTCCCCTCCCCTCCCCTCCCCTCCCCTCCCCTCCCCCAACTGGATTCTGGAGTGGGAAGCTCCTCCCCTCTCCTCCCCTCCCTCCCTCTTTCTCTCTCTCTCTCTCTCTCTCTCTTTCTTTCTTTCTTCTTTCTAAGAACATTTATTTCTTATTATATATAAGTACACTGTAGTTGTCTTCAGCTACACCAGAAGAAGGCGTCGGATCTCATTACAGATGGTTGTGAGCCACCATGTGGTTGCTGGGATTTGAACTCAGGACCTTCAGAAGAGGATTCAGTGGTCCCAACTGCTGAACCATTTCTCCAGCCCCCCCTTGTTGCATATTTCTATCTTCACTTCTTTCAGTGCCCTGATTAAGGACATAATAATGGGGTATCAATTGTGCATTCTAAGTCCAGGATAGAACCCCTAAATGTAAATGAAGAATTCCCAATGAGGATAGATGCAGGGACAGTGGCACCCCAGGGGGGTGGCAAGGATCTTGTGGGAGCACTCTTCCCTAGATAAGCACTGCCTAATTAAGAATAATTGAATTGTAGCTCCCGCTCGTGAAGCTGGTATCATTTGTCTTGTTGATAGTAACTCCAGAACACACCCACGGTCGAATTAATTAACTGGCAGTTATCAGAAGAGGGAAATCAGCTTGTGAGAAGAGCTGGCGGAGCTGATAGCATCTCTGAGTGACACCCTTGCTGCTGTGTGATATGCCATTGAACGAGCGATTGACCCACACTGACCCCCCTGTATCCAATGTATTGGCCTCATTCCCGTTTTGATCATGTAGAAGCAAAAGAGACAACCTACCTTGCCCCTGTATGACTTAGCACATCACATATGACAACCAGAGGACACCAAAAGTAACAAGGTCACCCGGAATGGGGTGGCCCCCTCTAGCGGTAAACCTCAAACTGTTTCCTGTGAACCATATTCCACCTTCTGCTTGTCACACTGTGACGGTATGCTGCAACCCTTGTGAGCATCTCCATCTGTGCGAGGAAGCTGCTGCTTTCCTTTCTGGACAGGTGAACATCAGCTCCATCCTCTGGGCTCGTTTGCAGCTTTTATGTTTAAGCCCTTTCTGTGTGTTTGGTTAGCTGGTTCTTTTGACGTAGGATTCTCTTGGAAAAGGATATTTCTTTTCTAAATGCTTCTCTCTCCGAGCCTCACTTTTGACCATCATTTCAGAAGCAACGACAGAAGGATCCCTAGTGTTTCCTTATTGCCTCTGCAATGCAGTCCAGCTTCCTTTGGCTGATAGGCCACAGCCTCTGCAGCCTGACCTACCTCTGACTCTTACAAGCGGGTACCCTTTGCTCCTTTACGCGAATACCTCAGTGGCCAGGTACGCCATGATGCCAGGTGGTCAGCTTTGTACCTTCCTTATATTATCCTTCCCACCTTCAGAGTTCAGTCTGTCTATCAGTATACCTGTGTCCATTTGTCCAGACACAGCGAATGCACAGCGAATGCAGGCCTTGTGCTGTCTAGGAAGCTGTTTCCAGCAGCATAGGGCTTTTCTGGTTCATGCCATGGTCCATGGTGTGCACTCGGCACTTCCCCCATATGCTGTGTGGTATGTCCTGCATGACCACTGTCAGCTGGAATTCCTCAACTCCCGAAGCAGCTTGTACAGTTTAGTCTGCAAACAGAGTTGGTTTTCCATTGCAAGGCTAGAAATCAACCTGGCTGTTGAAGCTTGGGGTGTGGTGTCGTTCTGATGTGAACGAGCGCACAGCTGCATTATAGAGATGCAGAATTAAGTTGAGGACGTAAGCTTGATTCTTTCGTTGTTGCTTCATTTTGTTTCTGTTTATGCTTTTTGTTTGTTTGTTTTCTTTTGAGACAGGATTTTTCTAGGTAGCCCTGGCTGTCCTGGAACTCACTCTGTAGACCAAACCGGCCTGGATCTCAGAGATCTACCTGCTTCTGTTTCCCAAGTGCCAGAATTAAAGGTGTGTACCACCACCACCTGCCCGGCATAAGCTGCTTTTTAATAATTCTATTCTAAATCTTACTTTCTGCCCTCCATACAATACCTTGGGCAGCTCTCATCATTTTCTCTTACTAGTTCAGTCTAGAACAGTTAAAAGCTTTAGCCTCACACCGGACGAAAACTCTTCCTCAGTGCCGGTGGGGCTTGTTTTTCTCCTGTCTTCCTCAAACACAGGAAGAGATGAGAAAAAGGACAAGCCCTCTCTCTGGGCCTCTCTGGGTGAGGCTGCAGTGTTGTTGGCTTCCGTGGTGAAGCTGATGCAGTCCTCCAGTCCTCCACCAGAGGGCACTTGCTTCCTGGCTCTGCAGTCGTCAGCGCAAAGGTCTTCCTTTGCCTCGGCATTCTCCAGGTGACCCTCTTGGTTTCCCTCGCCCACACCTCACTGGCTGCTTTTACAAAGCAAGCCAGGCATTTTCTGAGGCTCCACTGCATTCAGGAAAGTCATACTACACAGGCTGGCTGTAATGGGCCAGCACAGACTCCCTCAGGGTACCCTTCTCTGTCCTTGGCCTATGGGAAACTCAGGTTACAATCCGATCTCTGCTGTGCTGTATCTAGTGAGAAGAAACCTACTGGCTATCCACTGGTAATGGTTAGAGGGGAGTTTGGGGAGGTGACTGGGGTCAAATGACATAGAAGTCAGTTTCACATGGCTGAATCCCCGTAGGTCTGTAAGAGGAGAGAGACCAGACAACTGTACATATTCCTGCATTCCTTGTCGCTTGCCATGTGAGCCCCAGCTCTGCTTGGGACCCTGCCAACAAGATACCCATTACAGATGGGGCTCCCTGAGGCTGAATCAACTGTGAATCAAATTAATCTCTTTTCTTTACAACTTGCTTCATCTGCGGTATTGAGCTGCTCACAACAGAAATTAGACTAACACTAATTTTTTCTGTAACAGAAGCTCTTTCCAGATTGTATATGAGGTCCATGCTCCAAGGTCACGGGAGGCTGGGGTGTGGGGAACCAGGAGTGAGTAAGACAGCCTTTACTCCATCCAGGAGAAAGTAGCCGAGACAGGCAGACACAGGCAGGCACTCAGGCACACTGGGACACAGGACCAAACACAGGCAAGCGTAGGCACACATGCAAACTGGCATGCTAGCTTCATAGAAGAAGCACACAGGCCTGCAGACAGACATACTAGCAGGCTGCCGATGGCAAAGTCTCAGGTCTCTGGCCCCAAGGCCGTATTTATACAGAACCCACATAAAAGTGACATTCGGCTAGGAATGGTTCTGTGTAAGGGTTATACCATTGTTTACCGTGGATGTTCCCCAGACATCCAGTGTTACCATTGCATACTGACTTATCGTCCCCTGATAGTGTGTCTGTCATATTTAGCTGACTCTTACAGGATACCCAACTTGGCCCATGTTGTCTAAGCATAAGCAGCCCTTAGGCCCCTGTGCCTGCCTAGGTGTTCTTACTGACAACTCTAAGGTGACAACTGTGTCATTGTTAATAAGGTGATTCTAAGGAAGGCCCGAGAGCTCCTTGGACACTGTACTCTTCTTTATTAAAAGGCAAAGATCCTTTAGTTCATTATGGAAGACTATTCTACCAGTTTCACTTTTCTTTTTCTTTCTTTCTTTTTTAAAAGATTTATTTATTTGTTTTTTATGCGAGTACACTGTGGCTGTCTTCAGACACACCAGAAGAAGGTATCAGATCCCATTACAGATGGTTGTGAGCCACCATGTGGTTGCTGGGAATTGAAATCATGACCTCTGGGAGAGCAGTCAGTGCTCTTAGCCGCTGAGCCATCTCTCCAGCCCACCAGTTTCACTTTTTCAATCCTTAGCTTTCCTAAAATTTGAGGTATCTGAATCGCATTCTGTAAGACCCAAGTTAGAAAGGAATAATTTCAAAAGTCCTTTGCCTTTGCATGCTACTTCAGTTTAATCTTTATTTTCAGTGGTGTGTGTGTGTGTGTGTGTGTGTGTGTGTGTGTGTGTATGTGTGTATGCATCTGTTTCTATTCCATGGTCAGTATAACCATTTCCACATTTTTCACCATGGAGCCAGTGTATGTTTCTCTGTTGGTTTGCATGTGCTCCATGTGTGTGTGTGTGTGTGTGTGTGTGTGTGTGTGTGTGTGTCTGTTTCTATTCCATGGTCAGTATAACCATTTCCATATTTTTCACCATGGAGCCAGTGTATGTTTCTCTGTTGGTTTGCATATGCTCCGCCCAGGGAGTGGCACTATTAGAAGGTGTGGCCCTGTTAGGAGTGGGTGTGTCACTATGTTTGAGGACTTAAGGCCCTCATCCTAGCTTCCTGGTAGCCAGTATTCTGCTAGCTGACTTCAGATGAAGATGTAGAACTCTCAGCTCCTGCCTGGATACTGCCATGTTCCCACCATGATAATAATGGACTGACCCTCTGAACCTGTAAGCCAGCCCCAATTAAATGTTAAATGTCCTTATAAGAGTTGCCTTGGTCATGGTGTCTGTTCACAGCAGTAAAACCCTAACTAAGACCGAAGTTGATACCTCCTCCTCCTCCTCCTTTTTCCATGTGTTAGGAAGGATTGCTTTTGTTTTTTTATTCATTTTATCAATGTACCTATAGAATAATTTGGAAATAGGCTTTCTTTTCTTACCTAGTCTTCCCACACAGTTTTCTCTGCACTTTATTCTGAGACAATGAAATAATAAGCTGTGTGCTTCATTGGCTCTCTTGCGTCCAGTGCCTCCGTCTGGATCTCACGGTGTCATCGTCAGTACCACAACCCTGATCCCTCTGTGAAGAGGACCCGAGGAACTCTCTTCTTCCCTGTGTGCCTTTGCGAAGCAGACAACATAATATGCAAATATTCGCCTTCATGAACAGGGATTGTGGCTATCTTGGTTTTAATCGAACTTTATTTTATCCTTTCATAATTTTCATACATGCATATAATGTGTTTTGATTCACCACCAACCTGTTATGGTCTCTTATTTCTTTTTTACTCTTAATGGCCCCTTCATCCAAACTAGTTCTCTTCTACATGCTTGTATGTGTGTCTTCCTGTGTATGTGTGTGTGTGAGAGAGAGATATGGAGAGAGATATAGAGGTATATAGATAAATGATAGATAGATATAGGTAGGTAGGTGGGTAGGTGGGTAGGTAGGTAGGTAGATAGATACTCATTGAGTTTAATTAGGACTAATTTGCACTTCCAGCAGGCTTTCTATACATTTTTTCAGCGTTGATGAACACAGTGTATATAAAACTGTGTCTTCATCTGAAAACCCAGGCACAGAGAAGTGATGTGACTTGTCCAAGGTTATGAAGTGATGTGGGATAAAGGACCAGGTCAGCAACCAAGGTCCATCCCTTATTATTTGGACCACCATTTCTTTCATTAGTTTCTGAGAAGCCAAGGTGAGTCAGTGCATTGTAAAAGTGGTTTGATTAAATGCTAATAATGTTCACGTCATTAACTTCAAATTGCATTTACTTTCACTACTGTGAGATGACTCTACAGAATTAAGAGTTTTAGAGTCAGCATGCCATGGTAGTAGGTTCAAGCCCTATAGATTATACTTAGTGCCAAGTTTTGGCATATTCCTGACAAGCAGATCATTCTTTTACTATGGGGAAGTGTATTTTGAGTTCCCATTCTAGTTGCAAAGACAAGTTTTTCCCTTCTTGGGCTGGCAAGATGGCTCAGTGGATAAAGACACTTTCTGCCAAGACTCACAACATGAGTTTGATCCCTGGGATCTAGATGGTGGAAGAAGAGAACCAATTCTTCCTCAAAATGTCTTTTGACCTACACACACACACACACACACACACACACACACACTAGCACACATAAATACACACATTCACAGAAACAGACAGACAGACACACAGGCGTACACACACACACTCACAGAGACACAGACAGACTAGCACACCTAAACACACACACATTCACAGAAACACAGACAGACACACAGACACAGTCACACACAGACTCACACAGACACACACAGACACACACAGACACACACAGACACACACTTCCTTCCTCCTGTTGGGTCTGTTCTCTGAAACCTCTCAGACACAATCCTTTGTGTCCTTTACATATCTGAAGGCAAATAAAATTACCTAAAGTATTAGCTGTGGTGCGGTAGGGACCATACCTACTGGAATGTAACACTGTTACATTCCATTGCCTTAGATACGGCACTTAGATAACCAAGTCAGAATGTAACATAAGCCTTGCTTGCAGTGAGGCCTCCTGTGTTTGGAACAGTAAAGGGTTCAGCTGCTAATGGAGGAGACCGACAACTGAGAGACTTGAGAGTCGTCACCATAGGAGCAGAAGGGGAATGTTGTTAGATCAGCATCTCTGTCTTGGGCCCCTGTGCATGCTGGGTAGTATGAAGTATGAGGCTAGCTTATCATGCTCTAACAGCTTAAGGATTTTTATTTGATCACTGGAACCGTGAGAGGAGAATTAGACCAAGTAATGGAGGGACTCTGTCGTGCAGATGAAACACGTACATCTATCTGTTCATGGAAATACACTATCCCGCTTCTTAGGAGCTGAACTATAACCCTGTCACTGACAAACACGGTCCGTAACTAAAACTTAAAAATAGCCATTGTCATGTCTAAAGATGTTTTTGGTTATTAAAACGGTGACATTTAAATTTATACATAAACTAAAATTATGAAGCCTGGTCCTGTCATAATTTGACAGGTCTAATCACTTACCCTGTAATGCAAACACTAACCTAATAGCAAGATGCTAATCGCGCCTCCATGCAGGTGTTGCTAATTAGCGCTCTGCTCGGGCTGAGCTGGGCTCTTTGCTCTCACCTAGGCAAAATGTTTGTGCAGAATGCAAATGTGGAGCCAAGCTGTGGAGTTTTAGGTGCCATCCGTGGCGCTCAGACTGACCTTGGGACAAAGAAGCTGGAGTCTGGTTGATGTTTAAGGCTGGGTCTGACCCTGGCTCTCCTTTCTACGGTTCGCTTGCCCTCAAACCAGAAGCTAAGCCTGACGGGACTCTGGCCAAGATGAGTGAGAAGATGTGAGATACCTCTTGTTTGCTAGTAGTTGCATTGTTCTGGGAAGGATAACGTTAATTATTAGGGAATTAAGAGCTGTTAGTTTTGCAATCAGCAAACTTGCGCTTTTATTTTTTTCCCTTCTCGCTCTGGTCCCATTCGCTTCGGCCCCTCTCGTTCCGGCCCCGCTCGCTCCGGCCCCACTCGCTCCGGCCCAACTTGTGCTTTTTAAATATAGTATTTTTAAATTCGTTGAGAGTCTCATAGGTGAGTATGGTATATTTTGGTCCTATTCCCTCCCACTCTTCTTTTTTTTTTTTTTTTTTTTTTTTAACCAAGAATTTCTTTATTTAGAACGTCCCATGTGTTATTTTTTTTTTTTAATATTTTTATTACATAATTTCCTCAATTACATTTCCAATACTATCCCAAAAGTCCCCCATAGCGCCCCCCACTTCCCTACCCACCCATTCCCATTCTTTTGGCCCTGGCATTCCCCTATATTGGAGCATATAAAGTTTGCAAGTCCAATGGGCCTCTCTTTCCATTGGTGGCCGACTAGGCCATCTTTCGATACATATGCAGCTAGAGACAAGAGCTCCAGGGTTCCGGTTAGTACATCATGTTGTTCCAACAATAGGGTTGCAGATCCCTTTAGCTCCTTGGGTACTTTCTCTAGCTTCTCCATTGGGAGCCCTGTGATACATCCAATAGCTGACTGTGAACATCCACTCCTGTGTTTGCTAGGCCCCGGCATCGTCTCACAAGAGACAGCTATATTTGGGTCCTTTCAGCAAGATCTTGCTAGTGTATGCAATGGTGTCAGCGTTTAGAAGCTGATTATGGGACGGATCCCTGGATACAGCAGTCTCTAAATGGTCCATCCGTTCATCACAGCTACGAACTTTGTCTCTGTAGCTCCTTCCCTGGGTGTTTTGTTCCCAATTCTAAGAAGGTGCACAGTGTCCACACTTTGGTCTTCATTCTTCTTGAGTTTCATGCGTTTAGCAAATTGTATCTTATATCTTGGGTATCCTAAGTTTTGGGCTAATATCCACTTATCAATGAATACATATTGTGTGAGTTCTTTTGTGATTGTGTTACTTCACTCAAGATGATGCCCTCCAGGTCCATCCATTTGGCTAGGAATTTCATAAATTCATTCTTTTTAATAGCTGAGTAGTACTCCATTGTGTAAATGTACCATAATTTCTGTATCCATTCCTCTGTTGAGGGACATCTGGGTTCTTTCCAGCTTCTGGCTATTATAAATAGGGCTGCTATGAACATAGTGGAGCATGTGTCCTTTTTACCGGTTGGGACATCTTCTGGATATATGCCCAGGAGAGGTATTGCTGGATCCTCCGGTAGTACTATGTCCAATTTTCTGAGGAACCGCCAGACTGATTTCCAGAGTGGTTGTACAAGCTTGCAATCCCACCAACAATGGAGGAGTGTTCCTCTTTCTCCACATCCTCGCCAGCATCTGCTGTCACCTGAATTTTTGATCTTAGCCATTCTGACTGGTGTGAGGTGGAATCTCAGGGTTGTTTTGATTTGCATTTCCCTGATGATTAAGGATGTTGAACATTTTTTCAGGTGCTTCTCTGCCATTCGGTATTCCTCAGGTGAGAATTCTTTGTTCAGTTCTGAGCCCCATTTTTTAATGGGGTTATTTGACTTTCTGGAGTCCACCTTCTTGAGTTCTTTATATATATTGGATATTAGTCCCTTATCTGATTTAGGATAGGTGAAGATCCTTTCCCAATCTGTTGGTGGTTTTTTTGTCTTATTGATGGTGTCTTTAGCCTTGCAGAAGCTTTGTAGTTTCATGAGGTCCCACTTGTCAATTCTCGATCTTACAGCACAAGCCATTACTGTTCTATTCAGGAATTTTTCCCCTGTGCCCATATCTTCAAGGCTTTTCCCCACTTTCTCCTCTATAAGTTTCAGTGTCTCTGGTTTTATGTGAAGTTCCTTGATCCACTTAGACTTGACCTTAGTACAAGGAGATAGGAATGGATCGATTCGCATTCTTCTACATGTTAACAACCAGTTGTGCCAGCACCATTTGTTGAAAATGCTGTCTTTCTTCCACTGGATGTTTTTAGCTCCCTTGTCGAAGATCAAGTGACCATAGGTGTGTGGGTTCATTTCTGGGTCTTCAATTCTATTCCATTGGTCTATTTGTCTGTCACTATACCAGTACCATCCCTCCCACTCTTCTGCTGAATGCTCCTAGATCCATCCCTAACCACCGTCAAACTTCTACTGCCCGTCTGTCTACTCAGTATGGAGTAGAAATGAGGTAAACCGTGGCTGAGTGAAAAGTACTCATCGGCGAGTCATGGAAATTCTTTCATAAACACTTTGTAAACTTGTGGATTTACCTGTAGCGAGGAATATTTTCTATTTGTGGGATTAATGTGTATTAATGTGAGATTTATAACACCCCAGTGGTTCCCCCAATTCTCAACGTCTTCTATTGGGCTGGGAGAAAAATACTAGTTCCGCCAGAGTCTCTGTCTGGCCTGAGAAAGTAGAAACCCAGGCAGAGGCAGGTGGATTTCTAAGTTCTAGGCCAGCCTGGTCTACAAAGTGAGTGCCAGGACAGCCAAGGCTACACAGAGAAACCCTGTCTCGAAAAACCAAAAAAAAAAAAAAAAAGAAAAAAGAAAACCCAGCCACGAGGAGGACGCTGTCCCCCAGAGGGCGGATGAGGAGCCGCAGCTGTCTGGGTTGTAGGTAGCAGAGGCAGGAGGCATAGCTCCCAAGCTACCGGCAATCACCTCTGAAGCTCGCCTGAGTTTAGGGACCTCGACCTAGGCCCAACCAGGGCTGATGACTTCAGCGCAGAAAGGGATTTCAAGGACGAAGGAGAGTTAAGGTGTAATAAAGATATTTTAATATGGATTTAAGTATGAAAGTTAAGCGGAAGAGAGGTGCTGGGGAGACAGCCCCAGACTGGACTTTCATGGCAGAGTTGAAGCAAGCTCCTTGGTTATACTAACACCCTATATAGGATTTTGGTGGGGTTTGAATTTACTATTGTTAATTGATTGCTGAGAGACCCAAGACCAAAGAGAGGCCCTAGAGGGGCACAGGACAGCATTCTCAGAAGGAAGGCAGGGTATCTCTTAGTGTGTACAGATCTGAAAGTTGTTCAGGGGTCAGGGTAGGAGTGAAGGCCACCTAAGGTCATACATATTTGCATATACATGTGTACCTACATACACACATACAGATAAAGGCATGTGCACACACACACACACACACACACACACACACACACTCACTCATTCATAATACACCCTTGGGTCTCTTGCCAGAGCATAATAAACAGTAGATGTATCATTAAACCAAAATACCATAAATCATTTGAGATATATATATATATATATATATATATATATATATATATATATATATATATTTATATATGTGAGATACTATATATATATATAATACATACATACATAATATAGTATGCTTATATATTTTTTTGGAAATGTGATGACTGTGTTACCTAGGTTTTGGGCTGAGAGTGTGTATAGCTCAGAGAGAGAATACATCCCCAGTGTCTTCGAGGTCGTGGGCTGGACACATACTCAAGTACTATTCCCTTTTAAGCCTAATGTGGTAGTGCTCTCAACCAAGGAATCCTTGTTGTTCACTGTGGCTTCTGAGAAGTGCCCTGCTTTGAACAGAAAGGTTTATCTGGTCTGTGCTCGTCAATAAAAAGTAGTTGAAAGTCACCTTCGGTGCTTCTCTTAAAAGTAACTAATCTTTTCACACCGTGGGGCCTTGAATCAATGGTTGCAGGTCGATATTTTCTATATTTGGTTATTGTTTCCTTCACCTTATACACTCTGGGCTGAAAAATCAACACACTGTAGCCTGAGACGATCAATGGGGAGCAGTTAGAGAACACTGGCGGGGACTCTTGTCCTTTTGGAAATCACATACAGAGGAAATTACGTCCTCACTTTCTCAGAGGAATCCTAGGGTCATTATGAGATGGATTTGTGATCCAGGAGACTTCTCCTCAATTACAGGAGGGCTGTCGATGTGTTTACTTGGAAGGAAGCAGGCTCTCTCAGAGACCCAAGGTGGTCTCCGTTAGAATAATTGCCTCGGATGAATCCCGACTCAGGATCTCCAAGCCGCTTCTCATCTCTGGCACGCTTAGCCTTCATTGTCAGCAATAGTTACAGTTACAACTTTGGAGGGGGGAAAGGTACCCACTTTCCTCGGTCTCAAGGAATGGGGCTCAGCTCTCTCTCCCCCCTCTCTTTCTCTCTGTGGAGCCAGCTGGATCATTACCCAAAGCCAGCATGCTCCCCTTCTGGGAACCGAGGTGCCCTGTATGAGGAAACCCAGGAGTTCTGCCCAAAGAGACTGCTGTTTCCTCAATCCATGCTCATCTCCTGGTCATCAGATGAAGGTTTGGAGAGGGCTGGTATGCTCGGGGTGGGGAGATGCCTCTGCTCGTGTGGGTGAGGCAGCAGAAAGGTGGGGGTCCATATTTATATGTTGTGACTGTTGTAGATAATAATAGGAGATGCAGCTCTTACATTGCCATTTGCAGGTTAGAATCTTGCAGCTACTTAATCTTTAAAAGAAGTTGAAAGTTAAACGTATCCCTATGTTTCTGTATAGTCTTCAGCGCACACCTGGGCTAGCTGAGGCTATGCCACATTCTAGTCAAGGACTGGGGAAATCATTCATTCACTCGTTCAGTCATTCATTTGCTGGCTCATTTATTCGCTAATGCAAGCATGTGATTGTCCAATGGCAGCTAAGGGTTGAGAATTTAGTGACAAAAATGTGTCCCTTGAAGATTTTATAATTTGGTCAGGGGATGGCAATAGCCTAGCTCTGTCCAAGACAGTTTGGGTGACTTTAATGAAATGCCACAGGCTGTGTGCCTCAGGTGTGAAGGCTGGGAAGCCCAGGATTGAGGTGTAGGCCATTTCCTTTCTGGTGGAGCAGTTCCCTGGCTCCCTGCTGTGTACTATGCTGACACAGCATTTGGTGCCATTTCTTTTTCAGAGGCTCTAATGCCACCATGGGACCCTGCCCTCACGACCTCATCCGAGCTAATCGATTCTCATACGTGGTGGGGAGAAGGTAAAGCCAGCCTGGGGGCAGGACTGCCATGCTGTTGTTTTGTATGGGGATATATATATATTTTTTTTATCCCTGACAATCTCATACTGTAAACACTTTGATTTCTCACACACACACACACACACACACACACACACACACACACACACACATGCTTTCTCTTTTCTCCCCTTCTCTCTGTCTGTCTCTCGCCCTTTCTCTCTCTTTGGCAAAGCTTTGTGGTTGCTTTTATTTATGTGTGTGTTCTGTGGTGCTAAGGGCATATGTGTGAGTGCATTCTGGGAGGCCAGAGAGGGACACTCTTCTCTGGAGACACGAAAAACTCCACAATGCTTCAGGAGACAAAATGTTAAGGGCCTAGATTTGATCACTGTACAATGTGTCTCGTATCACACTGTATCCCGTGTACAAATAAAAGAAATACCAACTTCAAACGACAGGACCAATGGGACTATTGGCAATGGTATACATATTTTCTGATGAATTTTTTTTTTTTTTTTAGACAGGGTTTCTCTGTGTACCCTTGACTGTCCTGGAACTCACTTTGTAGACCAGGCTGATCTCGAACTCAGATATCCAACTGCCTCTGCCTCTGCCTCTGGAGTGCTAGGATTAAAGGCATGCGCCACCATGCCTGGCCTGATGAAAGGTTTTTATGTCATTACTTTATGTTTCTCCTGCATGTGCGTATGTGCACCATGCACGTGCCTGATGACCGCAGAGGTCAGAGGAGGTCATCAGGTTCCCAGGAACTGGAGTTACGGATGGCTGTGAGCCACCAAGTGTGCTAGGAGTTGATCAAGGTCTTCAGCAAGAACAAGCGCTCTCCCCCTTGAGACATCTCTCTGGGCGCATACACATTTTCTTGTGTGTTATTTTCCCAGTTGCTGATTGTATGTTCTCTAACTCTGTCCAGGAGATGTTAAAGTATGGGATGTAAGCTCTAGACATTTTTCTTTTGGTCTCTTCATCCTCAAATTATGTCGTGGCTGTGGAGATACTTGCCAGCATCCCTGGACTCACTCACAGAGTCGATCCGTTTATATTCTGATAAACTGGACTACTGTTTTGAAGAAAGCATGTCTGACTTGCAGTTGTCTTTCTTAGTTTGGAATGTACTGACTGAAGCTAGCTTCCGGTCTTTGCAGCCATATGTGTGGCTGCGTATTGCAGCCGGTATGGATGTGACCCATACAAAACAAATCCAGTCTGTACTAGCTAGTTAGTTCCCTGCTGGCTAGCTCTCAGAACACTAGAAGATCATATGCAGACTGCCGGGGTGAGGAGAAGATTATAAATAGTCCTACACAATTGCGAATCGTGTGAGCAATGATAATGACAAAATATACCCAGAGGAACAATAGTGGCATGAATAATATCTGGGCAACCAACTGCTTTCTGATAGGATTTAAGTCAGTACACAGAAGGAAACACATGTCTGGCACTGCAAATCTGACCAAGTCCCATGTCCAGGGAGCTTATAAACCCTGGGGGTAAATTTATTACTATCACCAAGATATGAATACTCTCTTCCTCCACACAGTGCTGGTGTTTATTAAGATTCCTTGGAACTCTGTCACGGGCTGCACTGACTGGGGTGTTGTGCTTTGTAATATGAGGCCACTATGCCTGACTGAGGAGTTATGAACAGCTGATGGCTTCTGGAAAATTAAGAGCTAAAGTAAAAGGAAGATAGGTCATTTGGGGGTATGCCCTTGAAGTCATTTGGGGGTGTGTTGTTGAAGGCTGTCTTCCTGATTCCATCCCAGCTCCTCAGCACCAGGAAGTGAACAAGCTTTGTATACCACGTGCTCCTTCCTGAACGTTCTGCCTGTCATGGCCTCATGGGGGTTGGGCCCAATGGCTTTAGACAGAAATTTCTGAAGTCATAAGGCAAACTAACCTCTCCTCCCTTTAAGTTGACTCTCTCAGGTGTATTATGGGGACGTGGGCTGAGTGGTAAGATGAGTGAACTGTCAGCCCCTAGGGGAAGCTTATCCTGGCTGGCGCATTCTATTACATGCCGCCGAGACACTGGTCTGAAGTGACTTCGCGTAAACACAGCATGTTTGAAAGTTGGACCAAACTTCTTCACTGTGATGGTTGGACTGAGAGTGGCCCCCATAGGTTGCATATGTTTGAATGTTTGGCCCCCAGGTGGTGGAACTGTTTGGGAAGGATTAGGAGGCGTGGCCGTGTTGGAGGAGCTCTGTCTCTGGGGGGGTGGGGTGGGCTTTTAGGTTTCAGAAAACCCTCACAGTTCCCAGTTAGCACTCTTTACCTCATGCTTGTGGGTCACGACGTAGGATCTCAGGTACTGCTCTGGTGTGATGCCCGCCTGCCTGCTGCTGCCGTGGTTCCCACCATGATGACCACAGACTCTACTGCTCTGGAATGCCAAGGCTCAAATTAAATGCTTTCTTATTATAAATGTCCTTGTTCATGGTGTCTTTAGACACCTCATGAGCATGGTCTGCATTAGAAACACACTTCTGTGCAGTTAAAAGTTGTATTTATAAGGCACGTCATTCCCTAGCTGAGTCCCTACCAATGCACCTACCCTTTAGTTTCCTAAATAATTGGAGTGAAATCTATCCAGTTGTTTTAGTTTAGGAAGAAACTAAGCAGTAGCTATTTCTTAGGTCTTACTAGTAGCATCCTTTTCTCACTGAATATTTTGGAAATATATGTAATTTAAAAAGGCATAATTACCTCCTGCTGTCTCTTCTATCGCCAATGACAAGAATGAAAATTTAGTAAAATATCAACTGAAATTGATGTTGGGAGACAGTGGCTGTGGGAAGCCACCTCTGGGTACTGTTAAACAGGTCCCTGTCACAGTAGTGATCCGAATCTGAGGGTCGATGTTGCCTAGACAGTCTAAGGCATGCTGGGGCAATCATTGACAAGTGACTTCTACCCTTTTCCCTTGTCAAAACATACAAGGTCTGTACTATCCAGGTTAGAAATCCAGTATACAGACCTAAAGAACACCTTTTTCCATTTATCTATGTATTTATGTATGTATGAGTATGTATGTATGTATGTATGTATGTATCTATCTATCTATCTATCCATTCAGTTTACATCCGGTCGCTCCTTCTCCTCCCAGTCCCCCTCTCACAAAGTCCCTCCCCCAACCCCTTCCTGTTCTCCTCTGAGAAGGGGGAGCCCATCCCCCAGGAACCAACCCACTCTGCCGAATCAGGTCTCTGCAGGACTAGGCACATCCGCTCCCACTGAGGCCAGGCAAGGCAGCCCAGTTAGGGGAACAGGATCCACAGGCTGGCAACAGAGTCAGGGAGAGCCCCCGTTCCAGGTTTTTTGTTTGTTTGTTTAATCTTTGTGAAGACCAAGCTGCACTTTTGCTACATAAACCCAGAAACTATCTCTAATCACCAATTGCTTACAGATGAAAAACCAGTTTTCTTCAAGGGAGTTCCAGTGGATACACAAACCACTCTTATGGGCAGTCTCTCTGCCTGGCAATAGTGGACCAACACAATACTCAGTGACATTGTTTAAGGTCCTTGGTCTCATAATTCTTTGTCAGGGTTTTTTGTTTATTTATTTTTATTACCTTACAGGTCCTTTTGCTTATATGTTTATGTTTTCTGGTTTTGTGTTTTTATGGCATTTCTGTGTTGTGCAAATGTGTGTGTCTCCATGACTATATGTGTTTATAGAGTTTTTCCTCAGTTTTTAGTTTATTATTGTTGCTGTTGTGAATGCCTGTCAAGTCAATCTTGCATATATTCGTTTATGACTTTTGCTTTGGAAAATGTAGTTATTCCCTAGAACCCCCTGGTGCTCCGCGGAGGGACCGGCTCTTCCCTTGCAAGGCAGCAGGTGGCGCTGTGTCCCCCCTTTTGCGGGCCTTGGTAAGAGACTGGGACATACAACTTTTGCAGAGCTGAAGATGAAAGGGAATTTAGAAGTTTGTGAGCAACTGAAGTAAGAAGATTCTGTACGTTTAGAATTTTTAGCTCATGTCATACCGATGGCACTCCCTCGGGCATACAGGTGTTGCTACCTTTCATGAAGAGCTTTGTGTGGGTTAAGGCAGAGACAGCTTTTTAAAGAAATTTACTAGACATGTTTTTGTGGTGACAAGAATGGCTGTTAAGTACGACGATCGTGTTTTCATCTAGATGGGATCTTAGAGATGTAAACCAGCCAGAATGGATTCAGCTTCGCAGATGTCGAAGAGGGTCACCCCCACCCCCCCACTGCTTCTGGGAGACAAATACAAGAATGCATTTGGCTATGGTCTGTTTTATTCAAAACTAGGCCCTGGACACAAATGCCAAGATCAGTCTGTGCCGCTGGCATGCTGGTCACGGGTGGGTTTTGGTGGCCCTCTGGTTTCCTGCCAGAGTCACGGGTGCCATGTTCTTTGCTCTCCTTCCTTTATTCACTCTGCACTTGACAGAGGTCCCTTTGTACCCAAGTTTGCCTCTTCTCTAGACTTGGAGGTCTCTGCGAAGATGTGTGTGCACTTTGTTTCACCTGTGGCTGTGATCTCGGTGTCTCATAGTGACAAACATTTCATGAGCATATGAACGTGTTGGCTCAAAGAATGAGCTTTTGGTGGAGACAGCCCTGAACCTATCGAGGCTGTGTGTGTATGTCGTGGGAAGCTGACATTTGGGGGTGGGGAGTGGGGTCTGAATGCACAGGTGTACTGGATCAAAGATAATCAAAGGAGGGCTGTGCCAGCAGAGACAGGAAGGCCCTGTAAGCTGTCAGAATGAGGAGGGTGTGTCTACTGGGAGACCTGTGTGTGGCAGGGAATTCATCCATTCCGCCGAGCCACAATTTATATTTAGATGCATGGTCCTGGCATCTGGATACAAAGAGCTGTGTGCAGACCATTGCCTTGGTAACCTGCACTTTTGGGGCTTCTAGAGTGCCACATAAACTGTTTGACATCATAAGTCTTAGGATGGAACTCAGGCTACAGATAACCTGGTAAGTCAGAGAAGGGAGGGGATCCCCAAACTCAGTTTCAATGACTGTGGTTTGCATAGACAACAAAGGAAAAGTCACAAGTTAGCCCCCCATCAGCCTGATAGCGTCTCATCCAAACACGTCCATTTCTTATGTCTCAAAGGGTTTTCTGATGTTTGGCGGTCTCAGATTGCCTCGTCCACAGAGTGGGAAGAAATCTGCTGTCAGAAAATAGATCTGCTGGCGATTTCATATTTACCCATTTTGAGTAAAGCCAAGAGAAATAGGTGTGGCTGTGAGTACCTAAAAGTTAGGAAGAGACTTGACAGTCTGCCTTGGGTTGTAACCAGGACATTGGGGACATAGGGAACATTGCTTTCTAGGGAGGGTGGTCCAGCCTCTGTCCTGAGTGATCAAACTGACAACATTTTCCAAGTCAGTGTCTCAGAGGCAGGCAGGACAGCTCGGTGGCAACTTCTGGGCCAAGTTCAGGTATTGCTCATCCCTGCAAATCTAGGATTGGGGGCCTGGTAGGAAGGAGGCTGGCCACTGTGATTCTCTCCTTCTCTGTAGCATGGGAGGAGAGAGAGAGAGAGAGAGAGAGAGAGAGAGAGAGAGAGAGAGAGAGAGAGAGAGAGAGAAAGAAGAAGAAGAGGAAGAGGAAGAAGAAGAAGAAGAGGGAGGAGGAGGAGGAGAGGAGAGGAGAGGAGAGGGAGGGAGGAGAAAGAGTGAGAGAGAGAGAGGAGAGGAGAGGAGAGGAGAGGAGAAGAGGAGAGAGAGAGAGAGAGAGAGAGAGAGAGAGAGAGAGAGAGAGAGAGAGAGAGAGCTTGCTCCACATGTGAGGTGAGAATTACTACTCTTTCCTCCTCTCTCAGGTAGATGTGGTCAGTCATAATTGGGTGATGTGGGCATGTGGAAATGCTTTATCACCTGAGGAGCGGGATGTTGGGAGACCCACATCCGTGTGTGCATTAAGCTGTGAGGAAAGTGGCCTGTGGGGATTGGACATTGTCTTTCTCTCACTAAAATCTCTTCCTCCAACACCATACACCCATTTCCTTGCATTGAGCATTAAATGAGCTAGTTGTTCTCATCTGTGTTCAGTGAGGGTGCTGTCCTTAAATGCGTGCCGGTAAGCCTCACACTCGTGTTTGGATGGGTGAGATGCCACCATTCGGAGAACAGCTGAGATCAGAGTCCAGCTGAAGGGGTGTGCCACCTCCCTCAGATGGTTGGTGGTTTGGGGCCATGTTTTCACTGAAGCATGCCTCTGAGATGGTGCGGTACTGTTTAGTAGCCCGTGACCCTGTCTCTGCCTGTCTATATTTCCATCTTCCTCTTAACCTGTCCTTAACATTCACTTGAATATAATGTGACTCTTTGCATTAAGAGAGAGTCACAGAATTTGAAATCGACCTTAGAGTTAGGATCCATGGCTGCTACTTCTGTGCTTGCGAATTTGTCAAGCACACTTAAGCTTTCTGTGTAGACTCTGAGTGTGCAGTGTCCGTGTCTCAGTCTGTCGTGGGTATGGAGGTGCTTTGTGTCAGTTGATTGACAGGAGCTACCTCCTGTGGCTCCTTAGCCTCCTGTTCCTTATCCAAGACTGATAGGACCATGAAAGCTAAGTTAGCTTTTAATTCCATGGGAAGACTTTCCCGAAAGGAGAAGGGTTCCCAATCAGGAGCTGGGCTGAGGGGTTAATTAGAACGTTGTGCGAGCACTGTTTCCCTGGGCCCTTCCATACCTAGGAAAAGCGCTTTGAATGGGGTCCTGGGCCAAAGGAGTGGCTAGGGACAGCTGGGCTCAAGGCAGAGCTTGAAGAATGTTGGGGAAACTGTTCCTATCTGGGGATCCCGTTCCCCTCTCTAGTTGCTTTCCTTTCCAGTTAGTCATTGAGGTTGTTGTCATTCACCAGCCAGTATGATCCAAATGGAAGGAGCCATTCCCTTCGGTACCTCAGAACGTAGCAGCTGAACTGAGACACGGGGTGAACAAGATCTGTTATTAAAAGTCTGACAGCAGTGCCCCAGGCCGACTATGCTAGGGAGAGTCACCCTACCCAGGAGTATGCCTTAGGAGGTAGCTTCCCCTGGTTCTCTCTTTCTTTATACAGTCTTTCCAGGGATTGTTGAAATCTCAAGAGCGGAGAAGACAGGAAGGTGGGCCCACAGGAGGGGCTTCCAGTTGCAGGACCAGGTGCAGGGGTTAGCGTGTCTCACAGCTGTTGGCAGGTACTTAGAGTCCTCAGCAGGAACCTGATGGTTCCTGTCATCTCTCTTCAAAAGGGCCCTGGCTGGCTGGAGCTGGAGGCTGGCTGGAGCATGATGGCTATGGTGAGATCCTTATTTTCCCCGTCATTTACTACCACCCGAAGTAGGCACCCCCGTACGGGAGAACCAACAAGAAACCAAACACGGGCAATGCCAGTTTGCCCGGCAGATCACAGGGGCCATCTCGTTGAACCCCACAGCCATCTGCTGTCTGGAGGAGCTATTATCCCATTCTGTAGACAAGGAAGCTGAGGTTGAGGTTGCTGCGCAGCCCACACGACCAGTATGTGGCAGATCCTCACTGTCCTTCTCAGGCCCCATCCTAAGAGAGCCTGCTGCCCAGTAGAGGCTACAGAGCAGATCCTGTTGCACAAAGCACTGTAATGCAGACACACACAGAGCCAGGAGCACCCTGTGGTATAAGGCTGAGTGTGCACTAAGATACATGACGCCTTTGATCTTCTCACCGTCAGCACGGGTGCCCACCAGCTTGCTGGAAGCCTCACCTCTCACTTCCTCCTTACACTGTTGACTAGCCGGTCAGTACAGTAGGTTCTCTGTGACCCTTCTCTGCTCCCTAATGTTGGGTATTCTAGGGAACTAGCCTGTAGTTGCTTAGCAGAAAATATGCAGAGGCCGAGAAAACTCCAGAAAGTCAAGATTAGGGAGACACGTACTATCACCTTCAGGCATCCTCTGTGTAAGTGTTTCCACGAACTGCACCAGGACTTCCTTCACTAAGCTCCATTGAGACGCATTCTGGAGATGGGTTTGAAAGGTTTGCCCGCTCTCCTCGGCAGGCTTACACAAACAATCCAGGAAAACAGCGGTAAAAAGGAATACTAAGAGCAGAATTGCATCAACTGGCCAGACTTTGTATAAAACATTTACATACTTGCTTTTGTTTTGTTTTGTTTGTTTGCTTTTGTTTTTGAAATAAGAGATGAATCGGATTGGTTGAAGACAACTGACATTTAAATGAAAGTCTGGCAGCCAGCTGGACTGTTTGGAAAATTTACCTGTACTCAGGGTAGGACTGACTTAAATAGGAAAGTCAGGGCACTGAGTCTAAAATTCATATTTTAAAAACACTTCAGTTTTTATTTTTATTTTTTTAATGCCAACTAAAGTTTCAATACCACTGTCTAACTAGTGGATGCAAAGAGCATCCATGAAGGGGTTAATAAGCCTGTGACTGTCAATCATTACGTGGGTTAGAAAGACATGGCACGCCCATTTCAAGGACATGCATTTATACTGTGCTACACAGGAAATGTCAGAGAAGTCTAGTTGCATTGTGTGAGCCCCCCAGGGTTTCTGAAGTCTCCTTGTTGACCCTGAAGATGTGAGGTTCTCCCATGAGGCCAAACAATAAGCTCCCTGAGAGGAATCTTGGAGGGAAATTCTTCTGCAGGCTTTTTTTTTTTTTTTTTTTTGAGACAGGGTTTCTCTGTGTAGCCCTGGCTGTCCTGGAACTCACTCTGTAGACCAGGCTGGCCTCGAACTCAGAAATCTGCCTGCCTCTGCCTCCTGAGTGCTGGGATTAAAGGCGTGCGCCACCAAGCCCGGCGCGAAGTGTGCTTTTAAAACACTGAGAAGAGCCCTAGAATCAAGAGTGATTGAGCTGGGTGAGCGGGAATCTCATCAAAAACAGTAGGGATGTGCTTCCGGGTCCTGGGATGGGGTTGATAAATCCTTGTTGAGTGTCAGAGGGTAAGGAGAACTCAAAAATCCATGCAAGAGCCAGGCTGCCCTTTTGTGGAGATTGTGGTTAGGTGAGAACCCTCGCTCACAGTGGAAGAACACAGAGGCTGCCCTGCTGTGATGGGAAAGCTCAGAGGGCTGCCATTTGCATGTGTCCACAGGCGTCCCCTCTGCTCATTGAGCTGATAAAATGGATTTTTCTCACTGCATCGGCTGCTTGTCACACAAAATTGCAGAGCTGATAGGCAGGCTCAGAGTCTCGCAGATATAGCCACAGACTTCAATGACTCGATGAATCCTAAAAAAAAAAAAATAGATTTTTAGAATCCAAGTTTGTATTATCCTGCAGGCTCTCAGCCATGTGAAGAATGTTGGGGAGTGCTAAGAGAAGGAGAAAATTCCCTTATCGATGGTGTCATCGACAAGTGTGTGGTATACAAGTTTTAGGTAACAGGCGACTGGATTGAACTTAGCCTGCTTTGACTCTGAGAATTACAGCAATGATAACCAGAGACTTTGCGTACGTGTCTTTTCTGCTCTGCCTTCCATAAGCTCCACAGTTTGGCTTCTTTCCCATCTGCTTCAGCTCTCTGCAAATCTTGGAGTCATTGTAAAATTAACCGAAGGTAGAGGACAGATTCAAAGGGGCCTTCAATACTCATCAAGCAAATGGTCCTTTCCCATAAAACAGTGGCCTTGCACGAGCTGCTAGAAAATATTCGCAGTTTTAGAAGTCTACATAGAAAATAAATACACTGTGCTTTCAAGTAGGGATATGCATGGTGAGAACCACAAACGATGCCTGTGCCCCTCGGATAGCATTAGAGAGATCCCTGCCATTAGGAAATGTTATCTTATGTAAAAAGTTGACAATGGACACAAGGATGCTAATCTAGGTGGGTGATGAGCTGATAATGGGGAGGTTCTTCATCCCAGTGATCTTCATTTGTCACCCGGCCAAGCTGCTCCCCCTAATATGATATTATAATAAAATCTGGGCAGACAGTCAGCGGTGAAATTTACGAGGCAAAAGAAAAGTCAATAGCATTATAAATCTTATAAAATGATTATATTTCAGCCGTCAGTGTTCTTGGCTGGGAAATCTCCTTCAAGTCCTTCCCCCCAACCTCCGTCTTAGTCCTGTTTACTTTAGTGATGGTGAGTGAAGAGACAAAGATTTGAACCTTTAAGGAGTGAGCGGCACTCGATGCCAGATGGCCCAGTGGCCACAGGTCTACTCCTTTTGCCTAGGCAAACTCCTGTCCGATGAAGCGCAAGTTCAATGAAGTCAATGAAGTGCTGGTCGGAGAAAACCAGCAGAAGGTAGTTTGGAGGGATGTAACTCACATTCCCTGTGTAAGATGCTTTTAACCAGTTAATGACTCCCTAAGCTTGTGGGGTAGCTTTTGAGTTTCATTAGAGGGTTGCCATAGGCCTGTAAGCACAGAGGTCCTTCTTTGCAATGAAAAGGGAGTCTAGCCAGCGAGAACTTTTGGAAAATCATCTCCCTGGCGGTATGAAGGGGATCCAGTGTAATGCAATTTATCAGAGCCACAAAGTCATCAACAACAACCTCTTGGGTTTCAACAAAAAACCACATATGCAGTACTCATCAAAATCTGGCTAGAGGCCCCTTCCTTATTGCCAGCTCCCTGGGAAACGCTAAAGGGTGGTCCTTGCCATCAGATTCTCATTTTGAGGTACGGTCTGAACATGAAGTGTAGCTCCAGGACTGTGAAACACTGGGAACACTTAGAACCTAGATGTTGGTCTCAGAAGCATAAGACATACCACAATTGGATGCCAGTGTCTTTGAGCGAGCCCAGCCTCAGCGTGTGGCACAGCGTGTACATGTTTATTGTTCGGCATTAATGCATAGCTCAAAGATAAGAGAGTTGAGTGCAGGCAGCTCAGCAAATCTCCACGTTTAAGCCAAAGGGTGGAGAGACACGATGCTGCGGAGAGTGTGCACGGGGTCTGATGTGTAGCAAGGCCTTCTGCAGTCAGGCAGAGACAGGCAGACACTCTCAGATGCATCTTAAAGACACCAGGACACCAGGAGACCTTTGTTAGGGTTTTAGTTCACATATAACACACTAGAGCCTTGTCTCCAGCCAGGAGAATGCAAGTGTTTTCTAAAGTAGAAGACGCAGCTGTTGTTGGCTCTGAAATGTGGAGGAGAACTATATATATTATGTACCAATGGGCTAGATCATCTTCTAGGATAGCCATTTGCAGTTGACAGACTCCCCTCCCCCAGGATTGCTACTTTCACCCTACATGACAGCCATTTGGCTAATCCTAGGTCAGAGAACGCCCTCATTTCTCTCTCTCTTATAAAATATTTGAATTTGGTGAAATTTCCACGTAAACTTTTCTTTGGGCTCCCAGTTTATCATTATATTCTCTGTACTAAACTTGGATTAAATGGAGGCTCCAGAAGCCACACAGCTCTGTCTTTTTTTTTTTTTTTTTTTTTTTTTTTGGTGTGAAAGATTTAACAGGTCTAGGGCCAACTGTGTTCTGTGAACTCCCATTGCTCCTGAGACCTGACATTGTGTGTGTCCCTTTGGTTTTCTGCCCCTACTTGTTCTGTCTTGGTTGCTCTCGTCACCTGGTTGCACATGCTCTTTTGGCTTTCTGTATAATGCTGCCCCTTCTTGTATCTGCTTTCCTTGGGCCCTAATCTACTACTATGCATCAGGACACCGCTTCCAACCACAGAGCTCCAGGAGTCTTAGGTTCTGCTTCTGGAGTTTTGCCCACAGGAATATGATAGGCAGGCCACAGTGACATCACTAGGTATGGTTAATATGTCCAGGCCAGTGTCTGACGTCTGTGTCTGTAAAGATTCTGAATCTATAAAAAAGATGCTTGGGTCAGAAAACTCAGTCCAGCTTTCTGTCTTCCAACAATATCTGTGCTGCTTACATTCAGTCAAGCATCCGGAAGGAGAGAACCTCAGCTGAGGAATTGTCTCCATCAGAGGGGCCTGTAGGCCTGTCTGTTTCTTGACTAGTGTAGATGTGAGAGGGCCAAGCCAACTGTGGGTGGTGCTAGGCAGGTGGTCCTGGGAGGATTTTTTTTGGGGGGGGGTTGTTTGTTTTTGTTTTTGAAGACAGGGTTTCTTTGTGTAGCCTTGGCTGTCCTAGAACTTATTCTGTAGACCAGGTTTGTGTACAGCAAGATTCCTCCATGGTCTCTGCTACATTTACTGCCTCTAGGTTCCTGACTTCCCTCAATTATGCATTTTGATGAGGAAATGTAAGCTAAACAAACTCTTTCCCTCTCCAAGTTGGTTTTGGTCAGTGTTTTATTAAAGTAATAAAAAGTGAAGGAAGACAGTGTCGTAGCCTTAAAATTATTTGCTATATTTTTTTTTCCCCATAAACAAGTGACAAACTATATTGTTCCAATGCGTTTCTTGGTATGGATATGTCCCAGCCAGAAAACAGTACTGGGTTTGAAGTAACCACACGCCTTTAAATCAATATCAACTAAAAGAGGGGAAATGGTTTAAGGCAGTGGTTGTCAACCTGTGTGGGTCATGGCCCCCTCAGGGGTCAATCAAATAACCCTTCACAGGGGTCGCATATCAGATATTTACATTACGATCCATCACAGTTGTAAAAGTACAGTTATGAAGTAGCAATGAAAATAAATTTATGGTTGGGGGGGTCACCATAGTGTGAGGAGCTATCTTAAGAGGTCAGAGTGTTAGGAAGGTTGCGAACCACTGTGTTAGGGCGTGGGAAAGGGGAATGTTGGAAGAGATACTTCCAGACACTACAACAATGACAAGATCAGACATTCTCTGGGTGCTGAGTGCTGGCTCCCAGCTTCCGCCACTCTAGAATCTACTCTAGGCAAGCCCTCTCCACAGAGCTGGGAGCTCAGCCTCCCTGGCACACTCTGTTTCTTTCGGGTCTCAGGGCAGAGGACCGTGTTAGTGACTTTTCTCTTGTTTACACAATCAGCGTAGAGACTTTAATTGAGACTCATCACCCCGCATAACTGGAGCTCTTAATTATCTTGTGAGACAGTTAGTATGCTTTCATGGCATGGCTGGGAAATAGTGGGTGCAGTTTGCCTAATGTTCATTTAGCCTTCCAATGTGTTTGTATTTTGTCCTTCACACAGGGAAAAACAGGTGGATAGTAGGGACACATTCGTGGAGCAGCCATGGGGTCTACATGCTTCTCTTTGGGGAAAAGGATGGCCCTGTGAGTTGTTTGACTAATAGGATGGCACTGTAGGCTTTCAAAGCGGAGGTCCTAAGAAGCCTTCTTGATTCTTCCTTACTGAGACCTACCTGTTGTAACCCAGCTACTGTGAGAAGCCCTTTTCACACAGAGACTCCGCAGGGAAGTAAAACCCCTTGCTCAGATAAACCTTCCTGCTAAAAGCCAACAGCAGGCAGCGATGCCGAGGTAGAGTCTTCATATATTTTAGCCCAACCCAACTCCAGATAACCAACTCCAGATAACCCCTGAAGTTTCCTGCAGGAGATAGGTGGCCTGCGCGATTAGTGCTGGCCCACTGAATTAGGAGAGAGTTCATTTGCTTTGCGTCTCTAAATCTTGAGGGGTTTTTGTTCTACAGTAATACATACAGAAACACAGGTTTATGCGATAGTAGTATATTATTGGCCCTCAGCATTTATTTAAGGCTTCCTAGCTACAACCTTGTATTCTCACGAGGAGCTGTTTGAGACCCAAGACCTTCATGGAATGCTTTCTAGAGTGGTTCTGTGTCTGCTGATGACCTGTCTTGTGGCCTCGTGTCAAGCAGTGCTCTCAACTCATAGGGGAATGAAACTACTTGTGGGGTCTTGTGGGAAATTGAGTTTAAAAATGTGTGTGCAAACACACACAAACCTAGATACACAAGCGCACACTGTTTAGAGAGCCTCAACTGAACACTATGTATGCGGGTGGCATTGGAAAGTAGCAAGACATTGGACTTCTTCTTCCAAGGACGTCAGACTCCATGAAGGCATTTCAGTAAATGTCTTCGATGGAATTCTGGGTTGCCCCAGTGGTATCCCTGTAATCAACATAGGGTTTCAGGATATGATAAGTAAAAACCAAGGTGTAGCCCACTATGATATTATTAAAAGAACATATGATCATTATCTAGCAATCAGCATATTTAATAAGACACTTGATTATAATTGGTGCTTTGTTTTCAATATTTCTCTCCTTGCCATACTGGCTTATTTATACAGAATATTTTAAAGCAATATATATGTATATATATATATTTAAAAAACCATGACCCGCAGCTTTGTTTTGGGTAAGTCTTTTGGGTTTAATGATAGTCCATATTCATTGTGGCATATCTTTATACAACCTTGCGGGGTAGTTATCACTTTGCCCTTATAGATGGGGTGGGGGGGTGGGAAGGACTGAAGCCTAGGGGGTTTAAATCATTCGCTCAAGGTTATTCAGTAAATGCAGAGCCAGGATTGGTTGCACAGTCCAAACATGATTCCCGCCAGCCATATTCTTCTCCCCTCTGTCTGTGCCTGCTGTTGCCCTTCTGAAAAGCCTGCGATAGCAAAGGCAATTTGTAATAAAGAGCCAGACTGGAACTGAGGCTTTAAAGCCACTGCCTGCCCTTTCAGGTATAAAACATTTTGTTAGAAGCAATAACAGCATAATTATAGCAAATGTCTCTACCTCGCTGTCACAACTGCACACAGTCCAGGTTACAAGGTTCGAAATTTCACCGATTATTGGTGCCTAATTGGCTTCCTGTAGGTGATAAATGTATTACGGATTGATTATCATGACTTGGTCATATCTGAAATGTCAAAGTTGAAAATTGAATTGTCGTATTATCGCGTGTTCTCATTTAAGCACCGGATAAATATTACAAATGATGATTTTCTACTGAGTACCGTATAAAGAATTTATGGAATATTAATAATGCTGTTATCCGCAACCTTCATGCCTGGTGAATGACCCCAAACCGAAATCATGTTTGACTTTTGAGGACTACGCCTTCCAAGCGGTCTGCTTTGACCTGCTTTGACCTGTTTCTTTGCTGCCCAGAGCTTCGAAGGATGAATATTCCTAAGGACAAGCCCTACCTCCTTTAGCAGGAATTGGACATTTGTGGCTGCTCGCTACTGCTTTTCCTTGGTCTTGTCTTCTTGCTACCCATGTTTCTCTGCCTGGCAAGGTAACCTCAGAGGGAAAACCCTATCCTCACATACAGCCACGGAGTTGTAAGAGAAGGAGGCTCCGTCCCCAGCTCTAAGCATGGCCAGTGCCTCATAGCCTTAAATAAAAGGCTGTCGGAAACCACCTGCAAGTCTGCTTTCTGTGGGCGCCCTGTCTTCTGGCTGGCAGTTCTAAGCTCTCCGCTTTTGCCAGGGTGTTGGGCTCCTATTTCTAGAAACTGGATAAGAGGACTCTAGAAGGAAAACCTTTGAGACAAACTCTGGCAAGAGATCTCAGTCTTCAGGAGGGAAGCGACTTGCGGCCTTGACAAGATGAAAGGGATCTTCAGACGGCCAAGTGCACCAGCTGCTGTCTGGAGGCTGAATTCAGCAAATGGCCAAGTGCTTGTTCTATCAATATAGAACATGCACGTATGTATTTGATAAAAATGACAATCATTTCAAGATAATACTGACTATATCATACCCTTCAATTGAGCATGCCTACATGCATATCTGTGTACCGCATGTGTATGGGTGCCCACAAAGCTAGATGAGGGTGTGCAATCCCCTCAAGCTGGAGTGACAGGTAGTTAAGAGGGCTCTCATGTGGGCACTAGGAACTGGACCTGAGTTCTCTGCAAAAGCAGCCAGTGCTCTTAACCACTGAGACATTTCTCCAGCTACCAATATATTTATATTTACAAGGAGCATAATAATAGGATAGGGGGGCTTTATTTTTTTTTTAAATTTCAGATGAAATTATTTAAAGACTTGTAGATACTAATGTGAGCCATCGGATGCTTCAGAACCGTAAGTATCCGTTATTAGAGGGTTCTAAAATTAAAATGTCATAGAGGGTGCAAGGATTTCTTTTACCCTTCTGTTTTTTTCCCCCCTGGGGTCATGTCGTGGACTAAGGATCTGTTTTCTCAATGATAAAGGCTGCCAGGAGGACAGAGTTCATATTACTGGTTCTCCTGTTGATGAAACGTACGTTCAAGTATTTTTCTGATTCCATTGGTCAGTCTGAACTAGAAGGCCTGTGTCACCGGCTGAATCTGACTTGTCCTGCAAAGGCTGTTTTCAAGGCTTGACCTTCACCTGGCGGGCGCCATTTTGAAAAGGCTTCGGAGCCTTTAGGAAGTGGAGCTTGGCTAGAAGAAGTGAGCCCCTGGGGAGGGTTCTCAGTGTCTTCCTTCCTTCCTTCCTTCCTTCCTTCCTTCCTTCCTTCCTTCCTTCCTTCCTTCCTTCCTTCCTTCCTTCCTGTCTCCATCCCTGGTTCTGGTCTGCTCTGATGAGATTAAGTGATCCTCTGCGTCTGCTCCTCCCGCCACCCACGGTGCCCTGTTCAAACACGTGGGAACAAGAGCTGGAACACTCCGAGCCATAACATAAAAACATTATTTCCTGCCTTCATTTCTGTCACATGCTGTGGTCACAGTGTCCCCGCTCTGGCCTCAGGACCCAGTGTCACCGTTTCTTTCTCAAACTGTCATTCTTGATTCCCTTGTAGACTCCGACAACAGTAGATGCTTAATAAATGTCCATGAACGCCGGAGCGACGACTGTACCGGAAGCACACCATCACCAGGCTATCCTGGAGAATCAAGCTCATATCCAGGGTGATGGCTCTGAAGGAAATGGAATCTCTTTGGTTTGCAAAGGTAAGGAAACCAGAACTTTTCAAAGCTATCTTTGAAATAACTTGTATCTTTTCTGCTCCTCTTGGTTAGTAAAAATCAACATATATTCTAATTAGAATTTCCCACTATCTCTTAGAAGTAGTTTTGCCTAGAGCTTGACCTGTAAGGCTGACATTTTTTTCCCCTTATTTGTACACCCATGTGTTTGAAGAGGAAATGCCAGAGAGAGTGTCTTATCTTTAATATAATATACTCATTAATATACAGTAAACGTGAACTTGAAATAAGTGAGGTTCTTTGGGGCAGACATGGGTTCTTTGCCTCTCTCTTTGTCTCTCAGTCTGTCTCTGTCTCTATCTGTCTCTTTGTGTCTCTGTCTGTCTCTGTCTCTGTATTTCTCCCTCTCACTGTCTTTCTCTTTGTCTCTTCCTCTCTCCTTCCCTACCTCTCTCTGGCTTTGCATCTCTTTCTGTCTCTAACTTCAACTATAAGCAAGTTATTCAGCTTTCCCCTCCCCCTCCCTCCCTTTCTTTCTTCCTCCCTCCCTCTCTCCTTCCCTCCCTCCCTCCCCACCCTTTTGCTGCCTCTGCTTTGTATAAGATTTTTCTAGTTATTTCAGTTACAAACCTTAAGCACCAGCCATACCCAGCTTTGGTTGACTAACCTAAGAACCAGTGGAATTAAAAAAAAACAAAAACTTCTCTGTCTCTCTGTCTCTGTCTCTGTCTCTCTCTCTCTCTGTGTGTGTGTGTGTGTGAATATGTGTGTGCAGTTGCCCTCCAAGGCCAGAAGAGAGCCTCAACCCCCCTGAAGCTGGCCTTACAGGGAGTTGTATATGCTAGACGTGAGTGCTGGGAACAGAACTTTGGTCCTCTGCAAGAGCAGCAAGTGTTTGTAAACTGCGGAGCCATCTCTCCAGATCCTAGAATTTATAATGTAAGAATGTGCTCCTCCTGATCTTTGTTCTCTTGCTCTGAGAGTTGCAAGTTACGCAGAGAAGTAGGGAAATCCTAGAGTCTGCTGAGGGCCCTCAGAATCCTTGGGATGGTCCTACCTCCCTCAAAACAAGTCAACGTTTTCATGGGATAGATATTTCCTTCCTGGGATGCGTGTTTCCTGTGGGGCTCTGGGGCTACTGGATTTGCATCTCTTTTTGCTTTTTGTTGTTGTTGTTGTTGTTTTGGAGACCCAGCTCAGTCATTGCCTAATACTCAGTTTTGAGTAACATGGTCATGACCCATGTTTGTTCTCCAGTGGCAAACGGTGTGCACAGATCACTAGCCGCATGTGCCTTTGAGATGAATGTGGGTGTGCACTGTGTAGACTGTGGGGTTTTGGGCTGGGATCGCCACTCATGGATTCCTTTCTGTTACCAACTGTACAACTGTGGCCTTCACCTTTTTCTTTCTGCCTGGCTTTTTTCTTAATCTGTAAAGGGCATGATTGTAGATTTTTTGAGTATATGAGAAATGTATACACACACACACACATATATATCCATAAGATATTATATATATAAAATATCAATAAGATGTTATATGTATATATATATATGTATATATATATGTATATAATATCTTATGGTATCTCATGGTATCATTATCAATTCAGAGACAACGATTTCCTAAGGAGAAATCGTTTTTCCTGGGGCATCTGGTTGGTCTCAAGTCCTTAGCTGAGGGCACCCTGTTTCTCCCGACTCCTGGCCTGAATCTTTAGTATCTGGGAGGCTTCTGTGTGGTCCTCCCACACCTGTTATAGTCACTGAGAGTACAGTGCCAGCAGTTCACTTCTGCAGCTGTTGCTCAGTCCGCCTGCCCCAAGGCCTTTCTAGCCCAGGTCACCAAGTCAGAGGTGGTGACTGCACAACACACAACGACCGCTGCCAGTCGATTTCAGTATTTTGTGCTCTTCCGTACTGAGTCTTGACAACCTAGACACTCCCCTTTTCTTTAGAACCCCATTTCTTTTTGTGAGGTCTGCTGGACTATGTTAGCTTTGGTCCCTTTGAGGTTTCTGTGTATCTTGCTACCTTTCTGGTTGCTTGAGGTCTTGGACCTCCAGTTGTTCTCTAATTATCTCATCCACTGTCTTTCTAAAATATTACATTCTTTTTTTTTAAAAAGAAGATTTATTTATCATGTATACAGTGTTCTGCCTACATGTGTGCCTGCAGGCCAGAAGAGGGCATCAGATCTCATTACAGGTGGTCATGATCCACCATGTGGTTGTTGGGAATTGAACTCAGGACCTCTGGAAGAGCAACCAGTGCTCTTAACCTCTGAGCCATCTTTCCAGCTCTTAAAATACAAAATTCTTGAAGCTGGCTCTATGGTGTCCCCCAACAACACAGTTGTATATTAGATATAGAACAATGACGTTAAATTTATTCTTCTCTTACAGATTGCATCCCTACTGTAGATTCCCCTCTCTCCACTCCTCCCAGTCCCTCCTCCCAATCACCCCTCCCACATATCACTCTTCCTCTGTTTCCCTTCAGAAAAGTCTAACTACCCACCCCCGGATATCAACTAAACATGGCCTAACAAGTTACAATAAGCCTAGGCACAAACCCTCATATCAGGACTGGGCAAGGCGATCCAGTAGGAGGTAGGTCCCAAGACTAGGCAAAAGAGTCAGAGACCGCCATTCCCACCGCTAGGAGTCCCACAAGAATACCAATACAATCATAGCGTACATGCTCAGATTCATACTGGCTCTGTGATTCACTTCAGTCCCCATGAGCCCCTTGAGCCCTGCTTAGTTCATTCTGTAGGTCATGCTCTTCTCATGGTGTCCTTGACCCCTCGGGCTCCTAAAATCCTTCCTCTCTCTCTTTGGTGGGGTTACCCAGGCTCCGCCTAATGGTTGGCTCTGGGTCTCTGTATCTGGTCCCATCAGCTGCTAGAGGAAGGCTCTCAGATGACAGTTCAACTTACAGCAATCATTTTTTACGTGTATAGGTTAATTAATTCTGTGGCCGCCTTAACAAACTTTCACAGACTGAGTGGTTTGAACATGCTTCTCATCATCCTGGAAGCTTCAAGTCCAAGATCGAGATGTTGGCCTGTCTACTTTCTCCTGACCTCTCTGTGATGCATGGGTGGCTGCCTACGACTGAGTTCTCACACGATCTTTATACTGCATATGCAAATGTCTGGTGTTTATATGTCTGCATTTTCTCTTCCCTTAATGGCCTCAATCAGACAGGACAAGAGCTTACCCTAATGGTCTCATTTTATATTAATTACCTCTTTAAAGATCCTATTTTCAAAGACAGTCACATTCTTTGCTACTGAGGATCACGGCTTTGATATATGCATTTTTTTTCAAGAGACACAATGCAGCCTATAACAGTGTGTGCTTAAAATAACCCAGTTATGCCGAATGTGAAATGCTGATCAAAACATTAGGAGCGTTCTATAAATATGTGTCTCATATTAGGGAGATTTAATGGAAATTAATTTTGGGATTTATCAGGTTTGACTACTATAATTTCCAGGTGTCCCGCATGTAAGTTGATGATAGCTAGGTTGCCTGCCTAATCACAGGTCATCACCCATCTGATACTTTAAAATAACATTTATTTTACGCAGTTAATTCTCACATATGTGGGAGACCAAGAAGGCCTAGCCAGCCAGCCACCCACCCACCTCGCCTCTCTCTCTCTCCAGGTGGCACATCAGCAGGTGTGAATCAGATTAGCAATTTGCGATGGAGCTGAATGTAATCAATTACATAATTTGGAGCCATTCAAATATAATTCATTAAATTATATCATGGAGCATTGAAGAAGGGGAAGAAAAAAAAAAGTAGAAACAAAGGTTTCCCTGGGAACTCTATGAGTGGCATCTTCAGGGTCCTCCAGAGTGCAGGTGACTTGTAGCTCAGTTATTCAGTAGCCCTGTGTCTTCAGCCAAGGGACTTACTTTACCCAGGGTTCAGCATCCTTGCTGGAAAGTTGTGATAATTCTGACAACTTGAAATGAGATGAAAAAGGAGACAAGATCCTCTGTATTGGACAGCAAGGGGCCAACGACTGTGCATCTTTTCTTGACTGGAGATGACCCAGAATTTAGAGCTATATAACAAAAGGTAAGAAAAGGTGGGGACTCCTTAAATACTACAACTAAACACTGAGTAATTGAAGAAAGAAGCCAAAAGACCCCATGGAGTTGAGAATGGGTGGTTTCCATGTAAAAAAAACTGTCGTTCCACTCCTCCATTGTTGGTGGGATTGCAAGCTTGTACAACCACTCTGGAAATCAGTCTGGCGGTTCCTCAGAAAATTGGACATAGTACTACCGGAGGTTCCAGCAATACCTCTCCTGGGCATATATCCAGAAGATGTCCCAACCGGTAAGAAGGACACATGCTCCACTATGTTCATAGCAGCCTTATTTATAATAGCCAGAAGCTGGAAAGAACCCAGATGCCCCTCAACAGAGGAATGGATAAAAAAATGTGGTACATTTACACAATGGAGTACTACTCAGCTATTAAAAAGAATGAATTTATGAAATTCCTAGGCAAATGGTTGGACCTGGAGGGCATCATCCTGAGTAACACAATCACAAAAGAACTCAAATGATATGTAGTCACTAATAAGTGGATATTAGCCCAGAAACTTAGAATACCCGAGATATAAGATACAATTTGCAAAACACATGAAACTGAAGAAGACCGAAGACCAAAGTGTGGACACTTTGCCCCTCCTTAGAATTGGAAACAATCACCCATGGAAGGAGTTACAGAGACAAAGTTTGGAGCTGAGACAAAAGGATGGAACATCTAGAGACTGCCACATCCAGGGATCCATCTCATAATTAGCCTACAAACGATGACACCATTGCATACACTAGCAAGATTTTGCTGAAAGGACCCTGATATAGCTGTCTCTTGTGAGACTAGGCCGGGGCCTAGCAAACACAGAAGTGGATGCTCACAGTCAGCTATTGGATGGATCACAGGGCCCCCAATGGAGGAGCTAGAGAAAGTATCCAAGGAGCTAAAGGGATCTGCAACCCTATAGGTGGAACAACATTATGAACTAACCAGTACCCTGGAGCTCTTGACTATAGCTGCATATGTATCAAAAGATGGCCTAGTCGGCCATCACTGGAAAGAGAGGCCCATTGGACATGCAAACTTTATATGCCCCAGTACAGGGGAATGCCAGGGCCAAAAAGTGGGAATGGGTGGGTAGGGAAGTGGGGGGGAGGGTATGGGGGACTTTTGGGATAGCATTGGAAATGTAAGTGAGGAAAATATGTAATAAAAAAATTAAAAAAATAAAAAAAATAGAATAAAAACAAAACAAAAACTGTCATTCCCATTCTGTCTGACTGCATGTGAAAATATTTGGGAGACTTAAAAACACCAGGGTTAGGCTTCCACACTTGTAGAGTCCAGTCTCCTGGTTTGCATTTGTTCCCTAACACTGATATTTCTTTTTGTGGGACTTGTTCCCTCTTCTAACACAAATTTAAGCAACACATATATAATCTTCAGCTATTTATATTCAGCGACTGAGCTAATGTCATAGTGGTGTTTCTTCCTCTAGTATGTAGTTTTCAGAGTAGAGAGTTTTGGTTTTGTTTCTTATTGTACCTTCAGTGCTTAGATCATAGCTTCACAATAGATTCTTCTTTTGGGGATAATAAGGCACAATCTATCATTGTAAAAACACTAGCATACATTATTTATGAATAATAATGGGATCATTGTGACACGTCCATGCACATGGGCAGTTTTCGGTCTTGTTCAAGTCTCCCTTACCCTCAGTGGCTTCTCCTTCCCATTTATCTTCCTCCTGCTCTGACCAGCCCCTCTTCACTTCCCTATGTTTTCTGTCCAGTTATTTCTTCATCATTTTATTTTATAGGCATGTGTGTGGTCATTCATAGCAGATTCCACAGTGCATCTGCGTCACATTTTCAATTACTTACTCATTGGTTGCAGCGTAACATTTAGGTTGTTTGCATTTCCTAGCTGTGGTGGATAGAGCAGTAATGAAAATGGCTGAGAACGTTTCCGTGGAGTAGGCTGTCATGTCCTTGGGACACAGGCCAAGGAGTAGTTTAGCTGGGTCATATATAGATTTGTTTGTATCTTTTTGAGAATTCTCCACATTTATTTCCGTAGTGGTTGCAGCAGTTTGCAATTGTACCTAAAGCAAATAAGGGTTCTTCCCTGTTGTCCACACCCCCAACATTTGTTGTCGGTTGTCCAGTCCATCTTTGCCATTCTGACTGGAGCAAGATGAAGTTTCAAAGTGGTTTTCATTTGAATTTCCTCAATTGCAAGGGAAAGTGAACGTTTTTTTTGAGACTTTTTTTTTTATTTTTTTCTTTTTTGCCATTTCTCCCCTTCTTTTGAGACCCTACTCTTTAGGTCCTGGGCCTATTTATTGAATAGGTCTTTTTTTGTTGTTGTCTTCTCTTCCTCACTCTTTGTTTTTTGAGTTCTTTGTATATTCTGGATATAAATCCTCTGTCAGATGTGTAGCTGTCAAAGATTCTCTCCTCTTTGGTCTTTCTCTTCAGTTGATTGATTTTTAGCTGTGAGGAAGAAACCTTTTTGTTTTAAGAAATCCTGGTTGTCAACTGTTGGCTTTAATTCTTAGGAAAATGGAAAGGAAATTCTTCCTTACAGCTGTAACATGTAAAGTACTACCTCTGTTTTCTTCTAGCTGTTTCAGTGTGTAATATTCCAGGTTTGGGTATTTGATCCATTTGGTTTTTGTTTTGTTTTGTTTTGCAAGGTAATAGATATGGATATAACTTTGTTCTTTCTGTATATGGACATTCGGTTTTCCAAGCACAACACATTGAGGATGTGTTCATCTATCCAGTCTGTGTTTTGACATCACTGTCAAATGCTCAGTGGCTGTACTTATGTTCGGGTGTTTGATTTTTGTCCCATTGGTCTACATGCTCATTTTTGTGTCCATACCATATTGTTTTCATTTTCAAAAGGATTAAGCTCTTTTTAAAAAGTCTTGCAGACTTCTTCTGTGAATCCATCTGGCCCTGGATTTTGTTGTTGTTGTTGTTGTTCAAAGTCTTTTTGTTACTATTGAGTCTCCCCATTTGTTATGTATCTGTATAGGTTGTTGACTTGATTTCTTGGTTTGATTTTAGTCATTTGGCTGAGTCTAGAAATTTATCAGTTTCTTTTAGGTTTTCTAGTTTAAAGGAGTAGAGGTTTTAAACACATTTCCTTGAAATGTTCTGAGTTTCTTGAGCATCTGTTGTAATATTTCTTGTCCATTTCTTAATCTGTTGAGTCTTCTTGTTTTATCCTTTTGTTCAGTTGTGTCAAGGGTCTTCCTCTTCTTAAAGAACCAGGTCTTAGATGTGTTGATTTTTCTCTTGTATTTTTATTTGTTTTTATTTCACTGATTTCTGATATGATTTTTATTGTTTTCTGCCATCCACTGGATTTGGATTTATTTTCTTTTTGTTTTCCCAAATTTTTGAATTGTATCAGTAAGCTCATTTATTTGTGCTCTTTCTTATTTCTTCAGTGTCTTTGTAGGACTGCTTTCAATGTGCCCTAGAGGTTTCTGTTGTCACATGTTTTCATTTTTATTTAGTTTGAGTAGATTATTTCTCTCTTTACGTCTTTCTTTCTTTTAAAAAAATATTTATTTATTTTATATGAGTACACTGTAGCTGTCTTCAGACACCCCAGAAGAGGGATCAGACCCCATTACAGATGGTCGTGAGTCACCATGTGGTTACTGGGAATTGAACTCAGGACCTCTGGAAGAGCAGCCAGTGCTCTTAACCATGGAGCCATCTCTCCAACCCCCTGATTTGAGTATTTTTATCCAATATTTTACTCTAAAGCAGTGCCTATCTTTAAGTGTGTAGTGCATCTTTCTGCAAGGTGTGAGTGTATATGTGTGTGTGAGACAGTTTGTGCAAACAGAGAAGAGTGACAGCTCTCTGATACTGAGTTCCTAATTCCTGAAGGAGTTGAGAGGAATCGGGGAAGTTACCTGTGATCTTAGGGGAACATAGTGGTGCACAGTGGCAAGGAGATATAGCAAAGCCTCACAATCCAAGGAAGAATCCAGGCGGTTGCACAGCCCTAACACACAGAAACCGGTGGAGCGTACATGACTCAGAGGCTGCTAGTGTGTACTTGGCTCATGAAAGTTAAGAAATCTGACCTGTCGCATTAGTAGTGGACATAAAATGTGGTCAAGGCAACCTGAGGCAGGGGAATATGCTCATAAAGTTGCTTGATACTTGAGCCTCCCTGACTAAAATGGCAGGTTAGGAAGGGAAGTTAAAAGGACGGAGAGATGGTTTGGGCTGCATTTTCCTGGATGTGAGTTGACTAGGTTTCCCATTCCCGTGACTCGTTTTGTTGACAGGTAGGGTAGTTTGAGCAACAAGGGAATGGTTTTCTAAAAGTTCTGTTTTTATTCACTTTGGTTTGAGATTGCATAATTTATGTCTGTATGGTAGCCATCTTATCACTGTGATGTGGCATGAGTCTTGTTTGCTTTTGGGTCAGTGGCTGCATACCAAGTTGATCTCCACAGCCTCATCTGCCTCAGCAGATCATGCACACGGCTGGTGCATTCAGTCCTCTGTAGTGGTTTGAATAAGAACGGCCCTCATGGGCTCATATATTCGACTACGTAGGCACCAGAAAGTGGCACTATTTAAAAGGATTGGGAGGTGTGACTTTGTTGGAGAAAGCGTGTCACTGAGAGCAGGCTTTGAGGGTTCAACAGCTCATGCTAAGCCCAGAATCTCTCTAGGCCTATGGATTAGGATGTAGCTCTCAGCTACTGCTCAAGCATGTGCCTGACTGCCTCCACAATTCCCAAGATAATACTCAACAGAAGGAAACTTCCGGTTTCTTTGGAAACTCAGTTATGTCATCTAATATTTTCTTGAAGCAGACACAGGTGAAAGGATGCTTTGCTAAAGCAGACAGGTGAAAGTATGTTTGGCTGAAGCACACACAGGTGAGAGGATGCATGATGTTTGGAAAGAATCCAAATATGACCCTACAGACAGCGGGAGGAGACGCTGGCATTGGTTCACCTTGCTCCGCCTCATTAGCCTTCACTGAAGATGCTCTGGAATTGGTTTGCCTTGCCCCAGGTTGCAAATCTTCACTTGTTGTGACTTTGTAGAGACTAACTCGCTAAAGAGCTTCTCACGATATTTTGGCAGCTTCTTGATGCTACCAAGAGGACTGGGGCCAATTGGCGGAGCCTCCAGGTTTCTTCTGGATGGAACTGCCGTTACTGATTGAGTGTTGATTGCCAACTAGACTGGACTGCAGCTGCTAATTTGTGTTGTTTTACTAGAGGCCTGGACTGATGACATTAAAGATTGGAATAACCCCAAAGAACTGTTTCTAAACAGCTCCACAAACCAGGTTTCCTATGAATCTTTCTTTTCCACTACCTCTGGTGGGTGGTGGCTAGGAGGAGGGTTTAAATGTTTAAGAACTCATGTTAGAGTAGGTTTTGAAAAATCTAAGCCTACACTGAACTAAAACTCTGAAAGTCTGAGCAACCCCCAATTAAATGCTTTCTTTCATAAGAGTTGCTTCAGTCCTGGTATCTCCTCACAGCAGTAGAATAGCGACTGAGACACTCCTGATCATAATCAGAAACTTCTCACTTGGGTCTGCCCCACAAGAGCTAAACCTGTTTCGGCCTCCAGATAACGGTGTGTTGAACAGCGGCTGGGTTATATCTTAATTTTACAGCTAATTTATAAAGTCTGTTGCATTTCTGTAGCCAACCCTTCTTCAGACTCCAGGAGAGATGGAGTTTACAGGCAGTTGTAGGGAACAAGTGGGATTCTAGAAGAGCAATCTACTGGTCTCTAAAGGAAACACTGCCCTGACCTGACAGTAAAGATTCAAACTTCATCTTCTTAGCTTGGGATGGTAACATATATTGGGTGACACTGTGTGTGAGGAGTACATAAATTTTTTTTTTGCTTTGTTTTGTTTTGTTTTTTGGTTTTGATTTTACAGGGAGTTATATATGAGAGAATTCCTTGAGTCTCGGATGAGACTTCAGACTTTGGATTTTTCAACTGTACAGAGACTATGATAGACTATGGGGACTTTTGAAGTTGACTAAATGCATTTTTCATTATGATGTGGCCATGAGCCTATGGGGGCCGGCAAGTAGAATGACCTTCATAGACTCAAATATTTGAATGCTTGGTCCCCACACACTAAGGAGGTGTGATCTTGTTAGAGGAGGTGTGTCACCGGGGGTGGGCTTTGAGGCTTTAAAAGCCCACCCCATTCCCGGTTTGCTCCCTTGGCCTCGTGGTTATGGATCAAGATGCCAGTACTCAGTTGTTCATACTCCCATGGCTCTGCTCCGGCTTCAGACACTGTAACCCCCTGAAACTGTAAGCCCAAACTAAGCAGCACTTTCTTGTAGAAGTTGCCTTGGCCGTGGTGTCTTATCTATCACAGCAATAGAAAACAACTAAGACATGCATGATCTTGGAGGCTTCCTTTGAAATGCCGTGTGCTTAGGTCTGGCATATTTTAAACGGTCTTGGGACACAACTCTGCTTCTTCTAAATCCCAAGGGAGCCTTGCTCCGTGATAACTGAGGTGAACTGACTCTAGTACAGTAGTATCCGTGTTCTCAGGGGACTCACTAGAAATGCAGGCTCCATCCTAGATCTCCCAAATCAGGAACTGTGGAGTGGCTTTAGTGACTTGTGTTTCACACAACTTTCTAGAGACTGTGAATAGGATGGTCCTACCTCGAGCTCATTATAGACATCTCCATGGCTAACCAAGGCAGGAAACTCGAATTGTCAGGAAGAGGATGACAGCTGAGGTGGGCAGAGGAGGAAACCACGTTCTTCAGTGACTTCTTCCAAGATTAGGGCTAAACTTAAATCTCCCTGAGATAATGTATGCCATGCCCTGTTCCCTACTTATTGCTGTTCTGACAGATTCTTCACATCTTGCTTATTTATTTATTTTTAACATGAGCATCCTCTGAGGGGAAAATCGAGAGCCGTACCATTTCCAGATAGATGCAGCTTATGGACAAGTGCGACACACTATCAGAGCCATGGCAGGGCTCTGTGTGTTCAGTACTGTCAAGGAGGTGGAGGCTGAGGCCTGGGAGAAGATTGGAGGGGAATTGGAGGAAAGCTGAACCCCAAGGAGACACGGTGTTGAACTCCCCCAAGGAGACATGGTGTTGAACTCCTGACAGGCGCAAAGACAGAGAAGGGAATGCTTTAGTATCTTATAAATCATTTGGAGGAAATTATGTTTTATTTATGTTCATTTTTGAATGTATTTGAATTTTTATTGCAGATATTTTTCAAAGACACGGGCATTGAGGCTATCCTGGGGGAACTCGAACCTCAAAAGAAATGTGGAGGGAGCCGACAGGATTGGCTGAGGGGGTGAAAATTATTCATTTTAAAGAGCAGTCTGAAAGCAGCTTTCAAGGGGACCAAATCGGAGTGAAACTCCAAAAGTTTTAAATAGTGACAACGGAACACGCCTGGTATAAAAGGCATCACTCAGTAGCAGTGCAGGAGGAGTAGAGGAACTTGGGGTGTGGAGGAAGAGTTGGAGATGATTCTCAATGAAGTGGATTGGTTAATTAAGAGGACCCCATGGCTGGCTAAGTTTTCGAAACCCCCCTTCTCCAGTTTAACTGAGCCCACACTTAGAGCCACTTATTGTAGCATTGCTGCACCCAGCCACAGGCCGGCTCTTTCAGACACGCTCATTCCCAGCATAGACCACCAAGGCTGCTTCCCTAGTGGGACTGATGCCGTCACCATCTGCTCTCAAAGGAAGAAGATCAGAGTAACTGTTGTGTGTGTGTGACAGCGAGTCCATTTTATGGGCAGACGAGATTTCTGTCCACACCTGCTGGGTAGCAAAGGGGCTTGAAACTGCCGGGGCCAAAATAAAGAGGTGAGTCCACTTCTACGATGGCAACATACTGTTTCAAAACTTATTCCGTTTTGAAAGAATGTGCCCGTGATTATAAGGAGTTGGCCATGGAGAAAAATATGTGCTCAGTAATGAAGAGTGGCTAGCAGAGTTAAGAACTATCTCTTCCCTCCATACTACAGACACAGGGTATAAGAAATAGTCTGAGGATAAAAGGCACAGGCCAGTGCAGGATGCTGACACTCTTCCCAATTCTAACGTCACAGTGCTCTCCGGTTTTGTGAAAGAAACCAGCACAGGATGAAAAGCACCACTGTGGCTGAAAAAGCAAGCGGCAAATGACCTTTTCATTGCTGAGAACTGGATTTCAGAGTTTAGAAAGAACATGGGACAAGAACCTTATTTACTGAAAGAATTATAAATATACGTACGTGTAAATGCCGAGGCCAGAATGTGGTGACTACATACCATCAGTCTAGCTCAAATTCATGCAAGGCACTAGTGGACTGTCATAATTGAAATTCTGCATACGTTTGCCCAACTGTCCAAGAGACGGCAGGCAAAGTATAGCTCCTAGGAAAGAACAAAATATAGCTCATAGGAAGGGAAGCACAACCCCGCAGTGTGACTCTAGAATTTCCTGACTTATTGTACATTCAAATCATCTGATAGTGTGTACTGGAGGGAGGGGAGGTTATGTCTAAAAAAACCCCACTATTATCCAGGCCCCACCCAAGACCAGTGGAATTAAAGTTGCTAAGCATGGGGTTGGAAATTGATATTTCCTTTGCAAATTCTCTTGGGAGCTCTAATGGTCTGCTGGGGCTTACGCGTGCCCTGGCAAGGTCATGTTTGTTGACTCGGGACAGGTTCTCAGCCATCAAGTCTGATGAGTGTTGTGCATTCAGAATGACTCAACACAGGCTCCGAGCCAAGTGTTACCTGTGCAAAGGCTGGTTGTTATCAGCAGGAATGGGATCTAAGGGGCTCATCAGTTCTCAGCACAATCTCCGCTTTACGCTTTTCCATTTCTTGAAAAGTCTTGTCCGGGGTCCCCCGTTGAAGACAAATATGTGGTTCTCCAAAGGCGTCTCCCTTAATAGACTACTACTCTCTTGTAGTGTGTGTGCTTTGTAATTCCACTTAAGATGTTTGTTATATATATTACAGTAATAGGAGTGGCAGAGATAGCGCGGAGATGAATAGAAGCCCCGGCTGACGGCTCTTTGGTCCTCTCAGAGGATAGCAAGTTATCACTTTGTTTTCAAATAATGCAGTTGGTAATAAGTTTTTGGATGTATGTGAGCTGTAAATCGTTCTGAAAATTGAACTGAAGATACAATATCGTAAATCTCTTCAGTGGTGGTAGAATATTTATGGGGTGAGCAATATAATCAGTTATGTGGCTATGCTGTGGCTGACATCCAGCTGAATGGGACCCAGTATTGAGGATCTATGGCCACTTAGGAAATTCCCCTAGGTGAACGTCTGTGTCAAGGGGTGCACTGTTTTAATGGGGATAATGAGCTGATTCACCCTTCACTGAAGTCACTGGGGAAAGCCTCTGTGAGGCAGATGGAATGCTGGGGTGGAAAGGAAGGAAGGATAAGGGCAGGGAGACGTACCTGTTTGTCTTCCTGGAGAACCTTTGCCTCTGACTGGTATGTCCTTTGGTCCCCTGGGAAGATGCTTGCTTAGTCTGGACTCTCAAAATCCCAAGGAGATGCACATTTCATTAGATTTGTTTAGAAATTCATTATCCTCACCATAAAAGTCGGTTAGTTTTGGGAACTGAATGTTGAAGGCAGTGGTGTGTTAAAATTTTTCCTTTTGGATAATGACAATTGTTTAAAATAAAAAATGTAATTGCTACTTAATGGTTTTTAAGTTTTTTTCTTTTTTAAGTTTGTAGGGAAAATACTTTTTCAAATAAAAGCTGATTTACAGTCTCATCATGTAAACAGATGTTGGATTGAAGACAGGGCAGTGACTCCTTTTTTTAATGTTATTGTTTTGCCAACCTAGTCTCTGGAATCTTCTCCCCAACCACCTTCAGGTCCCTGACTTTAGCTGCTCTCATCATAACCTGTCCTCCACACACTGAAACCAAGTGTGACAGGGTGAGGAGACGAGAGGCGAGGCTCTATAGCAATGGGCATGGTTCTGTGATAATAGGTGTGGCTCTATTACAATGGGTGTGGCTCTGTGAGGCTGGACATGGCTGAATAACAATGGATGTGGCTGTGTGATGGGCGTGGCTTTATTACAATAGGTGTGGCTCTGTGGTGATGGGTGTGGCTCTATTACAATAGGTGTGGCTCTGATGATGGGCGTGGCTCTGTGAGGATGGGTGTGGTTGAATAACAATGGATGTGGCTTTGTGATGATGGGCGTGGCTCTATTACAATGGGTGTGGCTCTGTAAGGTTAGACTTGGCTGAATAATAATGGATGTGACTCTGTGTGATGGGCGTGGCATTATTACAATGGGTGTGGCTCTGTGATGATGGTGTGGCTCTATTACAATGGGTGTGGCTCTGTGATGAGGGCATGGCTCTATTACAATGGGTGTGGCTCTGTGAGGATGGGCATGGCTGAATAACAATGGATGTGACTCTGTGTGATGGGCGTGGCTTTATTACAATGGGTGTGGCTCTGTGAGGATGGGTGTGGCTCTATTACAATGGGTGTGGCTCTGTGAGGATGGGCGTGGCTGAGGATCCACTCAGCCTCTGAGATGGATCCTCAGCCTTTGGTTTGGTTTTTGATGTGAGGTTGTCATATGTTGCTCAGGATGGCCTTCAACTTGTCACCCTGCCACCTTTACCTTCCAATGTTCAGATTATAGGCATGTTTTAGCTGCTATCATTTCATTAATTCATTTTGGTACCTGACCTCTCCCCAAATACCTCAGCTTCATGGAAGCAAGAAAAAGAACGGCTTAACTGATCTATCCTCATCACGGAGAACAGGGTCCTACAGAAAGCTCTTCCCAATACACGCTTATGAGTGAATGCACATTATGCAAGTCTGATTCTATACTAATGAGTTGGTCCCCAGGACCTCTTATTCAACCTATGTTTAACTAGGGTTCAGAAACCTGTGCTGTTGGACAGATGAAAACAAGCTTACGGGGAATAGGCCTGTGGGCTCTATGGATCTGGATAGGGAAAGATTTCATATCTATCTTCATTGAGCCACAGTGTGGGCAAAAGGCCTTCACAAACAGCCAGCAATAGGAATCACAGACTGTAATGCCCTGCTATCTGTAGCAACATTTTCTTCTATTACCACCGGAAAATGATGGCTCTCCTGTCTGTCCATCAAGGTTTATCATTTGTTGCAGTAATAAGAATCACATTAGTTATTCCCTATTGGGTTCAGTTACTCAGAACAGGGGAAGGGGAGAGAAGAGGGGAGGGGAGGGGGGAGGGGAGGGGAGAGGGGGGAGGAAGGGGGAGGGGAAGGAGAAGGGGGAGAGGAGAGGAGAGAGGAGAGGAGAGGGGAGAGGAGAGGAGAGGGGAGAGGGGAGAGGGGAGAGGAGAGGAGAGAGGGGAGGGGGAGGAGAGGGGAGGGGAGGGGAGAGAGGAGAGAGGGGAGGAGAGGGGAGGGGAGGGGAGGGGAGGGAGAGGGGGAGGGGGAGGAGATGAGAGAGGAGAGGAGAGATGAGAGAGGAGAGGAGAGAGGAGAGAGGGGAGGAGAGGGAGGGGAGGGGAGGGGAGGGGAGAGAGGAGAGAGGGGAGGAGAGGGGAGGGGAGGGGAGGGAGAGGGGGAGGGGGAGGAGATGAGAGAGGAGAGGAGAGATGAGAGAGGAGAGATGAGAGAGGAGAGAGGGGAGGGGAGGGGAGGGGAGGGGAGGGGAGGGGAGGGGAGGGGAGGGGAGGGGAGGGGAGGGGAGGGGAGGGGAGGGGAGGGGAGGGGAGGGGAGGGGAGGGGAGGGGAGGGGAGGGGAGGGGAGGGGAGGGGAGGGGAGGGGAGGGGAGGGGAGGGGAGGGGAGGGGAGGGGAGGGGAGGGGAGGGGAGGGGAGGGGAGGGGAGGGGAGGGGAGGGGAGGGGAGGGGAGGGGAGGGGAGGGGAGGGGAGGGGAGGGGAGGGGAGGGGAGAGGAGAGGAGAGGAGAGGAGAGGAGAGGAGAGGAGAGGAGAGGAGAGGAGAGGAGAGGAGAGGAGAGGAGAGGAGAGGAGAGGAGAGGAGAGGAGAGGAGAGGAGAGGAGAGGAGAGGAGAGGAGAGGAGAGGAGAGGAGAGGGAGAGGCAGGCGGGGATGTCTCTTCTCTGCAATGGCTGTTGTCCTGCAGGGCTGGGGCTCCTCCCTCTCTCAAGCAGTTGAGGCCTCATTAGGTCACAGCTGGGGACAGCTCTCTGCTATGGCTGCTTTCTAGAGGTTGGTCCGGCTGTGCCGATCAGCTTCATGCCTTTGCAGTAACTCCCAGGATGCTCCCGCCATGGCCCTCTTGCTATGCCACATGTCTCCTGGCAGGATACTGCCTGACAGGCTTCTCTCAAGCACAAACCCTTTCCCTGTTTGATGCACTTCCTGTAGTCCTGATCTCTCCCATGAGATAAGACAAACAAACAAACAAAAACTCAATATGCTTCCATCTTCATCACCATTCTGGATGCTGGGGCATCGAGAGACAGACAATGCCCCCTTGAATGGAAACGGTGAAAGTCACCTTTAGTGATTGCTCACCAGGTGGCGGGATCTTTTTCAAAGGCAGTTCTGTGCCATGAGAAGCTGATGATTCATTCTCAAGGTTTCAGGTACTCATCACTAATTAGGACTGGAAGTATCTCACGGAACATTTTAGGAAAAAAATTGTGTTAAATAACTTTTATCACATCATAAGTTATAGTTACTGTATTTTATGAGGAACTTAAGCTCCTGCTGTGTCCGATTTATAAATTTAGCATTGCAGAGATGTATAAAGAGGAAATAAGAATATAGAAGGTGGGGTCACCCACTGGTTGTGGCTTGGAATGTATAGCCTGTGGGAAAGGGGGCATCTTTAATTCACTTAACCTGAAGGGACTCTAGCCTGCCCGGGCATGGCAGATGTGGCTCTGGCAGGCCTTGCAACTTCTCCCCGATTCCTTCTGTCTTGCTAAAAAATCATTGGATTGCATTCCTAAAGCAGGCCACCAAGGTCTATTCCCTTATTTGGCCACTTTTTCCTTCTGAGGCTGACTACCAAGGTCTAGCTAGAGAAGTATTGAAGTCCGGCAATCAACCCCACATTCCACCCCCCTTTGTGGCTGCCCTAATTAACCTAATTAAAATTAAATACCTCATCCTAACACGGGATTTCTCCTTTTAACTCTATAAAACTGCCATTTGCCTATGGGCCTCATCTGTCTGTTTTCTCTCTATCCAGAGGTGGAAAACCTCTTCCCAGGATAAAAACTCCTCCTTCGTCCTCTGTCTCCTGTCTTTGTCTCTTATTCCCTGACTTTTGTCCCTCTGGGGAAAAGAAATCCCCTTGGTGCTGAGAACTTGGTCTTGGGGTGGCTTGCGGATGTTGGTCCCTTTGTCATGTGGACCACAATCTCGCCGATGCGGTCCACAGAGAGATCAATGGAAGCGTGGAGAGAGTGAGTAACTAGCCTGGCATCACGGGCAGAAAGCCAGCAGAACTGGGAACTCTGCTGCAGGCAGCCCAGGCTCTTACTGTGCTACCATGATACCTTCTACCAGCTTGGTATCCTTGGCAGTAATTACGGTGCTAGGAAGGTACTTCTTGGCCTGACTTGAGTGACAGTCCTTGTACGGGAGGAGGATGGCGGTGACATTGTTTTCTGTAGCATCACCAAAATTCTCCCTTCAGCCTCTCTTAAGAATGGTTTGCTGTGACAGTATTTTGTATTACGCGGAGCTGTTCGTTAGTGGCACTGACTAAGAAGATTCTCTTCTCTCTGTGAGAACGCAATGGCCCAGAGTTACAGAGGAACGGTCTAGGGAGCTTCAAGCCCAGGTTGAACATGAGCATGGCAGGAATTGGCTACTTCCTGCCTCCCAGCCGGCTTCCGCACCATCAACCCCAGTAAGAATTTACTACCCTGACAGTTATCAGGAGTCACTCCTTGTTTGACCTAATGAGGTCTCCTCCCTCTACTCCACCCCTTTAGTATGCAGATGAGGCATCTTCCAACATCCCTCCCTGGTCCATGGTACAAAGCCACACAAACCTTGCCCAAGATACCCTGGCCACCTCCCCAGGGGCATAAATACCCTTTCTTCCCCCCGATTCCCAACAAATGAACCAGTTCTCCAAAGAAGCTGTTACTGGGTGTGTTCATTGCGGGTGCTCTCACTGAGGCCCAAGATCCTTCACTGAACTCAGCGATTGGCTAAGCTTCCCTCCAGCCCAGCTCTAAGCGCAAAGGGGCCTGACTATCCCGAGGGAGAAGCAGACATGGGGCGGCACTTCTCTACTTAGCTGAGCTAGAGATCTGTTCATATGCCTACATCTTTATCCTAAACCAAATAGGGATAGCCACCCCTGTGACATCGCCGCGCTCAGTGGACAGAGTTTGCAGCAAGTGTTCAGTTACAGCAGAATTGTAATCGTTAGTGAGATCCCATGTAAGAGTTCAACACGGCTGCGACTCCTACTGGCCAATCACTCTGTTTGAAATATAATGCACTCAAAAAGCAGAAACTGTGGCCAGAAATCACTGTAATGGCTTTCTTGAAAGCTATCGCTAATTTAGGGCCCAATTAAAACCAGAAATCCAATTATTGCTGAATAACATAATTGCAAGAAAGTAACTTGAATTGGTGTATGCCAGTAATTAAAGAGGAAGGTTTAAAAACAGAATCCCTCTGAACCATTACAAGGACAGGTCAGGATCCTGAACATGGGCTCCAGGGTGGGTCAGAGCCTCAAAATTGGTGTTTGTAATAGGGTAGACAAATGCAGAATTGAAGATCGGGCTAGGGAATCAGGTCTGAGTCCATACACGACTGAGTCCGTATGTGGTGAAGCTTTTGGTTCGTTGAAAGCAAGCCCTGAGAAAGCAGACGTGGGTGTGGCTTGTTAGATACCTGAGATGTGAGAGAAAGCAGCTGGCAGCATACAGGAAACCTTTGCATTTTTTGTACCTCAGCCTCTGATTGGAGCATGGGGCATGGGCAGTGCTGTCTGGGTGCATCAGGTATGCCGTTTACAGGAGAGCTCCCTTGGCTGACCCCAGCTCTGGCTGCTAGGCATCGAGTCTGACACGTCTCTTTTTCTGTCCACAGTTTGCAGAGGTTTATGATGTAGAATCCCATATCATCTGGCATGTGAAATCTTTTAAAAAAGGTTTTATTCATTTTATTTGTATTTGTTTTTTTTTTAATTTTTTTATTTTTTATTGGTTATTTTACCAACATTTCAAATGTTATTCCCCTTCCCAGTTTCCCCCTATCCGCTCCCCCCTCCTCCTTGCCTCTATGAGGGTGCTCCTCCACCCACCCACCACCCACTCCTGCTTCACCACCCTAGCACTAGGGCATTGAGCCTTCACAGGACCAAGGGCCTCTTCTCCCATTGATGCCCGACAAGTCCATCCTCAGTTACATATGCAGCTGGAGCCATGGGTCCCTCCATGTGTGCTCTTTGGTTGGTGGTTTAGTCCCTGGGAGCTCTGGAGAGTCTGGTTGGTTGATATTGTTCTTCCTATGGTGTTGCAAACCCCTTCAGCTCCTTCAATCTTTCCCCTAACTCCTCCACTGGGGACCCTGCACTAATGCAGAATTCTAGCTTGTCTATGATCTGACTGTGCAACTCTGGAGAAGAAATGCCTTGTCTCTGAGCCTCAGCTTGGGAACATTTGCGTGACTGAGGACAAGCATTCCTTGTTATTAAGTCCACCGTACATGCCTAGGGTCCGTGATACCAGGAGCAGCATGGTAGGGCTCTCTGAACCGTTTCCACCCTCCCCATCTTCCTGCCTGTCAGGAACTAACTGATGCTCACTTGACCTCTCTGTCCTTCCTCTGCCTTGTGTTCTTCCAGTTTCTTAACTGCCTCATCCCTCCATAACCTGGTGTATCTTTTACCAAAGGCGGAGTTATCTCACATAGGTCCCAGGTCATGCTTTGTCTTGCGTAGGGAATACAGGAAATACAAAACCAGGGCAAAGCAGAGTTATGGCTAACTGCAGTTTGTATTTACTAACCGAAAAGGGGACAAAACACGGTATGCAGGGTTTTCTATTCCACTTGGACCTCTTGCGGCGTCTACAGAGGCACCCTTCCGATTCCACCCGGAGGATGAAGGAGAGCTGCCATCTTCCTCACGCAGCACAGTGGAGAATCCCCAGCCGAGTTGTTTCTGCTGGCTCAGGTGGTGCTGTGAGAGGAACGTTGGCGAAGCAGCCTCTGGGAAGCACTGGTTTGGGGAGTGTGGGTGAGCACAGCTTGCTTTGTGCCTGGTTGCTAAAGGCTCACCTGCTTCCATGGCCCGTTCCCGCTTCTTTCTCGATTCCCTTTCATTTTATTATTTCTTTTACTCTTCTTAGCACATATCGATTAGATAGACTTAATTATGATGTTTCATACATGAATACGTCGTATTTGATCATATTCATTCTTTATTACTCTTTCTTGTCCCTTCCACTTCTCTGAGCCTTATCTTCCCAACTCATCCCCTTTTTACTCCCTGGACTCCGCTGAGACCCAGTGAGTTTAACTAAGGCTGCACACAGGAGCCTGGGTGGGAGACGATTCATACAAACATAGGTACTTTGTGGCTGTGCTATATGTAGAAAATTGTCTTTTACTCTCTCATCAACCATTAACTGCCTATAGATTCTCAGGGAGGGGTGAGACCTCATCAACCTCTCCAGCATCCATGACAGACACATGGTGATAGGTTCAAGCTTGTACAGGTCGTTATGGCTGCTTCAAGTTTCAGTGTGCAATAGTCGTGCCATGCATGGCAGACATCGTTCCATAACTACACCCTACCCTCTGGTGTCTGTATGTCTGTCCCTTCCTTCCTTCCTTCCTTCCTTCCTTCCTTCCTTCCTTCCTTCCTTCCTTCCTTCCTTCCTTCCTTCCTTCCTCTCTTTCTATTCTTCTTTTCCTTCCTTCCTTCCTTCCTTCCTTCCTTCCTTCCTTCCTTCCTCTCTTTCTATTCTTCTTTTCCTTCCTTCCTTCCTTCCTTCCTTCCTTCCTTCCTTCCTTCCTTCCTTCCTCTCTTTCTATTCTTCTTTTCCTTCCTTCTTTCCTTCCTTCTTCCTTCCTTCCTTCCTTCCTTCCTTTTTCTCTTTCTTTCCATTCTTCTTTTCTTTCTTTCTTTTCCTTTTCTCCTTTCTTTTTTCCTTCCCTCCCTTCCTCCCTCCTTCCTTCCTTCCCTTCCTCCCTCCCTCCCTCTCTTCCTTCCTTCCTCCCTTACATTCTTCTTCTTCTTCCACCTCCTTCTCTTCTTCCTCCTTCACCTCCTCCTCTTTCTTCTTCCTTTTCCTCTTCAATGTTCCCTTGAGAGGAAAATATAGGTGTCCCACTTGTGGAGTATTCAGCCACTTATTCTCATCACTTTGCTCAGTCATGACTCTTGGTGGTTTCTGTTGTCCACTGCAAAAAAAGAATCGTGCCTGGCCACAGCTAACAGCAGAACTGATCAATGGATAGACGTGTCATTATCCAGAGGGCTCTGTGGTGCACACATCATGTCCATTTAGTAAGGCAGCAGCAGTAGCCTCCCTGATGGAGCTATGCCTCCCAGTACCCCAGCCATGGGCTTTGACTAGGTTGGCTGTCACAGAAGTGAGGCCCCTTCTGAGGAGCTGATATTAAATCCCATAAGAAGATGGCCAGTTATCCCCATAACAGACTTGCTACTGTTGTACCTGTTGACATACCATGGCTGGCAGGTCAATCCTGCTGCTCACAGGGGCTACAGCTGAGGATGACTAGTGACAACTCCTCCCCTCCCCCCACTAAATGCCATCTGTCATTGTGACAACTAGCCAGCAGGGAAGAAGCCTCCAGCTCAGTTCCACCTAGAGTTTTCTCTATGTCTTACAACAGAAGTATGGGCTATCTCCAGCAACAGGGTCTTACCTTCTAGTTCTCAGAGGGCATCAACATCAATAGTATGGGGCCTCAATGGCATCCCTGACCAATGACTCACTGAAAACAGCTTTATCTACCACCATCTGATGAATATGCTCAAACTCTTTTTTTTTCCTTTAACTTTTTATTTCTAAATTTCTCTACCAAGCATCAAGTGTTCTTATGGCTTTTCATTCATTGTTATCTTGATATCCTCGCTCCCTGCTTAAGCCTTGCTTCCTTTAGCTTTGATAGACACATTCAAAATAGATTTTTAAGCAAGACTGGGGATGGGTCAAACAAACATGGCAGTCACTTGGGAAAGCCCTAATCTAAGAAGGTCCACTAACCGGGTGGTTCTTGTACCTTCACTAAGATTTCTCATGCTGGGCAAGAGTTTCTCCTGTGAGCAGAGCAAAAAATGTTAGCTGTTAATATCCATGTATGAAACCCAAGTTATGGGTTGCTAAGAGAGCTTATCAAGAATATAAGTCATCTGGGTTGTGTAGACTGCCGGAAGGACTTGCCTTAGGAAGCATCCTCTCAGGTGTGGTTCATTCTAGGTCACAGGTGGGAGTGACAGGGGATGAGACAAATATTTGAGAGCAGGGACAGCCAAGCAGGACACACATCCTGGAATAGCTTTGCCCTCAAAAGCTAGTAGGCACTAAAACAACAGAGTTTTGTAAATGAAATTTTGGTACTTTTTGTTAATTTTTCTGTAAACTTAAATTTAAAAAAATCTATTAGGAAAATGCCAGGAGGGAAAATACAAGGAATAAAATTTTCTGGTGTTTTTTTTTTTATTTTTTTTTATTTTTAAACAGTTTGTTCCTGGTTTTCAGAGACTTCTCAGTACCAAGGACCTGTTTAGTTCTGCAGCTGGCACTGTTCTCATGGTTCCTGATTTTAAAATATTCTATCTGCAAAACGACTTTCTCAAGTTTAACTAACTTTTTATTCGGCAGCAGCAGCAAATGACTATCAGTCAGAATGTCTGGTGAATGTCTAGGTGGTACAGCCAGAAGTCAACGCACGTCCATTGTTGTTGGCGTATGTGGATATTCTGGTGGATTTTCACTAGACAGTCACAGATATAAACATACATAAGGACCTTTTCTAGGTCCTTTCCCACCTCTCCTAGGGTCCACGAGTCCACAGAACGCATGCTAGGTTCTTTTAGGATGCTCCTATATTGTGACTATCTCAGAACGTTATAAGGACGAAATGTTAAATTTGGGCTACTCAGAGTTATACGATGGACGTTAGCTAACTGCTGACCAGACAACCCAAAGATAACTGAATTATGAACACTTAAAACCAATCTGTGCTAACCTGCCAGGAGGAATTTACAATTTCATTCCTACAAATAGGATAAAGAAATGAAATAAAGTCTAATTCCAGTGTGTAAATTAGAGACATCAACCTCTTCCCGCCTGGTTCTGAATAAACTGCTTCTTCCTTGATGTGCTCAAGAGCGTGGTCTTCCCTCTCATGCATATTTTGAAATAATTGCCCTGGTGGAAATCAGAAACAGGCAGCGTAATATATTAGCTTTACTCAATGATTCTTGAGAGGTGATACCTCAATTAACAAATCCTCCGGGAGAGACGCAGTGTTGCAAGAAAATACGCCTCAGTCTCTTTCATAAATCAAGCCAGGCAGAACTGCCTCCAGCCATTGGCAAGACAAATCAACCCAATCCCCTAGCTCTGCCACCCAAACAAAACAAAACAAGGCAAAACAACAACAACAACAACATCAACAACGACAATGACAACAACAACAACAACACTTTGAGCAGAGTGGTTCCCAACCCGGCTCACATGCAGGCAAGCAGAGTCATTCTGTGCAAATACATGAAATAGTTCAAAGTTCTGTTTCTCTACATTTATCTTCTGTTTCCCCAGAGAAAATGGTCCTCACTCCTGATGGCAGGACTCTTCTGCCTGCTTCTCCTATTTCTCCTCCAAAAGAAACTAGTCGCACACCTGTTATATTTGTTGATTACTCCATAGAATGTTAATGTAAGGCAAATGAGTGTTAGCTGACATGGCGGAGTCGAAACTTTTACAAACTTTCAGGAACCTAGGAATCTAGCTCAGGGTTTATCTGGGATTATGGTTCCAGAGGGTTAGAATCCATAATGGTAGGAACAGCATGACAGCAGGAGGCAGATGTGGTGGCTAGAGTTGGAAGCTGAGATGTTATATCATGGAAACATTTTCTCCTTCAACTATGCAGATAGTTTTGCTAGGTATATTAGTCCAGGTTGGCCTTTATGATTTTATAGGACTGGAAGTGCATTGTTTCAAGTTCTTCTGGCTTTCAAAGTTTCCACTGAGAAATCTGATGTTATCAAATGGGTAGTCTGAGATGTGACATTATTTTTTTTTCTTGCAGTTTTCAATACTGTTTTTGTTGTTGTTGTTGTTGTTCTGTATATATAGGGTTTGAACTATAATGCACCCTGGAGATTTTCTTTTCTGGCCTTATCTATTTGGTGTTCTGTATGTTTCTTGTATATCTGTATAGGTGTGCCTTTCCTTAGCTTGGGGGTAATTTTCATCTAGGATTTTGCCATTGACCTAGGATTTTTTTTTTCTCATCTATTACTATAGGTTGAGGATTTTTCTTTTCCGTGGTGTCTCACATGAGTTGTGATGAGAACATCAGGGAAGGGAAGCAAGCGTGGGACTCTCCTGAGTCGTGGACACTGTGTCCACAGGTACAGTCTTCCCCTCCCTCTTTCTTCCTCACCCGTCTTGCGGGTTTTTCCCCTCTCACACTTAATTCTATGATCCTGTGGTATGTAAATGAATCTGGGGAGGATGTTTGCCAGTGTCCCAGTTTGCCAGGGATTTGGGAAAGAGTTCCTGGGAAGTGGGTTTTCTCTGTCAAGAGTGAGTCACCTCACCCAGAAGGAAGCAGAATTTCTCATAACTGGAACTCCAAGACACTTCTCTGGGTCTCTTATCTCTACCCTTTATATTAGTCTTGCACATGTAATATTGTCCCTGAGTCCCATGATTGAAGAGTCTCACTCATCCCAGGCCACTCTGGGAACAGGATCTCCTACAATTCACTTTCAAACTCTGTTGTCCTGATGTGGAGGAAGGGTGTTGGTACAGCAGGCATCTGCACTGAGGCTCAGTTGACTTACACGGATTGCTTGCACTTTCAAGTCTTCAGTGTTTCCACCAGTGAAACATAGACATTGGATTCTTACAGGGAGTAATTAATTGGTGGGCACATAGGGACATGCATTTCCATTTAAAGAATCCATACCCACCAGCCAACCAAACCAGACACTTTGCTTTCGTTGTTTTCTAGTTTGGCTACCTTAATAGCGAGCTTCCTGTTTTCTCAAGAGCTGTTCTTATGGAGTTTAAGCCCTTGGTATAGTTGGTATTCTTTTTTAATGATTGGAATGCAAGCCCTTAGAACACATCCTCATAATGTAGACTTGAATATCGTTCTGCCCGGCATAGAAGAACAAGGACACTCAGTGATGGGAGGTAGAAAGTACTGAATGCCACATTTCCTATTTAGACATGTGTAGATTTCTTTCCTAAAGTCCAGTCTACATCTACCTTACACAGAGTTCTTTCCTGAGCCTCGGGGCAGAGCCATCAGGTACAAAGAAAAGTACCAGCAGGAGCATCTGCAAACAAGATACAGCAATATGGTTACCATGGTTAAGCACGCCCAGCTTTGATCTCCGAGGAAGAGCAGTGACAGTCGTTCTGAGCCTGGTTCTCTCTGTAGACTGGAATCTTCGCCATTAACATAGTGACAGTTCTGAGTCTCCAAGGTCTTTGTTGGGTATTTTCTGTTGTTCTTTGGTCCCAGCGTTCCATCTGATTTACATGTTGGAAATATAATTAGCCATAGACTGATTGCAAAGAATCAGCCATAATTTAAAAAATAGGAATTAACATAAAATGGCAAGCATTAAAAGTTAATGCTAACTTGATGCTCATTTACTTTTGCATCCAAATGAGCCTTATTAAGTTACTTAGTCCATCGAAACATCAGAGTTTTTTTTTTCCTCCTATGCTAAGTTCCGATAACAATTTCTTGCGTGTTAAACTCTGATAATAGTGTCCAATCTGCTGTAGCTAATCACACGTCAGTTTGCTCTGTGACCTGGCTTAGGCTGGTACCTCTGCAGTGGGGCAGATTAAAGTTCAGCTTCGTTCAATGTGCTTTCTCATGGAAATTCTGTTCCCCCTGCCAGGACTCCATGCCCTTCCTTCATTGCCTGCACAGTCAATAACTTTCGGCAAGTGGACGAAGTGTGTATAGGAATGGGATGTACAGAAATGTGGCCCAGTGAGAAGTGAGCTTAAATAGTTAAATCAAGCCAATTGGTTTAGAATTATGATGGTTGGATTTCTAATGCATATTCAAGGAAGGCTGAAAAAATGTATGAAATTTAATTGTACCATAAAGCTGTCATCAGAAAATATATACTGAATATCAAGTAGGGTAACAGTTCTTCTGGAGAGTTAATCTGCGAAAGTTGAGGAAATTTAAAGAATGTTATAGTTGAATAAATAATAGGGAGGAATAGTGGAGCCCGGCAGCAAGACAAGCGCCACATAAACTCAGATTTAATGGGTGAAAGGCATTTGATATCTTCCTGGCATTAGCAATTTCTCTATTGAACGTGTAAAAATAAGTCTGAGACCAAGTTTAAAAGTGAGACTCTTAACAATATCCACGCCAGGGGTTGAAAAATATATCAATGATATTTAGGTGTCCATCAATTTATTAGGATGTCAAAAGGCATTAGCATCAACCCAGTGAGTTTTCTCTCATAGAAAGCCCATTGTTCCTTTCAGAGGGATGGAAAATGCCTGCTCTTTTTTTTTTTTATCTATAGAGGTTTTGTCTCAAACGTTAACATGCCCATTAGTCACCTAAGAAGCTTCTTAAAGGGACCACTTTTTTTTTGGGGGGGGCGCACACTTTTTAATTGAGGTAAAGCCTGACACGAGATTACTCGTCAACCAATTTCAGAGCCTTAGCTTCTTTACAGTGTTGTGAAACTGTCACCTCATCACAAGGAGACCCGATGCCCCTTGCGCTCCATCCAGCCTTGCAAGCCACGCGTCTGCTTCTGTCCCTACGGACTTAACTCTTTTCTGTTCTTCCTGTAAACAGATCCACAGGCCATGCAACTTTTCCGATCAGAGAGGAATTGATGAAGGTGATTCAGAAAGGGAAGGGACAGAGTCTGAGGTCCTGTGCTGTGAATGTCCCCACATGCTGCTACTGCTGATGGGGGCGGTGGCTTTTGAATAAGGTTGGTGCTCCTGGGTGTGAGTGAGAGGCAGAGCTGACTTCCATAGGACGGCCACCCTACTGAACCCCCTATGGAATCAAGTGATGTGTTTGTAACAATACGGACATTCAAAATCCAGGATCCCATGTGGATCTCTTCTACAGAGTATGGGAAACATTGTAACATTTGCACTGTCTGATTGCAACTTAATTTTGGTAAATTAGTTTCTCGTCTCTATCTAGGTATATTAGTTAGTTTTGTTGTTGTTGTTGCTTCTGCTGCTGTGACAGAATATCTGACCAAAGCAACCTAAAGAAGGTTTTATATTTGTTGTACATCCTTGTGAGGGAGGAACTATACCCTGGGGCCATGTGACAGCTGTCATCCTGTATCCCTAATAAGGAAGGAAGGGTGGGATGCTGGCCCTCAGATCCCTTACTCCCCTCCCCACCCTTGTCTTTGTTGTTTTTTTATTGCTGTGACAGACACCATGACAAAGAGCAGCTTTGGGGGTAAAATGTTTATTCTGGCTTCTATCTCTGGTCACAGTCTATCACGGAGGGAAGTCAGGGCAGGAGCTCAAGGCAAAATCTTGGCGGCAGATCCAAAGTAGAGGCCTTGGAATGACACTGTTTAGGGGCTTGCTCACTATGACTTGCTCCACCTGCTTTCTTACACACCCCAGGACCACCTGCCCAGAAGTGGCACCCTCCACAGTGATCGGGGAGGGTACATCAGTCATCAGCTGTACCACAGCCTTCCCCACAAGCCCATTTGGTGTGTGTTTGGGATTTTAAGTTCCCTCATCCCAATAGAAGTTCCCTTTTCCCAAATGACTTTAGCTGTTTTAAGTCAAGTTGATATAAAATTAGCTAGCATACTTTTTAATGGAGTCTGGGACCATAGCCCAAGGATGGTGCTGCCTGCAATCAATGTAGGTCTTCTTTTCTTGGTTAAACCTCCTATTAGATGTGTGCCCAGAGGAGTGTCTTCTGAATCCAGTCACATTTCCAAGGGAGAAGAACTATCACACTAGAGTTGGCAAAATGTGACCCAAAGCCAAATCCCTCCCCCTCCCTGCCATTGCATGGCTCACCTAGTAAGAGTGGATTCCATTCTTTTCAATGATTAATACTCAAAAGATGAATAATATGATAGACTAGTATCTTATGAAATTAAAATTTCAGTGCCCATAAATGGTGTCTTAACAAACATATCAAGCTCATTTGTTTATAAATTGCTTGTGGCTGTTCTCAGGACGTGATAACCCTCAACACAGACCGTATGATCCAAAATTTACTGTGTTGTCTGTCCCCTGGTCAGCGTGACAATCCCGTGGTCCACACAAAGACTTTACAATAGAAGTATGGAACAAAGACAGTGGGGTGACCTCTGAAATATCTTGGAAGAGAAAGGCAGACAATTTTGGGCATATAAACCAGCAGTTAGGCTCCACCAGGAAAAAAAAAAGTCGGTTTACAGAGATGAGCTTTACGAAGCTGAGCCAATAAAAAAGTTCTTATTTTCTACCCAGAGAGTCAAAAATTAGACTACCGCTCCTGATCAAATATTAGAACCTTTTTTCTTTCTTCTTTTTAAAGCTTCTCTCGGCTGTCTCTTGTGAGCATCCTCACATTTCCATGGCTGTAAAGCTGGATGTGAAAATGTCAAGTGCTCTTTAAGAATGGATTTTACACTTGCCATTTTCAAGTGTGGTGGATTTACACTTCAAAAAGTCAGGCGCGACTTCATAATTGAATTGCACCTGATCTTTTCAAGTGCCAGGCACCGGAGCCGGGGTCAAGGACGAACCCAGAACTAGACTTGAGTTTTTCTGAGAGTGAATCTGTGATGCTTGCAAACCTTCAAAGAGAATGCTATGACTCAGAGAGGGAGCCACAGCTAGGGCAGAACTGTATTTGCTTTCTAGACTTAGCTGCTGTTGGAGGACCATGACCACGGTGTTCATTTGTCTAAGTTATCTTCCATATTAAGAAAGTAGGCTGGAAAGTCTAGTACTTAAGAGTGTTGGAGCCACAGGGGAACTCTCTGAGGAAAGGACAGAGTAAGCCCTAAGTATTGCCTCAAGTTTTCATACCGTAAGGACAGACCAGACGCTGCCACTGAGAGATCCCGGTGTTCATTCTAAGACAGTAAGATGATCACTCAGGATCTGTAAACATGCCGAAGCTTCCAGGAAGATGGAGTCTCTGGGGTTCTCCTGAACCAACAAAAACAGGATGCATTCAACCGGGCTGTGTTCAACCTCTGCACACTAACAGCACGGAGCTCAGTGCTGGATTGTAAACAGACTTAAACTGTCATGAGATTGTTTCTGGAAACACTGGTGTGCGGCTCTTGAGTGTGACCTTGTAGATGACAGTCAGGCTGCACAGCCGGACATGCTAGGAAACAGCTTTGCTGTCGTTGCCACTGTTGCTTCTACAGACTGCACCCGGGGCCTTATGCAGGAAGAAATGTGAGGTTTGAAGGACATCGGTGAGCTTTCGTGTGCCCTCATAGGGCTGGAGACATCTCCACTCACAGTCCCAAGCCAGGAGCCACCTTGGATCCCAGGAGAGTGGAGTCTTGTAGACAGATCGCCCAATTGCCAACGAGTGCTCCTGAGGGCTCAGTCAGCCTCTGAGGGAAGCTGAAGCTGCTCCCAGCAGCCCTCTCGTGAGAGCAGGATTCTTTTCTCAAGCATTGTGAACTTCTCCGGGCACACCTTGTAGTGCTACGACTAAAATAATGGTTAAGGAGACACAATTTGACCAGTACCGATTAGCCATATGCACTTAATCCTTCTGTCCTAATTCTTCCTCCGTGGAACTTAAGCTCTTATAGCGCTCTGGAGAATGGGTGTTTGTTACCCCATTTTCTATGGAATGGGAGACACACCTGACTTGATGAAACACCCACAGCAGGGCCTTGGGCTAGTTACAAACGTAGTTCTTCACATAGGATCATTTAGATGCTGACTGAAAGTTCATGGGGTCCCCCCCAAATGTCCTCTGATTCCACAACTCCCTAGAAAGAGTCACAAAATTAACTGAAACGTACTGGGCTGGGTGCTATGCATTATTAAAAAGAAAGAACATGGGTCAAAAGAAGTCCTCCAAGAACAGCGTTTGGAGGCCCCAGGACTCATTGTTGTCTAAACATGTGACTTGCAGTATTGACAACCAGGGAAGCTCATCAGAAACAGTGTCCAGTTTTAAAAATATTAAATTTTATTAATTTTTTACTTTCTGCATTTTGCCTGCATATATATAGTATGTGTGCTACATGCATGCTTGGTACCTGGGGCGTTCATAAGAGTGCATCGGATCCCCTGAGACTGGGGTTCCAGCTGTTTTTGAGCCACCATCTGGGTGCTGGAAACTGAGTTGGGCCCTCTCTAAGAGCAACGCATGCTCTTAAATCAGTAATCCATCTTTCAAGCCCCATGCTATCCAGTTTTTAAGCGCCTTTGACACGTGTATTTGATGAATGGCCCATGTGATTAGGGTAGAAGGTGGATACCCAAAGTTCCCACCTGGGTTGTGGTCAGACCCCAACCGAAGAACGTCTTGTGTAGCCAGACTCATCTGTAAACAGAAACTGTTCATCAGAGACGACTTCTCAGAATGGAGGACCAAGGCTGAGCCGTGCTCTGGGTGAAGAATATGGGTTTTGTTTTCTGTGCAATTTCCTTTCAAAATGAAAATTAAAAAAAATATATCTTTTAAGAATCATTGTTATCAAAAGGTCTTTGGATTATTGCTCTTATATATCTCTATAAGCTCTTGGTTTTTACGATTAAAATTCAGGAGTGAAGGGAGAATTAGAGTTCTTCAGTCCCCAAGTTCCTCATCCATATTCCAGTGACAAAGACTTTTGCTTGTGTATTTCTTCAGGGAGTAGCAAGACTATTCGAGGCACACAGTTTCAAAACAACTGATCCTCCTCATAAAACCACGGAGCAGAGATCCACGAGGAGTACACATCCAGAAGAAAACACAAATCAACTGTATCCTTTTTCATTAGTTACAGCTTTTTAAGACCAGTTTTTACTGTTTTTTTGAAACAATAACACATACTTATTACAAAGCCTCCAAATGGCAGAGGAAAGAGAGAAACCCAATTAGGCATTTCACCATGCAGGCACAAACACGTCGATCGTCTCTGTTACTGGTTACTAGGTTTTTTGTTTGTTTGTTTGTTTGTTTTGTTTTTGTTTTTGTTTTTGGTTTTTGGTTTTGATCTTTGGAGACGGGGTTTCTCTGTGTAGCCCTGGCTGTCCTGGAACTCACTTTGTAGACCAGGCTGGCCTCAAACTCAGAAATCCGCCTGCCTCTGCCTCCAGAGTGCAGGGATTAAAGGCGTGCGTCACCACGCCCGGCCGGTTACCAATTTTAACATGCTGAGATTTTGGTTCTTACCTGCTTTCTCATCAGTCACCCACCCTCACAAGACCATGATCTGTGTAAGAGCAGAGGACACGTCTCTTGTGTGTACAGCCTGGAGTTTGCCACAGTCCCCAGTGATTTCCTTAGGAGCGGTTGGTTGGTGAGCATCCGGCCTAGGAGCAACCCGTTGCTCTTATGTGCAAACAAACAGCTGTATAACACAGTCCACCGTGCTAGAACTTGGTGCATGTGTTGTTTTACTTGTATATTCCCATCGTCTAGAGCGGGGTTTGGGAAATTGTCAGCAGCATGTTTTTTTTTGTTTGTTTGTTTGTTTTGTTTTTTGTTTTTTACATAAAGTTTTATTGGAGCTCATTTGTTTACATATCACCTGGTGCTATTTTCACATCACAAGGACAGAGCCGTGCAGCTGTGCAGAGACCTGAGCGTAGGTCGTAAAGTATTTACTCTGTGGATGTTTATAATTAAACGGTTCCCCTGAGTCTGGAGTCCCAGATGGTGGCAAGCCACCACATGGGTGCTGGGAATGGAACCGGTCCTTTATAAGAGTAACTATTGCATACGCCAGCAAGATTTTGCTGAAGGGACCCTGATATAGCTGTCTTGTATAAGGCTAGGCCAGTGCCTGGCAAATACAGAAGTGGATGCTCACAGTCATCTATTTGATAGATCACAGGGCCCCCAATGGAGGAGCTAGAGAAAGTACCCAAGGAGCTAAAGGGGTCTGCAACCCTATAGGGGGAACAACATGATGAACTAACCAGTACCCCGGAGCTCTTGTCTCTAGCTGCATATGTATGGAAAGATGGCCTAGTCGGCCATCACTGGGAAGAGAGGCCCATTGGACTTGCAAATTTTATATGCCCCAGTACAGGGGAATGCCAGGGCCAAGAAGTGGGAGTGGGTGGGTAGGGGAACAGGGTGGGGGAGGATATAGGGGACTTCTGGGATAGCATTTGAAATGTAAATGAAGAAAAATCTAATAAAAAATTGAAAAAAAAAAGAGTAGCAAGTATTTAGCACTTGACAGCGTGTGATCTCAGCTGCAGCGCTATGTCTCTCAATAAATATACTCAATAAATATTTGTTGTGTAAGTTCATTTTATATGTTCTTGATTTCAAATCTTCTCAAATATACCCATTACTCGAGCCATAAATTACCTAAAATAAATTGTGTTACGTTTTATTTGCATACCGTGTGTATTTGACCGTTGCCTTTTATTGGGTGAAACCTATTCCCTTTGGTCTTCACAGCAATGCTGTGAACATGCCTCTCTTTGTGAATGAGCCTCTATGTCTGGGTAGATTTATAGAGGTGGATATATATATATATATATATATATATATATATATATATACACATATACATATACATATATAATATATAATATATATATATATATACATATATATATATATATATATATTCTATCGCTATGCTCCTTATCTCTTAGGAAAGCACCAAGGTGCTTCACCAGCATGCTTCGCCTCGATTGTACCTACACGTGACCTTAACAATAAGACTGATTTTTTTTTCCCCCAGAGTGAGACATAAACATGGGAAAAAGGTGTCAGATGGCAATCAGTCTCTCCCTAAACCTCTTTGGTAATGCCGACTGGCCTTGCCACATGATGGAAGACCTAAATGGCTGTCACTTGCCAAGTTAAGAGCAAGGTGGTGGCCCTGATTACATTTACATTTGCTACTAATTCGCAGCCCACGGAACAGAGCAGGGATCATTATGGTAATGAAGGCAGCTATTTTTAAACAAATGTATGCATGTACATTTTGGAAATAGGAATGTGTGTATTCTTCAAAGAGCGGGACGGCTAACCTGTAATTCCTTTGTTCAGTGTAAAACTTATGGGTCCTCAAGACCAAAGCTCTGCAAAGCAAGGCTCATTTCACCTTTAGAAAATAACAGGTGGCAGTCCAATTTTTGGGTTACTGGCTGTTGTATTTATAAAAAGATAAAGAGAAGGGGGATGTGTTCTATGGAGGTGTGGTGAGGTGTAGGGGAAGGGGGTGCCTTGGAGGGCCCATTCGGAGGCATCCCTTACCCCTGAGGAACCAGCAACAGGGCGGCATAGTATAGAACAGAGTTTATTTAGGGCATGGCAAGGGGCATTAAGAGGGTAGTAGAGGCAGAGAAAAGGAAAGAGAGAGAGAGAGAGAGACAGAGACAGAGACAGAGGAGAAGAGGAAGAGAAGAGGAAGAGAAGAGGAAGAGAAGAGGAAGAGTGGAGGGGAGAGGAGGGAAGAGGAGAGGAGAGGAGAAGAGGAAGAGGAAGAGGAGAGGAGAGGAGAGGAGAGGAGAGAAGAAGAGAAGAGAAGAGAAGAGAAGAGAAGAGAAGAGAAGAGAAGAGAAGAGAAGAGAAGAGAAGAGAATTAGAGGAATAGGAATAGAAGCTGGCCATGAGCACGTGGAGAGAGAGGAGGGAAGGGAATGGGGAGAGAGTTGGGGCAGAAAAACAAGCGCAAGAGAGCAGGAGAGCGAGGAGGGGGGCAAGCAGCCACTTTTATAGTGAGTCAGGCACACCTGGCTGTTGCCAGGTAACTGTGGGGCGGAGCTTAGATAGAATGCTAACACTGGCTACAGGTATGGACCAACAATGATGCATTTGGAGTTGGGATGCCTGCTATTGCCTTCACCTCGCCAGGAGGAGCGTGCTTTTGTGTTTAGGCATGCCTCTGGTTGAGGTCTGAAGGTCTAGAGGTGTGGGCAATGCCTGACATTAGAGGTCTGAAGAGGCAATCTGAGAAGAACTGGAGGCTGCAACGGAGCTGCATTAGAAGTGTCTGGTAAGGGCCCAGAGGGCTGAGCTCCAGAACTGAGCGCTAGGCAGCTTATTCTTAAATCTGTCAAGAAGATTACCGACCTCCCCCTTTGATGCCATGCAAAAGGAAACGGAGTGAGTAGGACAATTTCAGAGCGCTTAGTCACAGATGGAAGTGTGTATTCAGGAAAAAGAAAAGCTGGCCTTCCGCTGAGCCGAGGGACCGGATAAAACTTCATTGTTGTACCGCTCGGCCCCTCCTAATGACTTTGAGCCGCCAGTGCAGACAGCCAAGTGTGTAATGGAATCCATGGAGCCGTGAAGCAGGCAGGCTAGGGTGAAGAAGTCAAGGAGGGCAAGCATGGCGCCTTTCTGAGGTGCCACAGTGCTCGGCTCTGGAGCACCCAGCTCTTCCATCTTCTGGGACGTGGGGGCTGGGGAGAAGGAGGAAATACAAACAAGGCTCTTAGGGCCGGAAAGCATTCTGAGCCATCGCCGCAGCCCTGAGGGCCTCAGTTCTCTGTAGATGCCAGCGCCTTGAGAAGGAAGCATGTGACACTCGGAAAGATCTGGCATCAGCTTGCCAACGTATAAATGATGTAGAATAATGTAAAATTCTCTGGAATTTTAGAATTTTAGCTGACTTTTCTTTTTTTTTTTTGTCTTGGTTGGCACCCATTCAGGCAACTTAGTCCTCAAGAGAAAACGGTGGTTTACACAAGAAGATAAAGGATGTCTAGGACTACCTTCTGAATTTTACTGGCAGTAAACCCTTCCCTACTGAACAGTGTGCTTTGAGTCCCGTACCATATAACATCTTCACTGCCCTTCTTCTTGTGGCCGATTCTGCACACCTCTCCAGAACAAAGAACCGCGAAGCAACCACCTGGCAATGTTGTCAATGGAAACAAAATATCCTGATGTGTGCCTGACAGGCGCAGGCTGTACACAAAGCCCAGATTAGCTGGATAATTGCCATCTTTGTTTCCAACTTCCTCTCGGTTTCCTTTACAAATTACAATTGACAACTAGAACTTGACCAGAGAAGAAAATCCATATGATTGCTGATTTGGGTCCCTTGGGAATAGGGGTATACTTATTTGTTAAGTGACTTCCAGAGGTTATTTGCTGAGAGACAGGGGATAAACGGGGACTTCTAAATGGAGGTTATTGACTCCCTCCTAGGCTCCATCAGGAGGGCATCAGTATGAAAAGCCTCCAGTGGCTTGCGGTGTAGGAATAGACTAGACAGTGGGTAGACAGGGATGTCTCATCAAAATGAGATGCAGGTAGTCCTGAATTATTCAGGTACCATTTGTATTCTACAAATAGCTTATCATGGTAGGTAGACCTGAAAGTGGCAGTGTTAATTATTCTGAGGATGATTTATTGAGATTGATTCGGGGGTAACATCTGCCTTTTGCAGTTCTGTTTTCCCCAGACTGAAGTTGTTTCTAACACAATTGTGTTTTTTCCCCCCTCAGCAATGTATTTATATAGTAGAAAAGATTCAAAATTACTTTTGGGCACAGGGGCGTGGGGAGGGGTGGAGTGGGATATGCTTTTTATTTTAAAACATCCCCTTAGCGTACTACCAAGTGAAGATGGACTCACTTTTCTGTGCTTCTTAACCTTTCCATTTCTCATCTAAGGATGTTAACTTTATTCATAGTTGTGATGGGTTATCTATGCTTGGCCCAGGGAGTGGTACTTAGGAGGTGTGCCTTGTTGGAGTAAGTGTGTCACCGTGGGCATGGGCATAAGACGCTCATCCTAGCAGGCTTGGAAGTCAGTCTTCCACAAACATCCTTCAGATGAAGATGAAGAACTCTTAGCTCTGCCTGCACCATGCCTGCCTGGATAAGGCCATATTCCCGCCATGATGATAATGGATGGAACCTCTGCACCTGTAAGCCAGCCCCAATTAAATGTTGTCCTTTATAAGACTTGCCTTGGTCATGGTGTCTGTTCACAGCAGTAAAACTCTAAGACAATAGCTTTATTTCATGTTCCAGCATGAGGACCTTTTAGTGAACTGTGAGATGAACTGGCCACACTCTGGTCATTTGTGAGGAAGATGATGGTAAACTGCTGTATGCACCATGCCTTAAATGGTCAGTAAAGAATGAGAAAATTCATGGAGGACATCATGGATACCAGGAAATTTAAAAATATAGTAAAAGAAAATTCATACAATATATTTTGGTCTTGTTCTTTTTCTTCCCCAATCTCTCCTCAAGGTTCTCTTCTCCCTCCCCATCCAACTGGACATCCCTTCTTACATACAACCCTCCCCCCCCCGCACCCCCTACCCCAGCACAAAAAGTACCAGCACACATACCTAAAAAAAATCCCAAACAAAGAAAACTATGGAGTCTTTTTTTATGTCAGCCAACTTCTTCTGAGCGTGATGCCTGCTCTGGGGTATGGCTGATATACCTAGCATCACTCCGAGGAAGAAAATGGATTTTTCTTTTCCTAGCAGCTATCAGTGACAAATAGCTTCTTGGTTAGCAACTGGGTGCCTACTTCCTCTTCTCCGTGGTGGGATTTTGTGTGGTTTGACCTTTTGCAGGCCCTGTGTGTGCTGTCACAGTCTCTGTGAGTTCATATATGCAGGGATCTGCTCTGTTGTGCCCTGCCTGTTTTCTTTAACAGATTAATGGCAAAACAAAAATGACGTAAGACATTTGATATACTATTTGAAGGCCCCTGGCTGGGGGATTCCTGTGAGTCTCTCTCTTGAGTCTTAGGGATGAAAATTACAAGATGGAGGAGTAGGTATGAGATGGCTGGGAAGCTTTGAAGTTTACTCTGTGTGGATTCTTTCCCATTTGAACGTCCCTAGGTTTCACAAGACACTCTCTTTCTGTTTGTCAAGCAGATGAGCAGTGTGAAACCAAAAGTAGAAAATAAAATGTAGACTAGAACTGTCCAAGGCAAGGCAAGTATGCAGATGAGGTGGGCTGGGCAAAGGTAAGTATGCAGATGAGGTGGGCTGGGTAAAGGTATGTAGATGAAGTGGGCTGGGCAAAGGTAAGTATGCAGATGAGGTGGGCTGGGCAAAGGTATGCAGATGAGGTGGGCTGGGTAAAGGTAAGTATGCAGATGAGGTGGGCTGGGCAAAGGTATGCAGATGAGGTGGGCTGGGCAAAGGTGAGTATGGCCAGGAGAAAGTGCAGTCAGAAAAGTGCTTGCCACTCAAACAGGAGGATCTCAGTTTGACACCCCACACCCCCCAACACTGAACTCTACACACATGTACAGGTAAACCCATACACATGGACGCATACACAAGCATGCAAAATAAAAGGGAAATTGAAAATAGCCAAGGCTGACTTAAGACTTAAACTTAAAATGCTTACCAACTTAAAAATCAGAAAAGTTGACTATTTGTCCGATGGCTTGGTGGTTGAGTGCTTCTCTAGCATGCAACAAAGCCCTGGACTGACTTCAGCACCGTAAGAAAGAGGGTTGGTCATTCTTACCTGGAATCCCAGGAGTGAAAGCACTGGATTAGAAGTTCAAGGTCATTATCAGCTAGCTGAAGTTAAATTCCAGCTAGTCTGGGCTAATGAGATCCTCTGTCAAAACTAAAACCATCAAACAAAATAACCCCCCAAATAAAACTATCAATGTGAAATACCTTAAAATACTTTAAATGAATGCAAGAATATGTAAAAACAAGGACAACTCACACAGGCACACACACAAATGCACACATACATACAGACACATAGACACACACATGCACACACACATATAGACACACAGACACACAGACACATGCACACATGCATACACACAGACACATGCACACACACACAGACACATGCACACAGGCACATGCACACACATGTACACACACACATGCACATTGTCTTAGGGTTTTACTGCTGTGAACAGATACTATGACCAAAGCAACTCTTAAAAGGACAACATTTAATTGGGGCTGGCTTACAGGTTCAGTCTATTATCATCAAGGTGAGAACACAGCAACATCCAGGCAGGCATGGTGCAGGAGGAGCTGAGAGTTGTACATCTTCATCTGAAGGCCCCTTAGAAGACTGGCTTCCAGGTAGCTAGGATGAGGGTCTTAAAGCCCACAGTGACACACCTACTCCAACAAGGCCACACCTCGTAATAGCGCAACTCCCTGGGCCAAGCATATACAAACTATCACACACACAAAGCTCAAACCAGATCCATGTGATTTAAAGCAAATAAAATAATGTTGAGTTAAAATAAACATAACATGAAATTTAAAGTGAGAAAAGCTAAAAAACAAAGTGCAGAACTCTTTGAGCTGCCTTGAGTAATGCTGGTGTAATATCTCAGAGATGTAGGCTCCAAAGGTTGTTTTGACCCCAAATCTATTTAAATTAAAGACCTGAAGAAGAGACTTGAATATATTCACCTCATTTAATAGTTCCATGTTGAGTCTCCGGTCCTCCAAGGAGACACTCGTATGAATTTTTCTAGAAAATCTGAATGAAGAACAGCTGAGTTTAGGAATGTTTTTAAAGGTGCCTGGGATCTGAGAAGGCAGTCTGGAAATGCCTTGTGTCTGGGCCCCCGTCACCTCCATCCCCACAGATCCAGAAAGGCAGATGTTGGTGACAAAATTGTAGGTTGCTGATTATTGTTGGACCGGAGATTGTTAAATGGACCCATGCTTGGATTTCCTTCCAACTTATAGAATTAGGCTTTCTGAAGCTTCAGCCCAGAAATTACCATGCTAGTAAGAGTGACAGGTGATGCCCCAATGCACTAAAGTTTGAAATCACTGCTCCAAATGACAGGGCTGATGCCCTTAACACAAGATGGCAAAGAACTCTCAGTGACACACACGGTGCCACAGAGCGTGTCTGAGAGACAGTGGAGGCTCTTCCCTACTTACATTGAAAGATCAGCTGCTGCCCAGCTGAAATTGACACAGAGAAGGGGAAAATCACGGAAGAGATGCTTATCAAATTCGTAGATAACTCAATCGAAGGAGGGGTAACATGATAGATGGGTGCATTAAAGCTCAAAAGGGCCTTGGCAGGCTGTGAAATAAGGCTGAAATTAAGATGCTGCTATACAACCAGGATAAACGTAAAATCCCATATTTGAGTTGAAAAAAAAAATCCCCCCACACAAGGTCAAAATGGAAGAAACAGACTCAGTAAAAGTTTATAATCAAGGACTTGGGAGAGTTTGTCGGCACTGGCTATTCTTGCAGTCTCCAAAATGAAGAAGTTAACAAAAGCCTAGGAAGGATGGGGCTTGAGAAATAGGAAGACAGACTTGGGGAGAGCACTCTCTCTTCTTGCTGGCTGGGCGGCGTTCATATCCAGAGAAGATGTTTCAAGGAAGGTGTTGGTGACCAGAATTCATCAGTGGGAAGGCTGAGAGGAACCACTGTCACATTAATTGAAGGACAGCTGTCCTCTGACATGGAAAGAGTGGGTTTTCTGGAACATTTTAAGGTGTCTGTCACCGACAGAGGGTGGAGGACAAAGTGAGATCGCCAGGAGTCTGAAGGGGAGAGGCTCAGGAGATAGGTAAGGAACAAAGGGGGTGGGGAGATGGAGGGAGTAGGCGTGGAGGATGCAGAGAGTCAGTTTAGCTGATGGTGGCTCAGAAGATTGGAGATCAGAGAAGGAAGAGGTGAATATATAAAAGCAATGTTCACAATGGTTCCTAGAATTTCAGCAGTGAAAGTGGGAAGGAGTTGAATAAGTCACTCAAAAGATATATATATAGTGTAAAAATTATTATGTAAGACAAGGTTCCTCTGTGTAGCTCTGGCTGTTCTGGAATTCTGTCTGTAGACCAGTCTGGCCTTGAACTCAGAAATCCACCTACCTCTGCCTCCTGAGCGCTGGATTAAAGGCCTGCGGCACCATTGCCTGGCCTATGATTTGGTTTTAAGTTAGCAAAGTCCTGTGGGCACTTGACTGAGTGAATGGATCTAGGTCTGCATGTCTCTTGTTCTGGGAAACCAACTTCTAACATAGCGCACTTTTCCACTCTCAGGTGTATCCTGGTGCAGACGATGAATTCCACAGTGCTACAGAGTGCGAAGGGTGGGGAGCTGCTGGGGAGAGAGTGAGCCTGAGATTTCATACTGAGTGTGTTTGATGAGATAGGTATTCCTTCCAGGTCCTGACTGGGGAAGCTCGGGCAGGAGCTGAGAACTCAATGGCACAAGGTCACATCTTTATCTCTATGGGATTCATCTGGAGCAGTCACACTGGCAGTGGTGAAGATTTTTCTCATTTTAAGGGAGAGGGTTTTCAAGAAGAGAAGCCCCTGGAGCCTCACTGGATATAGTCAGCGGCACTCTGGGCAGCGTCTGTCTGGGACCACTCAGGAGAGCGTCCAAAGACCTGCTACATTGTTGGATGTAGGCGGTTTGCCGAGCTCAGTGAGTGTCTCCTCTGTTGGGATTTCTCTCTCCTGAGTAGGAGCAATAGATAAAAGTGGACACCTATCAGCCGCAGTGAGTGCTATCCATCCAAACCTCAGAAGCATCATAAATCTGCTATAAGCCGAGGCCGTGGATGCGGCTGCTTTCTTGAGTGCACGTTTAATAGGATGCATGGATTTGGGAACCCGTGGAATTCCCACTTACGGAAGGCAGACGTAGTGCTCTGGGCTTCTCAAGTGCAATGGAACCCTGGACCGCCAGCATCTCTCTAAATGTTCTGTTATTAGCTTCTGGGAGCTGTATTTCTTCTCCTAGTGTGAACGATCGATAAGGACCCTGTACCTCCCCTGCAGTTAAGAGCCGAGGCATTGTGGTTAAGGAAAGCTAGCTGGAAGCTGGCTTCCATTACCTCCCAATCGTTTGCCGTTGGGCAAAGGACTTGATGTTATATCTGAGCATCATTTTCCTCTGACGTGGTATGGAAAGATGATAGTGCTTACATTATCCATATGTTGTGGAAAATAAACACCACACACACACACACACACACACACGCGCGCGCGCGCGCACGTATGTGTACATTCATGTGTTTGTGTGTGTGAGTGCCTGCACATGTGTGTACTTGCATGTGTCTCTGTGTGTGATTGCCTGTCCATGTGTATATATGTGTGTGTCTGTGTGTGCGATTGCTTGCACAGGTGTGTATATGTATGTGTGTGTGATTACTTGCACAGGTGTGTATATGTATGTATTTGTGTGTGTGATTGCTTGCACAGGTGTGTATATATGTGTCTAGTGTGTGTATAAACCTTATTATAAAGTTGAACAGTTAACTACTTTATTCTTCATATCACATTACCTTTGAGTAAGCTCTTTGGGAAAAAAAATAGCCAGGAGTGCTTGAATTTGGACATATTCCTGAAATACTTACTGAGTGCTGTGGCTGTTTACGGAGGACCATGCAGCTCCAGATAGTTCCTTCTCATTGGAGCGCTTTGCTGTGGGTCTCTAGGATTGTTGTGTGCACCCTGAAAGAGACATGGTCTCACCATGCGGTGGCTGGGGCTTTCCTGAATACTCTTCAAGATTGACAGTTCTTGAATGATGATGTTCAAGCATCCTGAGTTCTGTTCACTGACAGCATACTCCACTGTAAGGCTGTGTGATGTATAGTTCTGGGCCAGGCCCTTCCCAGAATCCCTGTAGATTAGAAATCCCATGACAGCTTGGACAGTGGGGGAGACTCAGAAGAGGAGTTTTGCTCCTGGGTGGGCAGAGCAGAGGCTAATGGCCTGATCTGTCCTTGAAATACTTCCAGCAGTTCCCAGTTGCACAGGAAAGAGAAACAAGGGTGAGGATTGGCGTTGCCATGGCAGCAGCTTGCTGAATGGCTTTGGCCAGGGCCAGGTTGATCATGACATGGGGCCAGTAGCTCAGGATCTCCACACAGGGCTTGTTGGTACACTATCTGCTGTTGTGGTCTGTTTTCTTAAGGTATCCATCAATCAAGCCTGTTGTTTCTAGAACCGAAGAAAACAGTGAGGGAGAAAGATTCAGGTGAATTCAGAAGGAAGGATGAGAAACACAATGGAGTCAGAAGCAAACTGGGCTTATTGAGGTCAGGGACTGGGCTCTCCTCCAAGGATGCTAGAAACTTTCCAAGTGCTTTCCAACAAAGGTGTGTGTGTGTGCTTGCACATGTGTGTACATGAATGTGTCTCTGTGTGTGATTGCCTGCACATGTGTGTACATGAATGTGTCTCTGTGTGTGATTGCCTGTCCATGTGTGTATATGTATGTGTCTGTGTGTGTGATTGCTTGCACAGGTGTGTATATGTATGTGTGTGATTGCTTGCACAGGTGTGTATATGTATGTGTTTGTGTGTGTGATTTCTTGCACATGTGTGTATATATATGTGTCTGTGTGTATGTGTCTGTGTGTATGATTCTGTGTGTATGAGTGCCTGCCCATGTGTGTATATATATATGTGTCTGTGTGTGATTGCCTGCACATGTGCATACATGCATGTGTCTTTGTGTGAGTACCTGTACATGTGTGTACATGCCTGTGTCTGTGTGTGTGAATGTCTGCCCATGTGTGTACATGTCTGTGTCTCTGTGTGTGAGTGCCTGCATGTGTGTACATGCATGTGTCTGTCTGTGTATGTGAGTGCCTGCACATGTGCATACATTCATGTGTGTATATGTGAATGCCTGCACATGTGTGTACATGCATGTGTGTGTATGTATGTGGTGAGTGTGAGCCGTCACTTTGTCACAGGTGAAACCATGAGCAGGCTAAATCTCTCTTTGCCTTCCCTCTTTTGTTTGAGCTCGGCTGGGTTTGTCTCTCTGATCTGAAGAAGAATGTGGACTGAGCAGGTTTGATGGGAACAAGCAGGATTGCACTGTGCAGTGATGTGTAGTAACTGCTTCTGAGATAGACACCAATTCACGTTTGGTGCCAAATTTAATCCACGCTGTGTGCCACCGCTGAAATTTACTTAAAAACATGGCAAAGGGAAACAACACTGGAATTAGGAATTCCTCATTAAAAAAAAACCCATTAGATTTATTTATTTTTATTTTCTGTGTGTGGATGTCTTACCTGTGTGTTTGTACACCATGTCCTGCAGTGCCAGCCGAGGACAGAAAGGACATCTGGTCCCCTGAATCTGGAGTTATGGATGGCTATGGATGCTGGGAACTAAACCCTGGCTCTCTGTAAGAACAACCAGCCAGTGCTCCTAATCACTGAGCCACCTCTCCGGAGCCTTCTCATCTTTTTTTTTTTTTTTAAAGCTCTTTTTTTGTGGTTAGAAGTAGTGACAAGTTTAAAGAAGATGGCCCTTTCTCTGCTCCCCAATATTTATTTAGCTTCTATTTTGTACAACTAGGAGCTGAATGAACAGGTGGACATACTGTTAAAATATACTTTAAAGCATTTCTTCACGTGGCTAGTCGCCTTTGCAACTAACCTGCTTTCTTTTTCTTCACAGAGTTTGACTCACTTTTCTTAGGTTTTATTTTATTTTATTTTATTTTATTTTATTTTATTTTATTTTATTTTATTTTATTTATTTTTCTCTCCTTCAGTTACTACCAGAGCAATTAGGCTCGTTTCCACTAGGTGGCTAATGGTTGTCAGTATTGAGTCTCAATATGAGCATGAGGTATTCAGAGAGCTTGGGGTCCTGGTGCCTGAGTCCCCTCAGCTGAAAAGTGACAGTTATTAACACTCCGACGAAGTACATGAACTGAATCTCATCCGCAATGCTTGACTGATGGCTTTTTAAGGCGCAAACTTTAGCATTTGTAATTTGCCTTAAAAGCAAAGCATGATGAACTTGATAACAGAGATTTCTAGGCCCATCTTAATAATGCCAGTCCTGGTGGCAATATTGGTGGCAGTTGCAGAAGATAGATGGACAGAGACTAACTATAGTGGTGGATAACTGACAGGTCACTAGCGGTCCTTTGGCATTATGGTTGGAGGTAATAATGAAAATGTCATTTCGAGTTATTCTATCATTTATTAAGAAGATGTAAATGAAGCGCTCAACACACAGGCAAAGATTCATGGGTGTCCTTTAGCTGTTAGCGGCAGGGTCACTGTTCTCAAGCATGAGACATGGGCCACACTGCTGCTCTTTGCCCTAGGCATCTGCACAGTGTGAGGTAAGCTGTCAAAGGAATTTAGATTTGGAATGACCATGCTGCGGTCAACTCCAGGCTGCTTCATGCACACACCGTGTGAGGGACAGAGCTGTGGCATTCTGTCCGCTAAAGTGAGACATTTGAAGGTGATGCTTTCTTCGGCATCTGAAAAGTCATTGGGAGAACCTGTAGAAGTTGTGCAAACAAAACCCGGTGACTTATCAAGTACCCTGCTGTGGTGCTCTGAATAGGTTTGTCCCCCATAGATTTGAATGCTTGGCTATAGGGGGTGGCACTATTATGAGGTGTGGTCTTGTTGGAGGAAGTATGTCACTGTGTAGGTGGGCTTCGAGGTCTCCTGTGCTCAGGCTTCACCCAGTGCTGAAGATAAGTCTCCTGCCTGTCTTCAGATCAAGATGTGGAACTCTTGCCTCTTCCAGCACCAAGTCTGCCTGCACGCTGCCATGCTTCTCACCATGATGACAATAGACTGAACCTCTGAAACTATAAGCCAGCTCCAATGAAATGTTTCCTTTTATGAGAGTTGCCTTGGCCATGGTGTCTCTTCACAGCGCTAAAACTCTAACTAAGACATCAGCTATGCCGGGTGTGGTGGCACATGCTTTTAATCCCAGCACTAGGGAGGCAGAGGCAGGTGGATTTCTGAGTTCGAGACCAGCCTGGTCTACAAAGTGAGTTCCAGGACAGCCAGGGCTATACAGAGAAACCCTGTCTCGGAAAAAAAAAAAGACATCAGCTATGACTTTCAAAAATTATTAATTAGCTTATTTATTATATATGCTCACGCACCATGGTGTGCATGTGAGGGTCAGGAGATCCACATGGGCCCTGCGCACCACATAGGACGTTCGTAGAGGATCAAGTCATCAGCCTTGGGGGCCAGCACCGTTATCCACTGGACCATCTTGACAGCTCTAATGTGTGAGTTTTGCATATATTCACTTTTTATTCCTCGCACAACTCTGCAAGATTATACTCCATTTCAGTTTTAGCGATGGGATGTCAGAGGGTGGAAGTGACTTGTTAACTGTGTGTATAGTTAGTAGTCATGGTAGACTTCACATGTGGGCTGTGATTTCTGCAGTGGGGCCCTTGCTGTGTCCCAGCCAGTGTGGTGAGTGCTCCACATTGGTAGCTCTTCAGCTGGCTCCAGGTAAGTGTTTGCCACGTTTGCAGATATATTAACTTTTGGTAAGACAAGACACGTGCAGAGTGGCACTTTATGGACTCAAGCCGTGGATTCTACACGCTGTTAGCAGCCACATGATCTAAATGAGATAACTCAGAATTTAAGGCCCTGCTACAACCTTATATATTCCTTTAAAAATTCTTCAAGCTTGATAGAATTGAAACCCATAGAAGACTCATTCCCATAACCCTTTATCCGGAGTCAGCAGTTCTGAATGCACAAGGCTCTGTGACACTGCTTTATCCTTTATCCTGTGTGCACCTACAGATGTATGCCTGTGGACCTGACTTCGTTTCTGAATCTCTTCAGAGTAGTTAGAGGACACTAGGTTCATTGTATTGTTCCTCTGGACGAGGAAAGTACCAGCCTACCATAAACACAAAGACCACAGCCAAAACCTCAGCACTGATGCAGAGCAAGCTGACCCACAGCCCGTATTCAGACTTTGCTTTCTCCAAAGCCAGACTATGCTGGATAGTTTTCCATCAACTTGACAGAAGCTAGCGTTATCTGAGAGGAGGGAACCTTAACAGAAAACACCTCCAGAAGATCAGGCTGTAGATAAGCCTATATAGAGAGCGTTTGCTCAATTAATGATCAATGGGGGAGGACTCAGCCCATTGTGGGTGATGCTATCCCAGGTCTGGTGGTTGTAGGTTCTGTAAGAAAGCAGGTTGTGCAAGTCATAGGGAGCAAGCCAATAAGTAGCATCCCTCTATGGCTTCTGCAGCAGCTCCTGCCTCCAAGTTCCTGCCCTGTGTGAGTTCCTGTCCTGACTTCCTCTAATGATGAACAGCAATGTGGAAAGTGTAAGCTGAATAAAACCTTTCTTCCCCAACTTGCTTTTTGGTCATCATAACAATAGAAACCCTACATAAGACATGGTCCATGCAGTCTACTGGTTTTGTCATGAGGATCTATTATGGGATAGTTTTTCAGGCTTTAGTATATGTGTTCTTTTCCCTGGCTTTACTTCATAGAATATCTTTAGGTTTGTCTTGTATTTCCTTATAATTAGACTCAGTATCCCCCATGTTTTCTACAGAGAGCTATTTTCCTTTATAATTATGAAGTAATTCATGATGGAATATTTTAAGATTTTACACATAGTTTTGCTCCACGGGGGGGGGGGCATGGATGAGAAATATTCATTCAATTGAAACCAGTCCCCAGTTGGTGGCTGTGGTGGTGGTTTGAATATGCTTGGCCAATGGGAAGCAGGACTATTAGAAGGCATGGCCTTGCTGGAGTGGGTGTGGCCTTGTGGGAAGAAGTGAGTCACTATGGGAATGGGTTTGAGGTCCTATGCTTAATCTCCACTTAGGGTGGAAGAGACCCTCCTCCTGGCTGCCTCCAAAAGCCAGTCTCCTTATGGCTACCTTTGAATCAAGATGTAGAACTCTCAGGGCCTCCAGCACCATGTCTGCCTGCACAGCTGCCATACTTCCTGCCATGATGGCCAGCCCTGATTAAATATTATCCTCTATAAAAGCTGCCTTGGTCATGGTGTCTCTTTACGGCAACAAAACCCTAACTGAGGCGGTGACACTGTTTGCGTCGGTTAGATAACGTTGGGGAGGTGGTGTCTTGTAGGAGGAAGTACATCACTGGGGCCAGCTTTGAGACTGTATAACCTCGCCTCATTTCCCGTTTGCTCTGTCTATGTTTGCTGTTGACGATGTGATTTCTCAGCTTTCTGATCTGATTGGCTGCTGCCAGGCCTTCCTGACATTATAAACTCTTTCTCAGGAACACTATGTCCAATGAACTTCTTCCATAAGTTGGCTTTGGCTATAGGGTTTTGTCATAGCCACAGAGAAGGAACTAATACACTCCTCATGAGACATCACACACCAGTCTAGTCACTGATGACTGTATAATGCTCACCCTGTTGTTCTTCAGCAAGGAAATGCTTCCCTTGTTTCCTTAATTTATAGTTCACTACCAACATTTTAAAAAATTTTAATGTGTACCTTGTCCTGCCTTTGGTCAGTGGAAACAGCTCCTATATCTTTTTGGTACAGCCCATCTTTCCCCTTCCCTTCCATTCCCTTCTCTTCTTTTCTTTATTTCCTACCAATTTTATGCTTTGTGGTACAAGATATTCCAGGCTTAGCTAGTTGTTTCCATTGTCCCAACCTTGAAATTTGTCCTTTGTTCCCAAAGAGTTTAATTTTTTCTTTTGTAGAGAAACTAAACTCTCACAGAAATTGGTCTCACAGAATGTGATTCTGTGAACAGCTCTGTTCACACACACAACACACACACAGACACACACATCACACCACACAAACAGCACACAAATACCCCCTCACCGCCCCCTCCCGCCCACACACTGTATATGCTCATACACATGTTATCATTTTTATTGTGTAGGTCTGTATGGTTACCCATAAAACTTAATGCTCACTCCTGTATTTAAATAAAACTACTTAGGAGGAATATTAAGCCCATTATAGTAAGATGATTGTCTGTGAATGACTGGAATCCTATTGGCTTTAAGCTAAAAACTCTCAGATGGCTTGGGATTAAGTTTTATAAGACCCAGTAAAACTGATTGCAGAAATGAATTACAGTGTCACCATTATGTTAGCAATTATGGTTCAGTTTCCTTAAAGTCCCATCCCCTCATCCTTTGTGTTACCCTCATTCCCACATTCAGCAATATCTATGTATCCTCAGATACTTTCTCAGCAGGCCATGCGCCTACTTGACTCGAGCTTCCTGGGTTCCAGGATCCCCCTCTTTGTTCTATCTATCTATCTATCTATCTATCTATCTATCTATCTATCTATCTATGTATCTATCTATTTTTAAAAATTTATTTATTTATTCTTATTTATATGAGTACACTGTAGCTGTCTTCAGACACACCTGAAGGGGACATCAGATCCCATTACAGATGGTTGTGAGCCACCATGCGGTTGCTGGGAATTGAACTCAGGTCCTCTGGAAGAGCAGTCAGTGCTCTTAACCGCTGAGCCACCTCTCCAGCCCCATGTATCTCTGTCTGTCTGTCTGTCTGTATCTATGCATCTATCTATGTATCTATCTATGTATCTACCTATGTATCTATGTATCTACCACTACCTATCTATGTATCTATCTATCTATGTATCTATGTATCTATCTACCTATGTATCTATGTATCTATGTATCTATCTATCTATCTATCTATCTATCTATCTATCTATCTATCTATGTACTATCTATCTATCTATCTATCTATCTGCTTAGGATAGCCCTGCCTCTACTAACACAAAGGCCTTTCCTGCATTAATATAGTTAATTTCAGCTCACATGGTTAGGTGGTTTTGGTTTCCTCCGTGGGTGACTGGGAGGTTGAGTCCGGGCTGGCTGGTCCTATTGGTAGACAGCCTGAGGAGTCCCTTGTGACTCTCATTCAGCCTTGCTGCTGTCTTGAAAGTCTTGGTACCATTTGAACAATGGGCCCCTAATCTCATTTTACTCCAAATGGGTTTGGAAACTGTAGGTCTGGGTTATGGAATTACCATCTTACTTGGGACTTTGGACAGTCACAGGTGGACTGTGGTCCTTTCTTGGGCAGTCAGGATGGAGTCTGTAAGGGAAAAATGGAGTCTGAGCTGGAAAATGTGCCTGCCCTTCTCAGCTGGAGTAGACTACTCTCTGGGAGCTGCTGTGTGTGCCAGTGGAGGGGAGGGGGCTCGTGGAGTTAGCAAGAGGTGACAGGGGGATGCCTCCTTGCATGTGAGGGTGTCTTTGGACTCCTGCTCCTTCTGTCTGTGGTGGCAGCATCTAGATTCTGCTTCAGTTGTCTTTGCTGCGTGCTACGTGCAAAAATGCCTTGGTAGTCACATAAAGCTGAGAAACGTGTGAAGGAAATGAAAATATTTCTTCTTCTAGGCTAGAAGGTTCTCCAGAGATTGAATTGATGAGTAGTGTTCCCACAAAATAGAATAGACTCTCATATACAGCTTCCTGCAGCTCCTACTCCAGGGGAACATGGGGTCTTTGGGTCACAGAGTGAGAACACAGCTTGGTTAACAGACAGTGGCTCCAGGTGCCCAGCAGAGATGGTTCCCCCAGCAGCTTTGAGAACTGGATGTGTGGATTATTTGGCAGAGGATAAAGGGAGGTTTGCTGACATCTAGTTATAGAGCTAAGGCATCAGTATGTACCTGGTCTGGCCCTAAATGCCTTCCGGGTGTTATTCTCTTCTTTCTCTCAGTGTGAGTGTCTTTGCCTCATACTTTAGTCCAGTTTAATGGACCGTATACATATTAGTTTATATATATACACACATATATATGACATATACACATTAGTCTATACATATGCATATATATATTAGTCATATATATATGAGAGATTACATACGTGTTAGAGCATGAATACACGCGAGGAAGCTCTGTACTGCACGGATGAGCAAAAGCACATGTCACTGAATGAACACATTCACTGGGCAGAGTCAGAGTCCCTGTCTCCTAGGGGATCTCTGTGTTTGACTTGCTCTGCACATCCCATTACACCAACCCTGGCTGAGAGCTTGAAACAACTGGCTTTGTGGTTGCAAATGAGCTGGAAAATGTGCCTGCCCTTCTCAGCTGGAGTGGACTACACTCAGGGAGCTGCTGTGTGTGCCAGTGGAGGGGAGGGGGTTCCTGGAGTTAGCAAGAGGTGACAGGGGGATGCCTTCTTGCATGTGAGGATGTCTTTGGATTCCTGCTCCTTCTGCTGTCTGTCACTCACCAAATGGTAGGACATGGTTTGTGCCACCATGCCTAGCTTATGCAGTGCTAGGGTTCAAGCCCAGGTGAGTTCTCTAGCAACTGAACTATACCCCTAGCCCTGATCTTGGTTCTCAATTCTGGCTCAATCACATGGGAAAAATTTAAAAAGAACAGGGCAATAGTCACCTAATCCCAGTCTTGGTACTGATAGCTCTTCCACACCCTAAACCCTTGCATACCCACTGTCTGGTCTTTCTTGGGTGTTGATTCAGTTGCTGCTATGGTTTGATGCTAAGAACCTGAATTTCCCACAAAGACCTTCAGAAATGGTTGCAGAAAGCAGAGAGCCAAATGTTGGAGAAGCAATAGGGTAGACCAGATTAAGAAAAGTATGGAAAGGGTCTCAAAGTCACAATGTCTGAATGAGCAGTGTCAGCTAGTGATGTCACATGACAGCTTCGTGTCTGTTTCCCACCTCAGCAGTTTCTCCATCATACAGTTTTGTGGTAGGGAAAGGACCTGCCCATCACCCACTATACTGTTGTGTTCCTGATTGTTTTAAATTACATTTTTATGTCACTGCTGCTGACTTGAACTGTTTTCATGCTATCTTTAGAGGACAACAGAGTTCATACAGCAGGCGGATGCCTCCTTCTCATGTCCCCCTGAAGCTCCCTTTCAGAAATTTAAAAGGTCGCTTCAGTGACCTCCGCAATTATAAAGTTTCCCCTTTGTGACTACTTGGCTTCCCTGTCATGCCAATCAGTTATACACCATTTCATGTTTTCCAAGCTTTACTATACAAAATAACTGATTTTCCACAAGGACTCCTTCCACCTCTCCTGTTTAGGTCCCTAGCATTAAAATTTTACTCTACTTGCTGTGAACACATGGTTTATTCCATTCTTTGTCCCTTTCTATCCTTAAACCCATTTAAACACTTGACCTATCCTATAGCAAATCTCTGGTGGATCTGGTGACACACATTTGTAATCACAACCCTTGGGAAGCTGAGGCAGGAGGAGCCTGTGTCTAAGGAAACCTGGGTTGTGCTGTAAGATTCAGTCGCAAATGAAGTAACACTCAAGGGAACAGGCAGGCATCAACCAGTACAGTTCTTCCTAAGCAGAGTGAAGTGTTTGCTTGCAGCTACTTTCCCACCTTGATTTAATAGTTTGATACAAAGAAACACACATTCTAGATATATATTTACCATCTCAGAGGACAGCAAACTGTGGTATAATGCCATACCTGTTTGCATAGAACTTTATTAGCACACAGATGGTCCTCTGGTGTGCTAGGACTTGTTTCTTTAGAGTGGTACCTCTCTGTTATCTTTTTTTTTTTTTTTTTTGGCTAGAATACCGTTTTGAGAGTCATTCTTCTCCTTGCTTTTAAGGACCGATTTTCATTCATTGCAAAGTACTATTCCTTTATGTGGAGATGAGACAATTCGCCCGCTAGCTTCCTTCTAAAGTTAAGGACATTTCCATTTTTAGGTTAGGCTAAGTAAAAGTGGATATTCTAGTCGCAGGCTTTCTATAGGCACACACTTTGGTCCTTTGACAGGGAACAAGGTACAGAACTGCTGCTGGCATGCAGGCCATGTCTGACCCACATCCTTGCTGACTTTAGGGGTTGTCGGTCTCTATTGTTTTCACACTGTGTATAATTATGCAGGGAGCTTTGTTATGATTATAATGGCCATTTCCTTGGCGATCACTGAAAAGTACACGCTTTTGTCGACTTATCAATCATCCGTGCGTCTTCTCCATCGATGAACCTTTCTAATATATTGCTCCTATTTTATTAGATTCTCTTATTGCTGTTTTAGGAGTCATTTTCATACCTTGTATTTTAATGCTTTATTAAATATATTTTTCAAATGTGTTCCCAAGAATGTGCCTTACCTGCTCCGTAAGAGTTTGTTTGTTTATTTGTTCATTTAACACATCCTGGGTAAGGAAGCAAAACAAGCATTAGTCCTGGAAGGCTGTAAAATGCTGATCTGGGGGTTGTGATGTAAGACTGAAACCTGCAGAAAGAGGCAGTCACCGAACTGGGGTGCAGGAGGATTGAGTCTGGGAAATAGACTGCAAACTTTGGGGGTTTCCTGTAGATTCCTTCGATGAGGCCAAGAGATAGACACTAGCCAGGTAGTTTTAGGGTAGGGGACCCCAAACATAAATGTTTCCCTGAGATAAAAGCCCATAAAATGTCTCTAATCCTGCCAACAGATTTGTCCTTATCCAAGCCCAGGAAAACACCAGAAATGTTCAGGGCTTTTAGCTTTTCGTTTTGTTCTGGTGAGAGGCCGGGGATAAAGAAGGAAAACCTGTCTTCCCGTTATCTCTCTTCTGCTGAATAACCACCCCTGTTGGAGTCAAGACCATGACCAAAACTGAGAGGAGGAACCTGATACTGTGTGGTTGGGCCAGATTGCCTCTGTCCTCCCTTCCATATGCCACATACTGGTTTCAGCCCTAACAGGAGCTTCTACGCTACCAGTGTGCTGATAGCCCACGTTCTGGGACCCGTCCTGCCACACAGGAACTTTGCTTTCTTCCTCGTAAGCTCCTACCTACGAGCGAATAATAACTCTCTTTTTCTAAACAAATTGTCAGGCATCTGAGAATCTGTTCTTCAAATTCAGGATGTTTTGTGTAACTGGGAACTTTCCGCATCCCAAGACCTAGTTTAAAGTCCACCTGAGGTGAGTGAGGTCTCCTGAACTCCTTAGCACACATTTTCCGATTTGAATTTCTCAACATCTCTATGATGTAGATCATATCCCTAAAATCACAGCTCTGGGTATTTTAATAAGTTGAACTAGCTGGGCAGTGGTGGCACACACCTTTAATCTCAGCACTGGAAAAGCAGAGGCAGGTGGATCTCTGTGAGTTTGAAGCTGGAATGGTCTACAGAGTGAGTTCCAGGACAACCAAGGCTTCGTAAAGCCTGACTCAGAAAAAAAAAAGTTGAATTTAAGTACTCTGGCCCTAAACACTCCCCCCCCCCCCCCCCCGCTGTTCAGCATCTTTGTGATCTAACTATTTCCCCTGCAGGGGGCTGAATGGTTGAGTGGGTTTCCTGGAAACCTAGTAGTGAACTAAGGCTCCTTAGCCTGGACAGCACCAAGCTCATTGTCTTTGTCTCCTCTGAGTAACTATTTCTAATAACACAATAATGTCTGCCTGACTGTTAGCATAGGTTAGCTATGAGTGTTAGCAGGTTGATCTGCTTTGAAATTCACAAGTACAGATTTCTAATAGTGTTCGGGTCGATTGGGTTTTGGACTGGAATCTCCTACCATCCGCATTCTGCTTCTCAGACCTTTGATCTTGGGCTGTGACTGACTCTCTTGGGCTCCAACTTGCTAATAGCAGACTTTGAGGCTCCCCAACCTTCAGGACTTTTAATAAAGCCCTGTCTTGCTCATTACTCCTGTGGAGTGCCCTAATACCTGGCATGCATCAGACTATTTTGTCTGTCATCATATTTATAAACCATATTTTATCTATTGAGTGACATGTGAGTTATTTCTGCCTTTTGTCTATCAGATAAAATTCTGCTTATGTACATAGGTGTCCATGTGTCTGTTGGGTTCCCTGCTTTGACACTTTAGAGTGTCCATCACCAGTGGAGTTTCTGGATCATATGATAATTCAGTGTTCATTTTAAATGAGGAACTGTCAAACCGTTCTCTGCCGTGGTCATTATTCTCTTTGATACTATAATTACCTTCTTACATTTGGCCAGTGGGTGTCAGGCTATTTTGGACTGTAATTTATAAATAATTATCAGTGGCTGCAATGATTAATTTTATTGTCAACTTCCCTGGGAAAAAGGATGCCTAGATAGCTGGCAAAGTCCTCAGATTGGAAGCATCTATGAGGGTGTTTTCAGAAGAGATTAGCATCCTAATTGGTAGATTGGGTAACAAAGGTTGCTCTCTGCTCTGTATGTGGGCATCATCTGTCTGTTTAGGGCTTCATAGAACAACAGAGCAGCAAGAAAACCTGTTTTATCTTCTTGAGGTGTGATACAGATCTTCTTTTGCCCAGGGACATTGAAGCTCCTGGTTCTGGGGCCTTTGAATTCCAGACAACGGCCATCCTCCCTATTCTCAGGTCTTTGGACTTGCCTGAGCATGCAGGCAAGGGCTCTCTTGGTTCTGAAGCCTTGGTACTCAAGTTGAACTATAACTGGTTTCCAGTTCTGCTTATAGATTCAGTGTCATAACACTATATAGATATAGTGTTATGTAATAACACTTCTAGTCTCAAAAATTGTGAGAGTCAATTTCTAAAAGAAATCCCTCTTGAAAGGGACCCATCTCAAGGGAAGGCTCCAGGCCTGATTCTATTACTGATGCTATGGTGTACTTACGGAAGAGCCTTGCATGGCTGTCCTCTGAGAGGCTTAACAAGCAGCTGACTGAGACAGACACAGATACTTACACCCAAACTTACTCCCAACCAATGGACAGAAGCTGGTGACCCCTGTGGTGGTTGAATTAGGGAAAGGCTGGAAGAAGCTGAGGAGGAGGGTGACCCTATAGGAAGATCAGCAGTCTCAACTAACCTGGATCCCCGAGATCTCTCAGACACTGATCCACCAACCAGGTGGCATATACCGGTGGGTCAGAGGCTCCTGGCACACATACAGCAGAGAAGTGCCTGGTCTGGCCTCAGTGAGAGAAGATGCACCTAACCCTTGAGAGACTTGAGTTCCCAGGGAGTGGGGAGGCCTGGTGGGGTAGGGGTGGGGTGGGGACATCTTCTTGGAGATGAGGGAAGAGGAATGGGATGAGGAACTGTTGGAGGGCAGACCGGGAAGGGGATAATGAATGGAGTGTAAAAAATATTAAAGATAAAAAAATTCCCTCTTGATCTAGTTCTGCCTGTATGTATTCTATCCGTTTCATTTCTCTAGCTAACACTAATTCAGTGACGAAAACATTGGGAAAGGTAGTTTCTGTAAGCCTGGATGTGTCCTGGGTCAGCCTTTGTCAGCCACCAACTGGAGTAAGCAAAGTGCCAAGGCGAATGTGTTTGTACATTTCTCAGTGGGGAGACTAGGGTAGCTTTCAGTGAGGCATCATGAAAGCCTTGTAGACTTTAGCACTAGGTACTGAGATTCAGATTCCTGCCTCCTATCTATGAAAAAGTCAGCAAGAAGAGTCACCTTGTCAGGCTTTGTCTCCTGCTAGCGTGTGAAGTTACCTGGAACAAAGAGAGCAACTATGTTCTTTGACAGCCTTGTGCAAAGCATGGGGCTAGGAATGTAATAATGAGTAATAGTCATTGCTGCGGCTCCCTTTCTCCCATCGCCCTTCCTTGGTGTAGCCTTCCAATCTCTTTCTGTTAGGATTTTTCCCATGAGTCTAGAAACATTTCTCTTCTCTTCTCTTCTCTTCTCTTCTCTTCTCTTCTCTTCTCTTCTCTTCTCTTCTCTTCTCTTCTCTTCTCCCCTCCCCTCCCCTCCCCTCCCCTCCCCTCCCCTTCCCTCCCCTCCCCTCCCCTCTCCTCTTCTCCCCTCTCCTCTTCTCCCCTCTCCCCCTCCCCCTCCCCTTCTTCTTCTTCTTCTTCTTCTTCTTCTTCTTCTTCTTCTTCTTCTTCTTCTTCTTCTTCTTCTTCTTCTTCTTCTTCTTCTTCTTCTTCTTCCTTCTTCTTCCTTCTTCTTCTTCTTCCTTCTTTCTTCTCTTTCTTCTTTCTTCTTTCTTCTTTCTTCTTTAATTTGGGTTTCTCTGAATAGCCCTGGTTGTCCTGGAACTCACTCTGTAGACCAGGCTGGTCTTGAACTCAGAAATCTGCCTGCCTCTGCCTTCCAAGTGCTGGGATTAAAGACGTGCGCCACCACTGCTCGGCTAGAAGCCTTTCTAATATCCTTACTTGCTATAGTCTCTCATCCAACAGTTAGACTGATTTCTGTTGTTCATAGTCAAGAATCAAATGAGTTCAGCTGAGGATGATATTAGAAAATCTTGTATGAATGCTAATACACATACAAAAAATCTTTTAATTACAGCATAGTAGAGTTTTCATATTCTGATTCTTATATATTAACAAGTAATTCCCTCTTAGGGGGTCTTTGTTATCTGGGGTATCCCCAGGCCTGATAATGCCGAATAACCTGGCTTTATTTTGCTATATGGATTGTAGGTACAAATGTGGGACCCCCTTGAGGCCTGTACCCCGAGAGCTGTTGAAAACCTTCTTTCTTGTTTCTAGGGAGCATCTTCTAGAGAAAAAGAATCTGAAGTTGTTTTTCTTTGGGTAAGAGGAAGGCAATTTAATAAAGCCAAACCTTTCAGAAATCATTCATGTTAGCTACTTATGGATATAAAGGTGTATTATATACTCAAATGTATTCAGAAGGAAACCTGTTGATATAGATTGAGGCACACATAAATGGAAAATTGCAGGAATTAAGAAACAAATAAAGTTTAAATTGTACATTGTTCACAGTGGAATGGCAGATTGCAGGCCTGCCCCTTTTCATCTTTCCCAGGGTGCAAGTCCTTCTTAACGTGCCCAGCAGTTCTGTGTTCAGTAGGCACCTGGTATCGCAGTGCAAAAACAGCAATGGCAGCAGCTCAGATGCACCCAAGGAAGCCATAAAGCGATTCTCTCAAGAGAAAAGATAGAAGCACAATAAAATGCTTTCAGAGAGAGAAAAATATTACAGTTACACAACTTCTTTTATTAGAGCATGTTGTTATAATTTTCTATTTTCTTATTTGTTATTTCTAATATCTTTTTATGCCTATTATACTAGTTAGTGTTGTGGGTATAAATATATAAGAAATCCATGATATATATGATAAGCACTATGTGGGTTTTGACATCTGTTGTGCATTTTGACTTTTGTCTCCTATGGACAAGGCCTTATAAATTCACATGGACATAGGAACACATTGGCTTCTGTCTCTTATGGATAAGGAGTTACAAATTCACATGGATACAGGGAGGTAGTTTACTTATTTCTTTGATCATATGTACTGGTTGGTTTTGTGTCAACTTGACACAGGCTGGAGTTATCACAGAGAAAGGAGCCTCCCTTGAGGAAATGCCTCCATGAGATCCAGCTGTAAGGCATTTTCTCAATTAGTGATCAAGGAGGAAGGGCTCCTTGTGGGTGGTGCCATTCCTGGGCTGGTAGTCTTGAGTTCTATAAGAGAGCAAGCTGAGCAAGTCAGGAGAAGCAAGCCAGTAACATCTCTCCATGGCCTCTGCATCAGCTCCTGCTTCCTGACCTGCTCAGTTCCAGTCCTGACTTCCTTTGGTGATGAACTGCAACATGGAAGTGTAAGCTGAATAAACCCTTTCCTCCCCAACTTGCTTCTTGATCATGATGTTTGTGCAGGGATAGAAACCCTGACTAAGACACCACATTAGTGAATTCTTTAGGTGTCTAGGAGTAGTGTTTTCAATGCTGAGTCTATGGACTTTGCCTCTTATGAGACGTCAGGACTTTGAGGGACATTCTATTATACAAATTAAAATAAAACCAATGTACAGCCATTTTAAAAAGACTTAGAAAGTTTTTCTAATGTCTGAAAAGACTGAAATCCCTTATAAGGATATAGTTTTTAAAGATAAAAATTGCTTATGGTTTTGTGGAAATTTTATTTTGATGGAAAGTTTCTTTAGTACTTTTAGCAGTAGCTGAAGATGAAAATAACTTAAAAATTGAATACATTGAAATATGTAAAAATATAAATAATATTATACATGCTTTCTTTAAATATTTTTTAATTTCAGACATAATTTACTTTTAGTGCAACTGTCTAGACAGTTAATATAAAATGTACAACATAATATAAAAATATATACATACCTAGATGCATATATATATATATATAAATACATACATGTACATATATATATTTTAACCAATATTATTTGGAAAATATATATTTGGTTGCATAAAACAGTGCTTACAAATTTAAAGGTATTTCAAAGGTTTCCCCTACCCCAAGCTTGCAGAGCGGATCCACCAGGAAGCAGCGTCGGACTCATTCCAATCCCTCCCCGCTCCCCGGAGGTACAAGCATCCTTGGAGAAGAAACAAGATGAGAGAGGATTCATGACTGTGTTTTCTAATGGATATTTTATTCAACAAATTCATCCTGTTTTATTAGCAGAGCACGGTGCTAATGATGCACTAATGATAGAGGCATGAATGTTTTATTGTGTGTCTAGTTCATCCCCTACAAGAAGCCCATTCCATGCACCGTCTCATCCTGTCCTTCTGCAGGTCTGACTATGCATGGCTTCTTCTTAGGCATTATGTTGTTGTTGTTATTATTAATAATAATAACCATTATTATTACTATATTACTTGCCATGCAAAATATGAAAGAGGGACAATGGAGTTTTGTGGCCACTCATTTTGGGAGCTGGAGAAGGGGATTCCACCAGAGGCAGCCTGACTCCAAGCCTAAATCCTTGGTTATTCAGGCACATGCCAGTTGCTTCATTTCACCACACCAAACACTTGGTGATAGTGATGCTTTGGCAGGAAGTGGAGGAAGGCTTGGGTGCACGTGGTATGTTAGGAGACAAACGCTGGCAGCTGTGAGTACTGTTGCCTCTTTTAAATAGCTTCCTTGGGGTTGGGGCCCGAGTCACGCTGGCTGTCCTTTGGGTTGGAAGGTGATGTGATCTGGTGCTCAGAAGAGCATTGATTGCCACAGTGCCCCCATCTCCCAGCTTACCACCGTCAGGAAGTTCCAAAGGCACAAGTTTTACGACTTATGGTTTTAGAGGGTGTAGCAGGACTCTTAAAAAACCAAACCAAACCAATCCAAATCAAACAAAACAAAAAAACCCTTACTGGCTGTATTGCAAAGTCTTCCATTTAGGGCTTCCATGAGAAATATCCCCAGGGTAACACAGTGTTTGTTTAAATCATTTATAGCTACACTTTAGAAGGCATTGCCAAGTAGAGATGGTATCTACTTCAGTCACCATCAAGATTTATTCTTCTGTGAAATTGCAAATACGTATCGATTAGGATGAGGCGTAATTCGTCTTAACATTTTAAGGGCTGTGCTTGCAAACCTGTAGCAATCCCCTATTGAATACCTCATCGGATTGTTGCGTCTCTGTCTGACTTTCTAGACTGGCAATGCTTCCTGATGTTCACCCTTTCCTGTCTTCACTCACCCGGATACGCAGCACATTCTCCATCAGTGATCTCCTTGCCATCCCAACCTACCCACCCTTTTGGCTCGACCTGGCTCATTCTGAGTCTCCCCTCCCCAGGACAGCCAATTCCAGCTTAGTACCACTATTCTTGAATCCTCTTGCTGGTGCTCTCTGGTTAAGAAGGCAGACCCCACATTTAGATACACCTGTGCTCACATCCTGTCTTAGCTATTGTCTGGCAATTTGTTCTTACCTTTCATAGTTACTTTTTGCCAGTGAAAAGAGAGTAGTGAGGCCCTTCATGTTATTCAACTTCTATCCTGGTCAGCTGAGACCCTAGCCCCACCCAGAGTGTGTCTGATAAAAGTCTGTTTTTACAGGAAGCCCAATGAACATATCAACTGGGCCTAATATCGCTGGCAATTAGGAAACTACAAATTGAGGAAACCTGCAAATTCTTTTCAGGTATGTTCAGGTGGTTCAGAAACCAACATAGCTACAATTAAAAGGCTGTTATTACCAGTTATTGGCAAGTATTTAGTGAACACATCTCTTGTGGGTACACAGTTTGGGAAAGCCACTTGAAGAACTGATAGTATCTGCTGAAACTATATATATTATACACACACACACACACACACACACATATGCCCCACAGAAATAGTCCTCCCATCCACAAAAAGACACATGTGTTCACATCAGCTTGCTCATGTTTGTTCAGACGGCAGACGATGTCACAGAGTAAAATAGAGGCTGGGGGGATGGCTCAGCAGTTAGAAACACTTGTCCTATTGTAGAGGCTTCAGATTTGATTCCCAGCACCCATAAGGGGCAGCTCTAGTTTCAGGAGATCTGATACCCTCTTCTGGAATATACAGGTACCCGCACATGTGTGGTTCACACATACACATTCAAGCAGACACATACACATAAGCTTTAAAAAATTCTTTTAGGAGTGAAATACTGTTTGGTGTCATTTCAATGGAGTTAGTTAAGTTACAGCCAAAGATAACGTGTTATAGGAGACAGTAGAGAGGTGGCGGTGTGTGGGACAGTACTGAATGCGAGAACATTGCAGCGGTCTGGAACTGTTTTGACTGTATAGTTGTTTTATGGGTATATATGGCCTGGATAAAAAATTTACTGGGCAGCATGATTAAAATTTGTTCGTGTTATAGTGTACGTATATTATATGTCAGTAAATATATTAAGAAACAGAGCATCAGAAATTTTCTATTCACCAAACCTATGGAATAACAGAACGTTACCGAAGGGAAAATCAGGTAGCTAGAGTTGCAAAATAAATGACTTAGTTTTAGATGCATAGCATCAGTTTTTATTCGTTTCTATTTTGGACATGACATCTGTCATAGTTAGCTTCAGATGTCAACTTGGCACACCTGGGAAGAGGATTCTCAAGTAAGGAATTCCACAGATCAAGTTGGCTAGTGGCGATGCCTGCGGGACATTTTCTTGCTAATTGCTAATTGTAGGGGTGGGGGCGCAGCCCACTGTGATGTGCTGTTTCCAGGCTAGTGAGTGTGAACTATATAAGAAAGTCTGGTGAACAAGCCAGAGGAAGCCTGATCCTCTGTGGTCTCACTTCAGTTCCTACATCTGAGTTCCTGCCTTAACATCTCTTGGTGACAAACAGATCTATAACTTGCAAGCAGAGTGAGCTCTTTCTCCACCCAGGCTCTTTTTGATCATAGTGTTTATCACAACAATGAAATCCAGGCTAGGACAACATCAGTGGTATGTATATATGTATGTATGTATGTATGTATTTACATCCCAAATGCTGCCCCCTCCTTGTACCCCCTCCCAGAGACCCTTCCCTTTCTCTTCTGAGAGGGTGGTGCCCCCAGATTTCCCCCCACCCTAGCACATCAGGTCTCTGACAGAATAGGTGCATACTCTCTCACTGAGGCCAGACAAGGCAGTCCTGTTGGGGAACAGATACCACAGTCAGGCTACAATGTGCAGAGGGACAGAAAGACTCTGGAACATTCCGTTCTAAAAGGGATGTCTCCGTCATCTCCCTCCCCTCAGATTCAGGAGGAGGAAGAAAAAGCCTAAGAGTCAGAGAAGATGGAGGACACCCAGGAAATAAGGCCTTCTCAACACAGAAGGAATGACACACAGATGCTCACGGGGCCTGGGGCAGCACGCACAAGGCCTGCAAGGTCTGCACCTCATGGTCTCCTAGAGCTAAAGGGAGAAGACATGTCCCGTTCCCTAACCCAGAAGCTATCTCCGACTGATACTCACTTGCAAATGGAAAATTAATTTTTTCCAAGGAAGTCTCACTGGAGAAAGAAACTGCTCTTAAGGGCAGGTTCCATGTCCAGTATTAGAGGACCAACATAAAACAAACTCAAAGGTGTCTTTGGCTTGTAACATTGAGTCAGAGTATATTTAAAACAAAACAAAACAAAACAAAACAAAACAAAACAAAACAAAAGTATAGGTCCTTCCTGTATGTTTTATGGCTTTCAGATTTGTGTTTTTAATGGAATTCTCATATGTGAATGTATGTCTCTGCACCTGTATTTCTTTGTGTTTTTTTTTCCTTTGACTCTTTTTCTTCCATTTGCTTGTTTTGTCCTATTCTGATTTGTTGGTTTTAATTTATCTTCTTGTATTTTATTATCATCCCTTAGATGCATGTTTGTTTTTCTAATCAGAGACAGGAAAGGTGTAGATCCAGATGGGAGGGGAGGTGTCGGGGGATTGGGAAGATTAAGAAAGAGGAAACCATAATCACAATATATTGTAAGGGGAAAAAAATCTATTTCCAATAAAAGAGAAAAAAAATGACATACTTTGGAATCAGGTTCTATTTATTTAATCTCCAGATACCTTCCCCGTGCATCCATCTGCTCATTTACATGAGCTGGAGACCAGGGATAAGCTCGGATTCCTTCACAGCCATCTTGGACCAAGTTATTTTGGAAGCCCATTCAAAAAACCACAGGTAGGACAAACTCCTGAACTAAATGCCAGGAAAAGCTGTTCTTAGATCTGTTCATTCCACTTTAGTCCAGTATGCTCAAGCTTGTTGGTTCCTGAGTACTGGAGGTGTAAGCATGAATATTAATAGCACCCAAAGAGGCCACTCGGTGGGGGATTGTGACAGCAGGAGCCCATCCCCACTCACTCCTTTAACGAGGGGAATTTTCACGTCTAGTCGCACTGAGAATATTTTAACAGAGAAACAAAACACAACTATTTCTCGGAGGCACAAGTCAGTTCACCAGGGACTGCTTTGGGAGAATCAGAGCCTCCGCGCATCTGCAACAGGACTGTCTAATGGGTAAAGCGGGCTTTCCTTTCAACTGAGAAGTAAGTAGGGAGGCAGAGCTTTCTTTGCGCTCCTGAGGGAAAGGAATCGCTTTGCCTGGCACTTCTGTGGGCTTTCTAATTCCCTGATTTACTGCAGCGTGGAAGCAGCCTTCTCGGGGCCCGGAGCCACTGTTCCATTAGCATGTTCTGAGCATTATTGCTAAGCAACAATTAGCAGTGTGAATCCTGCCTTCTGTGATTTCAGTTCGGGTTCCGCACACGGGCTTTGCTTTCATCCCCGCCACTCCGCAGCCTTCACCGCAGTTCAGTTAGAGCTGCCGTGGGTGGGAGAACCCGGGAGAAGAGACAGACGAGGCAGCAGCGGGTATTCCAGCTTTCAGGGGATGGTTTTGAAATGTTACTTAGGAAAGAACTGCCTCTAATTAGATCCCAACAATATGAAAGAAGTGCTAAAGGTTGGCGATAAGCTCAAAGTAATTCGATTTGGCCTTGAGGGGCGGCTGATAACTGTGGGATAATTGCAAAAATCCTGATAGAAAACCCAAGATCCACCCGAAGAGGGGGAAAAGAAAACTTTTGCCGGAAAAATTTCTCATGATAATATTGAAAGGAAATGCTTTTCGCTTAATCTCATACGATGCGAAAAATTCTTTCCTTTGAGTTATAGGCTATTGTGAAGACTTAATGGGAACAGGAGATCTGGAAGAAATAAGTAAACAAGCAGAGGAAAGCAAGAAAAATGGCAGACCACTAAAGGAGCATTGAGCAACCTGGGATGATCAGAGATGACGAATGACCACAGCCTAGTTTAATGCTGCTTTTATGAAGATCGTTTTCTTGAAATTTACTGATTAGTGAAGTAAAGTCGTTAACGTTTAAGAACCTGGTAAACACAAAAGCAGAGTTAGTCTTTCATGTTTATAAGGACATGTCTTCAAACTTGACTGTGTCCTGTTGAAGAAGGAAGGAACAAATGAAGAAAGGATTCTATGTTCCAACACTACAAAGGAACTAGGACCTGGTTTCTCGCCTCTGCTTAGAGTCTTGAAGGAAGATCCGGGAGGCGCTCACTGAGAGGAGCCATAAGGAAGAGGGACAGTAGGGTCTCTTTGGATTCCTTGTTACAGTTCTTAGAAGAACACACACACACACACACACACACACACACACACACACACACACGGGGCTGGAGTCCCAGCTCAGCAGTGTCAGTGCTTACAGCTCTTACAAAAGACCCAAGTCTGGTTCCAAGCATTCCCAAGCCGGCTCACAACCATCTGTAATTCTAGTTACAGAGGATGCGATAATTCTTCTAACCTCTATGGGCTTCTGCATGCTCTGGTGCATATACATACATGCAGGCACATGCATATACACATAAGATCACAAACAAACAGACAAATGAGAAAAAACACACACTCAGTAAAAAAAAAATAAGTAGAACCAGAATTAAATTTTGGTATTAAATTTTAGCGTCAAGGGTTATCACACATGGACAAACCGAATTTTCCTACAGTGTAAGAAACTCTTTGGATGAAAACCTTTGGTCAAAAACTTACCTTTAGCCATGGTTCATTCACTAGTACTTGGTTTTCCTTTAAACAGCACTTTGTAAAATGTTGACTTTAGTACCACTGAAGCAAACCTGATGCCCTATAACTTCCTTCCCCATACTTAGGCAAATGTGTTGAATTGTTGTGAGGTTTCTGCATTTATTTAGGTAACTAAAAGGCTTCTTGGCCTCACAGACCACCCAGTCTAATAAGCAGGACCAATAGTTAAACAGGTGAAGTTCTGGGTCATGTTTTAGGATGGAACAGAATGGTTCCGGAGAAGCTTGTTGAGAGAGAGAGAGAGAGAGAGAAAGAGCGCACTTGTGTAGATGACAGATGACAGTATTTTGGAGTTGGTTTTTTCCTATGACCACTTGAGTTCTGGGATCAAACCCAAGTTGCCAGACTGGCACAGCAATTAGCTTCATCTACAGACCCATCTTTCTGGTTTTAGGTAACTCATTTGAAACTTGATTATTATTATTATTTCTTCTTCTTCTTCTTCTTCTTCTTCTTCTTCTTCTTCTTCTTCTTCTTCCTCCTCCTCCTCCTCCTCCTCCTCCTCTTCTCCTCTTCCTCCTCTTCTTCCCCTCCCTTCCTCCTCCTCTCCCCCTCCTCCTCTCCCCCTTCCCTCCTCCTTCTCTCCCCTTCCCTCCTCCTCCCCTCCCTCTCCCTATCCTCCTCTCCCCTCCCCCTCCTCCCTCTCTTCCTCCCCGTCCTCCTCCCCCTCCTCCTTCATGTATGTGTATGAACTGCTGCCCTTGGCACAGAATCTTTTGTAGAGTAAGTTATCATCTTAAAAGACACAGCAAGTAGAGTTGCCTGCTGAGCACCCCCTCCCCAAGGTCATTCTCAGGTTAGAAAGTGGTGGAGGGATTTCAGGAGGTCATTGTGTAACAGGCACATCTTCTAGGGTATCTAGTCCTTGTGTCCAAGGAAACAGGATCTGAATTAGAAATAGAGACTTTCATTAAGAAAGGGAAAGTACAGGGTGGTGATGGGCTAGTGAGCTGAAGGAAAAACCCCCAAAGTACAGGGTCATATGTCACATGACCATTCATAGGACATTTACACTGTACTGACCTTTCCTACATTTGTATCTAAAGAGAATTTCTGGAGCCTGCCGCAGACCCTCTGGGCCCCTTTGTCTGCATGGAACGGGTCTCTAGTCGCGGATGGGCAAAGTGTCGGATGAATTGACAGACAGATGCACACAGGAGAGGCTGTGTTGGATCTGAATGTATTTTCTCAAATTGAGCATCAGACTTTTTATGCAGAAGACAATAAGGAAGTTGGGTGACATACCTGCAAGGTACAAATGAGGTTACTGGATTCTTACATAAAACAGAGGAATGCAAACACAGAAGGTCTAACAGGAACCACCTGGGGTAGAATTCATTGTTAACAACTGGGATCAACAAGGGCTGCACCTAAGATTCACTTAATCTTAGAAGCCAGGGTCAAGGGCTTTGTGCCCTTGCCATAGTTCCTATTTTAGTCTTTTGTATAGTCCACCTTCCCCTTAGGCCATTGTAAATACCTGTGTATGGGTTTAACTCCGCTATAGTTCTAAGTATCTATTCTATAGCTTCTTAGCCTTTTAGCTAAGATCAAGTGTCTAAGTATCTATTCTGGTTTCTCCTTTGGTCTGAAACTTCCTTCTTCCTTAGTGATGGTAAATTCCTGTGTAAGGCTATTCTGAATGTCAGTGAATAGCAACATTTTTACTGAATTTCAAGTCCATGGTCTTGCTCAAGGAGATTCTAGGACTGTTGGAACACTGGCTTTAGCTATGTCAGAATTCAAACTTTTTTTTTTCTTTGGTTTTTTTCGAGACAGGGTTTTTCTGTGTAGCCCTGGCTGTCCTGGAACTCACTCTCTAGACCAGCCTGGCCTCGAACTCATAAATCCACCTGCCTCTGCCTCCCGAGTGCTGGGATTAAAGGTGTGCGCCACGATGCCTGGCCTCAGAATTCAATCTTAAAAGGCACTTATAATAGGATAATACTAAAAGAGAGCATGTGGATCCATACACTAGACTAATGTGGGAATGGAAAATTAATGTATGGGTTAGAGAGAACGCCAGACTCCAGGAACGAGTTTCTGTGAAACTCTTTTTGCCTCATGAGTAGTTTCCAAGCCTCTCGGCTTGTCAAGCTGACTCGACCAGAGCGCGTGGCAGGAGCCTTCTCCATTTGTTGGATGAATCTCGAGCTGGGGAAGGTGCTGTTTTTCTCTGCCAACTGGCTTTTTTCTTTTTTAATATGTTAGTCTTTCATTTATCTTTCTTCCAGTCTCTATTCTCCCACCGCAACTGTAAGTGAATTGCTTGCTGTTTACAGGAGGCTTTGAATACTGAGTCTATGGAAGGTGGCACCTGGGATTGTTAACGTGCATTCCTCTGAGGGGAAAGAAGAGATCTGAACAAAGACTGCCCTATGTTCTCAGAGTATGTTACAGTGAAAATAAAGTTATTCACAGTAACCCTATGTTCTCAGAGTATGTTACAGTGAAAATATATTCATTTGCTGTAGGATGTATGAGAGGAAGAGGAGAGTTCCTTCTCCCTTAGGATGACTTTTAAAGGTTTGAAAGTGTTACCCCGTCTTAGGATTAAACAGTGTTAGATACATGCAATACCCTACCAGGTGCTTCTCATAGGACCTAAACCATTTCTCTATCACCTTCTGTGATAGAAGAGGAGACTGTGATCAGGGTTTCTGGGGTCCAAGCCTGGCCTAAGAAGTTCTAACAAGTTAAACTCAGCCACCCACCCTGAACTAAAGAGAAGGCTGATGGTGAAAATCAAAGAGAGGAGAGTCATTTAACCACACAGTGCAGAGGAACAAATAAAGAGTTCCAGTGGTCTTCAAGTTCCATGGGCTCAGTAGCTAAGAGTGCTGGCTGCTCTTTCCGAAGACCTGAGTTTGGTTCAAAGCAACGTCATGGTGGCTCATAACTGTCTGTAACTCGGGGACACGATACTCTTCTGACTTCTATGTGTACCAGCTATGCAAGTGGTACACAGACATACATGCAAGTAAAACATCCAATTACATAAAATAATAAGTAGATAGATGATAGATAGATAGATAGATAGACAGACAGACTGACAGATAGAGGCCACGAGGCATATAAAATAAATGTTCTTGGTCAAGGACTGGATCTGATCTTTAGCACACTGGTCTGTCCTTCAAGCTGTCACAGTTGTAGCAAATCTTTTCTTGGGAGCCAAGTTCCTCTGGCTGGCACCAGCTTCAGCCTTTTCCTTCTCCCAACATAAAATCCCTGGAGCAGCTCTTGTTCCCAGAAATCTTTATTTCAACAGTCTGCTAACTCAAGGGAAGGGACACAGTGTCTTCTTTTCCTGCCAAGACCAACTGAGTTTCCTTCTTTGGTCAGAATCACTTTAAAAATGGAACCTATTTCCTCTGGATGCCAACGAAACAGTTGAGATCACCGAGGAAGCCCAGTGATAGTGTTGGCCAAATTGAACAAAATAGGAGGCCTCTGTTGATGCACATTGCCCTTAGTGGGGTAGGCTACAACTGTTGTGAACCGAAAGACCATCCACCAGAATATCAACAAGTGCTCACTTCTCTTTCCTGTCACAGAGATGAGCATCTGGGTTGGTGGGTATTCTGTGCGGTGCTCAGTGGTTTAGTGGGTCTTTATGCCATTCTCTAGGATTTTGTAGTACTCATGGTCTGAGCTAGGTAGCAGTAGCAGTTGTATGTGGGAGTTTAGTTAGAGAGACAGGAAAGGGCAGCAGCAATAAGGTGGAGCCATTGGGCCCTTGGAAAGGGTACCCCTCACTTCCATTAGTTTCACTGTCAGGAGTGTAGGCATCTACATTGTGTAGGCATCTACATTGGCTACTGAGAAGGATAAGGTCACAGTGCACTTAGGAAGCTCTTTTGGTCAGGGTTCTCCAAAGGAACCAAAGTGATAAAATGAACACACACACACACACACACACACTAAAAGGGAGTCTATTAGACTGGCTATAGTCTGGGTAATTCAACAGTGACTCTTTGAGGTAAAGGTGGAGAATCTTGGGGTTGTTGACTCCACAAGGCTGGATGTCTCAGAAGACCCACAGTCTGGCGCTGGAGTCTGAGAGGATTCCTGGATCACTGCTGATCTTTGGTCTATGTTGGAGTCCTGAGGAAGAAGGTTCTCATACAGATGGAGGAGAACCTCAACAACAGGAAAGACAAACTTGCGGCCAAGAGTGAGTGCCCAACAAACAAAAGCCCAAAGCTTCCTTCTTCCATGGCCTTAGATGTGGGCTGATATTAGAAGGTGTGGCCCAGATGTAGAGTGGACCTTTTGACTTCTTATCATCTGATTAGGGAAATCCTCCACATGGCATGTGTAGTAGTTGGGTTTAGTTGATTTCAGATGTTGTCAAGCCAGCAACCAAGATTAGCCATCACAGAAGCCTTGGAACATGATACAATTCAGTTGCAATAGAGGGAGGGAAGAATACATCTTATTAGACAGCTAGGAGCTCCTGCCATATTCCTCAACACAGTGTGAATATGGTTTACTCAATGCAGCGTCTCACAACCTCCCTAATGCTGTGACCCTTTAATACCCTTCATGTTGTGGTGACCCCAACCACAAAATTTCTTTCATTGCTACTTTGTAACTGTAAGTTTGCTACTGTTAGGAATCATAATATAAGTATCTGTGTTGTCTTAGGCAACTCCCATGAAAGGGTCATTTGACCCCCCCTACCCCAAAGGGGTCACGGCCCACAGCTTGAGAACCACTGATGTAAACATTCTTGACTCTGTCCAGGTTCCTTTCGTAAGCTAGCGAGGCTCACTTGTAGATTGTTTACTGAGCTTTGGGTCTTCAGTTTCAACTCTTATGGAGTCCCAATACATCTAGTCTTGATGATTTTCACTCACCGTTTCCCTTCGTCGGAATGATGTTAAGATCTGATTTTATCCCCTGAACCATTACCTGCCTCACTGTCTTGTTAATTTCTCTATAGAAAGGATTGTTTATGTTGTTGTGGTCATTGAAACAGTGTCTAGCAATGTTGAGCAGGTGGCTCGCCCCTCTGCCCTCCTCATCTTTAACATATTCCAATGACTTGCTCCTTCGTTTTGCTTCTTAGTTCACTTGAGTTTGCACACGTGAAGGCTTGTTCAGCCTATCATTTTTCTTCATTACGGATACTGTGACTGATACTGCTTATATATTGATGGCACACAGGTTTATCCATCACCCGCTAACACTGTGTCATGTGAATGTTTGTGTTGATGGCAGAAGAGGTGCTGTGATTGAGGGATGTACCAATGTAGCGACAATGTCCAGAGGGCAAAATTTCCTCTCTTTGTGAGGTCCCCATAGTTCATGCGACCAGACATATACCTAGTGTATGCTGTGGTTCAGCCCAGTGAAATCCGGCTTTGGTAGCGTTCTGATTGGGAAACACTTTGTCTATGGAGCTCGTGTCTCTAGCTGCATATGAATCAGAAAATGGCCTAGTTGGCCATCAGTGGAAAGAGAGGCCCATTAGTCGTGCAAACTTTATATGCCTCAGTACAGGGGAACGACAGGGCCAAGAAGTGGGAGTGGGTGGGTGGGTGGGGGAGTGTGTGGGGGAGTGTGTGGGGGACTTTTGGGATAGCACTGGAAATGTAAATGAAATAAATACCCAATAAAAAAGGCATATTTTCCAAAATGTTCAAGCTTTGTGTTTATTTCTACATCCACTCATTCAGTCTTTCTAAAATAGAAAGAAAGGTTACACATGGTAGGTGATCAGTGGACAGTAATGACTAAAGCACACAATGGACCATTTTCCCCACAGTCCTTGGTGTGTAGCGGCCAGACAGCATTGATATAGAGGAAAAACAGTAGTCCTCAGAGCTCTGGGGCTTTCTCACCAAGGTCAGAAATAGCTGGGGGAGAGTTCTGGAAAATCAGCAGCCTCCAAAAACAGGTCAGTGCCTTCCTGGTCCCTTGAACCAAAAACTCCGAGAATGAACTTCAGGGACCATGGGGAGGATGAGTGAGTTTTGGCAAGTTCCTAGGCAAGAGCCAATGATGGAAGCAGGAGAATAATGATGTAGAACGAGCAGGTCCCACAAGTAGGGTTACAACTGAGGGTCTCCATACAATTAATTGGCTTTTCTAGGCTGGCCAGTCCAGGAGGCCTACCCACAGAGTGTCCCATATCCTTTAGTTTTGTTCATATCCTCATGTGTAGCTTCCAGGCATCTATGTAAAAGCAGAAGAAAGACAATAAGAAACCAGACCAGAAAGCAGAGCCCTCAAAAAAAAAAAAAAAAAAAAAAAAAAAACTTCTGACACTTCTGTGTCCAGCTAATATAGAAACACAGACATTTTTGGCTCTTGGCTATAATGACAAGACCATTTTGATGCCCGAGTTCCTTAAAGTGCCCCAGTTTCTGTGTTCTCATGTGTATAGGCCAGGGGCACACATAAGGAATTGGCCTGCCACTCATCAGTTAGCAATCTTGGTCACATTCTAGCCTTTGTACTCCTCAGTCAAAACAGTCATTTATGGTATGTGTCTGGGCATTTTGCCTCCATGTATGTTTGTGTACCACTTACACACCTGGTGCCCATGGAAGCCAGAAGACAGCATTTCATTCCCTGGAACTGGCGTTACAGAGGCTGTGAGCTGCTCTGAGGGTTTTCAGAATTAAACTCAGGTCCTCTGGAAGGGAGCGGTCAGTACACTTAATAGCCGAGCCATCTCTCTAGCCCTATTCCTCAGTCTTTTAACCAAGTTATTACAGCAGGGGTAGTAAATGTGTGACACAGCACATGGAATGTGAAACTTATCATGTTGTAGTGTTGTGGACAGAGACATAGCAAATCATACACACACACACACACACACACACACAGAGCGTGTGTGGTGCAGTCACGGTGAGAGATATGACGCTGAACAAAGTATCAGTATCAAAAGGTTATCAGGGATCCTAGATATGAGCCTGTCAGGAAAACACCCCTGAAGACCTGATGGATGAGTGCATGTGGGGCTGAGTTGTCTGAAAAACAACAACAACAACAAAAACAACAACAACCACCACCACCACCCAAGAAAATGATCAAGATCTCTTCTAAGAAGTTCCCGGTAGAAGACATGTAGTGACTAGGTCTGTTTAATGGATAATTGGATTGAATACGCTTTGCTGATATTGGCTGCTTGTCTGGTGTTTATGCACAATAATTTCTGGTGGATAAGATGAAAGCTATGAAGAGGAGATCAGCAGTTGGTGGGGAGGGTAAGGGCAGAGTGAGAGCACTGGTCCCCTCTGCTGGTCACATGTGGTGTCCTTCAGGGAGGCTAGACAAAGCAGAGGTTGCAACATTATGCTCTCTGGTTTCTCAGAGTTCAAATCCCCACGTCGGCATATTTAGCTGATGCATCTGCATGTCAAGCTGGTTCTAGGCCATACTTATTTTGGGGTAGAGAGCTGCCTTACACTGCCTTATACTGTGTAGTCCAACAGTAAGAAAGCAAATGTAGTATTCTTTCATTGAGTACAACAGGATATTTGAAAAGTGCTTATGAAAGAAATCTGTTAAATGTAAACAGGCTTATATACCGTTGGCATCTCCAACCCTTTTAATAGGCTGGTGGCCACTGTGAATCTGTTGAGGGAGGGTTCATAATCTTAGACCATCTGTGCTCTAGGTCATGTGATGTCCTGGTGTGCTGAGGAAGGCCTGGTTAAGAGGACCATGCATGGGGGAAATGTCTTATGGTGATTGGCACTGAGTCTCAATTGCCTGAAGATGAATCAAGCTGTGGGACGGGAGACTGGAGGAGCTGTAAGGGCAAGGGATGTGTCTGACAGGAATGGTGAGGGGACAGGAAGGAGGCAGCAAAGGGAGAGATGGGAGAACAGAGCAGGTGTGGACAGAGCAGGTGGGCACAGGGAGAAGGGAGGGAACCAAAGTCTCAGTTCTCAGATGCCATCTTTACAAAAGTGGATTGCTATGGAAGCAGGGGACTGCAATGCCAGGGTCCATGAGGCCCCTGCATCCTGTTTCCAACCAGGCTTTTGTAATAGAGTAAAACAAAGCTGACATTTAGGGGAATGATGGACAGCCTAAAGGTAAGCTTGCTTCCTTTCTCGTCGTCCATTTGTCCAGGTTTGAAAAGCTATCCAATCAAGATTTTTTTCCCCCTGAGATTTTGAGCCTGCAGGATTCAGACCCCCATTATTTGAAAACCAGAGCTTTCTGGCTTCTGACTTAGTGTTTATGAGCCCTTGGCAGTTCCTGTTACTGTTATTCCTTCATCACAATTCCCAGGCCTGGAATCTTGACCTAAATACCAGGTCTAAGCGACATACAATAGTCACACATATCTCAGGTTCCTATTTTCTGATGTTTAAAGCAACAAACATTTGTTGGCAGAAATTTCATAGAAGTAGACCATTCAGGAAAAATACACACCACCTCACCAAACGGTGGGAAACAGCAGCATTGGTCTCACGACCATCTGATATTTCGGCTCCAATGCTATCTTTTCATAAGTCAAGATTATTTGTAATTCAATTTTATATTCTGCTCCCCCACTTAATCATATGTCATGAGTTTTTCATGCCATTAAAGTGTTTCATACATATGACTTTCAGCGACCGCTGAATACGCTAAGTATGGGAGCTCGGTGGGCGATGGGCTTAGTGGTTCCCTTTTCTTTGTACAGCATTTATTCTCTTTGAGATCTTTCTGTCTTTCTTTTTGGTAGAGGCAGAAGCTGCTGAGGGTCTGTGGTCTCTTTTCTTCATAAATTACTATTACGAGGTCTTTCTGGAGACATTTACGCCGTCTGTTTTCGTTGATTTCTTGGATGAGGTTAACCTTTGTGTTGTCTTAGCATTTCCTCCTAAGCTTCCACTCACTGTGCTATTTAACTTTCCCGTGCTAATCTTAAACATACTACTCGGTTGCCCTTTTTCCTTTCGGTGGAATATGCCCTTTCAAAGCGTCAGCCTCTCAAGAGAATCCCTCTCTAGATGCTTTGGCTGGCTCCAGGTGGTTGTAAGAGACACACAGCCTTGGGAAGTGCTGCCTCACTGGCTGAAGCTGTTATCCTCTAGCTGGGTAAAACTCTTGCTTCCACAGAAAGTCTGAGCTGCAGGGTTTCAGGAATGAATCGGTGTGTTCCTCTGGGTGGGGGAGGGGGTGGGAATGCACATGCTTGTCAGCAAAGATGGTTGCATCAGTCTGCATGGGCTGGCGCAACAAAACTCCATGGACTACACGACAGCTTCAATAAAAATATATATTTATTTTTCATATTTCAGGGAGCCAGAAGTCCAAAATCAAGGCTAGGAAAACCCAGTTTGGTGAGGTCTTTCCAGGTTGCAAATATTGACCTTTCATTGTGTCTTTATATGGCATTGCACGTACAGACAGACAGACAGACACACACACACACAGACATGCACATAGACACACAGACAGACAGACACAGATACAGACACACACAGGCACACACACACACACACACAGACATACACAGACAGATACACACAGGCACACACAGACACACAGAGACACACAAACACAGACACACACATACACACAGACACACACATACACACACAGACACAGACACACATATATACACACATACACACACATACACACAAACAGACACACACATATACACACAGACACACACAGACAGACAGACAGACACACACACACACACAGAGGAGGGAAGAAGAGTAAAGACTTTATGTGTCCTCATTGACATGAGTCTTTCTGAATCAGGTCCCCATTTAATGGTTTCACCCCATTACTTCGGCACAGCAGGTTTGGGGACATGACTCAGTCCACAGCCACAGGCTGTATCATGCTGGGTGCTGTCCAGTTCTTGATTTTAGCTCTATGTAACAGGGAGTTAGGCTTGCTTGGTACTTGGAATACTAGCTCCCAAATGAAGAATGTTGTTGTAGTTGCATGTTTGTACTGCCATTTATCAAATAAAAACACATGAACAGATAAATAAACAAATGCCAAGACCTTAAGAAGTCTAGAGAGCTTGACCACAGGCAAACCCCATATTCTCCACTCATTAACTGGGACTCAGGATTTGGAAGTTTAGAGTTTGAATTTGTGAATTATCTCATAGATAAACATCATTAGTAGAAATCTGACGTGCCTGGAGAGATGGCTCAGAGGTTCACAGGAAGTGCTATTCAGTGATGAGGACCAGAATTCTGATCCCAGCACTCACATTTCCAGCTCCAAAGTTCTGATACCCTCTCGGTCCTCCATGGTCACTCAAAACCAAGTGCATGCATGCATGCATGCACGTGCATGTGCTCAGACAGATGCATGTGCACACATAACACACACACAAAGTAAACCTCAAAACAAGAAGAAATCTGAGGAATTGCATGGATGACCAGATATGGGGACCTACCCGGAGGTGCTAGAGGGCTATAGAAGTGAGCAAACCTTGAATCCTCAGGTTAGCACTCTCATGGGGGAAACCGGTCATAAACAGAGGGGCGACAGGAAGGTAGAAAGCAAAGCAAGTGGCTTTACAGTCCCGGGGGCTTCCTTGTTGGACAGCGAAAGTCCTCTCTTCAGTGCTAACATCTGGAGAGGGCTGAAGGAACTGAAAGAGAAGGCTGAAGGCAGGAGTGTGAGGCGTAGGAGTATCTGGGCTGGTGAGTTTGCAGTTTGGATGCCACTGTTGTTGGACCGTAGTGGACCTCACAGCTCACTCCTTGCTTATGGACAGAACTTGCCACAGAGTTGGGTCAATATACGTCTGAGGTCTACATGTTCCTGAATTCCTAGCCTTTTCAGGAACTCATACTTAGAGCCATTTCTACAGAAAGTCCCCACCCCCACACACCCTCTTTAAAGGCTCTGCACAAGTACTGTGTAAATTAAAATTGTGGAATCCCCGTGCTAATGTGAAGCTCGCTCAAAGGTGCCTTGAGGCAGATGCCCTGGGATCATCACAGCCAACAGTGGCACTGGAAAAATCTCACTGATAATGGGGAGTTTCAATTTCATGTATAGGGAAGGCCCTTCAATTACAGTTTAGAGATTGTATACTGAAATGCTAGAAAGCCGAGTAAAATTCTAAGTAAACTGTAGCCTCACTAGAAAATGTGGTTTCTAACTGGCTACTGGTGAGTTGGGTTTCAAAATAATTCTGACACTCCAGCCAGCATCTGTTAGTGTTAGTGAGTCACACAAGACTGAGCTGAGCCTGGGAGACTCAGTGTGCAGGGTATGGGTGTCTTGGGACTCCCCAAAGGTGTTGCGCACCAACTGTTGAGAACCACTGCCACAGAGAGAAGAGGGATCACAGGGCAGATTGGTTACAAAGCTGTTAAAATACTTTTTACTTCTCAAGATGGGGAAAATGTATGTGTGTGGGGGTCTTGGAACCTCTGTAGTATGGGGCCCAACAGTTTGGCCCTTCTTTGTCTTTGTACCATCTTTGTTCCATTCCTAATAAATACTATACCAGTAGGCACTGAAGCAAATGAGCAGAAAACCCGAGTCTGCCACACACAGTCCTTGGAGTGATGCGTGACCGGACAACAGGTCAGGATGATAAGACCCTGTGAAACTTCACTATGACTTGGACACTGTTTTATAGGGTGGCTTTTGGGGGTGTGAAATGGACCCCTCAGCCATGCCTTCAGATGGCTAGCTTTAAAAGAGCCTTTTGTTTTTAAATCGGGTGTAGGATTCTCCTTTTATTCCTGAAGCCAGAAATCCTTTTAACAGATACAATTCCGCTTTTGTGTAGAATTTCTTTACCCTTCCCTCTGTTTTTGTTACTGTTTTTTTATTGTTTCCTGCCTCTCCTTTATTGTGCCGTGTGCTATCGAGTAAATAATTGGATATTATTTATGACAGATGTTGTAATGGGATTTAGTGGAAAGGAGAGCCTTGGGCAAGACTGTCAAGGTGGTGAAGTGTTCGTCTTTTCCACTCTCATTCCCTCTGTCTTTTTTCAAGGGCTCACAGGCCCTTTCTCCAGACACCCATACCCTTCTCACAGAATCTCCCAGGCTCAGCACAGACCTGCAGGACTCACCAGTCCTGGCTGTTCCTTGACTAATCTACCCTACTGTTCACTGTCCCTTTTCCTTTTGACTCCATTCTTTGAAACATGATGCAGACAGAGCCATTTAGGCCAGGTTAGTGGGCGGTGAGTTCTGAACTCTCAGTGAGTTGGAAGCTGCTCACAGATAAACTTGACCCTGTTGGTTTCTTTTTACTTTTGCAAAATGGATTATGCTTAATAGACTAGGGATACTGTGATGGTTTGCATATGCTTGGGCCAGGGAGTGACACTATTAGGAGGTGTGGCCTTGTTGGACTGGATGTGTCACTGAGGGCATGAGCTTTAAGCCCCTTGTCGCAGCTGCCTGGAAGCCAGCTTTCTGCTAGCAGCCTTCAGATGAAGATGTAGAACTCCCAGCTCTGCCTGCACCATGCTCCTGTGCTGCAGACCCTCTGGGCCCCTTTGTTTGTGTGGAACAGGTCTCTGGGGCAGGTGGGCAAAGCATTGGATGGAATGACAGACAGATGCACACAGGAGAGGTTGTGTAGAATCTGAATGTAATTTGTCAAATTGAGCATCAAACTTTATACAGAAGAAAATAGGGAAGTTGGGTGACACACCAGCAAGGTACAAAGAGGTTACTGGATTCTTACACAAAACAGAGGAATACAAACACAGAAGGTCTGACAGGAACCACCTGGGATAGAATTCATTGTTAACAACTGGGATCAAAAAGGGCTCCACCCAAGATCCGCTTAATCTTAGAAGCCAGGGTCAAGGGCTTCGTGCCCTTGCCATAGTTCCTATTTTAGTCTATAGTAAAGTCCACCTTCCCCCTAGGCCATTGTAAATACGTGTGTATGGGTGTAACTCAGCTATCTATAGTTCTAAGTATCTAGTCTAGTTCCTCCTTAGGTCTCAAACTTTCTTCTTCCTAGATGATGGTAAATTCCTGTGTAGGGCAGTGACTTAGCTTTTATTCAAAGTGATAGTGTAATACCAGAGGCAATTCTGAATGTCACTGAATAGGCAACATTCTTCCTGAATTCCAAGCCCATGGTCTGCTCGAGGACTTTCTAAGACGTTGAAACATTGGTGAAGGCTTAGCTATGTCAAAATTCAATCTTAAAAGGCACTTATAATAAGATAATACTAAAAAAGAGCACGTGGATCCATATAGCAGACTAACGCAGGAATAGAATATGAGTATATGGGTTAAAGAGAATGCCAGACTCCAGGAGGTGAGTTTCCATGAAACTCTCTGCCTCGTGAGTGGCTTCTAGGCCTCTCCGCCTGTCAAGCTGACTCGACCGGAGTGCGTGACACTCCTGCCTTGATGATAATGGACTGAACCTCTGAGTCTGTAAGCCAGCCCCAATTAAATGTTGTCCTTATAAGCATTGCCCTGGTCATGGTGTCTGTTCACAGCAGAAAAACCTAACTAAGACAGATACATTCAAGTACGAGCAACACACAGCTGAAAATAATGACTTCAATGAAGACACGTGCTATTTCTCACCCAGGCAGAAGGACTCTAGAAGCAGTCCAGGGCTTGGAGATGTGGGCTTCTTCTCTCTTTTCTGACAAGCACTGTTTCTGTTATTAGGAAAGATGTTCTGCCCTCGCCGTTTTATGGCTTTTGTGTCAGTAGACCTGATGTGTGGCCATCTCAGTACTTTGTTAGCTGGCCAGTCATGTGTCATCTCAGTCACTGGGGTTCCTCTATGGAGAAGTATGACTCTTTTCCCTTCAGAGTGCATACAGTTCTGGACTCCATCCTGATCCTTGATTTTGGGCTCACTCCAAAGTTCTGTCTGCTGGGATGGACAAAGGTCAGGTGCTACAACTCATTGCAGAGGTAAGAAGTTGAGAAGCAAGGACTGAAGGGGCTTGGTATGGGTAGGATGACTCTTACTCAACATGCTTAAAATCTGTTCTTCTGACGAAGTCACAATACTTACGTGGGAGCACTAAGTTATGTTAGGTTTGGCTTAAATATCGACCTCTCTGGAGAAGGTCCAATCCTCCCTATGCAGTGCAGCCCAGGCCAATGACAGATCAAAGCAGATAACCTTTGAGCATCGCCTTTAAAATACGGAATGAGAAAAAGAAGGGCGTTTTGTTGTTTAGTAATAGTTTAAAGGTAAGACTAAAATGGGGCTTGGGAGAATGGCACTGCTGGTCCAGAGGGCCTGAGTTTGGTTTCTAGAACCTGCATCAGGCAGTGTGCAACTCTGGAGAGTCCAACTTTAGAGGATTTAGTGCCTTTGGCCTCCAGACACTCGCACTAGCATGCACCATCCCCAACACATAGTTAAAATCCAGTAAAGAAAAAAACAAAAACAAAAACAAAAACAACTGATCATCTTTGAGGTAGTGTGGGTAGATTATGATGGTCTCAAACACATCACCAGCCTTAGATGCTACAGAGGGGCATCAGAATCCTTCCCAGTGAGCGAGGGACAAGCAAGGGGCAGCCAATATATTTCCCCCAGAACTGAAGGTACAGTTTGTGAGGTACAACGTGACATGGAAAATGCCGAGCTCTCTCATTCAGAAATGAGGAAATGTGTTAAGCCAGCCCTTGATCTTCCCCAGTGCAATCTGTACAGATAGATGCACAGGTCGCACGCCTGTTGGCAGCTCCGTTAATCATGTTCCTTGTCCCAAGGCCTGTTCTAGGTGACAGACTCATTTCATTATCCTGACAGCATTGTAGGAGAGATAGCATCAGTTACCCCACCCCCACCCCCACCCCCGGTTCCTTTTGATTGTGGGTTCCATTTTCTCAATGGTACAAAAAGTACTTGCTAGGTCTTGGGTATGATGAAGTTTTGTATATCTTCAAAATGATAACTGGACATTTGGGTGTGACTAGGGACCGAAGTAGGTGGCAGAGTTGTCCGGGAGAATGCTGGCTGCTCTTGCTCCCATGTCATCTCGGACAGGCTCCAGAGCTGAGGGAGGAGGGATGGGTGACAGGATTGGTCCATCGCAGTCCATGGCAGTTTCCAGAATGAGCTTCTCGTGCCCCTCAGCCCCAGCCCCTAGCTTTAGGCGAGAGCTCTGACTGGCTGCAGGTCCCCAGGGTTCCCAGAATGCACCCACGAAGAAGACATACACAATGACTTGGCTCCTTTTGGTCTCAGCTCAGAGAAGCTGTTCACAGTCTAGTCAGCTTTCTGTTACTGTCACCTGGTCCCCTACTCTCCTAGTTTGCGCTCTACTTGTGTGGTAAACACCGTGACCAAAAGCCAATTGAGGAGGAAATGGTTTATTTAGTCTTACAACTCACAGTCCACTGTGAAGGGAAGTCAGGGGAGGAACTCAACACAGACACTCAGAGGAAGGACCTGAAGCTGAGGTCATGGAGGAGCACTGCTTACTGACGTGCTCCCAAGGACCTGTTCAGCCTGCTTTGTAGGCACCTTGTACCCATTTGTTCAGGGGTAATACCATCTATAGACCCACCTTATAGGGACATCTTCTCAATTAAGGTTCCCTTTTTCCAGGTGACCCTAGTTTGTGTCTATTTGGCAGGAAGCAACCAGCACACCCTTCCATAGCACACAGAGCCTTGGCCTGTGTCTTAGGGTTGCCATTGCTGTGACAAATCCAACAAAGAAGTTGGGGAGGAAAGGGTTTACAGAGGTTACACTTCCCAGTATTGTTCATCATGAGAGGAAGTCAGGACAGGAACTCACACAGGGCAGACACCTGGAGGCAGGAGCTGATGCAGAGGCCATGAAGGAGTCCTGCTTACTGGCTTGTTCCCATGGCTTTTTCAACCTGCTTTCATATACAGCTCAGGACCACTAGGGATGGCCCCACCCACCATGAGCTGGTTCCTCTCCTGTCTATCCTAACTATACTGTGTTGTTCCTTGCTTGTCTCCCAAGAGTAATAAGGGTGTGAATTACAAGGGTGTGTCTCAAAGGCAAGGACTATGTCTGATACATGGTTAGTAGATGTTCAATAAATATTTGTTGTCTGAAATAAGCTTCATGCCCCGTAGTCTTCTTTCATTATTCTTTCTCGTAATTAACTAATTAATTTACTCAGTACTTGAGTATCACAGAGCATCCCCTCCCTCAGGAGTTGGGGAAATTTGGAGTGACTCCCATCCCAGAGATAGGGTTCTTAAATTCAAGGGACCAGCTCTGCTATGTGCACATATGTTAGAGGACAATTTAACTGGACAGCACTAAGCAGATGGGGGATTTAGTATTGCAGGATGAAGCCTACAGAGACAGACATATACCTAGATACACACACACACACACACACACACACACACACACACACACACAGAGAGAGAGAGAGATAGAGACATAGCCAAAGACAGATAAACAGACAGACAGACAGACAGACACACACACACACATATACACATGCATACGTATAGACACACTCAGACACAAAGCACATACACAGACACAGTTGCTATAGTTACCAGAGCTCTTGGCATGAAGCTGGGCTGTAGATCTGAATGGCTGACAATGAGGATAGGTGAGTGAAGCAATAAGATCATGAGTTCCAGGCCAGCGTAGGTTACAGGATGGGACACTGTCTCAAAAGTCTCTCTGCCTCTGTCTCTCTGTCTCTCTCTCTGTCTCTCTGTCTCTCTGTGCCTCTGTCTCTCTGTCTCTGTCTCTCTCTCTGTCTCTCTGTCTCTCTCTGCCTCTGTCTCTCTGTCTCTGTCTGTCTCTCTGTCTGTCTCTGTCTCTGTCTCTCTCTGTCTATATAAATGTGTGTGTGTATGTGTAAAGTACATTATTTACAGATTTGACAAATTCTTAGTCTGTCTCCTTCCTTCTCCATCTTGCCCACAGTTGTTTTGCCAGCCGACAGGAGATGAAACAATACTAGAGTGTGTACCTATACAGGTGATGCTGGGTCTGCCCTGGCTTGGGAGCAGCTTCTCCTACTGCAGAGCTCTCTGGCCGGCCTTTCACGCCCCCACTGCAGCCCAGGCTAGACTACCTCTTGCTTTTTTGATGGTAATAGGTGAGAGATAATTTTGAAATATTTTATTATTTTATTTTATTTTTGGTGTTTAGTAAGATGAAACGCCATTTTAAGCATCGGGCAGCCCTTTTTTGGGGGTGGGTGTGGGGGTAGGGTAGGGTATGGTGTTGATCTGTTCTTTGGAAACCCACTTTAAAATTTTCCCTCCTTTATTTTATGTGTGTGTGGGTATTTTGCTTGCATATGTCTGTGTACATCAGGTATGCAGTGCCCTCTGAGACCAGAGGAAGAGGTTGTTGGATCTCTTAGGAATGGAGTTATCGTGAAATACTGTGTGCATAGTGGGAAACAAGCCCAACTCCTCTGGAAGAGGCCAGACCCTAACTACTAAGCCATCTCTCTTGCCTATTGAAGGCTATTTTAAAATTGGGGTTTCTACTGTTAAGGCCTTTCTTGATGACTAAGGCCCGTGGTTTTCGTCTTTTTTTTTTTTTTGGAACCACTTTCCTGCCCCGTAACCCCAGAGAGAAGGTAAGAGAGGAGGATGGAGAGAATAGATTTCTACTTAGACATTTTCTAAATTCAGTGCCCTAAGACAGCAATTCTTAACCTTTAGGTTGTGACCCCTCTGAAGTCCAATGACCCTTTCACAGGGGCCACCCAAGACCATGGGAAAAGGCATATAGTTTACATCACGTTTCATAACAGCAGCAAAATTACAGTTACAAGGTAGCAATGAAAATAGTTTTATGGCTGCGGGTCACCACAACACGAGGACCTCTATTAAGGGGTCGCAGCACTAAGAAGGTTGAGAACAGCTGTTCTAAGGGAAGGGAGGTCAGTGGCAGATTTCTTTTCTGTGCAGATGAGGCCCCCAACACACATACTGTAGGGAACTTCCGAGGCTGTGTTCATTTAGAGATGATGCACCTAACCCTCAAGAGACTGGAGGCCCCAGGGAGTTTAGAGGTCAGGTGGGGTGGGGAGGAGGTGTGGCATGTGGAGCAGTCAGAGGGTGGATTGGGGAGAGGGGCAGGAATGGAATATGGAGTGTAAAAAATAAAGTAAAAATAAAATAAAAAAGAAACCTAGGAAAGCCAAGCACGGGCTTTCCTATTATCAGTCTGGAAGGCTGTTTCAGGGTTTTCTCTGGTGTTGGTGTGGGGCTCACTGGCTAGGTAAAAGGCCAGCGGGGACTGCCCACCTGATTCCTCCCTGTGGAAGCCTCGAGATCCAGGTGGATCTCTTCTCCCAGAAAAAAAAAAAAAAAAAAAAAACCAAACACAAAAAACCCAAAAAACCAAAAATGAAAGTTCTTTAGCTTTTAAAAAAATAATCAGAAAAACGTACAGTTACAAAGCAAACACAAGAATTAGTAAAGGAAGACATGAAGAAAAACCGCATGCGAATTTGAAAATCAACTGTAGGCAGGTTACACCCTGCCCCCACCCCTCTTCCCCAGACACCAGAGGTGGAAACGTTCAGAGCTGTCCAGAAATCTGATCACGCCCCAAAACAGCAGGGTCCCTTCTGCCTGTGAGAGTCTGCGGTGCTGGAGCACAGAGCCGGGCAGCACAACTCACCGGCAGCCTGAGCTCAGCGGGCAGACTGGGCACTGCTGGCAGAAGTGGCGCGGGATGCCATGCAGGAGGTCGCCAACACTAGGGATGGATCCAGGAAGTGAGGCAGCTAATTAAAAAGCACTTAGGCTTGGAAAGCAGAGAGTAGCAGCAGCAGCAGGAGGCAAAGGGTGGCTGGGAGGAAGGGGCTGCCGTGGGCTTTGCCTCCTGCAAGACTCCCTGCAACCAGGCGGTGGAGCACTCTGTACCTAACACCCACACCCTCAGCAGGGCATCGTGCAACCAGCACCCAGTACTTAGCATCTAGCACCAGGCATGGCGCCCCCCCCCCGACCTCCCCCGCAGGCTCCCACACCTGGCTCTGCACACCCCGAGCCTCTACATGGTGAACTGGCCTTTTGCTCACCCTTCAGATGCAAACAGGGGTCTGAGGAATGAAGTTGAGTCTCCAGCCACAGATCCCTGACTTTGGCTGTTATGCGACACTGTGATTCCGGTTACCAGAGATTTTGGCTGCCAGTGATGGGTTCTCAACTCGAAGCCTGGGGATGCTGCCTCCTGGTTGGTTGGAGACCAGCTTGAGCTACAGGATACCCTGTTCCAGCAACAACAAACCAACACCAGGGGCTGGTGAGCTGGCTAAGAAAGTAAAGAAAGATGCTTGCGACCAGGTTTGCTGGCCTGAGTTCCATCCCTGGAAACCATAGGACTTGAGAGAATCTGTTATAGTTGTCCTCTGGCTTCATAACCTACGTAAAGAAGGGGAAAAACAAAGCAAGAACCCAATGAACAGAATACACAAAAGCGACAAAAAAGCAGACTGGGAACTCGGATAGTGGAAGTGACTGTCCCTTCTAAGGCGAGTGTCAGTGAGAATATACTCAAGGTGCCAAGCTGCAGACTGTAGTGACAATTCCGGAATTTTGGTTTCTTTAAAACACACAGAAATATTATAAGAAGCTGCTTTTGCTTTAATCCCAGGTGTAGACACGGGGGTGGGGGGGAGGGGCTGGGGGATGGCTGCTTCAAACTGTTGGAATGCAGCTGACTATGATTTGTCTCATGCTCTAGCAGAGGTGTGGTTTTGCCAGCTGCAGATAGTTTCTGCAATTGTGTGACATTTGGAATTCTGGGAACCTTTCAGAGGGTATATAAATGCTAGAGCCCTGAGCAGTGAGGTGGTTGGTGGTCATTAGGGGGTAGGGGAAAGGAGGGGCCGGGGGAGGGGTTGATTGTGGTTTGCTCCAAAGAAGAAACAAAAGCAAATAAATTAGATTCAGGGTTCTCCCTCTCCCTCTCCCTGCTTCCTCCTCTCTCTTCCCTCTCTCTTTCTCTCCTTTCTCTTCTGTCTAGTGATAGGGGGTGAAACTGGGGGAATGAAAGGTGGGAAAAAGAAGAACTCACAAAGTAACAAAGACCAACTACAGAAGACAGTGTGTCCCCATTATCCGTTGCATCTTTGTTCCTGGCCTTGTGATCTGGAACAATGTATGTTACCCTGGAGGACTGGAGCCCACTCTAGAAGAGTGAACCCTGTGTGCCCATATCTCACAACAGCAGTGGAGGTGCAAGAGGCACCCTCTCTCAACAGCCCAGTTGCTGTGCAAACTGGAACGTTCCATCTGGAACTGCCTTTAAGGCTTGTCCTGTGCTTTTGCAGCCAGGCTTAAATTTCAGGGTGAAATCAATACATTCTGAGCGAATGCGTTTACCTGTGCTATTTATCAGTGCAGAACCAAATAATTTCCCAGTTCATTCTCAAAGGCTGAATCCACCATCCTGGAGGTTATTTAAAAAAAAAAAAAAAGGGTGCTGTGGGCGCTGAAAGCAACTCTCCTAGAAGGTGCCCGGATGTTTGTAATCACTGAGCTGCATTGGGAAAGTGTCTCGCTTTCTGGATGAATACCTGGGAGGAAATGGGCTCATCTGATTTATTCTCATATATTTGATAAAAAAATCAATTCCATTATTCATATCTGCATTATACTCATGGAAGGGGCGTTAAGTACTTTGATGGAGTAAAACAAACAAACAAACCAAACCAAACCAAACCAAAAAGAGGGGCCTTCAGGTGATTATTCTTCACCCCTGTTGTCCCTGAGCTTGGGAACTACAGGGGAGAGGCTCTCTTTTATTAAACTCCGTTTTGTCTGTTTCCATCCACTTCCACAAATGTCAGACTCCTCACCTCCCCTCTTTTTTTTTAATCTTTACTGATTTTTGTTAAAATAATAACAAAATTGAAATGGTTTGAAATTGCAGAGAATAAAATGCTATCATTTATTTAGAATTAAAATAGCAGATTTAACATAGAGCCCAGCCCTAATTTCTGATGTAATGAAAATAGATTTCTCTCCTGCGAGCATTTCTGTGTTGGCAGTGCTCCTTAGGAAACAGGCTTAGGCATCCGTGCAAACTTTAGTGAGTTGGTATAAATCAACACCATGTGACTACCACCTAACTCAAGGACATAAGCACGGGCAGAATTTAGACCTTCTCCTGAATGCCCATTCTTGACAATCCCCTGGTCTTCCCCTTACTCACATCTAAGATTCCTTCTCTCAACTAACTCCTGACACTACTAATGATCCTCTGCTATGCTTGCAGACAGGAACCTCACATAACTGTCTTCTGAGAGGCTTCATCCAGAAGCTGATGGAAACAGATGCAGAGACCCACAGCCAAACAACAGGCAGAGCTCAGAGAGTCTTGTGGAAGAGTGGAAGGATTGAAAAAGTCAGATGGGTCAAGGACACTATAAGAAGACCTATTGAGTCAACTAACCAGTGCCCCTGGGGGCCCACAGAGACTGAACCACCAACGAAAGAGCATGCATGGGCTGGATCTAGGCCCCCTACACATTTGTAGTAGATGTGCAGGTTGGTCTTCATGTGGCTTCTCTAACAACTGGAGCAGGGGCTGTCTTTGACTGTTGCCTGACTTTGGATTCCTTTCCCCTAGCTGGGCTGCCTTGTCTGGCCTCAGTGGGAGAGGATGCACTTAGTCCTGATGTGACCTGATTTGCCAGAACATGTTAGTACCCATGTGGGTGTGTGTGGTGGTGGCTCACCTTCTCTAAGGATTAGGGTGTAACAAGGGGAGGGGTTCGTGAGGGTGGGACTGGGAGGAGAGGAGGGAGAGGGTCTTTGATCTGGATGTAAAGTGAATAGATCAGTGAAAATTATTTTCTTTTTTTTAAAAAAGATTTATTTATTTATTTTAAGTATAGGACTATACTGTAGCTGTACAGATGGTCGTGAGTCACCATGTGGTTGCTGGGAATTGAACTTAAGACCTCTAGAAGAGCAGTCACTGCTCTTAACCGCTGAGCCATCTTTCAAGCCCGGAAATTATTTTCTGTATATATGTGTGTGAATCACTTCTTTTTCTTATGCTTTCTTTTCTTCATCTAAACATGTATCTATAAAGCTCCACAGATTAGTTTTATATATTGTTAAAATCTACAGAATTGCACACAAGGTATGTGAGACATTGTTGATCACCATGTAGTTTATGAGACTTACAGGTGCCACTCAACTTCATGGTGTAAAGTTTACTGTATAAAGCCACCACAGTTTGCACTGCAGATGGATATTTGGGTTTTCTACAGATTGGGGGTGCAATGATACATGCAGCTCTAAGCCGTCTGCTGTGTGCCTCTTGGTGTGATGTGCATGCCTTCCTATTGTTAATACAGTGGCAGTTGTTGTCTGAGCTCTGGACTAAGCACAGCCCAACCCTACCTGCTCTCAGAGTTTGGGGGTGGTGGTGAAGTGCCACAGAGTCAAGAACACAGACCATTGAGCCATTTTTGTTATCTTGATCGAAGCTCTATCCTGTAGGAGCCTACGTCCTTTAAAGGAGGACAAAAAACTGCTGCATTTGTGGATGTCAGCTCTCTAGCACTGCTGTCTAGATGGTCTACAGGCCCATCCTGGGTTCTTTACTCCAGGAAGCAAAGCCTCCATTTCCTGGAGTGAGAGTCTGTTTGATTTTCTTCATCTCTTCGGCTGTAATTTTTGAAAGCGAATTTTACTTAGTGCATGATTCTAGCTTACAGATTTTCTTAAAACCTTTTTAGGCATCTCCTGGACATCACATAATTTCCTCTGTGAAATCTCCAGTTGTTCTTATCTTTGAACTTCATATGTCAATGCCTCTTAAGAAAATTTGAGGGCTGGGGAGATGGCCCAGTGAATAAAGTACCCTGCAAACCCAAGGACCTGAGTTTGTGTCCCCAGAACCCACGTAAATGAAGCTGGACAGCATGCATGTGTAACCCCAGAGTGCTCACAGGAGGGATGGGAAGCAGAGACTGGAGAATGTCTGGAATCTCGAAGAGCAGCCATCCTGTCATAGGTAGGCAATTGAACAAAAGACCCTGTTTCAAACATGTCAGAAGGCAAGGACCGACACCAGCGGTTGTCTTTTGGCTTCTACACACACACACACACACACACACACACACACACAGAGCACACACACAGAGCACACACACAAACACAGTACACACATAAACAGAATACACATACAGAGTACACACAGTACACACACACACACACACACACACACACAAGAAAAGGAAAATCTGGATGTTGGGGGCTGGAAAGATGGCCCAGTTGGTGAAGCACTTGCAGAAGTATGTATGAAGACCTGGGTTTTGACCATCAGACTCTCCATAAAGCATGGTAGCACAGGTCTGTAATCTCAGCTCTCCTATGACAAGATGGGAGCAGAGACAGGTAAACCCCTGGAAGACAGCTTGAGTTAAGTGAAGGTAGACAACAAGAACTAACTCTGTCTCAGACAGGTGGAAGGCAAGACTGACACTTATGGCTGTCCTCTGGCCTCCACACCTGTCATGGTATGCAAATGCATTCATTCATGCAGAAACACACACACACACACACAGACACACACACACACATACACACACCATAAAATGATTAAAGAGATACAGTCTGAATATTTTAAGGGTTATTTTTTCTGTCATTGATTTTAAGCAGTTTGGTTATGAGATTTTTGGCAAAGTTTTCTGCATCTTGTTATTTGAGTTTCTGAGACTTGTGTTCTTTGTGATGTCCATCAAGTCTACAAAGTACTCGCCATTACCTTTTCAAGTGTTCTCTCTCTCTCTCTCTCTCTCTCTCTCTCCCCTCTCTCTCTCTCTCTCGTTAGCATTCTTTTAGAAACTCCAATTAAATTTTTAATTAGCTGCTTGGATTTTTCCCACAGCATATAGATGTTTTAAAATTCCATCTCTCTGTGTGTTTTACTTTGTTCTGTATCTGCTCAAATCAGCTCATCTTATTTTCTTATCTCCTCTAATCTGCCATTGGTCTTAGGTTATATATTTCCCTCTGACATATTTTCATCCCTGTAGTTCAGTTTGAGCCTTTTCAACATGTTCTGTGTCTGAACTTATTCTTTTTTCAGCACTTGGAATAATTCAAGTAACCACTTTAATGTCCTTGTCATTAAATGTCATTAATGCCAACATTTCAATGTTGTGTTAATAATCCAGTGATATACTCTTTCTGTCAGTGGTTGCTTCACGTACCTGGTTATCTGGCAGTCACAGCCATTGTGGTCTTTACAATGTTGAGCGATGCATATTTGTATAGTCTTACAAGCATTCTTAACTTTTGCTCTGGGATGCAATAAAAACACAGGAAGACGTCACTTCTTTCAAGCTCTTAGAATTTTCTGGGCAGGGACTGTAGTGATTTGAATAAAAAACAAAGCAAAACAAAACAAAAAAAACCCCTGGCGCCAGTAGGTCCAAAGGGAGAGCCACTGTTAGGAGATGTGGCTTTATTGGAGTAGGTGTGGCTTCATCGGAGGAAGTGAGTCATTGGGGGGCGGGCTTTGAGGTTTCAGATACTCAAGTCCAGGCTCAGCGGTAACATTTCTTTTCCTGCTGCCTTCAGCTCAAGGTGTAGAAGTCTCAGCTCCTTCTCTAGCACCTGTCTGCCTGCATGCCACCACACTTCCTGCCGTGATGAAAATGGCCTAAATCTCTGAACTGTAAGTCAGCCCCAGTGAAATGTTTTTCTTTATAAAGATTGGCTGTGACCATGGTTTCTCTTCACAGCAATATAAACCCGAAATATAACTCGGACACAGTAGAGTTTGGGATGGGATTTTTTAGTTTCCCACAGAATCCACATGAGCACCCTACGCAATTCCTATCATGATTTTCAGCTGGTGGGAACAGGACCAAGTACCATGACTTCGGATTCTACCTGCTGTTTAAAAGAGCCCATTGTTTGTTTTGTTTGGTTTTTTGTTTTTTTTTTTCTAGACAGGGTTTCTCTGTATAGCCATGGCTGTCCTGGAACTCACTTTGTAGACCAGGCTGGCCCCAAACTCAGAAATCCGCCTTCCTCTGCCTCCCAAGTGTTGGGATTAAAGGCGTGTGAAGAGCCTATTGACTAAAATTCATGAACATTTTATTTCGATTTCTATTTGATAGTTTAAGGTTGTGGGTGATAGTGGGTAATTAAAGCCATGAAAACGGAAGTCGCTGACGGGGCACATGGATATTATATTTCCTTCCTGAAATGACTTGCTCTTGGTTAGTATTAAAGCAATTTATTTTGTGTGAGGGGGCGATTGAAGAGAAAAAATTTTAAATTTCAGTTTCATTTAAAAAGATTTATAAGGAGACTTTGGTTTCCACTTCTTCTCATTCCAGTTGTAACAAGTCAACTGTATTTTCCAGGACATTACTATGAAACTTGCAATTGGCTTGAAATTGTTCTAATTTCCTTTTGCTATATATCCTTAATATCCCTGTGCCGTTCGTAGTGATGGATCTTTTTCAATCCCCATGTTACTTATTTACCCCTTTAAGAAGAACGAACCAGTCTCATTGGGTCTTGCTGCTTCCATAATCTTTCCGGAACCCACGTTTTGCGTTCTGGATCTTCTCACTGGCTATCTGGTTCCTGTTCCATCCGTTATCATTCTTGTACTTATTATTTATTTTATTTTCTTGTCTTTGTTTGAATCCGTTGTGATTTGAAGATTTTGTGGAACGCTCTCACAGTGTTAACAGTGGTGCACTGTGGTGATTCTCACGCTTGTGCATTGCGTACGAATCAACTTGGCATATGGCTGTTACATGTCAAACATTAAATCAAAACTCTTCCTGCAGCTATCTTGAATCCGGTCTGTAGGACTGCTGACTGTAACCGTCACTCCCTGTACAATAAACACCCTTTGGCAGTGACTCTGCACCCACTGCAGTGCCTCTCATTCCTTCCCTGGCTTCCAGTGACCCTTCTTCTATGGGCTACAGTTTTGTAGGGATGGCACCATACAGCGTTTGGCCAGGTTTATTTCACTTAACATTATATCACCCGCACTTCCGTTTATTCTGCTGCAGGTAACAGGACTCTGCGCTTTTTAATGACAGAAGAGGGTTCCTTTGAATATAAAAATCAAGTCTTCTTTTCCATTCCTCCAAAGTTGAGCACCTCGGTAGATTGCACTTCTTAGTCGTTAGGAATTGGGTTGCATTGTGTTTGGGTTTTATTGCTTCAAAGAGACATAGTGTTTCTCTGTGTAGCCCTGGCTGTCCTGAAACTTGCTCTGTAGTCTAGGCATTAAAATCTTACAGGAGCCTTGGGATAGATAATTTATATTTTGAAGAGTTGTATCATTGTCTTTGGGCTAAATTGTAGCATCTTAAGTGTGTGTGCCCTTCCCACTGGCTTACCTTGTATCTGTTCCCCATTCTCTCTCCTTACCAGCTTTTAGCTGCACATTCTCCCTCTGGTTTGGAAGGTGCATACTTTCCTATGCTTTTAGACTTGTCCATTACAGCCCAGGTTCTTGATGATTATAGAGTTGCAGTGTTGGGTGGTGGACTGGCTGGGTTTGTGTGTCAACTTGACACAGCTGGAGTTATCACAGAGAAAGGAGCTTCAGTTGAGGAAATGCCTCCATGAGATCCAACTGTAAGGCATTTTCTCAATTAGTGATCAAGGGGGAGAGGCCCCTTGTGGGTGGTGCCATCTCTGGGCTGGTAGTCTTGGGTTCTATAAGAGAGCAGGCTGAGTACCAGGGGAAGCAAGCCAGTAAAGAACATCCCTCCATGGCCTCTGCATCAGCTCCTGCTTCCTGACCTGCTTGAGTTCCAGTCCTGACTTCCTTTGGTGATGAACAGCAGTATGGAAGTGTAAGCTGAATAAACCCTTTCCTCCCCAATTTGCCTCTTGGTCATGATGTTTGTGCAGGAATAGAAACCCTGACTAAGACAAGTGGTGTGTGTAGCTTTACCCCAGGCTCTTTAATGACCTAATTTTAACCATATAATCTCTGCAAAGACTGAATTTCTAACTATGATCATATTGAATACTGTTACTGGTTTGAGTACTGGAGTTTGAGGTGGAGGGGAGAAAGGTTCAGCCTATCACAGTGATCCTCATACAAGGTGCGGGTAGAAGCCCATTTGCTGCTGTGTAGGAGCAACATTGTCAAGGCCACTCAGCCCCCACAGAATTATGTAAGCATCCTTTGACAGTGGGAAAGGATAGAAGACAGTCATTGTTACTTGACTTTAGAATTTCTGGGCTGAGAGTCGTGATCTCAAATCAAATCCTTCACAATTTTCTATAGATTTAACGGGGCTATTCTGCCTCGGTTCTCACTCAGCTTGATTTAAAGGGGTTCTGAAGCAGCCTGTGTCTTGATGAATTTTCCCCACCCCTTTATGCTGCAGACCTGGAAAGCAAACAAGATCTCGGAGTGTAAACACAGCCCTGTTTTTTGGAACATGGTTTTTTGCCTTTAATGAGCCTGGCACGTTTTTGATCTCAGGAAGGAAGAATACCATTTGCTCTCTTGGCCTTTGCAGATCACAAATTAGAGATCAAGTGGAATTTACGAGCACAGGTTGAACATGCGTCTCGTGTGATTTCAGTTCTTCTAATGGAAATAAAGAAGTCAGGGAGTAAGCTCCGAAGTGAGGGGCAGCATTCCCCTAGCGCCTCTCAGGATGCCCTTTTGGGCCATCATACTGGTTGATCCCATGGTTAGAGAAAGGATTTGACAGGCTGGACTTTATGAGGAATTAGTTCCTCATTGCTTTATGGAATAGGTCTAATCTGATTTTATTATTCGTTCAGAACAAATGTGCTGTGTCTTGAAAGGTGTGCTCAGATAGGGATGGATGAGCACCATTCTTGGGGTTGAGTGCGCCTGCTGCTGCTGCTTGGGAAAAATGGTCCAGGTGATTAGCCTGACAACCAGCGACACTATCCAGCTTCCTGATGCTTCTTTAGTTAAAAAATAAGTCCATTGTTATTTCTACGTAGGAACTGTAAAAAGTGAGCGGCATCTCCAGCTCAAGGCATTATTCCTTCACGAAGGAAATCATGCCAGACAAAGCTTTATTTATCCTTCGGATCATGCACCACAGTAGTGGCATGCTCTTACTGAGTTCTCACTAGATGTTAGGTGCTTCCTCGGGGACTTGACATGCGATAGCTTATTGAGTCCTCTAAAATGAACGCGGCTATTGGAAAAATATATATAACATTGGTGCATTGATCCAGTATGCAAATAAAATTAAAAAAAATCATACTGTGGCCACCGCCATAAGTGCATTGATGTCTCTTATTGTGTAGGTGGTTAGGTGGTGGCTTGAAAATCCACTTAAAAGTTGTTTGGGAAAGACAGCAAGTGCTCTCAAGGATGAACAGGTCAGAGAACCCTTATGTATGACTTATGGGAAAGCAAATGGATACAGACAGCTGTTAAAATCAGTGTGGAGGTTCCTTTAAAAAAACAAACAAAATAGAAACAGGTGTATTGTAAAACAAACAAACTAGAAACAGATGTATCGCATGGCTTGGATACATGTCTGGCGTATACAGAGTGGACTCTCCTTTTTGCTACAGGGAAACGTTCTCACTCTTGTTCACTGCTGCTCTGTTCCCCATAGTTCCCAAGAGACACAGTCTAGATTCACATCTACTGATAAATGGGTATTGAAAACATGGTACCTGTACACTACAGAATTTTATTTGGCGGTGAAGAGAAGCATAATTATGAAATGGAGTGAAGTGACTCAGCCGCCAAAGACAAAGTTAGCTACATGTTCCCCCTCATATGTGGACCCTAGCATCCGGATTTTGAACTTGTTTGTTAATGTGTAAACACTGTAGCATAGAGGGCACGGCTCATGAGCCTCCACCCTAGCTAAGAAGCCACTGCATTTGATCACATCAGGGGTGGAAGAGTCAGTTTTCTTTTGGGGCCTCTGGTAGTTCACCTAGTCTTTGGTGGATGGCCTTGTGATGGCTGTTCTTGGATGTCAAGTTGACTATGTTTGGGATGAACTACAATCCATAAATGGAGGACACACCTGTGGCCCAGATTTTGGGGCAGGAAGACAACATGACTTTGATCCAGACATTGAGGCTGACACTGTTCTTAACCCAGATTGACACATGTCTTCAATCCACATCTCCAGGCACACCTTTAACCTGGGCCATTCCTTCTGTTGGGGGCCTGCATAAGGACAATAGGAGAAGGAATGGTTGTTCTCTCTTTGCCTGCTTGTGCTCACTTGGCCAGCACATCTATCAGAGCTTGTTTCTTCAGGATTCCAGCTTGTACAGAAGACCAGCGGAAACACCCAGCCTCCTGGGACTGAGCAATTTGGATTTTCCATTCACAGCTAGCCATTGTTGGGTTGTTTGGACTGCAGCCCTTGTAAGTCATTCCAGTAAATTCCATATATATGGAATATACACTTACTCATTCCATAAGTCCTTGAGACTCTTGAGAATCCTAATACAGGCCTCACACCCATGAATACGTGGGCAGCACAAATTGGATTTATAAAAAGAAAAACAATGATCCAGAGATGGAGAGTGGATCTGGGAGGAGTTAGGAGGAAGGAGCAGAAGCTGAACGTGATCAACATATATTGTATGTAGGCTTGAATTTTCAAAGGAGTATTAATCATTATATTTAAAATCTGTGCAGTTGTAGCATGCTGTATCACAAAGGGGTTCACATGCACATTAGTATGGATCAGTCCTGAATCCAAATTTAAGTGTCATTTTATATTTTGAGCAAAATTAGTTTATTATTATTATTATTATTATTATTATTATTATTATTATTATTATTATGTGTCATTGTGGATTGAATGGAGGGCCTTGTGAATGTTTGGCAAGTGCTCAGCAGCCCAGGCAGACCTTGAAATAGCAACTGTTCTGTTTCAGTTTCCCTATGCCACCGAGTGGCTAGAATTATAGACCTGTGGCACCATGCCAGACTCTGCAAATTCTTATTCCAGCTAACAAGCTCATATTCCTTGGTTTAAAATCAGGAGGGGAAATGGTACCTCTCAAGCAATACTGTGAGAATTAAATCAGATCATAATTTTAAAATGATAAAAATAGACAATGCATTCTGCAGCAAAATCCATTTTCTATTCCTTTTCTCAAATTCTCTTTCCCCTCTCTCCCTCCCTCTGTTGCATGATCATGGAATTTTATTTGTACTACTTAAAATTAACCACCCAACCCCTTCCCCTCCCCTCCCTCATATGTTCGCATATGGTTGTTGGCACTGTTTGGGGAGGTTATTGGACCTCTGGAGGTGGAGCCTTGTAGGAGGAAATACATCACTGGGGGGGTGGGCGTTGAGATTTTATGACCCCGCCTCACTTCTAGTTCCTACTCTCTGCTTAATATGTATAGTTTGGGATGTAATCTTTCTACCTCTGGATCCAGGTTCCTTTTTTTTTGCCTCCATCACCATTTTGGGCCCTCACTCTGGAACTGTAAACCATAATAAACTCTTCCATAAATTGCTCTGGCCATAGTACTGTATCACAGCATCAGAAATGTAACAGATACATCTAGTGTCCGCCGGAAGAAAAGCTGGGGATGTAACTCTCTTCTCCATTATCCTCTAGGAGATGGAACTGTCTGTCAAACTGCTTAGGTGGGCACTTTATGTAAATGCACCTCCTTGTATTGCAGGAGAGACCTGTAGGTTTGAAGACAGGTCACACGTATTCTAAGAGCAAACTCTCAGCTGCAGAGTTGGGGGCTCCTGCAAGCTTCACGTCTAGGGTGGGATATTGTCTCCACGCTCTCTTTTCCCTTAACCTCTGTGTATTTCAGAAAGTGTTTAATCGTCTCTTTTTGTCTTTCACTATGTTAGAGAAATTAAGGCTGGCTTTGCTATTCAAGCTCGGGACATCCAAGATGGCAGGAAAAACAAGACCAGAGATCTTTGCTTTAATTTTTTGAAATTTTAATTCAAAAAAATTTAATTTTAATTAAAATTTTTAATTTTATGAAATTTTCCATTTTTGGCTAAGATGGTTAAATTGACAATGGAGACTTCAGATAACTCTAGATTTTCCTAGTGTTCAAACTCATGATTGAAGTCATCACTTTTAAAATTATCTATCTATCTATCTATATTTGTTTTTATTTGACTGGGTGAATTTTGCCTGTGTACCATGTGCATGCATTGCTTATGGAGGCCAGAAGAGGGTGTTGGATCCACAGGAACTAAAGTTACATGGTTTTGAGCTGCCATGTGGTTGCTTGGAATCATATCCAGATCCTCTGGAAGAGCAGCCTGTGTTTCTAACTATTGACTCATCTTTCCAGCCCCTGAAGCCATCAATCTTGAGGAAAAATAAAAGTTAAAATTAAAAGTCTCCAGCTTGAGGATGGTTTTAAAAGACTAAGTTTTCTTGGGTTGCAGTTTATTTTTATTGGCATCAGATGTGTGGCTGCCTATGGCTGTGGCTCTCACACAGTACTCTGTGGAATTCCTCAGTGTTCATGCCCACTGGTGCCATCGTTTGGCTCAGAAATATCCAAGAGCTGTGGAAGCAGCGCTGGGCGTTGCTAAGCATCTGTGAGCTCCTTCAGTTTTCTTTTCAAGAAACGGGATTGAAAACCAGCAATTAATTGCTTAGCAACATAGTGTTTTCAAGCAATCTTGGGTTTCCAGGATCAAGAGAAAACATATCCATCCGCTCCATCTCCGATTGATACAGGGTTTCCTCGCCATAGTTCTTAATGGCAATAGATGCTAGCAGGTTGATGACATTATCTCTAGAGTTACTGCTTTGAGAATTAATATTTGAATTGTAGCTACCTCCGTGAAATATCTGTAGGAAGACTCACTTTCACTTTGAAGCATATAATGTCAGTGTACTATCCCTTCTCATGGCCGATAATATCAAGGACATATATCCTTTGATGATAACAAGGATAGTAGAAGCATAAATATGTCCATTAAGATTTTCTAAATTGAAATATTGAATGAAGACAGGGAGTTCTGCTGGAAACCATATTAATGTCCCATGCTCAGACACTTTCTTGTATCTGGTCACTGCCAGGAAAAGCAGCTATTTGGGTTAATCTGCAATATCTTTGGGGTTGGTATTTCTCCTCGGAAGATGGTATATGAGTCCCACCTTCCCTGAGTTGATAAGCTGTGAACATTTTAGACTTGCAAGATAAAGAAGCCCTTTCTTGTCCTACATCCTTCTCTTAAGAAGTGCATCTTAAGGAAAAGTGTGGTATAAATTGGCACCTTGGTGTAGACATGTAAAAATAAGTATATCAGAATCAAAGCTTTCCTTAATGTGGGATAATTTTCAGTAAAGTTACCATCAGTAATTACCCTGTGATGTCTCTTAAGACGGTATCTCCTAGTCTGGCTATCGTGGTGAGCATGCCCTGGAGATTCAAGCTGTTTTAGACACTTAGGGTTTTTCCTCTTCTTCTCAGGCTTGTTTGAAGAGGTCCTGGCTTCCTAATTGCTGGTGAGGCTACCATAAGAACACTCTCGAGGTCCCATTTCTCCTTTCAAGGGGCTTTACAAAATATCAATTAATTGCTTTGAATGGGGAGCTAGCTCTGCAGCTGCGGGGAGAGAGAGAGAGATAGAGCTTGCAGTGATTGGCCCATTATCGCTTACAGCTGTTGGAAATGTTCTTCAAAGCATAATTACAGATCTTCATATATATTTAAAGAAAAAGGAGCAGGAGGAAGGCCACTGAGGGTCCTCTATAACAAATGACTCTCATCTTCCATTCTGTTTGGAAAGCAGTGGCTTCCTATAAACAGTTTCCCTCCCTGGACAGAGAGAATGAAAGTGTTACACTATCCCTGTCCCCAAGCAAGAAGACAGTGATTCCCCTTGGAGAAGCCAAACCCAGTCTCTCACATTCCAGCTTGGGTCTGTTTAAGATAATAATAATAATAATAATAATAATAATAATAATAATAACAGCAACAATAATAATTTGTTATCAATGGTGTGGTGGCTGCCAGACTCTTCTGGATGCAGCTTTATTTGCTATTTGATCTAAGGTTGGCTTTGTTCTCTCTTGTTCTCTGTCTCTCTCTTCTTCCTCCTTCCTCTCTGTCCTCCCTCTAGCCGCCCCCCCACCCCCGTTTCTCTCTCTCTCCTGCCCCACCCCCCACCCCCGTCTCTCTCTCTCTCCTGCATACGTGACTCTCCCCGATACACAGATACATTGCTAATTCTATTAATTTTCTTATCAAATCCAGCAAGGTAATCAAAGCTTCCAATTTAGTGATTTATTATCCACAGCGAGCTGCGCGGAGTGCACCTTTCATTCTCTGTAATTGGCCCGGGAGGGGAAGAGACTTTCGGGGGGGGGGTGTGCATTCAACTAACCGTTTCCATTTCAATTGAATATTGAGCAAACAAATGGAGTGTCCTTTCATCGGCTTAAACCGTTTAAAGTGATAAAGCTAGCGATTTTGCATTTGAATATCTGCCAGGGATATCTGTGGGTGAGATTCTGACCCTGAAGATATTAAAATATGAGCATATTCACATCCCTCTATAGGATTTGCTCTCAATCAAACATCTGCGTATGATATGTTAATCAATGTGTAAAAGGCAACATTGATCATACGTGCTGTGTGTCTCTTGCTGTTGCACCATCCTGGAGACAAACAGCTTCCCTTTTTCAACCAAGTGCTGGATCCTGTGTGGACTGGAGTTGCCTGCATAATTGGTGGATTCAGATACTGAAACATTAAATAGAATTTAGCACCAAAATGCAGGGACAAAGTACATTCTATTTATTCCATTTCTACCCAGTCCTTCCCTACTCTAGCTTCTCAATGTGGCCCTCACCTTGAATCCATGACCTCTTTTATAATTATTATGTTATGCACATACATACATACATACATGCAGATATAAACTAGAGTCCAACTAATGTTATCCTTATGTGGACATGCTTAGGACTGACCACTTGAATAACGCACCAGGAGCCTCGTTGCCGGAGAAGATGGGGCCTCCCTGTCTCAGCAGCAACTGGTTGCCTAATGCTCTTCATCTAGGGTTTGGGCCTTGTGATGTTTTCTCCACTCTGCGTTGGCATGTTAGTTGATATAATCATTGTCCGGGTCTTATGCACGTACAGGCAAACATATTGTTGAGATTCTGTGGCTATAACTTCCCTATCATGACTCGAAGATCCTGTCTCAAAGCAGGTGTTCTGGTCCTCTGGCTTTAAAGCAATCCTACTGTTCCCTTCTTCTGTGGTGTTCCATGAGTCATTCCTAAAGGTTCAGTGTATATGGTTTTTAGTGTAGTTTTAATTTTTTCCCCAGAGATAAACCTTACAATCTCACCAACAAAACTAAATTTTATTTACATTAAAGCATAAGTTTTCAACTCCCTTCCAACTCCTTCTAGTATCTTATTCTGGTAATAGAGCTTACTTCTTTGGAATTGTGGTGTATACTGAAGAACAGCTGACATATATATATATATATATGTGTGTGTGTATATATATATATATGTATATATATATACATACACATGTATACACACACACATATATATATATAAAACAAATAATCCAATTAAAAATGAGGCATCTCATTTTAATATCTAACAGATATTAATATCTAACAGATATTAAATATATCTAAACAGATAAGAACACTTAAAGAAATGTTGAACGTCCTTAGCCATCAGGGAAATGCAAATCAAAACTACCTTGAAATTCTATCTCACACCTGTCAGAATGGCTAAGATCAATAAATAACGCAAGTAGCTCATGTTGGCAAGGATGGGGAACAAGAGTGAACACTTATCCACTGCTGATGGAATGTAAGCTTGAACAGCTGCTATAGAAATCAATTCTCCAGAAGGTTGGAAATCTAACTACCTCAATATCCAGCTATACCACTCTTGGGCATATGCCTAAAGGATACTCCATCCTACCATGAACACATGTGCTCAAACATGTTCATTGTGGCTTGATTCATAGTAGCCAGAAACTGGGCACAACTTAGAATGTATCTCAACAGAAGAACAGATAAAGAAAATGTGGTATAATTTGCACAGTGGAGTATTATTCAGCTGCTAAAAAAAATTGAATCATGAAATTTTCAGGCAATTAGATGGAACTAGAAAAAAATCATCCTAAGCAAGGTAACACAGACTCAAAGTATTTGCTGATAAGTGATATTAGTTATTAAGAAAATGATAACCGAGTTGCAACCTGTAGACCCACAGATGTTAAGTATAGAGGAAGGGTTAGGGGGTTACACATGGAGGGGGGAATTCAATAGAACTTATGAGCAGACTAGAGGTGGGAAGGGATGGAAGCAGGAGGATCAGGTAGAGAGGGAGAGGAGAGAGAGGGTAGAGGGAGAGAATGCAGGGATAGACAGCTGGAATTGGGGGCATTTGAGGGACGCTACAGAAACCTAACACAATGGAAACTTTATAAAAGACATGAAGGGGATCCTAGTGAGCTCTCCTAATAACGGGGATACGGATTCTCAACTGGCCATTTCGTGTTAGCAAACAGATCTTACAGTAGCAGGACTGGATTGGATTCAATTGAATTATTGGTCAAGGCTATCCCTATGGGAATCCCCAAACAACCCAGGCTGTTGCTAAGACAGTGAGTTGCTCTTCATAAACTGACAGCAGGGCCCCATTGCCAAGCATCTAATTTGGAGCTTGCTTACAGTGCCAGAGGTTTAGTTTATCATTTTATCATGAGGAGCATGGCAGCAGACACAGCAGTAGAGCAGTAGCTGAAAGCTACATCCTGATGCACAGGCAGAGAGAGAGAGAGAGAGAGAGAGAGAGAGAGGAAGAAGAAAGAAGAAGAAGAAGAAGAAGAAGAAGAAGAAGAAGAAGAAGGAAGAAGAAGGAAGAAGAGGAGGAAGAGGAAGAAGAAGAAGAAGAAAGGAGGAGGAGGAGGAGGAGGAGAAGGAGAAGGGAGAGAGAGAGCGAGAGAGAGCGAGAGAGAGAGCCTGCTCCTGCTATGAGCATTCAAAACCCTAAAGCCCACCCCTAGTAACACACTTCCTCCAACAAGGCCACACCTCCCAACCTACCTAATCCTTCTCAAATAGTGCCACTCCCTAGTGACTAAGCATTCAAACAGTGAACTGTGGGGCCATTATTATTCAAACTACCACATCTAGCACAATAAAGATTCTTTAGACACCTATGTCCTTTGATTTTACTTCCATCAGCCCTGAAATCCTGACCAGTGATCTACCCTGTGATCTCGTAAAGATGAGAAAAATAGTGAAAAATTCCCTAAAAAAATGCCATTAAACAATGTAACTTCGGAACTTACCAAAATTGTTTATATGACCGTTGTGAGGACACCACCTCACTGAAGGGTGACTCTCTTCAGAAGCCCCTACCAGTGGGCATATTATCCTTTTCCCGAGCTTCCAGCTGAGCTCCACCCTCTCATGTAATAATACCTGTGCTTTACTCCATGGTAAAACATTTTCCTAATCAATAAATCCATCTCTGCTTAATATTGACTTGTCTTGAGAGATTCTCCTCTGTGAGGAAGTCCAGAATTGCTGCTGCCCTCTGATAATGGAGGCGAGTTAACTTTTCTGCCTGGGAAAAGTTCAAGCTAGGTTTTTAATTTAGCTGGGAGATCAGAAACAGTTTTCTAACTAATGTGTTATTCTTCCTCTAGACTTGTATTTCTGAAAGAAATAATACCCTACTCCCTTAAATGTTAAATATAAATCATGCCATGAATTGCACCATACCCAAACCCTTGAATTAGTTTTTGGTACTTAAAACTTCAAAGAAAACTCTATTAAAAATGGAATCACTTTTCCCATGATGTATTTCTCGAGGAAGATGATATTTTGACAATTTGGTACTTCCCTCCTGATTCGTGTCTCCCCGCCTCCCCCAACTCGAGGTTCCTCTCAGGAACCAGCAAGGGAGCTGTCCCCCTTAGGAGTGCTGTCTACAGAGCCAGAGCTGTGCAACCCGGTGAGGAGTTTGCAAAAATGATTTAGACATTTGTTTGGGCTTTTAATCTTTTCTCATCTACACGCACCACCAAAATAAAACCCAGTGAAGTATGAGCACTATAAATCTGTTCATTCTCTCTCTCCTCCAGAATATTTCAGAGAGCACTTGACACTTGTAATCAGGGTTTAGATGTTGCCTCCTCCTGAGCTGGCCATCCCACCCCCATTTCCCTTTCCAATTTCATGGCACGAAAGTGGGAGAGGCCAGAGGGCATGGACTCTGGGAACATTGCTGTCCCAAGGATGCAAAATCTACTTAGGTGAGATGCATGAATCCACCCCCCATACCCTCAGCATAGTGTGCAGATCTGAGTTAGGACAAGGCAGTTAATAAGTCGTGTAAATTAGGTAGTGTCAGGGGAGGTTGTTAAACTCTCAGGGATATTGCAAAAGGCATGTGTGTGATGGTGGTAGCATAGAGCAAATGTTGTTTAAGGATGTCTTTGAGAAGACCATGGGAGATTATTCAGAAACAGGTGGGGCTTTTAAGTAATTCAGAAAACGGTTTAAAGGAAGATTGGGAACTTGAGAAAAGAGGAAAACCAGACGATCAGGATGGGGTAACCGTTTAGTGGTAGGCAGGTCACGTGTGAGAGACCAAACAGTGTTGAGAGCTGGAGAGAGTTCAGTTGGTCAAGTGCTGGACGTCTTTGAACTCGATTTCCAGAATTCACCTGAAAGAACAGAGGCACAGTTAAAATCCCCAGGCCAGGGACCGGAGACAGGTGACTCTCTGGGGATGAATGACCAGCCTGTCTAGTCTCCGTGGTGTGTTCAGTATCTCAGAATGGATGGCTCCTAAGAGTGGTATCTGGTTGTCTTCTCATCTCCATACACAGGGTTACACATGGATGTGTTTGCTACTCACACATGTGCACCCATACACAAATGTGTAACTCACCACCATGGAGTCCAAATTATAGAAGATATATAGGAAACATGAGCCAAAGAAGAAGAGAAAGCGCCTGCCATCATTGCTATTGCTATGGTCTCCTATCTCTGCTGTGCTCTGTGCTCTATTCTCTGAAGTGCCATCTGCATTTTATGTGTAGGAAAACGGTCTGGGCAGTGGTTTAAATAATAAACCAAACCGATTCCCCCAATTGGACTACTGATTAATGTAATTTTAATTAACCTATAGAAATCTCCCAATTTAACATGGAACCAAATACCATGTATTGTTACTGTACGTTAACAATAAACTATTTTGAAAGTCAATCAAAGTAGGCATTATCAGGCGAGCCTTGCCAAGAAGAAAGATGTTCACTAAAGTGAGTTCTATGGGCTTTCCAAGAGATCCATCAGTGTGCTCCTCAAGAAGTTAGCTGGGATCTAGCTAGAGGGATGCACTCTGTCTGCTTCCAAGTTTTCACCTCTCTCTTCAGACTTTGAAGGTGACCCTGACTTCAAAGGGCAATGGGAATTGGATCTGGTGAGAAAATGGGGGTGGAAAATATATGGGCCTTCAGGAAAAGGTCACTCTACACAGTACAGGAGCTCAACTTGTATTTTGATTAAATTCTTTTCAGTGGGACTTACTAGCTAATTACCTCCTCAGCGTCATGGCTCAGCAATGCTTACTGACACGGAATGCCTGCTGAGGGCGTAGAAGCCTCGAGGTGTGTATGCTTGCATTTAAAATTATTAATATTAATAATAATTAACCATAAATGGTAACCTGGGTGGGCCAGATGGCCTTTCCTTCTTTCAGAAACTTCCTTATGGATTCAGTTATTCAAGAGGCAGGCACGATACCACAGATACAAGTGACATTTGAGACTAAATGACTGATCTTGGAGTGAAATTTAAATAATTTACTCAACAAGGGCACCGCCGGTCACTCCTATCAGATCGTAAGCTTTAAATAGCTTCTGCTACGTCAAGGAAAACTTTCTGTCTGTCTGAAGTCACGCCCACTTCGGGCTCCTCTTGGCCTCACTCCTAAGACCCTTGTCCATTAATCACGGGGGCTCACTGCTATCGCTGGTAATTAGTCTTTTAAGTTGTATCCAGATGGAAAGTATAAATTACTCGAAGTTTCCTGCCAGGCACACGTGTAGATGATTCATGAGCCCATGGCATTTCCCTGTAGTCTATCCCTGATAAGCGGATCTGAAGAGCATGTGGTTCACAAGACGAACTTCACACTCGACTGTAACAACTGCTGGCTCTCATTTCTGGGGTCTGGAAATACAGCAGGCTGAAGTCTTTAACGACTTGTGGACTTGCTTTAATCTCATCTCTGCCCTTACATCTTTGGGTTTCCCAGTGTACTCTCCTCTTTTATCAGCAGCATGTCACCCCAGCCACCTTCCTGTCTGCAGTGAAGAGTGTGGCCAACAGTCTCTTTGCTGTAGAAGGTATTAAATGAAAGGAGAAGAGGAAGGAGAGGAAGAGGAGGAGGAAGAACAAGAGGAAGCAGAGGAGGAGACTCATGCACTGAATCTCTGTCGGTGGGGACTTTGAGTACGTGTGTCACATAACTGTCTTCACTGCTCTTAGAAAGTCAGCACTGGGCTTACACTCACTTCCCGTGTCTTTCCTCCTGTTCACTTGTCCCTAGATAAGCCCTTGTCACTACCTGTATCTCCCCACACCTGTATTCAAGCTGCTCACTATCTCTGCAGAAAGCACGATAAAGTATTGATGGTACTCTATGGTTGTGGTTGCTACGTGTATAAATGGGTAAGAAGTCCCACACGTGCTAGCTTCAGTTGTAACGAAAATTATTCATCGACGTAAATTTATTTTATGAGTGGAAAGGCAGGGAGAGCTTTAGACCTGGCTTGGACCTAAACGCTCACCTCTGTCATCTGGGCTCATCGTTGTCATCCAGACTGATGACAAGATGGGACGTGTCCCTCTTAACTAGGCTTACGGCACCTAATGCTTTTACTAGCAGTGGAAGAGGAGAGGACATTTGTCGAGTTAATGAGAGTGAAGTTTTCAGCTCAGCAGGGCCAGGCTTATGTTCATATTAAGGGTTGTAATCCAGGCTAGGTCTACTTATATCTCTTGGGCACTATCTGAGGGGACATTCCTGTCAATACTGAAACTCGGAAGTCGTCTCAAAACTGCTCACCACCTCTCCCACTCAATTTAGATTCAAGCTGTATCTCCACTCTTAGTGACAGACTTTAAAAAATATTATATTTATTTATTTATTTAACACCCCGATTGCAGTCCCTCCCTCTTCCCAGTCCTCTCCTCACACCAACTCCTTCAGTCCCCCCCTGCTTTTCTCCTTAGAGAAGGGGTGTTGGGTTATGGGGTGTCCCACGTTTGCTGGGGGCTCAGGATGCTCAGGAGGCAGGACATGGGAAGTTTTGACTGTGCTTACCCCACTCGGGGGCTGGGCTGGTGTCTGGCTATGAGAAGCTTAAAACTCTTTAATTAAGACCCAAGCTTCTGGTTCCTGTAGAGACCTCCAGCCACACCTCAGCCCTGCCCCAGCCACACCTCAGCCCTGCCCCAGCCACACCTTACCTCACCCCTGCCCTGGCCACACCTCATCCCTGCCCCAGCCACACCTCACCTCACCCCTGCCCTGGCCACACCCCAGCCCTGCCCCGGCCACACCCCAGCCCTGCCCCAGCCACACTTCACCCCTGCTCCAGCCACACCTCACCCTTGCCCCAGCCACACCTCACCCTTGCCCCAGCCACACCTCACCCTTGCCCCAGCCACACCTCACCCCTGCCCCAGCCACACCTTACCCCTGCTTTCATTTACCAGTACAGCCATTCTCTTTCAGGTTTTCCAATACATGTTATATCCTATTTGCAGAAAGAGTGAATTGGTAAAATATAATTTAGGACTGAGCTGAGGCTATGAGAGGGGCTGTCCATAATGATGTGGGCTGGGTAGAATGAAGTCAGTAACAAAAGGAAGACCATAAGAGTTGTTACCAAGAATAAAAGTCCTCATGGGTGCAAGAAATGATGATAGATTAAAAAAAAAAAAAGTCAACACCCTGGGCCGTGGCTATGGGATAAAACTACCAAGTAGAACTATGCCTTCTTGAAGAAGACCATGGTTATTATAGTCAATCCAAGGTCCTGAGGGAGAAAGCTGGCAGAGTAACTGACCTAAAAACAATGGCTTATAAACAAAGAATTCTCAACCCAGGAATACCGAATGGCTGAGAAGCACCTAAAAAAATGTTCAACATCCTTAGTCATCAGGGAAATGCAAATCAAAACAACCCTGAGATTCCACCTCACACCAGTCAGAATGGCTAAGATAAAAAACTCAGGTGACAGCAGATGCTGGCAAGGATGTGGAGAAAGAGGAACACTCCTCCATTGTTGGTAGGATTGCAAGCTTGAACAGCACTCTGGAAATCAGTTTGGTGGTTCCTCAGAAAATTGGACATAGTACTACCGGAGGATCCAGCAACACCACTCCTGGGCATATACCTAAAAGATTGCTCCAACATGTAATAAGGACACATGCTCCATTATGTTCATAGCAGCCTTATTTATAATAGCCAGAAGCTGGAAAGAACCCAGATGTCCCTCAACAGGGGAATGGATACAGAACATTTGGTACATTTACACAATGGAATACTATGCAGCTATTAAAAACAACAAATCTATGAAATTCTTAGGCAAATGGATGGATCTGGAGGATGTCATCCTGAGTGAGATAACCCAATCACAAAAGAACACACATGATATGCACTCACTGATAAGTGGATAGTAGCCCAGAAGCTCGGAATACCCAAGATACAATTCTCAAAACACATGAAACTCAAGAAGAAGGAAGACCAAAGTGTGGATACTTTGTTCCTTCTTAAAATGGGGAACAAAATACCCATGGAAGTAGTTACAGACAAAGTTCAGAGCAGAGCCTGAAGGAATGACCATCCAGAGACTGCCCTACTTGGGGATCTATCCCATATACAACCACCTAACCCAGACACTATTGTGGATGCCAACAAGAGCGTGCTGACAGGAGCCTGATACAGCTGTCTCCTGAGAGTCTCTTCCAGTGCCTGACAAATACAGAAGTGGATGCTCACTGCCATCCATTGGGTGGAGCACAGGGTCCCCAATGAAGGAGCTAGAGAAAGTTCCCAAGGAGCTGAAGGGGTTTGCAGCCCCATAGGAAGAACAACAATATGAACTAGCCATTACCCCCATAACTCCCTGAGACTAAACCACCAACCAAAGAAAACACATGGTGGGACTCATGGCTCCAGGTACATATGTAGCAGAGGATGGCCTAGTCAGTCATCAATGGGAGGAGAGGCCCTCCCAGTATACGAGAATGCCAGGGCCAGGAAGCTGGAGTGAGTGGGTTGGTGAGCAGGGCGAGAGGGGAGGGGATGGGGGATTTTCAGAGGAGGAACTGGGGATGGGGATAGCATTCAAAGTGCAAAGGAAGAAAATATCTTATAAAAAACAAAACAAAACCAATGGCTTAAAATGAGCAGAAGCTAAGAGGCTGGTGAGTCACTGTGGTAAGCTAGCCCTTGTAACTGCAGATCAGAGTCAGGAGGGTGGACAGGGAAGGGTGGTGACTGGTAACTTCCTGCTCCTTCACCCAAGGGATCTGGGCACCTCCTTTATTGCTAATCATTTTAACTAGTAAATTCTTTCCCACCGCGTGCTTGATTTCCAGGGAATTGTTCTTCAGCTGGCTAATAGCTCTAAACTCTTCACTGTAAAGCTAGATTCTTCTCATGTCTAGGTTTTTAATTATTCTTTGATTGGTGTAATAATTTAACTCATGTCTATATGCGTCATAAGGCCCATATCTGGGGACCACGTCTGTTTTAATTCATGACAGAATCTCTGCATTAATCATGGGTCCTAGCACACAATCCTATAATAAAGCAGGTGTTCATTAAATAACTTCTGAATCATAGACTAAAAAAAAAAAGTATGCTCTTGTTTAAATGTTGGGGTTCCACCTTCCAAATTCATGCTGATATCCTAACCCTCAAAATGATAAGATGTAGGGTAGTTTGGGAGGTAGTAAGTGATGAAGGGAAATCCCCCATTAATCCTTTATATACTTGATCTTAATCAAACAGCCATGAAATGATAAGATTTATGCTTTTGTAAAGGAAACCTGGAGTTGGATTTGGAGGTATATGCCTCAGTCTCGGCTCCTGGGAGGATGACGTGGGAGGGTCACTTGAATTGGTACGTTTGAAACCAGACTGGAAAACACAGCAAGATGCCTGTCAGTATCAGCAGAGGTAGTGGTAGTGGTAGTGGTAGTAATAATAATAAATAAGCCGGGCGTGGTGGCGCACACCTTTAGTCCCAGCACTTGGGAGGCAGAGGTAGGTGGATTTCTGAGTCCGAGGCCAGCCTGGTCTACAGAGTGAGTTCCAGGACAGCCAGGGCTACACAGAGAAACCCCTGTCTCGAAAACCAAAAACAAACAAACAAACAAACAAAAAACAAAACAAAACAAAAAAACCTCAAAAAACAAAAACCAAAAAACCAAAAACCAATAATAACAATTTAAAATTTTTCCAAGGGAACTTCTCTACTCCTTTGACAAGTGAGGGCAAAGACTTCATCTGTGAAGAAGAAAGCCTTATTCTCACCAAACCCAGCACTACCTTGATCTTGGATTTTCCATCTCTCAAACTGTGAGATAGATGTATCGGTTGCTTATTAGCCATCCAGTGTCTGATCTTTTGTTGCGGCAGCACAAAAAGCGCCCATGTAATAGAACTAGTGTTACTAGACATTTTGGAAAGCCCCATGCTGGATGGGATATGCTACCTGTCAGAATTCTTAAGTCTCATTATTAAAAGAATCTAAGAAAGGATTCCAGAGAAAGTCAAGAACATTTTACCGGGGTCTTAAAGAAAAAGCCCAAGTAGGTAAGTTTTAAATCTCGATGACTGCCAAGAGGAGGAAGGTGGAGACAAGGAAGAGAGAAAGCCATGTCTTTTTGAGTTAGGTGTGGCGATTCAGCCAGCAGCCACCACACGAGATGGGAGGTAGCCCCAGAATAAAAGTACAAAAAAGCCTAAAGGGCCAGAAAGCATGGATAGGCTCTGGTTGAATATGATAGAAAGAGACAGGAAGGAGGAAAAAGGGAAAGTCAGAGCTCAGAAAGGTAAGCAGACCTAACAGAACCTCATGCTACGTGATTTGGACCGGAATTCCAGGGGTAGCTACTCCCAGAGTTCAGGGCTCTATCACCCAAGAGAGTTCCCTCGAGGGCTTTCCCAGAAACCTTTTCATATTTATGTGACGGCATATTTATGTAGTGTTTCTGTGAAGGTCGGGATTGCTGGAAGCTGTCCTGTCAAGCTCTTCTCCTTCGACATAAGCACTGGGTACCTGCTGGACCACAGGCCAGAAATGCTGTGTATGTCCCAGGATATTTCAGGAGCGCTCACCACAGACATCAACATCACTGCTGAGTCAGCCTGTGGGAGGCTTTTCATGCCATGACAGAAACACTTCATTAGTGTTGGACAGTCGGTGAAGCATCATTGCCGGGGCTGGAGAAGAGATCGTGTTTCTACAGTGAGTGAGGGAATCAACTACATGAAAATGTGTGAGCAGCTAGTGTGCCCTTCTCCTGAGCAGCGCCCCCTGCCGGCTTCAGGCTCCCGCCAGCTCCAGTTCCAGAGTCTTTAACATGCACTCTCATCAGGAGTTAGGAGTCATAGTGCTTTCTTTACTCACAGCAGAATCTGAGCCTTGCTGGGAACAGAACCCACCGCCACTGCGGTAGGTCCGTCTGCCTCAGGGAGGGTCTTCTCATGCCCGCCCTGTTGCTCACTTCCCAGCATGCTCTGCACTCGGTTTCTGAAGGTACCGATCTTGAAACGCACAGAACAGATTCACACATTTCTGCAATTTCTGCAAGATTCGGTTCACTTCTTCCTCTTCACCAGCTGTCACTCTCCAGCCACCATAACTGGTTAATTGATTGATTAATTAATATGCAATCTGCTAAGTACTGTGGTTAGAAATAGATTTTCTATAAAGTTAATGAAGCTTAAACTTTAGAAATTTCACTCTTTGGACTTTTTCCAAAGCCCTAGCTGAGGGTTCACACGGTTCCATGTTTTTGTAAAAAGTTAACTATTATGCACTCTTGGGTAGAGTGGACTCTTTTGTACTCTGACTCCCGGGTATTTAGTGCTATGCATCAGACATTCTGAGGTACAGACAAGTCAAGGATGCTCTTTGCTTGGGCTGAGGGTACATTTTTATGGCTTTTCAAAGCCATTTCCATGAGTATTTCAGACATTGCTACTCATCTTGGGTTACAGTGGGTTTGAACCATGACATGTTGGGCCCTGTGTGAATATACCTGATGTGGTGACATGCAGGTGCATGGCTATCGTTGGTAAAGTGATGTGAATGTGTTCCACTGTACTTGAATGTAAAGAATGTGGGCAGAGACAAAAACAATCTGAAATGTATGGAGCACAACCGATTTATAGAAAATGCCCCATTCACTACATAAGATTGTAAACAAAGGCTGTTTCTTATTGTATATTTTAAATGAATATCTTTTATAATTATAAACACTATGTGGTGGTTTTGATGTGAACCATACACAATTCATCAGGAATTCTGTGTAGCCAATAGAGTTTGTCTGTAGATAATATAGAATGTTCCTTGAAAAGCATTTTGTTCTTAGTGTACATGTGTGTATTTATGTGTGTGTGTGTTTGTGTGTGTGTGTGTATATGTGTGTTTGTATGTGTATGTATGTGTCCGTGTTTGTGTGTATGTGTGTGTATATGTGTGTATGTGTGTATATGTGTGTATGTGTGTATGTATATATGTGTGTGTATATGTGATGTATTTGTGTATGTGTGTGTATATATGTATGTGTGTATGTGTTGGTGTGTGTGTGTATATGTATGTGTGTATGTGTGTGTGTGTAGGTGCACTCATGCCATAGCTCACAGGTAGAAATCAGAGCACAATGGGACTTTGATCTTTTTTTTTTTTTTTTTCCACCTTGGGATGTAGGAATTGAACTAAGGTTCTCTGGCTTGCATGAGAAGTGCTTGTACCTACTTATCAATGTTGTTGGCTCCAGAATTTTTACGAAGCCCAGTTCTCAGTCTTTTAAGAAAAATTACACGTATACATTTATTTGCATGTGTGTGCTCACGTGCACATGCCAGGCAAGTAGATGCCAAAGAGCATCTGGAGCCTGCTGGAGTCAGTCCTCTCCTACGATGTGAGCTCTGGAGACTGAATTCAGGTTGCTAGGCTCAGCAGCAAATGCCTTTGCCTTCTGGGCCCATCAGTCCTCAGCTCTCAGTAATAGGAACAAGTTTTACTCTATTGCAGCAGAGAGATGACTGAGTTGGTTTTTCTTCTGTTTGTAGAACACATTCTAACATCATTGTTATGTGTAGAGATGATAAAGACTCTGCATCCAACAAGTGAAGGACCAGGTGGTCAATTAATTAAGTGTATTGTTATTAATTTTTTTCTGTTTTTCTGATAGATGATAATTTGTACCTCAAGTGTTGTTTTTTTCCCTCTCTCTCCATTCTAAGTAATGTCACTTTCACCTTGTAAATTCTTTGTTTTAAGTGGGGGCTATGTAAACAGTGCCAGCTCCCAGACCCTATCCTAGAAGCTGCACCCGGAGTTTGTAGTTAAGGATGGAGTGGTGGAATGCCAAAGGGAGGTCCTGCTGAGATGATTCCTGAAAGAGGTCTGAGAATTCTGGAGTTCTCTCGACAAACTGCATGTTGTGGGGTGGCTTGCCTAAATCGAGGGGTTTCTTTCTAGTTTTGTACTCACACCAGGACTTATTGCTTCCTGGGTATTTCTTGCTACACACCGTGTCTTCATGTTAAAACTCACTTTGTAGAGAGGAGCTTGGGTATGCAGTCAGCAGCAACCAGTGCATTGAATTCCTGACACAGGGAGAAGTGGCTCGAGACTGGAAGCCCAAGCAAGGGTGTTTGTGGCCTAGGGGGCATCTCTGGGCATCGGTAGAGAGCCCAGCTTCTTTTGGGGGAACCGTCTCTTTGCCATGCACCATAGTGTGATGGTAGGTGATATCCAGGAGGTTTTTCTGTGTAGTTTGCAGCTGTAGAGGGGAGTAAGTGAGAGCCAGAGCCCAAGAGAAAGACCAGGGGACCACCTGCTGGGAGATTGCTTTTGATTTCAATTAATTCAGCAGTTGTTTATTGTGTAACTGCTATGGGCTGATCAGATTCTAAGACCATAGAAGAACATAAAACAAAACAAAACAAAGAACTCACAACAAAAATAGCAAACTTTAACTTTTATGGAAGAGAGAGATGTTTTCTCTGGAAACAACAAGAACAAAGGAAACACCGGGAAAGGGGAGTGGAGATGGGTGGGTGGAAGTAGTTCCCATGGGCCTATAGGCTCCATGGCAGTGAACTTATAGTTCCCAAGTGTCACCATGAAGCGCAGTGGAGACTCTGCATTACAGTGTGATGTGCCACTGGGCTCGATCTTGTATAACAATGACGTTCACCCCATGGAACCTGAGACATACTGCACGTGTTCACTGTATGATGTGCTCGATGGTTAACTGGAGAGAAACTCTTAAGGTTTTCAAAGGAGAGAATGGCAGGGTCAGGCTGGTAAGTTGATCTGGGTCAATAGCTTCTCTCTGGGCCTGAAGCAGGTTTGCAAGGAGGCTGTTGAAGGGTTTTAAGGTAGAACTAGGGAACTCAGAAGTAAAGAGAAGGTTCCACGTGGGCTCTGCAAAGCTTGGAACCTATACAGACGAAGAGCAAGAGATGCAGGACAGTTACTGTGTAACCAGGTCACCAGTGAAGTAGGCTGTAAGGGTGAAGGATGCAGCTGAATAAAAGAAAAAAAAAATCAACGCTGCTTGCATGTAGTTTCAGGTGACAGGAAGTTCTGATGGAAACAGCCTTTGGGACATTTGATTTCTAGTCTGCTGGGGAAGTTCTGGGGGCTGGAAGTCTTTGCTGTTACTAGATATAGGTATTTTTTGGGCATAGGGCATGTGTGAGCTTGCTGCAGAGAAGTGGGTTGCCTAAGGAAGATGGCGGTCCAAGGACAGACACCAATCACCATAGATCTGGATGTGGACAGAGAAGTGGGCCCTTAAAGGAAACCTGAGGAGGCCAGAGGACTGAACCAAGTTGTTCTGCATCAGTTTCCTGGAGAGAGGCAAATGTGGAACTTCTGAGACCGTTTTATTAATATAAGAAATGTTTATTAAACACCCTTGGCTGTGCTTTGGCTTTCCCACTAATTACTCGGTGACTGGCATTAGGCGCCCAGATGGTTGTACTGTTGAAAACACATATGATTAACTCCACAACGTTAAGAAATGGCTGAGAGTGAGGTCCCCTGGCCCTCAGCAGGAAAGCACAACACTCTCCTCGTGCAGTGGACAAAGCTATGTTGGAGACCGCCAGATGGGAACCCGGCAGAGGCACGTGGTAAGCAGGTGGCCTGGGGACCTGAGTCCAAGGCCTGCTGCGTGGCTTCTATCCAGAGCCACCCCTGGCAAGCGCAGCCTCCCGTAGAAGCCTCAGAATCCTTCCTTAAGCCACGAGGAGGCTGTGCCTTACCCGTTTCTCCCCCAAAGCAGCCCGTGCAATCTGTTCTGATGCTGCTGAGCCAGCAGGGGGTTGGGGCAGGGGGCAGCACCAGAGCTGTGCTGCAGCAGCTGCGAGGGGGTGTTGAGGAAGGAATGTCCTACTTTGGGAAAACCGAACAAAAGCCTCCCTGTTACACAGAAAGAGTTTAACTAGCAGGTGCTAGATGAGAGGACAGCTCAGCTCAGGCCGTAAGCCTTAGCTTCATCTGCAAAATACATTCCTGGAGATCTGTGGTTGAAAACGTTGCCACACACAAAGGTAGATGAGCTAAGGAAAACAATGGCCTAAGCTATATATCCTCTATATGTATATTCATCTATCTATTATCTGTCTGTCTGTCTGTCCGTCCGTCCGTCCGTCCGTCCATCCATCCATCCATCCATCCATCCATCCATCCATCCATCCATCCATCCATCTATCTATCTATCTATCTATCTATCTATCTATCTATCTATCTATCTATCTATCTACCTATCCATCCATCCATCCATCCATCCATCCATCCATCCATCCATCTATCCATCTATCTATCTATCTATCTATCTATCTATCTATCTATCTATCTATCTATCTACCTACCTACCTACCTACCTACCTACCTACCTACCTACCTATTACCTATCTATCTATGATATCTCAGGAAAGGGATAGGCACTTTTGTTATGGAGACCCCTAAGACCACCAGGCTTTGTTTTTGCTTCTGGCCTGCTAGTGCACAGGAACAGTTGCTGATTCCAGGGGTAGGCGCACCCCCTGCCCCTTCCCTGCTTCTTGTTTTTTATTCAGGACCCTTCTTAAATGCTTTGTAGAGCCACGTGTTAGCTGTTGTAAAATACTTTCACTCGATCTACAAACACTTGGGATACAGTGTATCTGGCATCTGTTTTGCTGAAGGAGAAACTAGTTGCCTAGTGCCCGGGGGATTTTGCTGTTAAAGCTGCCCGGTAGCAAGACTGGGGTGTGAACCAATACAGGGCTTGCTGGGGCCCCACTGCTTCCGGTCTGAGTGCTCAGCTTTCTGAGCTTCACACACAACGATTTTGGATTTGCATCCGCTGCCTCCTAGGCAGTTCTACTTCTGAATCTAGAACTGGGTTTTGGAGAAGTCATGAGGTTGGGGTCTCAGCATGGTGCCTCTGTGTTCAAAGTTGGAAGAGACTATATAGGCTGTGGCTCAGCTGCCTTCCTGTCTGTATCTCCGGCATTAAAGATCTCTCTCTCTTCGGCCTCCAGGCTGGGAGTCAGATGGAGGGAAACAGGTTCTACAGACTGCAGAGGCAGACCAAGTCAACACTGCGGAGTGTCATGAAGACAGAAACAGAAGACAAACACTGAGTGTAGGATATGTATACTCCTTAGGATTTTTGATGTGGACTGGAGACTACATCAGAAAGTAAAAGCACGCACATTCACGCCAGCAGTATGAGTTTCGCTGACAACTGACAGCTTACTGCTAGTTAGAGGCCATTGCCTGCCTCTGCTATTCCTGACATCTTTGGGGGAGGGGTGGGGCGGTGTAGTAACACTGGCAGATTTGGCAGATTTCTTATTGCTGATTTATCGTTGAGTTTGTCTTGTCTCTTGTTTGCTTGGTGAGCAGAGGTTCTCAACCTTCCTAATGCTACAACCCCCTAATACCATCCCTCATGTTGTGGTGACCCCCAACCATAAAATTATTTCCGTTGCTACCTTCTAACTGTAACTTTGATGATATTGTGGATCATAATGTAAATATCTGTGTTTTCTGATGGTGTCAGGTGACCCCTGTGAAGGGTTGTTTGACACCTGGCAGGGTGGAAACCCACAGATTCAGAACTGTTAGACCATTGTTTCCAAAGGCAAGTTGTCTTCTTATCTCAGTTCTTGATAGAAGTATATTAAGAGACACCTGGCGGGGTGGAAACCCACAGATTCAGAACTGTTAGACCATTGTTTCCAAAGGCAAGTTGTCTTCTTATCTTAGTTCTTGATAGAAGTATATTAAGAAGCACAAGCAAAATTTTCAGCCGTTTTTAAAAGAACATGTACTTTGCTATTTCTTTAAAGGTGTGTGAAGCCTGTTGCTTGCTAACTGTCCACTTGAGATTGCTACATCTTCAGATACAAAGTACTTGCTTTCCAGGTTGAGTTCATGGTACAGAAACCCAAAATCCTGATGGAAATTATCTTCCTAGTGGTGACTTGATTTGAGTCAGGATACTTTTTTTTTTTGGTTGGGTGGAAAAATATCTTAATTTACACCCCCTACTGCCTTTGAAACCCTATAGGGTCTTAACAAATATGGCCTGGTAATTTTTTTCTCCTGCTTCCATTTACAACTGAATGTGTAATGTGACTTTGCAGATCTAATGGCTAGAGATTGGCCAGCTTCCACACTCATTTAGAAAACACCATTGGTACCTCTGCTGGAGGGGGTGTTCAATTCATCATCTCTAAATCTGCCCTTCTGAAAGATTTAGTGACCAGATGTCCAGGATCAGTGAGGAAGATCTTGCCTGCCAGAGTCAATATTTTTTCCCTATCATCCTGCTGGCCCAGGGATTTGAAAATCCCCATTAAGTCTTGTGAGCTGTGAATGTCTCGGGTAGAATATTGTTAGCCAAATTCTGGGTTCCTAGGTCAACCCTGCTGCAATATTTTAACTGTTTTCTTTCTTTCTTTTTTTTGTCTTTATTATATCTTTGTCATTTAAAATTAGCTTTTTTTAAACAAACAAACAAACAAACAAACAATCTTTGCTATCCTTCTAGATTGGGCCCAGTTACTTTTCTTCTTGTCATTGGCTTTCCCAACCATAGAAATACTTCTACTGGACTCTATCCTGTTACTATCTTCTCTGCCTGAGGTATAAGACAAGCAAGGGGCCTTATATCTTGGTGTGGCCTTCAGATGACAGCCAGTATCACCTGTGAGCCTGTTGGAAAAACAGGCTTTCAGCCCTCATTCCAGACCTCCTGGTTTTCAGTTTCTCTTGGAGAGGGTGCAGGCAGCTGATAATAAACCTGCATTACTGTGGTGGTTTGGATGTCATACCTCCATTGTCTAGGCTATTTGAATACCTAGTTCCAGTTGGTGGCGCTGACTGGGGAGGCCTAGGAGGTGGGAGAAGAGCATCGCTGGGCATGGACTTTGACAATTTATGCCTTTTCTACTTCAGTCTCTGCTTCCTGCCTGTGGGTCAAGACCTGAGCCCTCAGCTTGTAGCGCCTGCCACTGGGCCTCTACTCTGCCATTATGCCATTACCCATCTGGAAGCACAAGCCAAATAAACCCTTCTCCCTGTAATTCGACTAGGTGTTTGATTACAGTGACAGGTCCTATCCACTTTGACCTTGAGCAATGATCAACAGAATACTGGGGAGAGGAGCAGCTGTCCTATGTGTGTCTATGTGTGTTAAAGTTTGAGGAGTTCTTTTTTTAACCAGAGGTGTAAAGAACCCAGCTCTCCGTAGCACTCTCGACATAGCAAAGATGATCTCAAATGGTTTTGTTGTCTTGTTGTCCTGTGTTGGGGACTGGGGTGCCAGAGCTGGAGATGGTACCATGCTCCCAAGCACACGACTCTGGGTAAGTGGCTTATTTTAGCAAATAATTACCTTTATTATCAATTTATTACCAATCCATGCCCTCCTTGCCCATGTTCCTTCAGCAGAACAATGAAGCTCTTATGCTATGAAGAGAGATTTCAACTGATAATAAACCTGCATTACTGTGGTGGTTTGGATGTCATACCTCCATTGTCTAGGCTATTTGAATACCTAGTTCCAGTTGGTGGCGCTGACTGGGGAGGCCTAGGAGGTGGGAGAAGAGCATCGCTGGGCATGGACTTTGACAATTTATGCCTTTTCTACTTCAGTCTCTGCTTCCTGCCTGTGGGTCAAGACCTGAGCCCTCAGCTTGTAGCGCCTGCCACTGGGCCTCTACTCTGCCATTATGCCATTACCCATCTGGAAGCACAAGCCAAATAAACCCTTCTCCCTGTAATTCGACTAGGTGTTTGATTACAGTGACAGGTCCTATCCACTTTGACCTTGAGCAATGATCAACAGAATACTGGGGAGAGGAGCAGCTGTCCCGGATTTCAAGTGTGTATGGACACATCTCACCAGGCAACAGATGCCTCCATTTCATCTGTGGAGAAGTCCCTACCCTAGATGGGGGCCTGGTGAGCAAGCATCCTGACTCTGTGATTGGCAAGTACCTCTAAATGACAGCCTGCCCAGATAAGCAAGGGCTTCCCACTGGGTTTTCAAGTTAGCATAACCCTTCTGACTGTTAGGCCTTCATTCTCACAGACCCCAAGAGTTAGTAAAAAGTTACTGTGCCCATTCACCAAAAAGTTTAAAGGCAGAAAGGTCTCCTGGGGGGCGGGGGCGGGGTCTCCTGGGGGCAGGGTCTGTGACCAAGCAGATGTTGAAGTTCTGTTTTTTTTTTTTTTTTTTAAAGGACACCCAGGTAACAAGGACAGTAGGACAGTTCCTACCGAGGAACAGAGAATGGTGGTCTCCTCTTCCCCAAAGTGGAAATTCAAACTGAGAAACAATTAGTACTTCCAATGCTTGCCACCAGGACCATTTTGCTATTTCAGAACTAGTTCAGAGAGTTTAAGATTGAGGAAAGAAATTGTGGTTATGCCTTCTCTCTTCCCTTCCCTTCCCTTCCCTTCCCTTCCCTTCTTCCCTTCCCTTCCCTTCCCTTCCCTTCCCTTCCCTTCCCTTCCCTTCCCTTCCTTCCCTTCCCTTCCCTTCCCTTCCCTTCCCTTCCCTTCCCTTCCCTTCCCTTCCCTTCCCTTCCCTTCCCTTCCCTTCCCTTCCCTTCCCTTCCCTTCCCTTCCCTTCCCTTCCCTTCCCTTCCCTTCCCTTCCCTTCCCTTCCCTTCCCTTCCCTTCCCTTCCCTTCCCTTCCCTTCCCTTCCCTTCCCTTCCCTTCCCTTCCCTTCCCTTCCCTTCCCTTCCCTTCCCTTCCCTTCCCTTCCCTTCCCTTCCCTTCCCTTCCCTTCCCTTCCCTTCCCTTCCCTTCCCTTCCCTTCCCTTCCCTTCCCTTTCTTTTTAAAGCAAACTACATATCTCATGGTGTACTACATTCACCCAGAACAAGAAAGACAGAATACATAAGCCTTCAATCCCCTTTGCCTCCCATCCATCCAGCCACTGACACCAACATAATCTCTTTGAAACACTGCTCTACCATGTCATTTCTCTGCCTGGAAATTTACAGTCATTTCCTATTTCCTATCAGGTCAAGTCTAAATTTATCTGCCAGGCTTTCAAGGACTCTCATACCTCGCCTCACTTGTGTTTATTCAATTTTAGTTTCTTCCACTTCCCAGAAAAAAACTCTTGTCAGTCAGGCCCGCCTCTGGGCCGTTCCACCCCAGCCGGCTCACCTGAGTCTTGTTCCAAATTCACTCTCCTAGGATGTTGCCTCTAACCTGTGGTCAGTTTTCTGAATTCCTTCACCAATCAACACAACAACAAATTTAAAATTAAAGTTGCTTCCTATAGGAAGTTGAACAGTGTGTGGACTGAATCTCCATCTCTGTATGAAGTACACACAATAAACCAACTTGAAAGAAAGGCTCATTTGACTCGTGGTTTCAGAGGTGTCTGCTCATGATTGCTAGCCCTGTCAGTTGGTCTTGCTGTGACACAGCAGTCTTGGTGGGAGTGTATGAAAGAGGCTTGCTTAAGCCCATAGTAGCAGGAAAGCCAAGAAGAAGAAAGGAAGCGATTGAAGGTTTCAGTCATACCTTTGAGGTTATGTTTCTCATGATTTAACTTCCTTCTCCTAGACTCTTGTCTTTTCATCGTCCATCTTTCCCAGGGTACCATAGGATGGTGAGTAAGCTTTTAATTCATGGGACTCTGTGAGTACTCTGAAGCCAAATAGTAACAAATACTATCCCCTCTAGATTAGTATATTCCTGAAATCTTGGAATGTGATCTCCTTATAAACACAGTCTTAGCAGATATAACTGACATGACTCAGAGGCTAAATCCAGTAGCTAGTTTTATGATAAGAAGATTCCTATATGAGGATTTACCCTCTATGGCCCTTATCACTTTGTATTCTCTAATTTCCCGTGGGCCAGCTCTGCTTCTGCCCTTAGGGTATCCAGCCTGGTGTGTTTGCAGGATCTGGATCCTAGTCTGGCAGAGTGAGCAGAGGCTTGGGGGTTGGGGGTGGGGGGGTGGTGGTGGTGTTAGGTGGGAGAGACCTTCTCTGGGCAATTTTTTAAATGTTTCAGCTGTTCTCTATGGTGGGAAGTGCAACAACTCTTCTAGATAATATTCAGTGAAATAGTTCTCTTTATTCTGGGGTAACAAGAACTATAAAAAAACTATGGGGGATTGGTAGGGGTTTTCAAGGGGAGTGTACATGATTGGCTAGGGCTAAGGTGTGCAGAATGCTTTATTTGCATGGAGAGGATTCTAGGTACTTAAACCTGTAATTTGGCCAATGGGCCATGTAACTTCAAGGACAGAGGTGAGGGTCATGCAGAACTACATGCACTGGGGCAGGCCTGAGACACTGAAGGAGTGAGCCTTACTCCTGATGGCCTCCAGATGGGATTTTTGGGGTTTTAGATAGGTCTCTCTCGACCTTACCGTTGCTGCAAGCTCGATCCCTTGGTTGCACAACTTAAGTGCAACACCATCTCCCCAAGGAAACGTAGCATATACTATGCATGATGACATCACAGGATAATAGTCAAGTTTAAAAGGATGTCATCATGCATGCTATAGATGATGCCATTATGTAAATACACTCTTTTTATGATACACTAATCTAATGGGCACATAGGTTGCTTCTATGACCTGGCAATTGTGAATAAACCGATTTAGGTCCGAGTAGGTGAGGGTTCCCTTTCTACCATATCCTTGGTAGCACCTGTCATCTTTCATTGTCATGGGTGAGAAAAATGTCTCACTGTGATTTCAACTTACATTTACTAAGGATTAACAATGTTAGTCAATCCCCCTCCCCCATATCTGTGGTGGCTGTCAGTAAACTTTGAAGATTATTCATTTCCCTGGGCCACTTTGAGATTGTTTTCTTTCCTTGCTGTTGAGTTATTTTTGTCCTCTTTATGCATTTTGGATATTAATGACTCAGTCGCTATGAGCCAGTAGCTGCTCAGTCCAGGGTATTTGACCATTCCTAATCTAGTGCCAACATCCTGAAGGATTCCTGGAGAGCTATTGGCCTTTAGTCCACACTGGAGGCTGGAGAAGCTGGCTTCTGATGCTAACAAAGGCTTTCAGTAGTAACGGCAGCAGCCACGGAGTAGATCAGCTCACAGGTAAGGTATAAAGGCAATCAGGCAAAAAAGCAAGGTCCCTGTGGACCTTTTCATACATATGGGACTGTGAGGGAGGGTCTTCCTTTCATCTTTCTGGGAAATCCTCTTAAAAGCTCATCTCAGAGGCAAGTCTCTAAATTGGTACCAGATCCGGTGAAGTTGATAGCTAATATTAATCACCACAGTGGTTGACAGTAGTCAATGACATTTACTAGTAAGTGGACTGCACACTACTGGGGTCTCCTCCACTGACTTTACTCTGGTCTGATTTCTCCATACCAGGGTTTTTGTACGCTAGACAAGCATACTATCACTGGTCTATATCCTCAGCACTTTCTGAACTTAGAATTTTTGAGATAGGGTTTATTAAGCTGCCCATTCTGTCGTTGAACTTACTCTGTAGAGGGGGCAGATACTGAACTTATTATCTTCCTGAGTGAGCCTCCTGATTAGCTGAGCCTAATAGGCCTGTATATAGGTTTATTTAGGTTTGTGAAGTGTGCTGGTTTCATTATAATGCCTTTTCTATTTTTGATACTGGCATTATACTGAGCTTATAAAATATGCCAGAAAGTTATGATATATAATATACAATATATTATATATTAGAATATATACCAATGGCAAAGCATTTTCTTAATTATAAAGGCCTCAGTTTGATTCTTAGCAGTGGACTAAAGAAAGAAAAGAAGGAAGGGAGGAAAGAAGGAAGGAAGGGAGGAAGAGAGGAAGGAGGAAAGTATAAGGAAAGATTATTCCTGCTTTGTTTTCTGAAATACTTGGATTAATTTTCAAGTTAGTTGAATATTATTAAATGAAATGTTTGGTAGGTTTTGCCACTGAAGTTACATATGCTTTGGAGGTAATTTTAAACAAACAAACAAACAAACAGACAAACTCACGGACCAGAGATGGTCTCACGATGCCTCCCGTCGCTGAGGATCTACCCACAGTTGGTGGCTGCTCAGAGGGGAAGAGTCACTTTTCTCTGTAGGTGTAGCGGCTGATAAGTCAAGCTTCAGTGGATGGCTCCACACCCATGGCGACTTTGCCATCTAACCCCATGGTCTTCGCCTCATGATAGAATCCAGGCTGGCCTTGAACTCACAGATTACCAGTTCTTTGGTTTGTAGGACGTTTTTAAGCGACAGTTTCGTCCCCCCCGCCCGACTCCCCCTCCACTATCAGGCTAATTTGGTTTTATGTTTCTTCTTGGCTCATTTTAGGAAGGGTTCTTCCTGAAAGAATTTGAGCATTATTTGCTGTTGTTGCATTTACGTAGACAGCTTCGGATTGCCACGGTATTACTGAATCATAACAGGGCCTCCTTACTGTCTTTACAAGGGCGTGGGAAAGTCAGCTCTCCCGCGTGGGAGTGGTGATTTTTTTTTAGTCTCGGATGCTCTCTGTTCTCTTCCTCTCTTTGTTGTGAATCATTTTCATTAAACCTAGGAAGAGGGAGGTGGTAAAAAAAAAACTTTGGTAGAGAGTTGGAAACCTTCCAAAAATGTAGTAAATGAAAGTTCTAGGATGACAAATACACTCTAAGAGCAATCACTGCATTGAATTAATGGTACGTTGGCTACAGAAGAGGGGACCAATTCGGAAACAGATAAGCAAACAGATCAAAAATTTCAAAGTTAGGCTCGTGTAGAATAAAACACTGAAAGCCTAAACAGCTTCCATGAACTCCGGGGAATCATCACGACACTCTATTTCAAAATATTAAAGTGAAGAGGAAAGCTGTTACATATTTTTTAAAACATTGAGTACTATATTTTCAAAATTTTACGGAAAACTGAGCTGACATGTCATGGAAATTCAGCAACCTCAAAACAACATATTTGAAAAGTCCTTCAAACTTAAGTATATAATAATCCAACTACTGAGAGGGAGAGATACAGAACAGGAATGCTGCGGGGAACCAGAGAGAAAAGACACTTTACATAGAGAATGTAAAAGGCTGAGTGCTCACTGAAAACAGCAGAAGCAGAGAGGATGATGGGGACTGGCAGAATCGGGGAGGATGATGGGAACAGAGAGAATCGGGGAGGATGATGGGAACCGACAAAAAACGGAGAGGATGATGGGACGTGGTGGAGATGAAAGATGATGCAACCAGACTAAAGTGTCTAAGGTATTTTGCTTTGACACATATAAGGACAGATAGAACACGATGAAAATAAGGCCGTTGCTATTTCATGCCTGTTCTATGTCCCTAGATGTTCTGCGTATGCGCCTTCGTGTGGATTGTTTCCTGGGCCCATTGAATGGAATGGATATTTTCTCTTTGAGTATACTGGAGATCATGTGAAAAGACTGCACTTTTTTTTTTTGCTTATTTACTCCACTAGTCTTGATACATTCACACTACATATGAAGCAAACTGTGCTCCCTGCATAAATAAATGGATAAGCAAATGTCCCTGTGTGATATTTCCTTATGGTCTTAGTTTTGGTTAACTTTTTCCTTTCTCTCCTCTATCTCCCATTATCACCTTCCTGCTTAAACCTTCCCACCCACAGCATTCTTTCTTCTTCATGTTGTGCATTTAGATAAAGAGCAGTGATGTGTTCTTTGTGTCCTTGCTCAGTAGTCAGCCTAGTCTGTGATTTGGGAGACATCGAGTTGATCACATGGAAATATAAGCATCTAAGTATGGAAGGAATGATCAAAGTTAAAGAATTATCTATATCATACACACACATGCACACATGCACTCATGCATACACATGCACTCATTCACACACTTGTACACACATGCACACAAACAATTGTGAAGAGTTAAGTTGAGGAATGAAACAGACTTGATGTTCTGTTAACTGAAAGCACGTTAGCATGTTAGCAGAGTCATGCTCTTCCAGTCCTCAGACAGTTACCATTTCTTTTTTTTTAATTTTTAATATTTTTATTACATATTTTCCTCAGTTACATTTCCAATGCTATCCCAAAAGTCCCCCATAGCGCCCCCCACTTCCCTACCCACCCATTCCCATTCTTTTGGCCCTGGCATTCCCCTATATTGGGGCATATAAAGTTTGCAAGTCCAATGGGCCTCTCTTTCCAATGATGGCCGACTAGGCCATCTTTCGATACATATGCAGCTAGAGACGAGAGCTCTGGGGTTCTGGTTAGTACATCATGTTGTTCCGACAATAGGGTTGCAGATCCCTTTAGCTTCTTGGGTACTTTCTCTAGCTTCTCCATTGGGAGCCCTGTGATACATCCAATAGCTGACTGTGAACATCCACTCCTGTGTTTGCTAGGCCCCGGCATCGTCTCACAAGAGACAGCTATATTTGGGTCCTTTCAGCAAAATCTTGCTAGTGTATGCAATGGTGTCAGCGTTTAGAAGCTGCTTATGGGATGGATCCCTGGATACGGCAGTCTCTAAATGGTCCATCCTTTCATCACAGCTACGAACTTTGTCTCTGTAACTCCTTCCCTGGGTGTTTTGTTCCCAATTCTAAGAAGGGGCACAGTGTCCACACTTTGGTCTTCATTCTTCTTGAGTTTCATGCGTTTAGTAAATTGTATCTTATATCTTGGGTATCCTAAGTTTTGGGCTAATATCCACTTATCAGTGAATACATATTGTGTGAGTTCTTTTGTGATTGTGTTACTTCACTCAAGATGATGCCCTCCAGGTCCATCCATTTGGCTAGGAATTTCATAAATTCATTCTTTTTAATAGCTGAGTAGTACTCCATTGTGTAAATGTACCATAATTTCTGTATCCATTCCTCTGTTGAGGGACATCTGGGTTCTTTCCAGCTTCTGGCTATTATAAATAGGGCTGCTATGAACATAGTGGAGCATGTGTCCTTTTTACCGGTTGGGACATCTTCTGGATATATGCCCAGGAGAGGTATTGCTGGATCCTCCGGTAGTATTATGTCCAATTTTCTGAGGAACCGCCAGACTGATTTCCAGAGTGGTTGTACAAGCTTGCAATCCCACCAACAATGGAGGAGTGTTCCTCTTTCTCTACATCCTCGCCAGCATCTGCTGTCACCTGAATTTTTGATCTTAGCCATTCTGACTGGTGTGAGGTGGAATCTCAGGGTTGTTTTGATTTGCATTTCCCTGATGATTAAGGATGTTGAACATTTTTTCAGGTGCTTCTCTGCCATTCGGTATTCCTCAGGTGAGAATTCTTTGTTCAGTTCTGAGCCCCATTTTTTAATGGGGTTATTTGACTTTCTGGAGTCCACCCTCTTGAGTTCTTTATATATATTGGATATTAGTCCCTTATCTGATTTAGGATAGGTGAAGATCCTTTCCCAATCTGTTGGTGGTTTTTTTGTCTTATTGATGGTGTCTTTAGCCTTGCAGAAGCTTTGCAGTTTCATGAGGTCCCACTTGTCAATTCTCGATCTTACAGCACAAGCCATTACTGTTCTATTAAAGAATTTTTCCCCTGTGCCCATATCTTCAAGGCTTTTCCCCACTTTCTCCTCTATAAGTTTCAGTGTCTCTGGTTTTATGTGAAGTTCTTGATCCACTTAGACTTGACCTTAGTACAAGGAGATAGGAATGGATCGATTCGCATTCTTCTACATGTTAACAACCAGTTGTGCCAGCACCATTTGTTGAAAATGCTGTCTTTCTTCCACTGGATGTTTTTAGCTCCCTTGTCGAAGATCAAGTGACCGTAGGTGTGTGGGTTCATTTCTGGGTCTTCAATTCTATTCCATTGGTCTATTTGTCTGTCACTATACCAGTACCATGCAGTTTTTATCACAATTGCTCTGTAGTAAAGCTTTAGGTCCGGCATGGTGATTCCACCAGAGGTTCTTTTATCCTTGAGAAGAGTTTTTGCTACCCTAGGTTTTTTGTTATTCCAGATGAATTTTCAGGTTGCACTTTCTAATTCATTGAAGAATTGAGTTGGAATTTTGATGGGGATTGCATTGAATCTGTAGATTGCTTTTGGCAAGATAGCCATTTTTACAATGTTGATCCTGCCAATCCATGAGCATGGGAGATCTTTCCATCTTCTGAGATCTTCTATAATTTCTTTCTTCAGAGACTTGAAGTTTTTATTATACAGATCTTTCACTTCCTTAGTTAGAGTCACGCCAAGATATTTTATATTATTTGTGACTATTGAGAAGGGTGTTGTTTCCCTAATTTCTTTCTTAGCCTGTTTATTTTTTGTGTAGAGAAAGGCCATTGATTTGTTTGAGTTAATTTTATATCCAGCTACTTCACCGAAGCTGTTTATCAGGCTTAGGCGTTCTCTGGTGGAATTTTTAGGGTCACTTATATATAGTATCATATCATCTGCAAAAAGTGATATTTTGACTTCATCTTTTCCAATTTGTATCCCTTTGATCTCCTTTTGTTGTCGAATTGCTCTGGCTAGGACTTCAAGTACAATGTTGAATAGGTATGGAGAAAGTGGACAGCCTTGTCTAGTCCCTGATTTTAGAGGGATTCCTTCAAGCTTCTCACCATTTACTTTGATGTTGGCTACTGGTTTGCTGTAGATTGCTTTTATCATGTTTAGGTATGGGCCTTGAATTCCTGATCTTTCCAAGACTTTTATCATGAATGGGTGTTGGATCTTGTCAAATGCTTTTTCTGCATCTAACGAGATGACCATGTGGTTTTTGTCTTTGAGTTTGTTTATATACTGGATTACGTTGATGGATTTCCATATATTGAACCATCCCTGCATCCCTGGGATGAAACCTACTTGGTCAGGATGGATGATTGTTTTGATGTGTTCTTGGATTCGGTTAGCAAGAACTTTATTGAGGATTTTTGCATCAATATTCATAAGGGATATTGGTCTGAAGTTTTCTATCTTTGTTGGGTCTTTTTGTGGTTTAGGTATCAGAGTAATTGTGGCTTCATAGAATGAGTTGGGTAGAGTACCTTCTGTTTCTATTTTGTGGAATAGTTTGTGAAGAACTGGGATTAGATCTTCTTTGAAGGTCTGATAGAACTCTGCACTAAACCCATCTGGTCCTGGGCTTTTTTTAGTTGGGAGACTATTAATGACTGCTTCTATTTCTTTGGGGGATATAGGGCTGTTTAGATCATTAACCTGATCTTGATTCAACTTTGGTACCTGGTATCTGTCTAGGAACTTCTCCATTTCATCCAGGTTCTCCAGTTTTGTTGAGTATAGCCTTTGGTAGAAGGATCTGATGGTGTTTTGGATGTCTTCAGGATCTGTTGTTATGTCTCCTTTTTCATTTCTGATTTTGTTAATTAGGATGCTTTCCCTGTGCCCTCTAGTGAGTCTGGCTAAGGGTTTATCTATCTTGTTGATTTTCTCAAAGAACCAGCTTCTTGATTGGTTGATTCTTTGAATAGTTTTTCTTGTTTCCACTTGGTTGATTTCACCCCTGAGTTTGATTTTTTCCTGCTGTCTACTCCTCTTGGGTGAATTTGCTTCCTTTTGTTCTAGTGATTTTAGTTGTGTTGTCAAGCTGCTAATGTGTGCTCTCTCTAGTTTCCTTTTGGAGGCACTCAGAGCTATGAGTTTTCCTCTTAGAAATGCTTTCATTGCGTCCCATAAGTTTGGGTATGTTGTGGCTTCATTTTCATTGAACTCTAAAAAGTCCTTAATTTCTTTCTTTATTCCTTCCTTGACCAAGGTATCATTGAGAAGAGTGTTGTTCAGTTTCCACGTGAAGGTTGGCTTTCTATTATTTATTTTGTTATTGAAGATCAGCCTTAGTCCATGGTGATCTGATAGGATGCATGGGACAATTTCAATATTTTTGTATCTGTTGAGGCCTGTTTTGTGACCAATTATGTGGTCAATTTTGAAGAAGGTACCATGAGGTGCTGAGAAGAAGGTATATCCTTTTGTTTTAGGATAGAATGTTCTGTAGATATCTGCCAGATCCATTTGATTCATAATTTCTGTTAGTTTCACTGTGTCACTGTTTAGTTTCTGTTTCCATGATCTGTCCATTGGTGAAAGTGGTGTGTTGAAGTCTCCCACTATTATTGTATGAGGTGCAATGTGTGCTTTGAGCTTTACTAAAGTTTCTTTAATGAATGTGGCTGCCTTTGTATTTGGAGCATAGATATTCAGGATTGATAGTTCCTCTTGGAGGATTTTACCTTTGATGAGTATGAAGTGTCCCTCCCTGTCTTTTTTAATGACTTTGGGTTGGAAGTCAATCTTATCAGATATTAGAATGGCTACTCCAGCTTGTTTCTTCATACCATTTGCTTGGAAAATTGTTTTCCAGTCTTTCATTCTGAGGTAGTGTCTATCTTTTTCTCTGAGATGAGTTTCCTGTAAGCAGCAAAATGTTGGGTCTTGTTTGTGTAGCCAGTTTGTTAGTCTATGTCTTTTTATCGGGGAGTTGAGTCCATTGATATTAAGAGATATTAAGGAAAAGTAATTGTTGTTTCCTGTTATTTTTGTTGTTAAAGTTGGCATTCTGTTCCTTTGGCTGTCTTCTTTTAGGTTTGTTGAGGGATTACCTTCTTGTTGTTTCTAGGGCGTGGTTCCTGTCCTTGTATTGGTTTTTTTCTGTTATTATCCTTTGAAGGGCTGGATTCGTGGAGAGATAATGTGTGAATTTGGTTTTGTCGTGGAATACTTTGGTTTCTTCATCTATGTTAATTGAGAGTTTGGCTGGGTATAGTAGCCTGGGCTGGAGTTTGTGTTCTTTTAGTGTCTGTATAACATCCGTCCAGGATCTTCTGGCTTTCATAGTCTCTGGTGAGAAATCTGGTGTAATTCTGATAGGCTTGCCTTTATATGTTACTTGGCCTTTTTCTCTTACTGCTTTTAGTATTCTGTCTTTATTTAGAGCATTTGTTGTTCTGATTATTATGTGTCGGGAGGTATTTCTTTTCTGGTCCAGTCTATTTGGAGTTCTGTAGGCTTCTTGTATGTTCATGGGCATCTCTTTCTTTAGATTTGGGAAGTTTTCTTCTATAATTTTGTTGAAGATGTTTGCTGGTCCTTTGAGTTGAAAATCTTCATTCTCATCCACTCCTATTATCCGTAGGTTTGGTCTTCTCATTGTGTCCTGTATTTCTTGGATGTTTTGAGTTAGGATCTTTTTGCGTTTTACATTTTCCTTGATTGTTGTGCCGATGTTCTCTATGGAATCTTCTGCACCTGAGATTCTCTCTTCCATCTCTTGTATTCTGTTGCTGATGCTCGTATCTATGGTTCCAGATTTCTTTCCTAGGGTTTCTATCTCCAGTGTTGCCTCATTTTGGGTTTTCTTTATTGTGTCTACTTCCCTTTTTAGGTCTAGTATGGTTTTGTTCATTTCCATCATCTGTTTGGATGTGTTTTCCTGTTTTTCTGTAAGGACTTCTACCCGTTTGATTATATTATCCTGTTTTTCTTTAAGGATTTGTAACTCTTTAGCAGTGTTCTCCTGCAATTCTTTAAGGGATTTTTGTGCTTCCTCTTTACTGTCTTCTACCTGTTTACCAGTGTTCCTTTGTATTTCTTTAAGTGTGTTATTAAAGTCCTTCTTGAAGTCCTCTACCATCATCATGAGATATGCTTTTAGATCCGTGTCTAGCTTTTCTGGTGTGTTGGGGTGTCCTGGACTGGGCGAAGTGGGAGTGCTGGGTTCTGATGATGGTGAGTGGTCTTGGTTTCTGTTAGTAAGATTATTACGTTTACCTTTCGCCATCTGGTAATCTCTGGGGTTAGTTGTTGTCGTTGTCACTGTTTAAAGATTGGAGCAGAAGCTGTGTTCCACTCACCAGCAGTCTCAAAATCCTGTGGCGGGGGTCGTGGGTAGCTGGCGGGTGTCAGCCGACCCTGCGCTCTAGCTACCCTGGTGCTGGTCCGGCCGGAAGAGGCCTGTGGTCCTACTGAGGCCGGTTTTCTGCTTCCCTAACTAATGCAGTCTCAGGTCCCGCGCGCAATTGGATTGGAGCAGAAGCTGTGTTCTACTCACCAGAAGTCTTAAGATCCTGTGGCAGGTGTTGTGGGTAGCTGGTGTGTGTCAGCCAACCCTGCGCCCTAGCTACCCCGGCGCTTTTCTGACTGGAGAGGCTTGTGGCCCTACTGAGGCCGGATTTCTTCCTCCCCAACCAAAGCAGTCTCAGGTCCCACGTGATTGGACTGGAGCAGAAGCTGTGTTCCACTCACCAGCAGTCTCAAAATCCTGTGGCGGGGGTCGTGGGTAGCTGGCGGGTGTCAGCCGACCCTGCGCTCTAGCTACCCCTGTGCTGGTCCGGCCGGAACAGCAGTTACCATTTCTATGACTATGAATACACTTCCTTTACATCGGTCTTCAGCGTGACAGTATGTAGACTAGTAGCCATAAAGAGGTGCTCCCACCTTGTATGCCTGGTAACAAAAGGATTAGAATACAAATGCTATAAATGAGGTAGTTCTTATTTCAACATAGCATACTATTTGTGCTTATTGCCATACATACACTCCCCCATCCCCCGGAAGGCAGCGTTGGTGCCCAGAGTCTGTTGACTTCCTTGTTTGCACATTGCTTGTAATTTCTAATATGGCATATTATGAACATTGAATATTACATTGGAGACTGTATTTTTCACTTATCTTGCATTCCTTGAGAATATTGTCATAAATCTCAAATTTGGGCATCTGAAACAAACGAGATGTATGCTATTATCTCAGTGAATCACAGTGAATTTCCAACGGCCTGCCCTGGGTTTCTTTGCTTGTGTGTTTATTCCGTGTCATGCAGCCTTTCACTTGGACAAGTATTTCAAAATAATCTCCCCAAAACGCTCTCTGATGCCCTCTGCTGCCAATTCTATTCACTGTGATTCTTCAGTAGTGGGGTTAACCCTGTCCATTCTTACAGGCTCTTTCCTAATTCCTATCTAGTTCACAGGCCAGTGAAATACTTAAAAAGTTTTAATAGTCTCCTCATTCACTGGCTCAGTAGATCTTTATCAAATGCCCAGTGTTCCCTGGGGCCACTCTAAGCTATAAACAAAACAAAAGAAAACCTCTCCTTAAAGAGCTTGTGCCATTATGGGCTAGAACAGTGATGGAACACAAGCAGATTCCTTGGGGTGTTAGAAATAGACAATATGGACAAGAGTGTAGCAGGCTAGTGGGGGAGGAATTTTGGGGTGTGGGTTGTTGCCTTATTCATTCTCAGAGGGAACCGCATCGATAAGGTAGTTCTGCACAGGGAACTGAAAGGTGGCGAGGCAATAAACTGCGTGCGCATTTCCATCAATAGAAGACATGGAATAGGCTTGGTGTGTTCATTGTTCAGCTGAGCATCCCAAGGTACACTGGCTAAATTTAGCTAGAATAGAATAGAACAGAACAGAACAGAATGAGAGATAAAATAAAATGACTGAAAGAGGCCACTGTTTTATCAGAGTCCAGCACCAGATCTTGCTCTATATGTTATTGAACACAGCCCAATTGAAATCTCATGGTAGTTTTGAGAAGTGTCTCTTACTACCAGCATATCCACGTGACAGATGAGAGATGGAGACAACATAAGAATCTGGGACCTGATCACAAGTTGACTATTCTCCGCATGATGGTTTAAATGAGAATGGCCCCCACAAGTTCATTTATTCCAATGCTAGGTCCCCTGTTGGTGGAGTTGTTTGAGATGGATTTGGAGGTGGGTGGGGCTTTATGGAAGAAGGTGTGTCACTGGGGGTGGGCTTTGAGGTGGCAGAAGTCCATGGTATCCCCAGTGTCTTTCTCTGAGGCTCAAAGGTAGTTTCTCAGCAACTGCTTTAGTGCCATGTCTGCTTGCCTGCTGCCATGCTCCCCGCCATGGTAGTCATGAACTCCAACACTTTGGAACCGTGAGCCTCAAATTTGGATGTTTTCTTTTATAAGTTGCTTTGGTCATGGCGATATGTCATGGTGAGAGAGAAGTAACTAAGACGCTAGGATTTTAGCCACAACTTCATGCCCCTGGAAATACTTTATGGAAGGAGTGGTGTGGACTGACTTTAGAGAAGTCACTCTGGATAGCCTGTTGAAAATAGATGGTGTACTGGCTATTTTTGTGTCAACTTGACACAGCTGGAGTTATCACCGAGAAAGGAGCTTCAGTTGAGGCAATGCCTCCATGAGATCCAACTGTAAGGCATTTTCTCAATTAGTGATCAAGGGCGAAAGACCCCTTGTGGGTGGGACCATCTCTGGGCTGGTAGTCTTGGGTTCTATAAGAGAGCAGGCTGAGCAAGCCAGGGGAGGCAAGCCAGTAAAGAACATCCCTCCATGGCCTCTGCATCAGCTCCTGCTTCCTGACCTGCTTGAGTTCCAGTCCTGACATCCTTTGATGATGAACAGCAGTATGGAAGTGTAAGCCGAATAAACCCTTTCCTCCCCAACTTGCTTCTTGGTCATGATGTTTGTGCAGGAATAGAAACCCTGACTAAGACAGATGGTAAGGTACAAAGGTATGGAAAGAGGACAGATACTTAGGTCGGGAGTAAAGGAGGCTTGGGTGAAGGAGGTGTTGCAGGCGATGACTGGAAAAAGATCGATTCAGCACACACTTTGAAGGTTGACGTTGGCCAGATTTCTCAATAAATTCTGTGCAGGAAGCACAGGAGAATGAAAGACATAACAGTTTCAAACTTTATATTTTATGCAGTGAAAAGGGAAGGCTGATATTTACTGAACTAAGGAAGGGAAGCATGTCTGGGCTAGGGTACGGTCACCGAGTGTGCATTTGCCTTAAACATAGTAAATCTGATATGTCTGTTGGCATTTGAATACACACATACATCTATCTATCTATATCTATATCTATATCTATATCTTCTATCTCTCTATCTCTCTATCTCTCTATCTCTCTATCTCTCTATCTATCTATCTCTCTATCTAATGGTAGTATGACTATAGATAGAATAGGACTGTAGTTCTGGGGATCAGAGAGGATCCAGGGTGGAGTTGGAAGTCTGAGAGTATCAGTTATCACATGAGACAATCCATACCTGGGAGTCCTGTGAGGGAAAAAACAGAAGCTCGCAGATCAAGTTTCGAAGATAAAACATTTAGAAATTTGAAAGTTGAGGACAGTGGAAAGAGATCGAGGAAGACTGGTAGGATAGTGTGTTGGCTGGAGTATAGAGACGACAGTATTATTAAGAGGGAATCACCAATTCTGTCAAATACAGCTAGAGTGGTAAGGTGAGTACTGGACATGGGAACATAGGTTCAGATGTGGGGACTGCGTGTGACAAAGGAGCTGTCCCTCAGGGTAGACAAGAAGATCTCATGGCATTATGTTCAGGAGGGGGCAGGGATTTAGATGCTCAAGACAGCAAGTATTTAAAATTTTGTATATATATATATATATATATATATATTTATTGCCTGCATGTATATATGTGTATGATGTGTGTGCTTGTTGCCCACAGACACTGGAAGAGGGCATCAGATCTCCTGTAAGTGGAATTAGAGATGGTTGTGAGTTGTCCTATGGCTATTAGCAATCACACCCATGTCCTTTGGAAGAGCAGCCAGTGCTCTTAAGTGCTGAGCCATCTCTCTAGCTCCTGACTTCATCTCCCCAGACATTAAATTTAGATAAAAATATTTGGAGACATTTTGCTTGATAGAGAAATAGCGCAGCTGCCAGATGGAGTGTTGGGCTGGGTCTTGTGGGAACAGAGCCTAAGAAGGACTTGACTCCCATGGTTTACAGAGGAAGCATGGTTTGAATAGAGGAGGAAAGGAAGCAGGGAGATAGAGGGAAGTTACTTACCAAGGGTGTGGTCTGGGATCCTGTGTTGTGTGACTTACTTCATAGACTTGGCACTACCTGGAAGCAAAGAGATGAGTTTATATCCTCTTGTATCAGTTAGCCTGGGTGATGAGCTAGGTGGGCCATGTTGGATGAGGAAACTCCAAGGCCAGGGGCAAATCTCTGATCATCAATAACAATAAATAAAGTAAATGTTTTTCTGAATATGAATAGCTTAAAGAAGAGAATCAAAGTCTTTTACAGGGGATTAGGAAGAAGGTACTGTTACTCTGTCAGTCTAAAGCAAGGGGAGGTGACTGGCAAGGCGCATAGGGGGACACTACCTGGGGTTAAAGAACTGGTTGCTATAGCTTTGCCTGAGCTGAGTGCTAAGGGATGGGTGGAGAAGGAAGGTAGGTCATTCCAGGAAGAGGAAAAAGGAAGACTGAAGCTGTGTTCCAGAATTCCATCGATTTGGTAGGACCTACATTTGATTTCACCAAAATCCCAAGCAAGAGCTAGAAAATGGGTGAGAAGGCTGGAAAATAATCATGAGTACACCTGAGAGTCTTAGGTGTTGTGGCAATGAGTTAAGTCTTGAGCTATATGACTTAGCTATGCTACTCCTGCATATAAACCCAGAGGAGTCTAAGTCCTCGTACCATAAACAATTGCACACCCATGTCTTGTGGCATCAATCATAGTCCCAAAGATATAGAATCAGCATAGATACTTATATCTACATTATAGATGGAAACGTGATGGAAATATGATACGTATATACAATGGAGTATCATTCAGTCATAAATAAAATGAAATTAAGACATTTGCAAAAAAATTAGATGAAACTGGAGGTCATCATCAGATCAAGTATCTTAGGTAAGACTCACAAAGACAAATACCATGTTAAAACTATTTGGGATCTAGATTAATACATTACATGAATATATTAATATATACTACATGAAAGCAGAGGGGAAATGATTTTCGAGAAGACAGGGAGGGGTCTGGTGGGAGGCAGTACAACATAGGAGAGCATGAAAATGAGTATACATGTTTACATACCATGATATCATAATAAAACCCATGATCATGTATGCTAATTAAGAAACAACAAAAGAACAAACAGTTTGGTAGACTGCAGTGGGGATGGATGCAGTAGGGAGCAGAGCAGATTTAAGTAGCATCTGTTTCAATATAGGTTATAATGAAGGTAGATTTCAAACTCATGGGAAAGTGTAACCTAGGCAATAAATAATGCTAGGAAATAGGATTTTGATTTAGAAAAAGAAAGAGCCCGCTCTTCCGTTCTACCAACCATACAAATAAACATCAAATGAGTAGCTGAATACCGAAGGAACTTAGAAGTGTTCGGGAGACTACAATGCAGTATATATTTATAACACTAAAAGTAGAAAAGGCTTTCCTAATAGGACATAAGTACCAGAAGCCATACAAGAAAATGATTGACATACAAATGCTCATAAAAATTAAAAATCATCTCTGCACAATAAAAACCACGATAAATTTAAAAGAAGTGTAACATGCTGTGAGAACTCTTCACAGCACATTTAATGGTTGATTGATTATTGTGTAGAGCATATATGGGGTGTCTATAAATCATTCAAAAATGTGTGTAGAGGCTATATAAATAGGCAATTTACAGGAGAAATACCAAACGCCAATAAACACACGAAGAGACACTCATAAACTTGAAATTAGGTAACTATGAGTAAAATATAAACATTAGAAAACATTGGCGAGGATATTGGGAAGCAGCTACTTTCACACATGGTTGGTGGTACTGTAAATTACACAGCCTTTCTGGAAGGTAATTTGATTTTGATCTATTGAAACGAATAACGCTCTTTGGTGGAGACTCATGCCAATCGTCTGTTATTTCTGTTTGGCAATCAAAACTCTTCTGGTAGGAGGTCTCTATCACAGCTCCGCAGGACTGTGTGTGCCTGAAGTCAGTGAAGAGACTACGTCTCTGGGCGTGGTGCTGGTGATGCAGAAACGGTGGTGCTGATGATGCAGAAATGATGGACACACAGTCCAAACCAGTCCAATCAGAGAGAGTCTCGGATTCTGCCCTAGCAACCAGTGTGGAAGCAGTGTCTGTTATTCCTGGTGTGGATGAGAGAACAGGATGCTCTCTGATCCCTTGGCTGTGTTTACTAAAGTGGACTAGCCTCAGGAGGAAGAAGTCTGAAGAAAAGGGGGAATAAAATGGGGTCCATTGAATTACAGATTCAGGGCTGTCCAATCTTTTGACATTGTAGCAGGACAATGCCATCTCCATATGCGTTGGGCCACTTCCCTAACTCTCCTGATGCATAGGGTCATGGCTACATCTGGACATACTTGAGACTTGTCACCCAACGTCCTTCCATGAGCTTGCATGAATTTGTTCAGCTCCTCAAGTGTTTACTGCACTATTGTTTGAAGAAAGTGAGAAGCTGGGCATTAATATCTATTAATTATCAATAAACAGTCATAGATCCACACTTGGCACGTGGCAATTATACAGGACAAGGTGATCTTTCTTTTTAGTATATGGGTGTTATTTTAAATGGCATAGTGCATATATACCAAAATAAACAGGATGCCCACCAAATATTGACATTAGATATCGACAGGGGGAGGAATGAAAGCTGACCTATAGAAGGGAACTTTCATTGTTAACTGTATATCTTTTATATTACAAATCATCCAAATTATTAATGTTACCTGAATAGTTATAGCTATGCATTTTCTCTCAAAACATGGAATACTATATGGCATTAGTCTTTCGTTCTCACAGCTAGTTACTGCATTTACAACTCGAGTCTGTGGAAAGACCTTCCTTGGTTACTCTTAAAAATAAACTTTCCTGCTTTCTGTGAATCCGAAGCTGTGTTACCTGCTGTTTTCAAAGTTTGGCTTTAATGTTTGGTCATGGTGCATGGAGATTTGAGCGGGACAAAGCCAAGTTTGGAAATTAATTTGGAGGCACTATATCTGTTTAGAGAAAGCATTAGTGCATATATATATATATATTACTAGTGATAAGACAACACCCGCTAGCCAAGGAAATAACCTGTTTTCTGGCACAGAGAGGGCAATCAATAAATGTGCATCTGCAGCAGCGTCAGCAACAACAGCACTGCCACAGCATCCCCTATGGCATGCTCTAAAAATGCATTATTGACACTTGAAGATAAACCTTAGCAAGTGAGAAAACAGGAGACTTTAATAAACTGGTAGGTGGACCAAATTGCTATCGACAAATTAACGTCGATGTCAATGAACTTGTGTTTTGTATCTACACATATCTGTATGAGAATGTGTGTCACATGAATAAACAACATGCTTCATTTTTAACTGTCCTAGATCCAGTGTCAAAAACTGGCAAAAACCATCATGATGAACTAAACAGGTGGAGAAAGAAATATACAACACATGCATTGGGCAGTGTGTGCATGTGCTTGCACGTGTGTGTGTGTGTGTGTGTGTGTGTGTGTGTGTGTGTGTGTGTGAGAGAGAGAGAGAGAGAGAGAGAGAGAGAGAGAGAGAGAGAGAGATCTTTAATCACAATATAACTAAACTTGGAAAGTTTTAGGCAAAAGACAAAACAAAGGAAAAAAAAAACAGAACAAATAACCAAAGCCCTTTCCTTTTAGAAATTATAATATTGTATTCTAAATAACTCTTAGCTCAAAGAAAATACATGGATTAAAACTGCAGAATGTCTAAAAACAATAATGAAACCTTTGTGTATTAATATCTGAAAGGTTTAGGTAGGTGGCATCTTCAGAGATGCAGTCTTAAATATGTAAACAAAAATAGTATGAAACAGTTGAGCATCTAACTCAAGAGGCTTTAAAGATAGCAGAATGAGTGAAAGGTACACAGAAAAGCACATAGAGGCACAAGAATAAATCACTGATTCAGAAAATGGACAAACAATGGATAAGTGCAGTCAAACTTTTTCTTCAACATAAACAGGAATTAGATAAAGTAAAAGTGATTTGAAGAACTCCAATAGCAGGGGAAAGTGCAAATATAAGAGCAAAAAAGGATTAAAGGGCAAATCATCCTGAAATCAAGGTAATATAAAAAGGCACAAGGGTATCCTGATCAACTTTCCACAAATTAGAAGACGAATAACCAGAAAATGCTGTAAAAATGTAATGCACTCTTCAGATCCCTGGATACTATTGTAACTTTTAATAGATTGATTTTTATAGAAAACAATACAATTCTCAAAAGTTGTTTCTTGCAAAAACACCCAGTTACAGCTACCTCGGTTTTCAAATGTGTGTAATTCCAAAGCCAGTTAGGCTGAACTAATGTAATAGAAAATCAAAATATTGGTACAGACCATCCTGTCAATAATGTATCAACCCCTGACCTTTGGTTCAACGTCACTCATAAGTGTTGCCACACAATGCCACATTACATATCATCAAGGAGAGTTCCATAGCATATTAAAGAACTAATGAGCTAGCATGACATTGTGCAGCTACTTCCTCAGGACTGAAACATTCCCTCCGAGGGGGCCTATGGCTTTAGGAAGCATGCTAAAGTTAAGAGGGACAGGACCCTCCCCAAAGTTGTATCAGCAAGTAACAATACCTGGGGAGAAGAGAGTCTCCAACTGGCTGATTTCCTGAAAGGGATGGAACTTTCTCGACTCTACTCCTGCCAGCGTAGGCTTTTCAGCGATGTGGCTGCCTTTGAGTCCCCAATGCTCCTAGAAGTAACTAGAAAACCGACAGGTTCACTCAGCTGGATTTTGGTGCAATGATTTCTTTGGCCTGTCTGTCACCAGTGCCCTGCCACCAGTGCATAGTCTCTGTAGGACAAGTCACATACCTCACAAAGAAACTTGAGTTTGTCTCAGGGCTGTGGTTCACTGAAGGAGAAAAATCATACAACCATCTTCACCTGTAATGAAAAGACAACTGAAGAACATACGTGTTGTGTTATTTTAATCACATTTTATATGTGGGATGCCATTCCAGTTGGGCACCACCTCTATTTCTCCATGTTTGCTGACATAAGTAAGTTGCGTCTTCAGCATTGGGGGTCTCACCAGCAGTTTATAGAGAGTATCCAATAGCTTTGTCAATATCCAAAATGTTTTAGGGAGTCTATGCAGCTCTTTTAGCCAGCAACTCAATAAGATACAATCCATTCCTACCACTGAAGGTTTTACTTGGTGCCATACAATGTCTAGTTAGGCATTGTCTCCCCCACAATATGGTGACTCCATTCTGTCTTGCACGTGTGTGTTTCAGGATGCTTCTACATCAGTGGGTTTCCATATGACATCTCAGAAGACCTTTATCGCTCATGTCCCTTCCCATCCCTGCCTTACCATGACCTCCCCTCCCCCTCCCCACTTCATCCCCCTCTTCTAATTTACTCCTTTTCTTTTTATACTACTGTACTCGATTTCCACGTTTGTTTCTTTTCTTCCCTCGAGGTCATTTAAAAGCTACCTAACCCCTGAGGTTATTCAGATAGAAGCACACACACCCAATGCTTAAAACAGAAGCTTGAGTTGGTCCCTGTATAAGAGAACACATGCAATATTTGTATCCTGGGTCTGAGTTAAGTTACCCAGGGTGACTGTTAATAGCACTACCAATTTACCTGCACATTTCATATGTTTTAACATTTGAATCATATTCCGTGGTGCAGCTATACCACACTTTTCATTATCTGTTCATTGGTTTTGGACATCTGGGCTGCTTCCATTTCTGACTACTATGGATAGAGCAGCTACGAACTTGTATAGGCAAGTGTCTGTGTGGTAGGCTGTAGTGTCCCTTTGGGTAGATGCCCCAAAGTAGTATAGTTGGATCTTGTGGAAGATCGATTTTTATCATGAAAGCATCATTATAGGATATATATGTATCAGTACCATACATTGTAATTGATGGCCTTGTGGGCTGGGGGGGGGGAGGGCAGGGAAAACAGAAGAAGAATACGGAATAAGTGGTAAGGATCAGCAAGTCTAATTACAGAAAAGGGGAAGAGACGTGCATTTGGGGGAAGATCAGTAGAGGTTTTATTTTGAAGTGCTAGTGGTTATGCCCCCGTCATGGCTGTGCTAGGCACGTGCTCTGTGACTGAGCTACAGTACCAGCCCTGATGTGCATGCTGTATATGTGGAATTTGGAGTAAGTAGAAAATCTGGATGGAGAGAAAGGTGCTGAAACACACTTGTAATTGTTACCAAAATTGGCACCTTAAACTTTATATTTTGAAATTGATGGAGCAGGCAACTCTGACATTTAGTGTCTATTGCTGTGTCAACTTTGACACAAGCTTAACCTCGACTGAGAAAATGCAGTCACCAGACTGGCCTGTAGGCAAGCCTGTTGGACATTTTCTTGATAGATGGTTGATGTGGGAGGTCCCAGCCCACTGTGGGTATTGAAAGCAGCCTGAGCAAGCCATGGGGAGCAAGCTAGTAAGTAGCATTCCTCCATGGCCTCGGCTTCAGTTCCTGTTTCCAGATTCCTGCCCTGTCTTCCCTCAGTGATGCAGGACCGTGACCTGAGAATTGTAAGTAGACATAGACATAAACCATTGGCTCCCCAAGTTGCTTTTGTTTTATCATAGAAATTGAAACCCCAAACCAAGATAATTTCTTACCAACTGGAAACCTTTAAGTAATGCTGTGTAATGCTGTGCTCAGGTTCATATGGCCCAGTTATAACTATGGGTGTCCACTCTTGTGGACAAGGTCTGCACCCATTGAGGAAAATAAATGGCCCTCCTTTAGATTTGGAATCGCCACTTGTTGGGGTATGTGCCAGTCACTGGCTAACTCACCTTTGACCATTGGGGAAGAGACCAAATAGCCATTGTATGTATATACCCTGATACATTTTAGTTAATGCAGACCGTCAAATTACAGATCCTTAAAAAGAACATTGGTTTGAAATAATGGTAGATCTGTGAATTGGGGCTTTGTAGGCTTTCAAAGTTTCACTTAAAATGGTCCCACAGGAGCTGGAGAGATGGGTCAGTAGTTAAGAGCACTGGAGCCGGGCATGGTGGCGCACGCCTTTAGTCCCAGCACTCGGGAGGCAGAGGCAGGCGGATTTCTGAGTTCGAGGCCAGCCTGGTCTACAGAGTGAGTTCCAGGACAGCCAGGACTACACAGAGAAACCCTGTCTCGAAAAAACAAAAACAAACAAACAAACCAACAAACAGCACTGCCTATTCTTCTAGAGGACCAATGTCCAGTGGGTTCAATGTCCAGCACCCCCATGGCAGCTCACAGTCAACTGTAACTCTATTTCTAGGGGATCCAATGTCCTTTCCTAGCCTCTTATGGCACTATATGCACGTGGTTCACAGACATATATACAGGCAAAGCAAATATGCACAGAAAATTTAAAATAAACAGGAAGAAATTAAAAATAAATGGGAGCAACCACATTTTCCTTGACAAGCTACAGATTTGTTCTGCGGCAACAGAGGAATGGCATTTGCGAAACCAGGGGCCACACACAGAGAAGGAGGGGCTGCTGAGCCAGAAGTTTCATGGCGGCCATTTTGGATATATTCTACACAATGGACTGTTGCTGGAGCTTCCATGACAAAGGGACAAAGGTGGGCTTTACTTTTTGTGTCTCTCTCCCAGTAGGCCAGCTGGGTTTATTGACACGCACTAGGCTTCTGGAAAATGTTCCTTTGTACCCATCTGCCTGACCACCATTACAACTGGGAGCCCTGGATGATATCATCTGGATTTTGTGTTGAGCGACCCTGGGCTCCCAGGGGAAACCTGTTATTGGGAAATGGCCTTATGAGAAGAGTGAAAGGCATGGGGCAGTTTGTCCAACACCTGTATGCTATTGCCATGTAAACACATGGAGCAATGGGGAATGAGAGGGTGACCTTTGTGTCCACGTTGTCTCTCCGGAGCCTGGTCTGAACTGACGTCAAACAGATCCTTGACTCTCCACACTATTGGGATTTTAAGTCCAATAGAAATCAACGTGTTAAAACTAGTTAATCCTGATTTTAGAACCTTAGTCTCTTTGGGTGGCACTTTACCATGTGCAGAATGTGGCAGCTTCCTCATGTGGTCTAAAGCAGAGTCTAGTCTTACCACACCACACGTCTCTTACCTGTTCTCCCTCCTCTAAACCTGATCTACAGTCTCCTGCTTCCTTTGAGGTATTCATGGCACAGAGGGAAAGAAGAGAAGCCTCTGGGGAGTGGGGAGCAGGGGGTGGGAGGTGGGGAGGAAAGATAGAGTGAGAATGAGAGAGAATAGGGAATTAAATAGAATTATTTAGCTCCTTACCACATGGTCATTAGTCAGACACAGATACAGAAAACAATCCAAGAAAGAGAGGTATTACAATAAAGAGGCTTGTTTTTTCTTCCTCTCTGGGAAACAGTACCACAGAAGCATCTTATAGCCCTAAGCAAGACAGACAAAGGAGCCTACCTATTTTTGTCTTTAGAGACAATTCTTAAATACCCCTGTACAGGCCACCAAATATGGTACCAGAATTTTAGGGAGTCCCTTTGTGACTACCAGACAATAAAGGGGGAAATCAGATCCTCTCGGTGTTCTTAGTCTCATTAATAACATAGTTTAAGAACAGACCCAAACAGAAGCTCAAGGACAGTTTCTTAGAGTAAAAAAACAAAACAAACCACGCCAGGGCAGACAAGCTATAAATCTCAGCAGCTGCCCAGAGGAGGAGAACAGCAGAGGAGGAGAAACCCTGATGCTGTTCAAGCCGGAGGTCAGACATATGGAGGGCAGGCAGCCACATGGTGAGCCGGCAGCTGGAGAGAAAGAGCAAGAGGCCCAAAGTATCAGGAAAAGCACATTTTGGTTCTGGCCAGCGCCCAAAAGAGACAGAAAAGAGACAAAGGGAAGGTCATACAAGGTTCAGAGAGGCAAGCAGACCCAGCTGAACCAGGGATGCTTCTAAGATGACCGGAATACTTTGCTCCTAAAGAAGGTTGTAGCCGGGCGGTGGTGGCGCACGCCTTTAATCCCAGCACTTGGGAGGCAGAGGCAGGCGGATTTCTGAGTTCGAGGCCAGCCTGGTCTACAAAGTGAGTTCCAGGACAGCCAGGGCTATACAGAGAAACCCTGTCTCGAAAAACCAAAAAAAAAAAAAAAAAAAAAAAAGAAGGTTGTAAATCTCACCAGAAAAATAAAAAGATGGCCTGCTGACTTAAAAGTCTCAGCATCTCTAACTTTCAAATCAACAGTGCACTTAAAAAGAAAAAAATATCACGGTTCCCTTGTTAACTACATCACCCTGCCAAAGCAGAGTGAATTTGCCTCAAAACACTAAGTGTAAAAATCTAGGCTCTAGGCAGGATCATTAGACAGCAATAAGTCAGGGAAGAAATGAGGCAGCCTATTTCACTGAGACTCCTGTATTTATTTGGAGGACAAAAGTTTCTGTCCCTGACAATTTCCTTTTATGGCAGCACTGATTCGCTGGACATTTTATGCTAAAACCCACTCATGAGCCTGCATTAAAGTAGTGCCTGCTTTAGTGATTTAACGCCGTCAGCTACCGATACATGCATACAATTTGTCAATTTGAAATCACCATGCTGTCTTTTCAGGGCGACATTGCCACTCTCTTGTTAAAGTACAGCTAGCAAAAATTGGACTTTGAGTTGTGTGAACAAAACCAGAGAATCCAGATGGGTGAATCTCTCTCTCTTTAAATCTTTAATCTCTGCTTAATAAGAATGAAGTTGTATGTGAGCCTGTTTAAGATTCCCCATTCTGTGTAGATTTTGGAAAGAGATTTGTTTGTTTGTTTGTTTTTTTAACCATTGCTGTCAGAAGCCTTTCTTTCTTGAACAGGTTCTTTGGATCAACTCTCTTTGGCGTGAGTTATGATCCTGGCCTCTGAAATCCCTTGATCATACAAACGGTCAAGCGGCCCACAAATGAGAGTTTTTCTTAGAAGACAGAGGGCTCTCATTAACCCCTCCCAGACCCTTCTCAGACCTGATAACGATCTGCATGAGCACATAAACATATGCTAGGAGCTGTGGTGATGACTCTGACAGCGCAGTGGCGATAAAATGGATGATTAAAAAGTGAAGAAGCCCAGAGCCCTCAGCAATAGGGAGCAAAGCTCTTAAACCACTTGTCACATACATATTTGTTTCAAGATTTTAAGGTTGAAAGTCATTCTTGGATGGGTAGTGGTGGCTATTTGTATTATCTTTGTTCAGAGGCACCGGGTCTGGTGCTACGGGCTACAATCATTGTCTTTAGTGTTTATGATGTTGTGATACTTCAATTGCTTAGAGAACTTTGAAAATCGGCCTTGCGAGGCAGGGAACGTCTGCCTCCTCATGGGTAGATTCTGTGTGGAAAAGAACAAAAGTTCGATTGGGATCTTTGACATAGCCCTGTTCTTGAGCCCCAAGGGGCACTGGGTCCCGATCTAATAAATGCTCAGAGGTACCAGGTCCCTGGCTTACTCTAATTTTCTTGGTGCCAACACATCTGCTTCTGCCCTCCACCTGTGATCATTGTGGTTTGAATAATGAAGCATCCCTTCATAGTTACTTGTGTGATGAAGATGTATAGTTTGATTCTATAATTTGCTTGTTGGTTGTTGGGGCCAGCCAGCGGCCCACATGTCTGAGTTCTAGCCTGGGAGGCATCTTGGAATCTGGAAGAAAAGAGGGAACTAGGCGGCGCGAGAAAGGATGGAACCAAGACATTAGTCTGATCAAGGTTCAATTTTACTATTCTGAGACACTGGGTTATGAAGAAGGGGGGGGGCATTCCCGTCAAATCATCCTTGGAGTCCAGTTTCTGGTGACCACGTGTTGGCTCTGGAACAGCTAGGCAGGTAGTAGCAGTGGGAGTGACAGAAAGATAGGGTGGCAGGCTCCATCCCCATGCTCTCTTAGTGCTAACAGTCAAACCTGATCAGCCAGATTTCAGGCTGAGGGGGGGGTAGGTTACAGTTGGTGTTTGTGCTCTGATAAACACTGGGTGCCGTTACCTCTGGAACATATGGAGTTAGAATCTATTCGGCATGTACTCAGGAGAGATACTTACTTTTCATCTCATTGCTGTTGGTGCAGCAGCTATTGCGCTGGTGCATTCTCAGAACCACACATTGATGACTGTTTGGTGAGGCAGAAGGAGGCGTATTTACCATCCTGAAGCTGGTATTTTCTGCTATGGAGAAGTTAAAGAGACCCCAAGCCTTGGAATCAGGTTACATTGAATGGTATTAATTTGAGCTTGGCTAGTCCTCTCAAATTTGCCTATGTTAATAGTGATAGTTTAGACTATAACAAAATTACCTATGGATCTTTGACTTTTAGGCAGTAGGCCACATAAATTAAGAAGCCATAGACATGCGGTGGTAGGCGGTAGAATAAATATCCCTTTAGGTTTGTTTTTCCCTCACATTGATGTTGACCAAAGATGATTACTATCTCTACTAAGCATGAGACAGAGGGCACTTACAAGGTCATTTCTCAAACATATACATTTATACACCCATCATATCACCCTCACTGTCTTTAAGTCCTAGGGCTGGGTTGGAAGATAGGGCAGAGACTTTAGAAAGGCTATATACAATCTGCAAGAATATTCCCCAGATGAAAGAAGTCATTGCCAGCACAGCTGAAAACCCTCTGTTATAGCTTTAGCTCAGAAAACAACCCCAAACACAAGAGGGTGGAAAGACTTTGCTCACCCATTTGCCTTATGACCTTGTGTTTCAACACAAATGTGTAAAAGAACCGCCTGAATCTGCCCTGATAGAAGAGCACACTGGGGAGTACTTGAGAGAGTTTCTCGAAGATGAGGGAAGGAGGTGTCTCCTTCTGCACCTTATCCCTTCCCAGGGGGTGTTTGCATTTTTTTTAAAAATTCTGGCATGGTCTCTGTCTTAGTTAGGGTTTTACCACTGTGAACAAACACCATGACCAAGCCTACCCTTATAAAAACAACATTTCATTGGGGATGGCTTACGGATTCAGATATTCAGTCCATTATCATCAAGTCAGGAGCATGGCAGCATCCAGGCAGGCATGGTGCAGGAGGAGCTGAGAGTTCTACAGCTTCATCCAAGGGCAAACAGGAAAAGACTAGTTTCCAGGCAGCTAGGAAGAGGGTCTTAAAGGCCACGCCCATAGTGACACACCTACTCCAAGGCTATACCTCCAAATAGTGCCATTCCCTGAGCCAAACGTATTCAAACCACTACAGCCTCTTAGCACATTTTTCTTGCCAGAATGTTTTATTGCCATATCCTGGAATCAAATCAATCACTCTTGGAGAAGATGGGTGTGGGTTAAGAAAGCAGGGGCCTTCCCTTATAGGCCAGTGGGTAAAAACAATGAATGAAAAGGTAGTCGTTTCTAAAAGTTTCTCACATGCTCTCTTCCAGTAACTTCGAAAAATGCAGGGTGCAGACTATGCAAACCATTTGTGGGGGTTACAAAAAATCAATTTAGTGGGTCACTGCCTGCATTCATAAATAAAATGGAAAATATATGGGGGCAAGATATGAATTAAGTCTCTCCTTATTGGCGTGTAAAAAAAAAGCTACACTTTGAAAAGAACCATTTTGATATCTCTGGACACCTGGAAATGGCAATAGACATGAAACGCTGAGAGTAACTGTCCCAGGAGCCCTTCCCTCATCTCTTTAAATATAAACACTCTTCCTCAACTTAGAGCGCCTGACAGAGGGGAAGAGGGATCTTTCTGAAGCTGTTCGACTGGAACCAATATTTCCATCACACGGGATCGTTTCCATCTGACTTTCTTCATTAAAGTGATAGGCTCGAAGAACATTCCCACCAGCCATGGTCAATTACCTTGTGTTGAAGCCCTGGAAGACCACGTGCGTGACAAAGGAGCTGGGGCTTTGCCACTGACTGCCACACCGACACAGCTAAAATCCAAAGCATGAGTGAATGGCTATGGGGACCCCATGCCACTGACTGTGTGCCAGCAATTATAACTATTGGTGTTCTAGGAGTTATTAGGGTTAGAGCCTGGATCCTGGTGGCCCTAGCCAGCAAGGATCAGCCAGCTTTCTCATATATATATATATATATATATATATATATATATATATATATATATATATGTATATATATATATTTTATTAGGTATTTTCCTCATTTACATTTCCAATGCTATCCCAAAAGTCCCCCATACCCTCCCCCCCCCACTCCCCTACTCGCCCACTCCCACTTTTTGGCCCTGGTGTTCCCCTGTACTGGGGCATATAGAGTTTGCAAGTCCAATGGGCCTCTCTTTCCAGTGATGGCCGACTAGGCCATCTTTTGATACATATGCAACCAGAATCAAGAGCTCCAGGGTACTGTTTAGTCCATAATGTTGTTCCACCTATAGGGTTGCAGATCCCTTTAGCTCCTTGGATCCCATAATCAGCCTCCAAACGCTGACACCATTGCATACACTAGCAAGATTTTGCTGGAAGGACCCTGATATAGCTGTCTCTTGTGAGACTATGCCGGGGCTTAGCAAACACATAAGTGGATGCTCACAGTCAGCTATTGGATGGATCACAGGGCCCCCAATGGAGGAGCTAGAGAAAGTACCCAAGGAGCTAAAGGAATCAGCCAGCTTTCCTTAGTGAGCCAGTTGACGAAACCGGTAACAGCGAGACACAGAGAAAAGTGACACACTCAATATGGACACACTGTGAAGAGGAACGAGGAGGTCTGAGGGCCACTTAAGTCACTCTTTGGGGCCCTGTAGTGGAGTTTAGGCTCAAGCAGGAGGCAAGAGGTCTAGATAACTGAGCAACCCTCTCTGGCTCCATTCTCTCCAGTGAAATGATTCAACAAATGGTCAGAACAGTGTGGAATCTCTTCCTGGGAAACAGGCTCGCCTTCTGGCGTCACTCGTCAACCTCCACCTTCTCTAAGCATGAGACTTTTGATTCTGAGAACAGTTTATTTTATTTGGTCCCAGGAATAGTTCTTTCCTGCCTTGATTCCTTTGATGATCTGATGGCTATTCTTCTGTGAGTTATTGAGTCCCTGGACTCTGTCTAGTCTATAGTTTCTTGTGCTGCTCATTTCCAGTTTTATTACAAATCAGATCAAGTCCAAAAAAAAAATGACCTCAACTTTCCTATACGTTGCAAGACTTGCCTTATGTCCTAGTATATGATCTGCTTTTCCTGTGGACACCACTGGACCTTACTTAATGGTTCTGATTCAAAGTTCCTTCCTCACTGTTTAAGAATAATTTTGCTTGTCAGGTTCTCCTGGCCCACCTTATATTCTTAGAGTGTTTTTAGACAGTAGCTAGTATTAAATTGCTTCTATGACTTATGGGACTTGTGTATTTTCCTCCATAGCAGGATTTTAAAGGGAAGCTACCTGTATGAACAGGAAATCAGCGTGGTTCTAGTAGTTATTTGGCTGTGACTCATAGACGTCAATTCTGGATTTTTTTTTTTTTTTAAAGCAAAACTGCCGTCACTAAAGCTACTGTGATGTGCAAGCCCCAGTGCTTTCCAGTCAGTCTCAGCAGGGCCTATTTAATGGTTTTCTTCTCGGATGTCAAAGAGAATCAGTTCTAGAAGTTTCTTTGGTGGCCTTCTGCCAATTCAGACTTCTGGGGTTGACCAAGGTGAACTTTGCTCACAGCCGTCCTGACTATCATGAAAGGAAAACTTTTGCTGGAAGAAGGTCCAGGAGCTTTTGGCTCTGCAGTGGGAGGCACATATGGTTAGAAAGGGGGGAGATGAAGCCTGGGATGCACAGCATGTGCCAGGAACTTTCTCAAATGAGCAATGGGTGGGATAGGAAACATTGGCTTGAGTTCGGCTCCATGTTTGAGGCAGCGTCTTGTAGCAGAAACAGCTGCCAGCATAGTGACCTGAAGGCAGCAAAAGACAAAGGGGCTAGAGTCACCAAAATGAGGTGAAAGCCTCATTTATCAACGGTAAGTCACATGACCCGAAGCAAGTCGTTTAGCCCACCCACGTTTCAGCTTCAGTTTGTAAGGATAGAGATGAGCAGAGTATATCTGCTTCATGGATTTGTGCCCCAAATTCAGTGAGAAGAAGAATATGTATGAAGCATCTAGCCAAGCTCCTGATGGACTCCCCATAGGTGCCAGCCATTCTTTTTTTTTAATTTTTAATATTTTTATTACATATTTTCCTCAGTTACATTTCCAATGCTATCCCAAAAGTCCCCCATAGCGCCCCCCACTTCCCTACCCACCCATTCCCATTCTTTTGGCCCTGGCATTCCCCTATATTGGGGCATATAAAGTTTGCAAGTCCAATGGGCCTCTCTTTCCAGTGATGGCCGACTAGTCCATCTTTTGATACATATGCAGCTAGAGACAAGAGCTCCGGGGTTCTGGTTAGTACATCATGTTGTTCCGACAATAGGGTTGCAGATCCCTTTAGCTCCTTGGGTACTTTCTCTAGCTTCTCCATTGGGAGCCCTGTGATACATCCAATAGCTGACTGTGAACATCCACTCCTGTGTTTGCTAGGCCCCGGCATCGTCTCACAAGAGACAGCTATATTTGGGTCCTTTCAGCAAAATCTTGCTAGTGTATGCAATGGTGTCAGCGTTTAGAAGCTGCTTATGGGATGGATCCCTGGATACGGCAGTCTCTAAATGGTCCATCCTTTCATCACAGCTACGAACTTTGTCTCTGTAACTCCTTCCCTGGGTGTTTTGTTCCCAATTCTAAGAAGGGGCACAGTGTCCACACTTTGGTCTTCATTCTTCTTGAGTTTCATGCGTTTAGTAAATTGTATCTTATATCTTGGGTATCCTAAGTTTTGGGCTAATATCCACTTATCAGTGAATACATATTGTGTGAGTTCTTTTGTGATTGTGTTACTTCACTCAAGATGATGCCCTCCAGGTCCATCCATTTGGCTAGGAATTTCATAAATTCATTGGTGCCAGCCATTCTTATTAAAACTTGGTTGATGGATCTGCTGTCATCTTTCATGGTCTGTTATCTGTACAGTTTTCAGGTGAAGGCAGCTTCCTAAGCTGTTGTACCATGGACATCACCCACTTTTTAAAAAATGCTTCCTAATGACTCCCCCGTGGATGCACGCACAAGCATCCCGTGGCTTCTGGACCACTTTAGGAAGCTCCAATTACTACACAGCAGCCCTCCAATGAGTGCCCCGAGGCCTTTCTGAGGAGCTCACAATCCGTTGCCATGGAATAGGTTTTTTGGAAGTCGTGAAGCTTAAGTGACACATGTCCCATGGTGGGATGGAAGACAGGGCTTCGGGATAAACCACAGCTCTGTGCAGAAGGAAATGATACTGAACGTAATTGTAATTAACCCCCTGCCTAAGAGTAAGAGGACTTGGCTTGTTACTACACGCTATGGCAAGCATCCATTTAAATCATATCCCTGGACATCCAATAACACCATGTAGTGAAACCTTGCCAGACGTAGATATCCTTGCCTCCGGTCTATTGTAAGGAATTGCAATCATAGATCCTGGATTCTTTTCACCTTTTGTTGGTCACAGTTGCTTACAGGAAAAATTCTGTTGATCCATTTATGCAGTCAGCATTTATGAAAGTGCACCCTTCTTCAGAGTACATGGATAACTTGCATACCCCTCTCCTTCCAGGAGTCCAGATTGGAAAACATACCTGGGAAAATGGCCAGGCATTGCATGGGCATTCTAGTAGAGCAGTGTCATATTGGAGCAGAGAAGAGGAAGAGAGAGGAAACATGTTAGTATAGACTAAACAGAGAAGAGCAAAGCAAAGTGGAACAAAACAGCAGCCAGCCACGACCACCACCACCACCACCACCACCAAAACAGCCAACCTGCCACCACTATCAAGATAGGCAAGCAGCCATCAACAACCAACAAAGCAGCCAACTAGCCACTATGACCAAAACCAGCCAATCAAACAAAGAGAATTGTAAATTTCTGAAGTTAGTCTACCTTTTTCCCAAAGCAAGAAAAACCTTAGCTTGGTGTTTTAATTATCTTCTCATCTAAATGAGAATACTAAGTCAACGTGATTTCATTTACTACTTCTATATTGGGGAGCGTTTGGGTCTCTGGGTTACTTCCGAGTGTGGAACTCCAAAAGGGTGTGTCTCGGTGGATGTCCTACCTGTGCCTTCTCTCTCATTGCTCTTGCCATTTGCTAGACTTCCTGCCTGAAACATTTACCTTTTTTCCTTGACCAATAAGGGCTTTTCCTCTTTCTCTGCTTTCTATATTTTTCTAGAACTCCCATGTTGAATATCTTCTTTCCAAGCTGTTGGTCAGTAGGATGCCATAGGACATCTCCTCCAAACATTGCAGGCTATTACTACTGATCTTGGTCACTTTCCAGAACTTAATGGCATGTCCCTTTAGATGAAGACACCTGTGCTTGAGTCACAGAACGTGAGGACATTAGTCATACCTGGCACTGTGCTTCTGTCATTGCTATGGCTGTTCCTCCCCCTCCTCTCCTTCCCCCTCCCCCTCTTCTTCTTCCTCCTCCTTCTCCCCTTCTCCACTCTCTCCCCTCCCCCTCCCTCCTCCTCCTCTTCCTTTTCCTTCACCTTTCTCTTCTTGATATCACCTAGTGTTTTGGAGAGGCCTTGTTTTTCCATCCCCTGCTATATGATTTCTTAAACTCTTTTAATGTACATCTCTATTTTAGGAAATACCTACTGTAGTAGGTTTCCACATGATATTTTCAAAGGTCTTTAGTTTTAGTTACCTCTCCACACTCCTTCCTCTACCCTGCCCTCCCATTGCCCACCCCATTTAACCCTTCTTTCTCCACTACTATTCTTTCTTCCTTCATATGCTATGCTCTAGCCCCCATTCCTTGAAATCCCCCTGTGATGTTTTAAAATGTAAACACTCCTAGCAATAAAGCTTGTGATTAGCATTGCCTTAGCAGTATGCTAAAGGTTCTTGTAGGTTGTATGTAGTCATTTGATTCTAGGAACTCTTTCATTTCTTCCTAATTTCTTCGATGACACACTGGACATTTAAGAGAGTGTTGTTCAGTCTTGATGTATCTATTTGTAGTGTCTGTAACTTTTCTTGCTATTGGTGTCTAGTTGTAACACAGTATGGTCTAATAAGACCCATGCTTATTTAAAGTACTTTGTATTTGCTAAAGCACAATTTGTTGCCTATAATGTGATGTACTTTAGAAATGGTTCCATGGGCCATTGATATAAATATGTGTTCAGTTTCTATTTGATGGACTATTCCGTAGATATCTATTAAATCCATGTGCTCTGTGGTATAGTTTAACTCTTGAGATTTCCTTGTTGATTTCTAGTTTGGGTGGCCTATCCAGAGACAGCTGTATACTGAAACCACTCAATGTTATTAAAATAAGATGTCTATTGATGCTTGCCTTGTTAAACTAAGGGTCCCGACATTTGGTGTATATATTTGTAATTATTATATCTCCTTCATTAATTGTTCTCTTTATTGACATGTAGTGGCTTTATCTCTTCTAACTAACATGGGGTTAAAGCTTGTTCTATCTGATTGCAGAACAGATATTCTGTCTTGTCTTTGATTTGCATTTGCTCAGTCAATTGTTTTCCATCCTTTGAGTCTCCATTTGTTAGTGTCTTTACCAGCAAGGCATGTTCCTTAGAGACAACAGAAGGTTGGGTGATCTTTTAGTTCAGTCAGATGGTCTATGCTTCCTTGTAGTAAATTGAAGCTATTTGCCTTTAAGATTATTATGGAGAGAGGCTTACCAATACCTGTGAGGTTTTCCTGACTGGTTGGATTGTTAGTTTTTACTTCTTTCCCATTCATATCAGGGTTTTTTTCTTATTTTCTGTGTTGAATGTGATGGATTCTTTCTTAACTCTCCTTTGTTCTGCCATTCCTCTCATGAAACTTATTCTTTCCTGTGCCCTAATGATTAAAACTGTCTTTATTCCTACTCTGTGAATAGTATTTCTTTCCAGCTCCTTCTGCAGTGCTTGCTACCCAGGACCACCTATAATTAGTGCTTATCTTGAAATACCCTTATTTGTCTGTCAATACTAACTGACATCATTGCTATTGAAGCACAGTTGATTGGCAGTTATTTACTCTTGCCCTTGAAATATGTCCTTCCATGCTTTGATAGCCTTTAGGATCGTCGACGAGAGTTCTGTTGAGTTTCTGGAGTTTTATCTCTGTAAGAGATCTAGACCGCCCCACTGCATGTTGTTTATTTGCTTTGTATTTTTGACATCTTGACTATGTGTTATGGAGAAGTTTTTGTCTGGCTATGCCTATTTAGGATTCTAAGTGTTTCTTGTATTTGGATGTCTGTTTCTTTCTAGATTTGGAGGGCTTTCTTTGTTTGTTTGTTTGCCATAATTTCATTGAATAGATTCTCTGTTGTTTATTCTGAATCCCCAAGACTTTTGGCTTCTTGATTGTATTCTGAGCTCTTGGATATCTCCAGCATGCCCTTCTTTTTCCTCATTCATATTTAAATGAAATATTTCATCCTCTTGCCCTCTTTCCCTGCTGTTCTTTCTTTTGCTTGGTTGAGTTTACTGGTGATGCTTTCCACTGGGTTTTTTATTTGATATATTTATGTTTTCACTTCTAACTTCTGACTATGTTTTTCATGATCATATTTTATTTGCTGGATTCTCTCTCTCTCTCTTTCTCTCTCTCTGGGTGTGTGCTGATGACTTTTAAAATTTTCATTGCTAGTTTCTTGCCCCTTTTTTAGGCTTTTCTTCAATATTGCCAACTTTCTAGTTTCTGGATAGAGTTTTTATCACTTTGAATCTGTTTTAAGTCATTCATAATTTTTTTCATCAGAAAAAATGGAGAACATCATCCAATATTTTACCCGTTTCAGTGTCTTTGATTTTGATAGTTGAGAAGTAAGGAATTTGCAAGAGTCATGCTCTGTGCTTGTCCATATTTCTTGCAATTTTGGACTGTGATTTGAACATGTGTTTGGTTCAGATTTCTCTGCTCGGTTTTTAGAATGATAGTTACAAAACAGCCTACTTACTTTGAAGGCCCAATCCCTAGTACTCTTCAGTAAGAGGAAACCAACAGTCAAGTCATGACACCACCAAACTATACAAGATAAAAAAAAAAAAATACACACAAAATTTGTTACAGCCCACAAACGCACAACCGATTACCACAGAACAGGAAGTAGAAACACTAAGAATACAACAGTAGGGAGTACAAAGCATCAGCAAGACCAAGAACTTGTTCTTTGAGAAAATCAACGAGATAAACAAACTCTTAGTGAAACTAACCAAAAGACAGAGTGACAGTATCCAAATAAACAAAACCAGAGATGAAAATGAGAGACATAAAGAAAAGAAAGAAATTCAAAGAATTAGGTCTTACTTCAAAAGTCTGTATGCCACAAAACTGGAGAATCTTAATGAAATGGATGATTTTCTAGACAGATACCAAAGTTAAATCAAGATCAGGTAAAACTATTTAAACAGCTCTATAATCCCTAAGGAAATAGAAGCAGTTATTAAAAGTCTCCTAACAACAACAACAACAACAACACAAACAAAGAAAAAAAAAAACCAAAACAAAAACTAGGGCCAGACGTTTTTAGTGCAGAATTCTACCAGACAGTCAAAGAAGAGCTAATACCAATAATCTTCAAACTATTCCAGAAAATAGAAACAGTAGGAACACTGACAAACTCATTCTATGAAGCCACAGTCAGCTTGATACCTAAACCACATGAATACTCAACAAAGAAAGAGAATTTCAGAGCAGTTTCTCTTATGAACATTGATATAAAAATACTCAATAAAATACTTGCAAACCAAATCTGGGAATACAACAAAAACATCATCTACCTTGATCAACTAGGCTTCATCTCAGGGATGCGGGGATGGTTCAGTATATGAAAACCCATCAATCTAATCTACCATATAAACAAACTGAAAGAAAAAAAATCACATGATCACTTCACTGGAGGTTGAAAAAGCCTTTGACAAAATCCAATACCCCTTCATGTTAAAAGTCTTAGAGAGTTCAGGAGTACAAGGCACATACCTAAACATAAAGCAATATACAGCAAGCCAATAGCTAACATCAAATTAAATGAAGAGAAACTTAAAGCCATTCCACTAAAATCAGGGAGCAATAAGACAACAAAAGGAGATCAACAGAATATAAATTGGAAAGGAAGAAGTCAAAGTACCACTATTTGCAGAAGATATGATAGTATACATAAGCAAATCCAAAAAGTTCTACCACGGGCAGTGGCGGCGCACACCTTTAATCCCAGTACTCGGGAGGCAGAGGCAGGCGGATTTTTGAGTTTGAGGCCAGCCTGGTCTACAGAGTGAGTTCCAGGACAGCCAGGGCTATACAGAGAAACTCTATCTGGAAAAAACAAAACCAAAAGTTCTACCAGAGAACTCCTACAGCTTATAAACAGCTTCAGCAAAGTGTCTAGATACAAAATTAACTGAAAACAACAACAACAACAACAACAACAGTAGTCTTTCTTTATACAAATGATAAATGAGCCCAGAAAGAAATTAAGAAAATAACACCCTTTACAATAGTCACAAATAATATAAAATATCTTGGTGTAACTCCAACCAAGCAAGTGAAAGACCTCCATGACAAGAACTTCTAGTTGATAAAGAAATTGAGGAAGGTGTCAAAATATGGAAAGATCTTCCATGTTCACGAATCAGTAGGATTAACATAGTGACAATGACCATCTTACCAAAAGCACAATTCTCAACTTCATATGGAAAAACACAAAACCCAGGATAGCTAAAACAGTCCTGAACAATAAAAGAACATCTGGGGGTATCATCATCCCTGACCTCAAACTATACTACCGAGCAATAGTAACAAAAACTGCATGGTATTTGTGATGGTTTGTATATTCTTGGACCAGGGAGTGGCACCATTTGGAGGTGTGGCCTTGTTGGAATAGGTGTGACCTGGTTGTAGTAGGTGTGTCACTGTGGGTGTGGGCTTAAGATCCTCACCCTAGTTGCCTGGAAGTCAGTCTTCCACTAGCAGCCTTTGGTGAAGACGTAGAACTCTCAGCTCTGCCTGCACCATTCCTGCCTGGATACTGCCATGCTCCCACCTTGATGATAATGGACTGAACCTCTGAACCTGTAAACCAGCCCCAATTAAATGTTGTTTTTTATAAGACTTGCCTTGGTCATGGTGTCTGTTCACAGCAGTAAAACCCTAACTTAGACAGTATTAGTATATGTATAGACAGGTTGATCAATGGAATTGAATCATATACCCTGAAATAATCCCATATACCTATGGACACTTGAAAGATATCTTCAAAAAATGGTGCTGGTCTAACTGGATGTCTACATGTAGAAGAATGCAAGTAGATCCATATCACCCTTAGACAAAACTCTAGTCTAAGTGGATCAAAGACTTCAACATAAAACCTGACACACTTAATAAATTAGAATAGAAGGTGGAGAATACATTGGTACAGGAGACAACTTCCTGAATAGAACACTGATGGCTCAGGTTCTAAGATTAACACCTGATAAATAGGACCTTATGAAACTCAAAAGCTCTGTAAAGCAAAGGACACTGTTAATAGGACAAAAAGGCAACCTACAGATCAAGAAAGGATCTTCACCAACCATACATCTGACAGAGGGCTAATATTGAAAATGTATAAAGAACTCAAGAAGTTAGACACCAATAAACCAAATAACCTAATTTAAAAAACAGTACAGAGCTAAACAGATAATTCTCAACAGAGGACTCTTGAATGGCTGAGAAGCACTTAACAAAATGTACAGGGTCTTTAGTCATTAGGGAAATGCAAGTCAAAACGACTCTGAGATTCTATCTTACACCTATTAGAATGGTTAAGATCAAAACCTCAAGTGATACACATAATAGCAAGGATGTGGAGCAAGAGAAACGCTCCTCATTGCTATTGGGAATCAATGTGGCAGTTTCTCAGAGAGCTGGCAATATTTCTACCTCAAGACCCAGCTATACTACTCCTGGGCATATACCCAAAAGATGCTGTACTATACCACAGGGACACTTGCTCCACTATGTTCATAGCAGCTTTATTTGTAATAGCCAGAAACTGGAAACAACCTAGATGTCCCTCACCTGAGGAATGGATAAAGAAAATGTGCTACATCTATACAATGGAATACTATTCAGCTATTAAAAACAAAGGCATCATGGATTCTGCAGGCAAATGGATGGAACTCCAGATGATCATCCTGAGTGAGGTAACCTAGACCCAGAAGGATTGAGGACCCCAAAGGGGATAGGAACTCCACAGGAAGACCAACAGAGTTAACTAACCTGGACCCCTGGGGCCTCTCAGAAACTGAACAGCCAATCAAAGAACATACACAGGCTGGACCTAGGCCCCACCCACATATGCAGCTGATGTGCAGCTCAGTCTTTCTGTAGGCCCCAAACCACTGGAGTGGGGTGATCCCTAAAGTTGCTGCCTGTCTGTGGAATATGTTCTAGCTGGGCTGCCTTGCCTCAGTGGGAGAAATTGCACCTAGTTTCACAGAGACTTAATGTGCTAGGGTTGGGGGATACTCAGGGAGGCCTCACTCTCTCAGAGGAGAAGGGATGGGGCATGGGGGAGGGGTGGACTGGAAGGAGGGCAGCAATTGGGATATAAAGTGAATTTAAAAATGCATACAAAATCTATTACAGCCCACAAATCCACAACCAGTGGTCACAAAACCAAAAGTAGCAATCCTACTGGAGAGAGTTCTATAAAGTCAAAACTCACATGAGCACACACATAAATAAAGATGAAGTAGAATTTAGAAAATGGAAAAACACAAAACTTTAGACCAATATATGCAGACAAATCAAAAGATAGCAACATTAACAATTAAAAGCTACAGTATCAGACTCATACTGATGGCCTCTAAGAATCAATTACACGGAAATGAAAGGAAAGAAAAAGGTGTGGTTTCAGGGTCTTCAAAACTGGGCGCTGTTAAAACTAGTTACATATCTGGGCGAGGCTCTGTTGACTTCAGACTCTCGCCTCACCTTTGGCTTATGCCAGCTTTGACTTTGGGGTATCCAAATGTCTGCTGTCAGCCAGAGCTCTTTTCATAGCTCACCCTTCCCTTCTTTGTATATTAGGAATCTCTCTGGTTTCACTTGATTTTTGCCTTCTGTGGGCCTGTAAGACTCCCCCTCACCTTCCCAAGAATGCCTCTGTTTTAGCAGAGGTGTGTTCTCCAGGTGTGTCGTGAAGATGTGACCCAACCATGACCCCAAGATGAGTTTGAGTAGAGGATCCTTGGCATTTCAAGGCCACGTGAGTATCACCAGGCTGGAGGGATGCTGTTTCAGGAGTAATCAATTGTACTACTGGGACTTTGAGCTTTCTGGTTCTCAGATGGGAACAACAGATAGGGCTCTCCAGAATTTGCTGCATGGGCTGGCCTCAGGTTTGGAGCTGTCAAACTCAAGGGTAATTCTTGTTGATGTATTTCTTTCCTAGCTATCGAGTGTGGGACTGACTCTCCTTGGTGCTTACATGCGTGAGTGAGCTTCCTGCTGTCCCAGTTCACCAGTCTTACTGTCCTCCCCAACTGCTTTTTTTGGGCCCTTCATCATCCAGGGACTATGGCAGGACTAATTTAAACTGTAATTCCCTATAGAATCAAAATAAAAAAGCAGATCATATACTTCCACCATCACAAGATATACATTATCATTCCAAAACGTCAGAGTGAGAAAATACTGGACCAAAGCAAGACAGAAAACTAGCTGGGCAAACTCTGAACTCTGCATCTTTGATGTAAAAGTGCTCTTCAGATCTCCAACTTTGTTCATCTTTGCTGACTGCAACAAATTTCATTCTCTTGGGCTGCTTCCACTCCCTGTTAGCAGCTTTTCTCAGCAGGTTTCCCATGGCTCTTGCATCTCTAACATCTTGGGTCTCCAAGGCACCTTTGACTTTAAAGTTTCTGGTTCTAATGTCTGGAATTCACACATGATCTTGTGTGCTCCTCCAAAGGGCTTGGGTCACTTCTCCAGCTTTGCCCTCTATAGCATGCTAGGCTATGATTATTCCATTCCACTGGTGCTGCTGTTCTTGGTGGTCAACCCATTGAATTGGCATCTTCAATATGTTGGGTTCTTCTGCTGTAGCTGGGCTTCACCAGTAGCCTCTCATAAGCTCTCTTCATGTTGCTAAGTCTTAACTTCTGGCATTTCCTTGCCATGTCCTAATTATTCTTACTTGGAATGAGAATGTCTGTTTTGTGTCATTGTATTCTGAAAGCATGTTTTTTTTTTTTTTTTTTTTTTTTTTTTTTTGGTTTTTGGAGCTTCACAATTAAGAGAGACTTTGGATTAGTGGACAGTCTTGGAACTGTTAAAGACTATGGGGACTTCTAGAGGTGAACTAAATGTGTTTTCTATTATGAAGTGGAAATGAGATTGAAGGGGACAGGGATGTAATGTTAGGATTCAAAGTGGCATCAACATTTGCAAGGGGTAGGGTTTTCATGCTTAATCATTATTATCAGTCTGACTATATTTAGAATCACCTAAGAACCACACATCTGGGCGTGTATATCAAGGCTTAATTGAAGGGGGAAGCACTATCTTGAATGTGGGTGGCACCGTGTCTTTGGAGAAAGGGAGCTGGGCGCTAGAATTAATTTCCCTGCTTCCTTATTGTGAACAGTAGGAAGGTCACGATGTGACCAGTCACCTCACATTGCGAAGAAGTCACATCCCTATGCCTCCTTCACCATGATGGACTATACCCACTTGTAAGCGCAAATAAATCTTTTCTGTCTTCAGTTGCTTTTGCGAGGTCAATTGTTGAACCATGAGGAAAGTAACTAATACAATAGCAAATTGAAAGACTGAAGTGGAAGCTTCTGGTTGTGTCATGTGATATAGAGTCATGTGATGCTTGACTGAGGCAAGACCCATAGGAGGACATGCGATACTTGGGGAGAAAATAAGAAGGTCTCAATGGACAGTGATGGGGCACTTGAATAGCTACCCTTGCAGCAGTTCATCTTCATTCATTAAGAGAGGCACGGCAGAGAACTCCTGCTGTCCTGGCTGGTTCTGGTCATTCCCGCTGACTGATGCTGATTCAGCAGAGGCCTGGTGGTTTCTGCTGCATCGTGCCACTGCAGCTGATTCATTCATGTTTGGTTTCCTGGCACTACAGAACTGGACTGCTGGTATCCTGATGACGGAGGTTGGAGTGGCCCTAAAGAACTATTTCTATATAGATCAACATCCCCTTGTCCTATTTACCATCTTTTCTCCTCTATCTTTGGATGGTGAGCTAGAACAGGCCGGGATCAAAGTGTTTGAGAACCCTTATTAAAGTAGAGTTTGAAAAAATCTAAGCCTACAAAAAACTGTTCTATGAGGAAAAATAGAGAAAAAAGTTTTGGGTTTGGTGAGCTGTCTTTTTAAATGAAATGATGGGAAAAATTCTCATCAAATATATGGTTTGCATGAAAAATTTAAAGGTGATAAAGGAGCAAACTAGATGTGTATGTGTGTGTGTGTGTGTGTGTGTGTGTGTGTGTGTGTGAGAGAGAGAGAGAGAGAGAGAGAGAGAGAGAGAGAAAGGCAGTACATGGCTCATTATTTTGGAGTGAGCATAAAGAAGGGGCAGAAGGTGAGGTCAGTATGAGGAGGTGATGTTCCCTGTGCACAGCCTTTGTTCTTGTGTCTTTTCTGTCACTGTGATAGAATACCCTAAGAAAAAGCAACTTAGAGGGCGTATTCTGTTTACAGTACCTGGTTACAGTCCGTCTTTGTGAGAAAGTAACAGTGGCAGGAATTCGAAGCAGCTGTTTATGCCATACTCACAGTCAGAGGCACAGAGAAGAGGATACAGACAGCCACTTGCTTGCTCTCAGCTGGCTTTGTTCTCTCTGACATATTCAAAACTCTCCCTAGGGACCTGTGCTCCTAACAGTGGGCTGGGCCTTCCTACATAACTAAAAACCAAGACAGTCTCCTCATAGGGATGGCTATAGGCCAACTGATCTAACTAATTCCCCACTGAAACTCTTTCCCAGTTGTGTCAAATTGACAGTTACAGCTTACCAGCACAGCCTTCAAGGGGATACTGGGGCCATGGTCATCTCTTTCCTATCTTGACTTTGAGGTGAATGTTTTTGCTCTTCCATGGGCTCTCTGCTGGAGTACGCTACATCCTCCCAGGATCAAAGGGGAATAATTGGTCATGGGTTGGAGGCTCTCAAACTGTGAGGCAAAGTGCATTTTTCCCTTATTAAATTTGTCATCTCAGCTATTCATTACAGTAAGGTAATGGAGAGTTGGATAACATCATTCTAAGTCATGGAATCTCTTGTAGTTGGACTTTGGCTACTTGGTTGGTTTTTTCTTTCTTTCACTCTCTTCCTCTCCTTTTCTTCCACCCTTTCAACCCCTTAACACTAGATAAGAGAGAATTTTTTCTCTCTTAGGATAGGCAGGAAAGAAACGGGGGCGGGGTAATCATTAGACTATCATTAGACTACTTCTTGCTGATTAAGGGCACCGAGTTCCTTGGGCAATTTTGATCTTTGACATCAGAATATCTAATTTCTCCTTCATCTTGTTTCTTCCTTACGCTCAACACACCATGACCAACACCAACCAAAACTGACTACCAACCAACCAACAACCCACCTCACCTCTCAGGGCCCTAGCATTTATATACCCTCTGAAAAGTCCCCAGAATTCAAAACATCACACAATCACAGAAACCACCTTCAGCTGGCCTACCCCTGCTAGAGCAAGAGGCAAATGATAGTCACCTGCTGTGAAGCTGCCCATATCCCTGCACCTGGGGTTAAAACAAAAAAAAAATGTTCTCATAATATTTCTGTGTTTTTAAAAGAAACCAAATTTCCAGAATTCTCACTACCCTCTCTGTCCATAGCATGTTATATATAAATACGGTGGACACCTACAAATATATGTAACAGTTGAACGAACTTTTGCAAAGTAAAACCTCTGCGTAATTAGTATCCAGTTCTGGAAACAGAGCATCACCAGCTCCTAAACGCTCTGTGTTTCCTTTACAGACCCCAACCTTGCGTTCTCTACAAGGATCACGGTCATCTGACTCCTAACATTGCAGACTAGATCTGAGACTCAGCATCATGAGATTCCAGTACTCTGCAGCATTTTTGCTGTCATTGCTACGTTGTATTTTGGTTGTGTGAGTTCCCTACTCAAAGTAAATGTCACAGCACTTATTTTTCTGCATTTCACTATTAAGTAGAGTGTGTTTTGCTACTGGGTGATCTTTCATGTGGGTGCATATATGCATTTGGTTAGATATGGCCTTGGGGGTGGGATTGTGGGGCTACTGCATGGGTTCACCCTTAGAAGATGTTAATGCTATAGTTGGAAACTGGAATGCCCCCCACAGTCTCATGCCTTGAATGATTAGTATCTAGCTCTGTAGTTCCGTTTTGAGGCCATTCGAGGTAAGTAGGTAAATAGGGGAGGTGACTTGAAGATTATACTTGTATGTGATTCTGTATAGACTTTCTGCTTCCTGGACTATGGCCACAGGGTGAACAACTGCTGTCATGTGTAACCTTTGCCACTGGCCTCAACCACAACTATGAAAGGAAATACCATGAAACTAAGAACTGCAATAAATCTTTCCTCCCATAAATTATTTCTGTCAGGCCGGGCAGTGGTGGTGCACGCCTTTAATCCCAGAACTTGGGAGGCAGAGGCAGGCGGATTTCTGAGTTTGAGGCCAGCCTGGTCTAAAAAGTGAGTTCCAGGACAGCCAGGGCTATACAGAGAAACTCTGTCTCGAAAAACAAAAACAAAAACAAAAAAACCCAAAAAAACAAAAACAAAAGTAAAATTATTTCTGTCAGAAATTTTGTTACAATGAGAACCCCCCCCCACAATTGTCAAATACTTCTCCAATATGATTGTACCCACCTTTATGTAAGTGTTCCAGTTGCCCCTATGCTTGAAGTCCTTGGTATTGAATTTTTTATTTGAAGCAATCTCATGATGGTTGTGTAGTGTTATTCACTATGATTTTGTCTTGGACTTCTTTGTTGAATAATTGAGTCAGCCATCCTTTGTACACATACGGATCCTTCATGTATAGTTTGTTGTGATGTATGGTATATTTGTATTGAAAGGATATTCTACTGGGGCATGTGTAAAAATAGGAGGCTGTTCTAGTAGTCCAGGTGAGATGTGACGACTTGGTTTAGGCTAGCAATAAGAGTCAGTAAACACAGTTGATAGAGATAGAGTTTGAAGGTGAACCATACCACTAGCCTTAATGACAACCATGGTCTCTTGTAGTCTTGGAATGAGCATTAAGATAATGGTACTGCTACAATACGACAATAGATTTAAGCTTACTCTTGGCATGGATTTGAGCAAGCAGTCTCCTCTGCTTTTGTTTATACACTTACAAACGGAGAGTCATTTTCCCACAGTGCATGAAGAGACTTATGAGGTAGCAGTCTGTAGAACAGTACTTAGTATTTTGTAAGATGTTAGTAATAGTTAGCTGTCCTAGAACTTGACTAAGTTTTGTCTAAATGCCTAGTCCTGCTGGTGGGCATCCATAGATCACTACCACTTAACTAGCTCTCTTAGTCTTCTTGCACACAAATGCTACAAGCCTGGGTCCCCTAATACTCCCCTCTCTGGGCTCTTTTCTTTGTTCCTTTGTTTCTTTCTTTTAAATTAGTTTTTATTGTAGCCTTAAGGATATTTTGGCATGCCTAAGTTTAAAAAGTGTGTGTGTGTGTGTGTGTGTTGGGCTATTTTAAAGGCCTTGTGAAATATCTTTTGTTTGTTTGTTTGTTTTTGTTTTTTGAGACAGGGTTTCTCTGTATAGCCCTGGCTGTCCTGGAACTCACTTTGTAGACCAGGCTGACCTTGAACTCAGAAATTTGCCTGCCTCTGCCTCCCTAGTGCTGGGATTAAAGGCGTGCACCACCATGCCCAGTGAAATATCTTAAAATGCTGTCATATAAACTTTGGCACTTTTCTAGTCTACTGAGATGGTAATTTTTGATTTATTATATGTTTTATAAAATGCTACTTTTTTTTTTGTTTGTTTTTGTTTTTGGATTGTTTTCTTATCCATGCATTTCCCTGTGCCTTCTCATGGCTTGCACACAGCCAGCGTCTTTTCTGCCCTGCTGTCTCTGAGTGTGGAAATTGGTGCTCTTCCTCACGACACCTTAGAAATTTTATCACTACTACTTACTTCTGTGCCCTCATGATGGTCTGAAAGAAAATGGCCCCCAAAGGCTCATAGGGAGTGGTACTATCAGGAGGTGTGGCCTTGTTGGAGGGTGTCTTACGTCACTTCCTGATGCCTGCCAATCTCGATGTAGAACTCTCAGCTCTTTCTCCAGTGTGATGTCTGCCTGCATGCCACCATGCTTCCTGTCATGATGATAATGGGCTAAACCTGTGAAACTCTAAGCAGCTTCAATTTAATGTTTCTTTTGTAAGAGTTGCCTTGGTCATAGTGTCTCCTCACAGCAATAAAACCCTAAGACATCCTTCCTGTTTTGGACTCCGTTGCTGTGACAAAGTATTTGAGGATGTGCAGGGGGATGTGTTTTTCTTGGTTTATGCTTTTAGGTGTTTCCATCCACGGTGACAAGACTGTATTGTTTTTGCATTGTGGTGACACCAAGCATCCTCCAAGAGGGGGCATGGCACAGCAAAGCTTTTCACTTCATGCCACCAAAAGCAGGGAGAGGGAGATGGAGAGGAAGGGAAGAGAGAGATGAGGAGGAGGAGGGGAGGGGAGGAGAGGGAAGGGAAAGGGAGCGAGGGTGGAATGTTTGTTTAGAAGATCTTCAAACCCATGCTCCCAATCACTTACTTCCTCTCACCGAGCTATACCAAATAGAGTGTAAAGTTTCACGTATGTAATCTCTATATGAACTCAGGAATGATTCCCAAGCACACCCTCTAGGCCTGAAGATCTTTCCAGAACCAAATGAACTCCAGTAAACCTGAGTGCTGAACATGTATGAACATGTATGGACCACACCTCGGTGGACTGATGGATCTTCTCTTGAGCTCACTCATCCCCAGGTCCGCCTTTTGAAAATCTGTCTGTCAGGTCCTGTTCCTCCTTCATCTCCCTCTCACTGCCATCCTTTCCCCCCTTTCTTTTTCTCTTTTCAGGGTCTCAATTAAAACACAGTGACATCACTTTCTGCCACAGGCTGTTTCAGGACAACTCCAACATTGTTGTTTTCCATGAACTTAATTTACACAGGTTGTCAGAGAGCACAGAGCACCCACTGTCTGCCAGAAAGATTTTGGAGTAAAAAAGATATAATGCTAAAGGTAACTAAATATTGTGCGTTTTCCCCCTCTTATTAAAACTAAGTTTTTCAAGGGCAGTGTTATTTATGCTACTGTCTCTCATAATATAATGTCTTATGTAGTAGGAATTCAAATAAATATTGCTATTGATGACCTTCTATAGCTTTGAAATCGGGATTATAGTTTAATATAAAGTCAGTATATTTATAAGCTTTCCGATTGAATAGAACACTAGAGCTTAAAAAAAAACCTTCCTAATTTTAAGGGTTTTAAGAGTTTTTGCAATATTGTGAGATAATAAAATATTCACTATCCTACCTATTAGCTTCCTGTTGCTATAAGCAGTTAGGATAAATCTAGTAGTTTAAAACAATACAGATGCTCTCAAAGTTTGGAGATATGGCATCCCTTGACTGGGTTAAAGTAAAAGTGTTGGTGGGCTTGTTCTTGCTGGGAAACATGATGGAACGACACCCAGGTTCGTTCTCCAGAGGTGGATGCTGCTGTTCTCTGCCACCTCCTCTTAGGGGCATGCTCCTTCCTCTGCTTTTGTTCTGTAAGGGCCCTGTGGTTACAGGGTTTGACCCAACTGTATCATCAAGGATGCTGTGAGTCTCGTACTCACACCTGCAAATGTTTTCCCAAGTGAGGAAAACATTAGCTTTGCTGAACTTGGGGGTTAACAACAACACATCCTGAGGGAGGCAGCGTGTTGAATTGATCATTCCTGGTTAACTTATTTTAAACAGACAGACAGATAGCAAAATAAGTCTGGCGTGATGGTGCTCTCTTGTAATCCCAGTACTAAAGAGAGAGAAAGGATTGAGAGTAGGAGGCTAGCCCGTAAGACCACAGGACACGTGTGTTATATTGTGAGACACTCTTACAAACAAAAAGAAAACAAACAAACAAAAAAAAAGAAAAAAGAAAGGAAAAAGAGAAAGAAAACGGAAAGAAAAGGAAACTTGAAACAAGAGTTGCTGAGCTGAAGTTGGCTGAAGAAGTAGTCTTGCAGAGGAACAAGTGTGGAAGACCACTGGGCTGTGGCCGTCACATCTCTGAGGGAGAGGTAGAGCTTCATGATGTGTGGCGACCAACCACATTCTGCATAGGCCAACCCAGGCGGTCCATTCCCAGAGTCATGGGGCACTGACAATGATCTATTGTTTCCGAGAAGGGAGAGTTCTTAAAGGGATGCAGCCTAATTGTCCGTTTTCCATGCCTATTATTCACTTGTAAGCTTAGCGAACTTCTGCTTGTGTGTTATTTTCTCTAGGAGCTATGTGTGCAATACATTTTTAAAAAGTACCTTTACTTAAATGAATTTGTGAATGTGGTCCTCTAATGAGGATTGTTAATCAACTCTTCCATAAACTGAATCATTAAGGTTGCTTAAAGAGAGCTCTGACAGACGCTCTGTGTAAACAACAAACTAGGAAAGTCTTCCTCCCTTTCTTCCCCATGAACTAGGGCTTTGTAAGCAGGGACTCTCCAGCATCCGGTGGCTGTGGCATCGAGCCTCTTGGAGTCAGACAGGCAGGTGCCCGGGAAGGCAATAACACAATCGTTCTTGATAAGGAAGTGAGGTCCACTCCCATTTTGATGACAAATGCCACAGAAGGAAAGCATCCAGTCCGGCCTTGGAGGAAGGGGGACTGAGGTTGCTGCTTTCTGAGTCTGGAGGGGTTGGAGCACTGAAGAGGATGTGAGCCCCCCACCAGAAGAAGACTGCTGCTGAAGAGGGGAATGGATCAGTAAGGTGGAGGTTGGAGGATGCATTGAGCAGGAAGCCCATCGCTGCCTAGGCCCGGGGCAGATGGCACCTTATGCTGCAGCTGAGAGTGGCAGGTGCTGGGAATGCCATAAAGCCAGTTTTACCTCAGGATTTTGGTGCAATACTCCTCCAGGATACTATACTTGTTTCTTCCCAGGCTGGTGGAGCTGACTAAAGAGCAATCTCTCTTTATAGCAATCCCTTGAACTGGTTTCTGGTATTTCCCATGGATGACTGAGCCACGTAGCTCTTTCTTCCCCTTTCCTCCCGATCACTCTGTCAAAAAGCTTATTAATGTATGTAGATTTCTAGCCCTATCCAGCTATCTGAATGATTCAGAAACAAATTGAAATGTCAAGTTCTTTACAGCTTTCTGGTAATATTAAAATCTACCAGGTCCTATTAAATTTCCATCAAACAGTATCATTCAGAGATAGATCACTTCATCTCTGTTCTCCTTCTAAAACTCACTGATCACACAGGACCCAGCTATATGAGTCTTTAATCATCGTTGTCAATGGAGAACCAGGGCAAAAAGGACAGAACTGGGCTCTCCTTATCAATTCTACAAATAGGATGCAAGGGATGCTTAGGGATTGATAGCCACTCAAATACATCATTGCAGGAGAAAGAAGTTACTTGAGGATTTAAGAGCTCTGGGAAAGATCCATTCCTTTATTTTCGGTGACACAGGCTTCCTACTTAGAAAGAGGAAGCAGCCGGCAGAGCGAACGCAGAGGCAGAAGGCTTGTACATCGTCACTTACAACTCCTCCCTTGGCACTTTTACAGGGAGAGCTGGGCAGTAATTGTTTCCATCTCAAGACAAACGTAAGGAAGTATCAATAAAAAAGTAATTATCATACTAATAATTATAATAACCCGAATGATAACAATGCAAGTAATAATCATAAAAACATTATTATGTCTTCCTCCTTCCTTCCCTCATCCACTGAATCTTTTTAATGTGCAGAGGCTGGGGGTTTCCATCCATTCTGCCTTAAGCAGTAATTGCATTTGATTCGGCCGGCACAATTTTAACCATAATATTAGAAAGAGAGGCGAGTCTCGTGATGTACTTATTGTTGATTATTATTAAAGGTGGGGACCCGTACCTTATCGGGAGGCACTGTCAGACTCTCAACAAACAACTTCCTTTCACTGAGGCTGCTCTGATATTCAAACCAACTCTGATTTAAACCTAATAATCTGCTTATTTTTAACAAAACAAAACCCAAACCAAAAAAAATGCTCTTTGGTCGACCCTTTTGAATTTTTATTTCAGCTTCTCTTATCATTCACTTCTTTTAGTTTTATCCTCTGAATTCAGTAAATGTCATGATCGGAACAAGAGCTCCATGTCTGTAACATACTAGTAGCATCTCCTTTGGATTTGACTCAGGATTTTTGGCTGGCTGTTGTTTGTGGCCCTTGCTGTTGACCCATGCATTCTTTGGACTTTTGTCTGGTGACTGTGGGGAAACCTTTCCTGCTCTGAGAGCCATAGGACCTCTGAGTAGCCATGTTCTCTACAATGTGGAAGAAGCCAGGTTCTAGAAGAAGGTGGAAACACCTATGAAAAATCAGGATGTGGTGTCCAGACAGCCTCTAAGTTCTCTCTGAAGTCCAGTACCACTCTACTTTCCTGTGTTCTTGATATTCTCCCTCTTCTTCTTCTCCTCCCTTCTCTATTTGTCTTTTCCTCTCTTCCTTTCTGAAACAAAGTCTCAGGCTGGACCACATCCCTGCTGTATAGATCAGACTGGCCTCAAACTTGCCTAGGGTTCCCACATGCTGGAATCATGGGCAGATGCTGCCATGGTTGAGTCCTCCATGGACTTTTTAGTACAGTTCCTTTTCTTCCCGAGTTAGTTGTGTTTACGTTTCCTAGGCTGATGGATTTAAACGAGTTGTTCTTCTCTGCCATTGAATTGATACACGGGGAACAGGAACTAACGTTGAACATTTCACTACTTCAGTGGATGGAGGCACAGTGAAGCTTCCGTCTGTAATTACACATTGCTTATCCTGGACAGCTGGCTGTCTCTTCTAGAGTGAAAGAGAAGTGTGGCATTGCAGGGGTTGCCTGGGGCTTGGGTGAACTCTTAGAATGTGTCCTGCACCAGGAAGGCATGGGTACAGAATGGAAGGTTAGTAATTGTTGCTGTAAGGTTTCTGAGTAAACCTGTTTAGCCCCACAATCTTCACCCCACCTGCCTATTGAACCCAGCTGCTGCAGGCATCTTTATTTAAGGCTATGTGACATGGTGGTTTATGCCTCTGAGTGTTACAAATCTAGTAGATTCCAATGGAATGTGGGAGTGCAGTTTCTCTTTCAGTAAAAACACATTCCAGGGACTGGGAGAGGCAGACCTAGGTATGTCATGTGGACAGGAGTATGCTTGCACCAGGGGAGATGAGAATGCTATGGAAAGGAACATGACATGCTGGGCTCAAAGGAATGTCAGAATCTGAGAGGCTGAGTTCCACACAGTTTGGGAGCCTGGCGTCTTGTTCTGCTGATTGGTTCTCTCCTTAGAAAGCAGGAAAGATGATATCCCCAAATACCACAAGATTTTACTGTGCCCTAACTTTGGAAGGCATTGCTATGTAGAATAGAGTTCCCCATCTCTTGCTAGTCTCCAAAGCTGGAGAGGGATTCCTTCTGTCTTGGCACATGAGTGAGGTGTTTTGCTGACTCCAGAGGGCGGAGCTGATGTTTGCAATTATATTAAAGATGCTGCAGCCTTCTGACCTAGGTGGAGCAGGACACTGTGGAGAGATGTAATCCTGTATGTAGGTCAGAAGTGAAGCTCAGCTTGGGCTTTTGCTCTCTTAGTTGCCCTTCCCTTTCCACCTCTGTTTCTGTCCAGTCTCACGACTATTAAACTAAACGAGTGGAACGTGTTGCTGGGCTTAGTTGACCTTTAACCCCACCAAGCATAAAGCGCAGATTCAATGAGGTCATATATGGAATGGATAGAAAAGGTTTCTTTGCTATTGTCCCCCTTTCCAGTGTTCCAACTGATGCTTTGGGTATTGGTTTTGACCTTCTTTGTTCTGTGACTATGACAATTCATGTGACCTCTTTTATGGCAGAATAGAACCATGGCATGGTCTTTCATACTTAGTTCAGAGTACTATAGTCTGAGTACACACACACACACACACACACACACACACACCATTCTGAGCACACACACACAAACATTCTGAGTACACACACATATGAGTATATACACATATATAATTAGCAGAGCTGTTAGACTCTACATTTATTACACATAGAGTTGCTGTGTTTCAGAGGATATGTAACTTGTAGTAGCAGATTCCAGATATCCTCTAGGGATTCCAGGAAATGGGTGGGAAATTCTGAAGATGCTTGATGCTCTTGCAAAGTGAGAGCTGACTGGGAGAGGCAGTGGCGAATATTTTATTGCTTTCTTACTAGTCATTCAAATGATGTGTGTTTAATAATTCCTCATTCTTCAAAATGACAATTAGGCAGTTAGGCAAATAAATGCTTCTTTTCTCCTCTTTGTTTACCCTAAATTCTCAAATAAGGGTGGGTCTAATGTTCCCTTCCTCTTAAGAGACAGAGGAAAGATGGAAGAGAAGGAACAGTTAAGCTGGGAAATGAAAGGTGCTGCTGGCTTAGGAAGCCTGAGGATGCGGTCTTAGTAGACTCCTGCCAAAGCAGTATCAGTTAGCTCTTCCATGTACAAACCGTAGCTACTCATCCAGCTCATAGTCACTTATATTTATGTTTAACACAGAGCAGATATTTGTTATTGAACATAGATACAGTGAACCCAGGATTGAGGTGGTCTGGACTGCAGCTCAACTGGAGGACTCCCCACCTGCAGTTCAGCTCTAGAACTCCCAAACTGTAGCTCATATCTAACACTCCCCACCTGCAGCTCAGCTGGAGCACTCCCCACCTGCAGCTCAGCTGGAGCACTCCCCACCTGCAGTATACACTGGTTTTCTCTACACTACACTACTTCCTCAGGATGATCTGTTTATATCCAGTGAATTTAGAGGACTGGTAGTTTTTATCTTCTCTACTGGTCTTTGAAGTAAGTATTTCTGAGGTTTTTTTTTTTTTTTTTTTTGCATGAAAGCCTAAGAGTAAATCATTTGCTTATGCTTTATCATAAAATTTTCATAGAATTATCACAAAAATGTTAACTTTAAACAAAATATATGATAAAGGATGAGGGAGAGAGAAAGACAGAGACAGCGAGAAAGACAGAGAGAAAGAAAGACACACACACACTCAGACAGAGACAGAGAGAGACATTGGTGGAAGGCAGGAAAGGACATACTAGTATAAGACATGACTATGGCCCAAGGGGCAGGGGCAGCTGTACAACACACTGTTTTCTTTCTAACCATGTAATCTTTTTTGAGATGGGGTCTTGTAGCTTAAGATGAGTTTATGGTCTCTGGTACTTGGAACAATGGCGGGCAGTGAGATAAAACATTTCACAGGTGCCACTAGGTTTCCTTTCCCTCTGGATTTCTCTCAGATATGTTACTTTCTAGAAGGTTCTTCCAACTTTCATTAGGCTTCCATGACTGCTCAAATAACAGTTTTTGCCCCTCCATTTTTAGTACCTTTAGCAGTCACTCCAGTGTTGGTGGTTGCTGATATGACTCAGTCACCTAACTCAAGACAACAAATGGGTCCATGATTTAAAACTAACGGCAGAGCTATGAGCAATACTGCATGCTAGCACTTGCTCTCACCAGGGCTGCCAAACACACAACTGAATGAAGATCTTTCTTGGTTGTTTTCTCTTTTCTAGAATTGTCTGTCTGTCTCTCTCTCTTTCTCTCTTTCTCTCTCCCTCCATCCCTCCTCCTCCCTTCTTTCCTTCCTTCTTTTCTGATATGTGGGTTCATCTTTAAGATTACAATTTTTCTCCCTTACCTTTCCTCCATACAAACCCTCCAACATACCCCTCACTTCTCCCCTTTTATTAACTACTATTGTATGCATATACATATCTGTATGTGTTATATATATATATATATATATATATATATATATATATATATGTAACTTGTTGAGTCCATATAATGTTTTATGTTCCTAAACATAACCTGTGGAGTCCATATAATGTAAATGTGTGTATGTTTTCAGGGCTGGCTGTTTGGCACTGGACAAACTATTGGTGTGCCCTTCCCAGATCTACTCAGTTGCCTGTAGTTCTTTGTGTCAGCCTGAGGCCCCATATGTCAGTCCCCATCCAGTTTGGCATGTTTGTTGGTGTCATCTTTGTTCAGCTTACCTTTGGGTGGTCATGTTCGTGGGATATTATGTATACAGCTTCTGATGTTATTAGGAGACATGATTTCACATCAAAGTTCCTTGTCCTCTGGCTCTTAAAATTGTTCCGTGCCCTCTTCTGCAATGTTCCCTGGGCCTTAGGTGAGGGAGGGTTTTCCAGATGTATCCACTGGCACTGGGCTCTACAACTCTGCATTTTGATTGGCTGTAGTTTTTTGCAATTATCTGTGGGTATAAGGACAGATGCTTACAGACCGTTGTTTGGGTCTATGCTGGTTTACTAAGTTAATGGTTATAGATTTTCCTCCAATAAACATGATTTCACTAGCACTGAATAGTTGGTAATGTTTCCATTATGAGGCATGGTATTCCTCTTGATGGAGGGGTCTGAAGTCCAATTATAGAGTTGTTGGTTACCCCCAAGGTATGTGTACCATTACTGCAGACACAGCGTTATCCTGCCATGTTGGTTGTTGATGTGATCCATATTCATCGTAGCTGGATAGTTGGCTCCCATCCTCCCCTGGAAGCTTGGCATCTTCTGGTCCATCAAAGCTAGTCCTCAGGAAGGAAGCATTTAGGCCAGTTCCAGCTCAGGCGTCTCTGGGTCCCATATCCGAGGTACTTGATGTCTTCAGCAATAGCGTCTTCTATCTATGGGGGGTGGGCAAGAGCAGTAGGCTACATGTTTTTGGATTCTCTTGGATAGCTCTGGCTATCAACTCAAAAGGGGACTTTTCATGTCTGGTATTAGGGACTTGTTAGGTAGTCTGTGGTTCTTGAAGACAGCGCCATGAAACTAGATGAGAAAAGTTTGTTAAAATTACATATGCATATTTATACATTAAATTATGTGCATTGTAGGTTTTTTTTTTTTTTAGGTAAATGGTTAATATGAGTCCTTGTGGCTTTTTTTTTTAGCTGTTCATATTGTTATCTTACCTCTCTCTCTTTCTCCTGGTTTTATCTCTCTTGTTCATCCCTAAGGAGCCCCCACCTTCTCCTGTATCTCCTATCAGATCATTTGCATCCTGCTATTTATTTCCCTTTACTGCCTGTCTCACCCTCTTCTGTGTTTACTTCTGCCATTGTTCCCTAAGGTGTCCTCCCCTCCCCACACTGCCTTCATCAGATTTTATGTACCTTGATTCCCCCCCTCCCCCTTATTGCTTCCCAACTTTCCTGCCTCAGAAATGGTCTTACTTTCCTTTCCTGGCTTCTGTAGTTCCCACAGGCTGAGCACACACATCTGAAGATTTGGGGTAAGAGCTCCAGATGAGGGAGCACATGTGGCGTTTGTCCTCCTGGGTCTGAGTCACCTCACTAACTATGATCTCTGCTAGTTTCATCTTTTACCTGCCAAGTTCATAATTCCATTTTTCCTCACTGCCGAGTAGTATTCCATAGTGTCCATATGCAACACTCTCCTTATTGATTCATCAGCTGTACATTTAGGTTGTTTCTGTTTCCTAGCTATTGTGACTAGAACAGGTATAGACATAGATGAGCGAGTATCTGTGGAGTAGGATGTAGAGTCCCTTAGGTGTATGCCAAGGAGTGATATAGTTAGGTCATATACTAGATTTATTTTTAGTTTTTTTGAGGATTTTCCACACTGCTTTCCATAGTAGCTGGAGCAGTTTGCCATCCCAGCAACAGTGCATCTATTGACATGATTGTGTGGGTTCTTTTCGCTCTCTCTTTTGGTTAGTTTTTAGGTTGAAGTTGATTTTGACAAATATTAGGATAGGAATGTCTATTTGCTTCCTGGTTCCTTTGATTGGAGTCCATTTGTCCATCCTTTTACTCTAAGGCGGTGCTGATCTTCAAAGCTAGGGTGTCCTTCCTGTAGGCAGCAGATTTGTTTGTTTGATCTGTTCCGTCAGTGTCTTTTGATCGGAGAACTGAGGTTGCTGATGCTGAGAGTTATTTTTGCAAGGTCTGTGTTACTGGTGGTCATCGTGTTGTTGATTATTGGTGTTGCTTGTGTTCTCAGTGGTATTTTGTGTTTTAATAATTATGGCTTCATATTTTTTTCCATGGTCTCTGCTATTTTCAGACCTTTCTTCAGCCTGATAGAAAGTTCCCTTTTCTTTAGGTTTGGTTTGTTGGATATTCAGTTTTTAAAGGCTTGTTTTTGTTATGGAAAGTTTTTCTTTCTCTTCGATCATGGTAGTTAGTTTTACTGTATATATTATTTTATGTTGATTTCACAGTCTTTTAGGATTCGGAGTGCACTGATTCAGGCTTTTCTGGCTTTCACAGATTCCACTTAGAAGGCGGCTGTTCTTCTGATGGGTTTTCCTTGGCATGTGACTTGCACTTTTCTCTTGCAGCTCTCAATATACTTTCTTTATACCTATTACCTATACTTCGTGTCTTAACTATGATATAAGGTGGGGGTTTTCTATTCTAGTCTATTTGGAATTCTGTATGATTTTGTATTTATATTTGGGTGTCTTTCCTTATTTTGGGGAAGTTTTCTTCAATGATCCTGTTGAAGAATGGTCTATGCTTGACTTGGGGGGTCTTCTCCTTCATCCATGCCTGTTATTCAAGAGTGTGTGTGTGTATGTTTTGCACTCTGTTCCGTACTTCTTGTGACCTCTTTCCTGTCTTCTTTAAATATTTTTTTCCCCTCGTGTTCTTGCTTATTTAGTCTAGATCCTCTATTTCACCTTTAAGTCCCGATATTATGCTTTCTGCTTGACTCACTCTACTTGCAAGGGTTTTCTCTATCTCCTGATTGAATTCCATTCTCACATCTTGGATTGTCTTTGTTACTTTCATCAGCGTTATATTTGTGTTTTCTTGGGCATCCTCAGACATTTGTCTCCATAAGCTCTTTCTCCTTGATCTCAGCAATCTGTTTCTTTGTTTCTCCTTTAAACTCACTGAAGTCTTTGAGGAGGCTTGTGATTGTTCTTATAAGTCATGGATCCTGGAGTTCATACATGTAATACTCATTGGCAAGCATTTCTGCAGGAATGATCAGTTTGGTCTTTCATATTGTTGGTATTCCTGCAATGATATCTGGGCTACTTGGACTTCCTTTGTTATTTCTGAGTTTGTTATGGATAACCAGGTTGAGGAAGATGAGGAGAAGTGTGGGCAAGTAGAGTCTTGAGTTGAAAATGTCTTGGGTGGGATGTAGTCAGGTGGGCGGAGGGGACAGGACTGGCATATAGGATGTACGTGCTTTTTGTTCAAAGCAAAGAGTGTAGGTTGGAGAGGAAAAGTATGGGGTATGGCATGGTAGAATCCTTTGGTTAGCAGCATAGGTTGGAAGGAATCTGGCCCAAGCCTAGAGATCTCTATAGTGAAGGCTATTCCAGGGCTTTTGTGGACCCATTTGTGGTTTAAATAAGACAAGAGGCTTCTATATAGTTTAAAGCCATTGACCTTTAGTCTGGGGCAGCCTCTCAGCTAGCTATCTAAATTATCCTTGGCTTTCCACCATCCCATCTCCCCATGTGGTTCTCACTACTTGCTTACAGCTCTGTTCTGTCCCTTCTTTTCTCTCCCAAGTCTCCATTAATACTCTTACCTCTGCTTGCCTGTGTCCCTGGCTGCCCCCAAATTCTGCTCCCCTTACTTCCTGCCTCAGTTATTGGTTGGCAGATTTTTGTTATAACCAAATCAGCAGTAGGATAATGCCTGGATGATCTCATTGGTTGTCGAAGGCATGGAGGGCCGCCTGAACTTCATCTTTTGGGCAAGTGTGGAAGGTCAAACATTTACAAATTGAAAAACAAACAAACAAACAAACCTGGTGATGAGCCATACACATGACAATACCAAAATCCTGTGAGCACTTAGCTGTTAATTCTGCTGGTACAGAATTAACAATGAAAAATACAGAGAAACACCTTTATACAGCGGGAAGAAAGATCGCCCCAACAGAAGGCAAGTACAATATCAGGGTTCTTTAGAGGAACAGAACTGATGGGATAATAATTCACATCATTCAACCAAGGAAAATTTCTCACAGATGAACCCAAATGCTTGGGTTTTAGTTTATTCTAAATGTCGTTGACAACCAAAAATAACCATCACAGAAAGGAAGGACAGAGTAGGCCGGTGAACTATGTGGGACCCAGGATAAATCTGGTAGATTGAGAAAAGGCATAGATAAGTATGTCATGGGTACTCACTAGGCTAGACCCTGGAGGAGGATTTGGGAAGCCTGGGGATGGAGTATGGTTTTGTAGGTGGTGCCAAGATTCCTGCACCATAAGATTGCATGGATGCAATCCTTTCTTGGTGATTTTTCTTGGTGAATATCATGGTGATATTCTTGGAATGTAATTCTAGGGACTACTTGCAGATAAGAGGTACAGAGATAGTCATTAGAGAGAATTTTAAGAACTAGATATTTCTGTTTAATATTAGGTGACTGTTAAGTAATCCTAAATGTCCAAAGACCTGCTTTTTTTTTCAATGCAGTGTTGGTTTTAAATTTCTAAGCAGCCTTGTATTGAATAGTAGTCTCAGCTAGACTTTTTAAAAAGCCCTACAGCTCAGAAAGCAAGATTTTATTACTATTCCTTAAATAGATGGAGGTAATATAATAGTGCGTGTTTAGGAAGGATGCACTCAGGAATATTGTTTAATAAAGTAATTTTTCTATCACTTAGTTCAAATGGAGGACAAAATTCTATTTAAAGGTTTATTTAGCTTCATCTTTAAAACATGCAAGGACATAAAAACATGAGAGTTTCTTTTTTAGTAATGAGATCCTGTTTAGAAATCTGATTCTGAATATTTGAACATCTTCATAAAGACAGGGAAAATGTATCTTAATTTTCAGGGGGTAAGCAGGATGCTTTTGTAAATCATACTGAACTGTTAAATTGAGGAGGGAAACTTATCCTTTAGAGGCATTAGAACTGGTGCAGTATCCAAGTGCAGAATGCTTGGTGATGAACAACCTGTCCCTCTTCCTTCTTCTACCTAGTCTTACTTGAAATCAATGCTTCAGGGACACATCAGAATTGCAGGACATTATTTCTGGAGGGCTGATGTGGGCAAGGCTGTCCCTCTTGGGTGCAGGCTCTTTGTGTTCTGGACTATCTGTGGAATTTGTTGGACGAGATTATTCCTTTGATTCTAATGTGAAATGAAAGAGTTGGTAAGTTTTATTGGGAAGTTTGCAGGGCTCCCTCCATCTCTGCTATTTGCTCAAATCTCCAATGAGTTCAAGAAAGTCTTTCCCACTAACAATATATTGCTGTATTTCTTTTTCATTGTTTCCTCTTTCCTTCATTTCTTTGTTATTTGAGGCAGGTTCTCACTGTGTTGGCTTGGCTGGGTTGGAACTCACAATGTAGATCGGGCTGGTTTAAACTCACTGAAATCTGCCTGTCTCTGCTGGGATTATAAGGATATACCACATCATTTGATCTTGAACCAACAAGAAGTAAACTCAGTTTCCCTTGCTAATAAGGGCTTATTGTACAGATCAGTAGAGTAGCCTCTCTTAGCCCCATGACTGACAGCAGTGCTAACTTGTAATTCAATGGGAACAATTGCATTAACAACCTTGGGAAACAAAGACTAAGTCAACACCAGTGGAGGTAGAGATGGTAAAGAGGCACTTAGGTGATAGATCTTAAGCTCTGAGAAGTCTAGTGAAGAAAGAGCATCTCTTTTCTCCTTGAGTCCACTAACTGGCTGTGAAGGCTCATGCTTGCCTGGCGAAACTAAAGTAGCTGAGGTTGTAGCTCCACCACAGCTTTTCATGAAGATCCTGCGCTTCCATGTTTTATTGGTCACAGAAATCATAAGCTATTCTTCAGGTTCAAGGGCAATGAATATGTAATCCATGATTCAAAGGGAGAGGTGTAAATTCCATTGTAGTACAGAGATTTTTAGATTTTCAAAGTATGCTCCTCTGTTGCCATATTGGCAAATGAAAATAAAGTGGCTCTTTAATGTCCTCCAACAGAACACAAGAGCTCTGGACTTTTTCTTTTTGTTCTTAATACACAGACTTTCCAGGTTTTCTCAGGTTGATAGTGAGAATAATTAATTTATATATCTTCGCACTACTGATGGAAGTGATTGCTTTACATGTTGCTCACCTTTCTGAGTTGTTCATTGCTCATTCAGCTAAGGGAGGTAGCCTTCTCCAGCTAAGGGAGGTAGCCTTCTCCACCTGTTTTCTACAGGTTCCTTAAAACCATGACAGTATTTTGACAAATGTTTTCCCATTTATTAATAAAATGTATGATGTTTGAACTGATGTAAGAACTTTTGAATTTTTATAAGGGTTATCTGTTGGTTTTAATTTGAAACGTTCCAGTTTCATCTTCTAATTCACTTGCTCTTGTTTCTGCCCTGTGGAAATTACTTCTCACTTCTTGTGTTGTGGCTGGAGACCAGCAGACATTCCTTAGCTCGAGTTATTCTCTCTTATCTGCCCATTTCCCAGAGGAAGCATTTTCTTGAATGTAAGACAATATTATGCACACATTTAATAAAATATTCTTAGGCCTTAATGCCCTTTCTGAGACAAAAAGCCACTGTGATGCATTTGAAGGGAGTTGCTCTCTTCTCCCCACTTGTCCCTGTTGCCTCCCCTGGCATCAGGGTCTTTTCATGTATTTCATGATTTCATTGTCTGCCTTCTTCATTTAGAGGTTATTTTAGAAAAATTTCAAATGTTAATCTATCATGTGTGAGGTTCTCTAAGAGTCGAGATGTCCCTATTGATCAGCAAAGGTATCGGAGTGGTGTGTGCTTTGGGTTCCAAGACAGTGAAGGTAAATTGAGACAAGCTATGAGGACATCACAATAGATGTTGCTGTACATGTCCCCGTAGATCATGTGTCCTCTCCTACTTCCCTCTAGGGTGCTTCCCCAAGCCCACAATGGTCTATTTTTGTTTTCCTGTTTTCTGCAGTTCCTCCAGGTATGTATTCACACCTGAAGATTTGGTGCTAGGAGTCTCAGATGAGAGAGAATATGTGGCATCTTCCCGGGACTGGGTGACTCACTCTGTGTGATCCTCTCTAGTTACATCCATCTGTTTACCTGAAAACTTCATGGTTTCATTTTTCTATACCTTGGAATAGTACACACACACACACACACACACACACACACACACACACACATGTTTATATATATGTGTGTGATATATATACATATATATGTATATGATATATATACATACACACACACATATATATATCACCTTCACTATCTATCTCTCTGATGAAGACCACTTAGATTGTTCCCACTTCGTAGCTATTGGGGACAGGGTATCAGTGAACATGGCTGCGCAAGTGTCTGTAGAGTAAGATGTGGAGTCCTTTGGAAACATGCCAAGGAGTGGTACAGCTGGCTCACATTGCAGATTTATTTTTGAGGATTCTCCGCACTGATTTTCACAGTGGCTGCACAAGTTTGCAACCACCACCAGCAGTAATTAGGGGAGGAGAGGAAAATAAATATAGAAAGTTGTGTGTGTGTGTAAAATAACACAGGAAGGATGTCTGAGAGAGTAATGAGGGATCATGCTATCTATCTACCTAAAAATACTCATAATAAGATTTCATTCATATGTATGTGTGTGCATATATATATATATATATATACATATGTGTGTGTGTGTGTGTAATGATACAGTCTCTAAGAGCCAAAGACCTTTTGACAAAGTCTAAAACATCAGGCATGTGAAGCCTTCTTTTGAGTTGTTAGTCAGGGTTGTCCAAGAGAATCTCAAAATATTATAGAGTATTGCTATTACCTTAGGCTACCCTCCTCTCCAGAGACTGAAGCTAAGTCCTTATTGCTGAAGATACCATGCACTTAAGACACAGGGCCCAGAGTCCCCTAAGCTAGAAATGACCTGAAACCCTCCTTCCTGAGGACTAGATTTCATGGTACAAGAAGGCACCATGCAAGTCTCCAAAGGATAGAAATGACCAAGAGTTCTAACCAGCTGTGAGGTCTATGAACCATAATGACCACTATGGCACAGTAACCCCAAGGGTGTAGTTGTGATACACATATCTTGGTGGTGACCAACAGCTCTATAATTGGATTTAAAACCCTCTCAACAAGAGGTAAATCTTGCCTAGAACTAGAAACCTACCCAACTACCCAGGAATAGTGAAGCCATGGATGGTAGAGAACCTATCATCGCCAATTTCCTAGATTTATAGAATACATGACTAAGTTATAATTTTATAATCACAGATCAGTATAGTCTGTATCTCTCCTCAAAAAAACTTCTATTTGCAACAGATGTGTACCATTACAGGAAAATGCAACCAATCCAAGGGCAGAGTTGTGGAGCCCATTCCCTATGGATACATCTACAGTACACTATTCTACTGCATCTAAGGCTCAAGGATAATTGTGGAAGAAGGGCCAGAAAGATTGCAAGAGCCAGAGGACCAGGGAGTTTGCTGTGAGACTGTGAGTAATGTCAGAAACTATACTCATATGTCTCACCAACATGACTGTCTAAACATGAGTAACAACAGACATGGAGGAAAGCCCAGGAGGCCTCGGTACTACACAAAGAGCTAAGGAACACTCAGGGCAAGGTATTCCCCTAGGGAAGACCACACTAATACATTATCCATCAGCAAATGGCCAGCCCTGAAAACACACAGATAGAGAACTTTATACAGTCTGAGCAAGGTGTACATTTGTGTTTAGGAATGTGTGTGTGTGCGTGTGTGTGTGTGTATAACAGCTATTAACAACAACAACAAAACACTCCATGGATTTGAAAAAGAGCAAGAGGGGTATATGAAAGATTTGGAGAGAGATCAGGGACATGGGGGGATGCAATTATAATCTCAGAAAATTGAAAGAAATAATTTTTAGGAGCTTCTGTCCAAATTTCTGTTGGAACATTCAGGGCGCAAGGGAGCAAGGTATAGCTAGCCCAATAGTCAGTGGTCAGGATGTTTCCCCTGCATCCTCCAGTTGAATCTGTTCCCATATTGGCTGTTGTTTTTGTACCTACAGCACATTACATCATCAATCTATACACTTGATCTTAGCCAAAAGGCCGAGAAGCGATCATCAATCTATACATATATATGTATATATGTATCCATATATGATTAGTGCAAAATTTCTGTAGTGTAAAAATTAGTCATGCAGTGACACTGGACAAAAATGGATTCTAAGTGAGCTTGCATTTTACAGATGAAGTGAACACTAATGCTCAGCCTTAGGAACTTAGACAGTGCGGACAATGCTAGTCTACAGGTCTGTATGTCAAAGGGTGGGGCATCCCTCTGTATTCCCGCCGTATGCGGAACCCCATTCTCAAGTGCTCAGACAAGTTAGGCAAAGGCATGGGAACAGACAAAAGGAGGAGGGCAATGTTTATGTTTTTAAAATGAGCCAGACAATTCTGCCCGAACTCACTTATGATTCAAAGGTTAACATAAAAGTATGAAATCTTCTGGAGTTTAAAATTATTATATATAGTTTATCCAAGTAGCAGTCCCCTCAGAGTTGGTTATTACCACTATTAATGACTTGCTAGTTAGAGTGTTAATGGCCCATAGCAAAAAACTGCTGGTAATGACTGATTTCAAAGGGATTATTGCTTAATTAATGGGATTCCACCTATACTTAGTCATTTTTGTAAGTATCAGTTTTATTGCCTATTTCAAGACCCTGAGCCCCAGTTTATTATATTTGAGAGAATATCATCAAGACAGATAAAATAGATAATAATTTCAATTGTGGCTAACTTTGCAACTTATAAGAACATTACAAAATTATTTCGACATCTTTTCCCCTTAGTAGTAAAATGTCATCTCTGACTTCGGTTTAAAATATAGTTTAAAAATTGACATTGCATGACAAAATGTCTAACTTTTTTTTTTCTGAATCCATGGACACAATTTTACGTTTTTTCAATTGGGATTGGGTGATGAAAGAGAAATAGAAGTGAGCTAAAATATTTTAGTTTGTGAGCACTCAGTTTATGTAGAGGGTGCGGGCCAGGAAGCCGTGTGATCAAGTTTCAGGCAGCCCAGTCTCAGTGTGGTCACCAGTTTAGCTTTTCTCCTTTCACTATCTTCATGAGATCCAATGAGGTCACTGGAGTTTGTGATTCACCTGTGTTAAACTCTGTAACCACAAGTCATACTTCCAGAGGAAAGATGGAATGGAATGTTTGCATCAGTGCAGTAGGAAAATCCCTGTTCAGTGGGACCCATACGATATCTAAAACATCCTTTTACCAAACAGAGACTTTGGAATATGGCTTAAAGCAATTGGGCCTCATCAGGATAAAACACATCTTTCTTTTGTTTGACGGTGTTAAGTTTTGTGGCTTTTGACACTACCCAGCTTCTCATGAGCTGTCTGGTCGAAGGCAGTCTCAATGCTTATGGTAGGTCATCTTCACGAATTGTCTTAATTGACTTCAAAAGTGAAGCTCGGTACTGACTAAAATATTTGACACGAAAAGACAGAAACTTATCTTCCCACAAAGCCATTTTAGCTCCTGAAATAATGACTCTTTCTTTCTTTCTTTCTTTCTTTCTTTCTTTCTTTCTTTCTTTCTTTCTTTCTTTCTTTCTTTCTTTCTTCCTTCCTTCCTTCCTTCCTTCCTTCCTTTCTTTCTTTCTTTCTTTCTTTCTTTCTTTCTTTCTTTCTTTCTTTCTTTCTTTCTTTCTAGTAGAAGGCAGACTGGGTTTTGATGTAGCAAAATACGAGAAGTTTGTTGGTCTTGCTTCAAATTCCACTTTTCTGGGAACTACCAAGAAACCACCATTTGTTGAACCTTGGCACAGTATCAAAGAAGGCTACTGTGGTCTGGAAAGACTTTAAAACAATCCCCCCTTTCACTTACAAATCAGCAAAAGAGCAGCCTTTCTTTATGTGCTCAGTTAAAAGGATGTTGCAGTTGGTCCTGAGTGGAACTGCATAGAAGCGCAGTTCTTCTGTTAGCCTGACAGCACAACGGCTTAAAAAATGATATAAAATAACATCGTCCCTCCCACAGAAGCCTCCTTTGTTTTGGAGAAATTTCATAAAAATATTAATATAAACGTTAACAAAGTGGTAATGTAATATATTTGTTATTGTTCTAAGGTAATAACTTATAAGGTGATAACTAATTTAAATTTTCTATGCTGTTTCCTGACATGGTTAATAACAGCATTCAGGTCACATGAACAAAGCCCTTTGAAGTCATAATAAGTTTTACCTGAGTAAAAAGGACCCCCGAGGACAAAAATTATGAGAACAGGAACTTTAAGTCAGTTGCAGTTCTGAAGAACTGCTTGCCACCACCGTGCACTTTACAACAGCCAGGAAACCAAAAGCAACGTCTGAGAAAGAATTCTGAAAATTTCCTGTGCTGTGTATGGCAAGCCCTGGAAGAAATGCCTACTTCCAAATGCCATGGGCCAGATGGGTTGAGTGTCTCCCAAGGCTGCCTGTGTTGAAATTTGATCTGTATCACAAGCTGTTAGAAGGTTAAAGCTAAAGGACCTATGAGCTTTACCGTTGGGTTTCTGGGAAGTGATTAGATAATGTCCCTGGCTGGATCCTGGTGAGTTTCTAGAAGAGGAAGAGACCAGAGATGCTTCTTGTCTCTTGGCGTTTGATACCTTCTGTGTTTGTGGTTTTAGGACGGTGCTAGCAAGAAGCCATCACCAGGCACAGCCCTTTTACCTTTGTGCCTCCACAATTTAACTCCAGACAAACAACAGCTTCATTTTCCAATTTTTCTTCCTCCTCCTCTTCCTTATTCTCTTAAGAAAATATTCTACCTTGAGCATTTCATTTTGGTAACAGATCAGATGAATACAGAAGGTGTAAGAATTTAAGGAAAAAAAATACCTTATTTGTGTAACATGACAGGGGTAATTAACAAAATCGTCCTTATACTATTTAGATCCACATGTTGTAATCAAATTGGCTCACCTAAAATTAGATGAAACAGACAATGAAAGGTAATGCGACTTTCAGAATTTGTATTGTATGTCCTGACACCCGGTCTTGTTTCTGTGTCTTGAGTCAGTAGCCTTGAGGCTGGGTTGCAAGTTGGTGGGAGAGATATCCTTAGTCTCCTGGCGAGCTCAGTCTCTCCTAGCAGCATCTCCAGTGTCCTGCCACTCTCTCCTCCTCCAGAGAGGAGCGTGGGATTGGAGGGCATCCACAGGACCTACACGTGGCATTCACCTTTCCCTCCTACCCTTTAAAGAACCGAGTTGGCACTGAGTGTAAATATTTGAGACTGTCTCCAGATTGAGTTCATACAAACATAAGGCAAATTCTGCAATGACCTTCACTTGCCTTGATATTAAAATTCGGTTGCTGGGGAGAAAGGCAGATCTGCGAGCGCCACCTTAGCTTTCAGCTTGTATGCAATGACAAACAATTAAAGAGAAGATTAAATTCATCTCCTTCCCGGCCCATCAAAACACTGATTGATGGAATTCTGTATCTTCGTGTTCTTCCTTCCCTGCACATTGGTGCATCTTTCGCTGACAAGACAGCAGAGGATCTCCCTCTACTCTGAGGAGGTGGGTCCAACCATATTTTAATTGCCCAGCCTTGTCCCTCCCCTAAACGTCAAGTGTGAAGCGAAAAGCTCTGCAAATTCAAGACCATTGCCGCCCTGATCCCCCCCCCCACCCCCCCAACTACGTCTGTGAATGGACCCGTGGATGGCTGTGGCCGACCAGGGAGTGGACTGGAGACAGACTTCTGCACTCAAGCCTTGGAGGAATGTCCCCGAGTCTTCGGAAGCAGATCCGGTGAATGCATTCCTGGTTGAAGACTGGTTTTCTGAGCCTGGGCGAATTGCCCAAACTCACCATCCTTGGGTGTGTGTACAGTAAGCTGCACAAATCTCTTTGAGGGAAGTGTCGGTTCCTTGGAGGTATTCACCGACTGAGCTCACGAGGTTGTCATGGTCATGGATGGGAAAGCACTGACTGAGTCTTCTTCTCTCTCTAGAACCCATTTAGGTCAACTCGTTCTTCAAAACAGTGTTGCTTCAAATATCTGCACCTTCGCAGTTCACAGATGTGCAACCGAGTTCTGCAGTCGGTACATGCTTTTCTTCAAACCAATACATTGGAAATACATATTGATGTAGAGAGTCCTCCTGAGCCCAGGTGGTCCTGTGGTCTCGTGCAAGTGAGGTACAATGGATAAGAAGTGCTCTGGACAGTTGGAAATTAGCAAGTAGCTCACTTAAGTAGACGTATCGTCAGTCACTGTGATGCTCTGTATATGCTTAGCCTAGGAAGTAGCACTATTTCAAAGTACAGCCTTGTTGGAGTAGGTGGTCTTGGAGTAGGTGTGGCCTTTTCAGTGTAGGTGTGTCACTGTGGGTATGGGCTTTAATATCTTCATCCTAGCTGCCTGCAAGCCAGTATTCTGCTAGCAGCCTTCAGATGAAGATGTAGAACTCTCAACTCCACCTGTACCATGCCTGCATGGATGCTGCCATGTTCCCACCTTGATGATAATGGACTGAACCTCTGAACCTGCAAGCAAGCCCCAATTAAGTGTTGTCCTTATAAGACTTGCCTTGGTCATGGTGTCTGTTCACAGCAGTAAAACTCTATCTAAGACAGTCAGGGATTTTTGCTTTTCTTTTTTTAAAAGACAGGGTTTCTCAAACTCAACAGAGATCTGTCTGGCTCTGCCTCCGGAGTGCTGGGACCAAAGGTGTGTCCCACTATGCCTGTTGGATTTATTGTCTTAAGTACAGAGGGATTCTTGATTTTGAGAAGAGAATAAAGTTGTCAAAAGGGCTTGGAGCAGTGTGGCCCATCCCAGGAAGGCTGGAGTAGGATACTGGGGGCTGGGCTGGGGCCGCAGCATCACACGGCAGGCTGGATATTACACCATGCTTTATGGGCGCCTGCAGACATCTGGCTTTCCTTAGTCATACTGCCACCAGTTCGTACCTGTTACTGACTGCAGCTGCCATCCAGAGACCCCTCTAGGTCTGACTTGTTCACCTCCCTAGTGCTATCCTTAATGTGATCAGGTGTGTCTAGTTAGCAGTGCCAAGTCCTCTACTGCACCCAGCTGTAACAAGGACTGGGAAGGCAAATGCAGCCAGCCTTCCACATCTGTAAGTTCAACCAAACGTGGATGGAAAAAAAAATTTTTTTTTAAAGGTGCATCTGTAGACTTCTTTCTTTTCATTATTCTGAAAGAGTACACTATAACATCGGTTTGCACGGCATTTACATCATACCAAGCATTTAATTATAAGGAATCTGGAGATTACTTTAATCAAAAGGGATATTTGCAGGGTATATGCAAATTCTAGACCGCCTGATATAAAACAGCCGCATGTCCTCTGATTTTGGTGTGTTTGAGGTGGAGATGGAGAACACCTTGGTACCAATTCAGGGAGCCAAAGGAGGACTGTGGAGTTCTTCCTCTGGACAACCCCCCAAGTGTAAGTCTCAGCAGAGGATTGCTTGATAACCCACTGTGGCATTCAGGGAGCCTGAACCCAGAAGGTGCTGGGTACTAACCACCTTCCCCTTAGCTCCTACTCGAAGCATCTGGGAATAGGGACAGTATCCTCTCTTGTCTGAGTATATCACTCACGTGGCATCTAGTTGGCATGTACATTCAGTGTGTAGGTTGGTTGGGGAAGGGCGGGGTTGCACACGTGTTTCTCTGAAAATCTATAAAGGGTTTGTCAGGAAAAGGTTGTGTCTTACTCAGAAGGTATGTTATATTGTCAGGGCAGCGGGAATTTATTTCAATGGGTTTGGAGGGTTGAAGCTCATTATGGTTCTGTTAGATGTGGTCGTTTCTGAGGCTCCCCTCTGTTGTCTTACAGATGGCCACCTCCTCTTTGTGTCTCACATGGTCCTTTTTCTGTAGTGTATGCGTGCGTTTGTGTGTGTATGTGTGTGAGTGTGTATGTGTAGTGTAGGTCCATCTACATTTCCTGACTACCAGGACCAGTCAGATCGGACATGGACCCACTCATAGGACCCCACTCAACCTTTGTTCTCTTGAGTCCTGTTTCTAAGTCACATTCGGAAGTGAGTAGGTGTGGAGCTTCAACATATGAGGTTTAAGAGTCTTGGGATCAGCACTGCAAAGGGCCATTCAGATTGTTCTAGTCTGAACTTTTTATTAGCATAGGCCAACAGGTCTCCAGGCTTTTTTGGTTGTCTGTTTAATAACAGCCTTCTGCCTTTTTTAATTTCTCTGTGTAAGGAACCCACTCTCTTCAGGAGAGCTGTTGTCATCAGTGGCTTTGTACATGCGTATTACATCCCCTAGACTGGCCCCCAGCACACTTTCCTCCTTTCAGAGGAAGGCACAGAGGAAACAAGCAGGTGCTCTTTCAGATGAAACTGTGAGCATCAAGGACATGTGTTGGGCCCTATGTGGCCTTGGTTTGGGCCTTGAGGACAAACCCGAGCCTGGCTCAGTCACTTCCGTACTGGAGTGACTCAGCACGACCTGCTTGAGCCTGCCTTTGCCTAGCTACTGCTGACATAGAATAACTTTGTTGGCTCTGTCAGTCACCCCACACCCTTCATCACCATTCCCCTCCCCCTACATCATCTCGCCTCAGCAAAAACCCCACCTCCTCTCTCAGCCCTTTATAAACAAAAGATTGATACAATTAAAAGCAGGGAGTTCCTGCTTTGACAGACTCTGGGCTGGCTGGTTTAGGGTGGTTATTTTCCAGAAGGCAGGAGATCCGGGCTGCGACATTCACCATTTTGCCTCAGCCCCGGGCTGGCCTGGGCTCTTTCCTCTCAGCTTGCCGGCAGACTTGTGAGCCAGGCCAGGGCCTCTCAAGGACATGATAAGGGACCCAGTGCAGCGATAGTGTATTTTGTTGATATGGTTCAAGTTGGAGGGAAAAACCCTGACAGAATGAAGCCCAGATTTCTCAGGCATGGATTTCCTGTACTCTTAGGGGCTGAATTGGGATTCTGTCTAAAGTGTGTATGTTCTCTTAATCTACAACCATTTCCCTTCCAGTAAGAATGAAATATGCAAAGACCCACACTGGAGGGCCCTGGACTTGGGTAGCCTGCCCTTTTGACATTAAAAAAAAAAGATTTATTTATTATTATTGTATGTATATGAGTACACTGTAGCTGTACAGATGGTTGTGAGCCTTCATGTGGTTGATGGGAATTGTATTTTTAGGACCTCTGCTCTCTCTGGTCCGCTTTGCTCGCTCAGTCCCTGCTCCCTCTACCCCAAAGATTTATATATTGTACGTAAGTACACTGTAGCTGTCTTCAGATGTACCAGAAGGGGGCGTCAGATCTCATTAAGGATGGTTGTGAGCCACCATGTGGTTGCTAGGATTTGAACTCAGGACTTTTGGAAGAGCAGTCAGTGCTCTTATCTGATGAGCCATCTCACCAGCTCCTTTCTGACATTTTTTTAAAATACCTCATAACACCATTCCCTGCCCACTGGGGCTCAGCGTCCGTAACTGACACAGAATGTATGGCTGCAGAGATAGTCCTTGCCATGAGGCCTGGTGACCTGAGTTATATCCACGAAACCCACAGAAAAGTGGAAGGAGAGAATTAACTCCTGTTCACAGACAGACAGACAGACAGACACTCACTCACACACACACACACTACATTTTAAAAATGGGTGCATTTGAGACTTCATTTAAATATTCTATTTTGGCTCTCTTAAAGAAATAGCAAATGCGATTATACAATTGACAAGATTATGTTCCTAACACTGCAGAAAATGATCGCAGTGTGGTCCTTCTAAGGATAGGTTAAGCTAATTTTAATGCTGGGTAGGCCGATGATTCTACATCCATCGCAGGGAGATGGTTTAATCAGGCTGGGCCAGGCTGTTTACTCTGTGCGCTCAATGCAAATCACCTACAGTACCCACGCCTTCTCTAGTTGGTTCCACATCCCCAAAGCACGCGCCTCCTATCTCCCAGCTCCCACCTTGCACTTGTACAGATGATTAACTACAAAGAAAGCTCATTTCTCCCAAGTGGGGTGGTAATACTGTTTTTCAGGAAGAAAATATGTGGTGAACCAGCACTTACCAATGTGAATGTATCTAAATTTTAAATATCTCTTTTACATATATTATTTATTCACTAATAAAAAATGAAGTGGATGCTGGCTTTAAAAACTTTTTTTTTCTTTTAAAGTCAACCATCATTGCAAATGAGGAAGAATTGGGAAGGATTGCTGTATTTATGCAAAACTTATTTTTTTCTGGGGGGAAAAAAAGACGACACAGAGAGATTAAAGATATCCACAAGTCATCAATATGTCGGCTGTTTTAATTTAGCCTTCTGAATAAGTCTTAAAATGCACTGTCTTGCATAGGGCTTTATCAGTTCACCTTCCCTCCAAGGAGATAAAATAAATGAAATCAGCATTCTTTTCCACTCCCTTGGCATAAATTATTACTTACCCTAAGCAAGATGACTGATGCTTTTTAAAGCTCTTCTAATTACGTGCTAAACAGATTAGCAGCTGAAAGAAAGTCCATACAGAGCCCTGAATGTAGAGGATTCTCTGATTACCTGCACATGGGTGGGAGAACCGTACCCCGCCAACTGTTAGCACGGCAAAGGTCTATGCTGTTGGTTGTAGACTTTGAAACTGGGGATTTCCAAGAATTTCAACAAAGTAATATTTTTTTCCCTTCACCATCATTAGAAGACATCAGAAGGACCAAAGTTAGTGATTCAGATATTTGGTCCATTACCCCCACTCTTGCTTCCTCCCTATTCTGATCTAGAGTGGACGATTTACAAACAGCAGCAATCATGTCCTCCCCCCCCCCCCCCGCAATAGGATGACTTAAATATATACCAGTAACAATACAGTGTGATTGATGGAGAGGTCTAGGTGAGCAAGACCTCCAAATGGGGTCTGGAGAGAAGGCTCGGAAGCAAAGAGCACTTATTGTTCTTCCAGGAGACCCAAATTCGGTTCCTAGCACCCAGGTCACGTGGTTCACAGCTTCTGCAATTGTAGGCTCTTCCTTCCTTCCTTTATTCCTTCCTTCCTCCCTTCCTCCCTTCCTCCCTTCCTTTCTTCCTCCCTTCCTTCCTTCCTTCCTTCCTTCCTTCCTTCCTTCCTTCCTTCCTTCCTTCTCTTCTCCCTCCCCCCCCATTTTTTTAAAAAAAAGCTTTAGGCTAGAGAGACAGCTCAGCAGTTAAGGGTACTGATACTTTTGCAGAGGACCTGGTGGGTTCAGTTCCCAGCACATCATGGCTGACATTCCGTTCTAGTTCTAGGTTATCTGACCCCCTCTTCTGGTCTCTAGGGGTAGTGCACCCATGTGACGCCCACCTGTACGGGCAGGCAAAGAGTTTAAACATGTAAAGTAAAATAAGAACTTAAAAAGATCTCTAAATAATCGTCTGAGGATTAAGGTAGAGGCTATTTTTAAAATTAGATTATGTTTGCTACACTTTTTTTTTTTTTTTTTTTGGTTTTTCGAGACAGGGTTTCTCTGTGTAGCCTTGGCTGTCCTGGCACTCACTTTGTAGACCAGGCTGGCCTCGAACTCAGAAATCTGCCTGCCTCTGCCTCCCAAGTGCTGGGATTAAAGGTGTGCGCCACCACGCCCGGCCTGCTACACTTATTTATTTGGGTATGTGTGCACATGCGCCTGTGACAGTGAACGTGTAGACAATTTGCTTGCCAGTTCTTTCCTTCTATCTTGTGGGACCTGGGGATCAGATTCGGGTCATCAGGCACGATGGCACGATTCTTTACCCACCTTGCCATCTTGCCAGCCTATATTCGAAAAAGATAATACTTTAATGAATTCTTTGATAATTTTGCACATGTATACAATGTATTTTGATCATATTCACCCTTATCCTCTAACTCCTCTTGGATGTATTCTCCCCCAATCTCACGTCAATTTAGTGCAATCTAGGTCTGGGGACCAGGTGCTGGAGCATGGGTGACCTATCAGGGGCCATACCATTAAAGACCCCCCTAACCGCCATCAACTATCTGTCAATTACAAAAGCCACTGTCTTTTAATATTTATTTTAAAATTTATTTTTATGGTTTGTGTGTGTGTGTGTCTGCATAAGTTCATGTAGACTGAACGGATGCAGGAGCCCTGGAAGCCAGAAGAAAGTGTCAGGCCCTTTGGAACTAGAGTTCCAGGTGGTTGTGAGCCTGCCTCTGCTTCTGCCTGTAGGGCGTACGGGGGTAGGGGGTGGGAACGGGGGTGGGGCGGGGAATTACGTTTTCTGATCTGTTATAAACCTTGGCAATGTAGTTTTCAGGGACTGTACCTGTGAGCCCATGCACTCCTGCACCAGAAATGTCAAAGTGTGGAGGCAACCAACCAACCAATCAACCAACCCAAACCCAAACCCAAAGTGACCCATCCGCACTGGGCAGGCAGCCAACTCCACAAGGTTCCGAACCGGCTGCACCAGGAGAGATCTGTGAAGTCCAATGGGCCTGGTTTGCTGGTTGTCTGATCCGTCTCCGGGATGCGCACAGGCACTGGCAGCAGTGGGCATTCGCAGGATGGGGTTTCCTGTAAGAAACAGCCTGGCTTTCCTGTGCGGGGATTTGTTTCAGGGCCAGGCGGCTTCAGTTCCCTGACAGTTCCGGCTTTGGCTGTGCAGCGGCTGCATTTTAACCAGCTGCCTCAGAGGCCCTCTTAGATATTTCACCACCCTGTAGGGGAGGGAGATAAAAAAGACGATTGGATTAACCTTACTAACCCCTCCCTCGGGAGCTTTAGAATTACAGATTGCACCGTCTTTCTTTCTCCCACCCCCAGCTCTCTTTCTCCCACCCCCACCCCCCACCCCGAGGCTTGCTCTTACTGTTTCCCTTTCTAGGGTGTTTCTTTCAACACCCAGTCGTTTCTTGAAGTGCCAGCCGTTTCCTGACATTTTGTGTTATCATCTCTGGATCCTAAGGAGTCTCTCGAACACCGTCTGTTTGTGCTGATGTTTGGTGTTCGGCTGCTCTCTTTCCCGTGGGAAATGGTCATTCTTGGAGTCTTAACGTGAAGAAGCACTGGAATGGAGGTGTCTGCAGCTTGGGGCTGTGTAGAGGGACAGCTTAGCTAAGGGATCCTTCACTGGAGATGGCTTTCAAAGCCACCGGCTGCTCTTTTTCTTCTTTCAGTGTGAGTGCCTGGTATTTGCCATAATGAATTACCATAAACTCGGTGACTCAAAAGGCGCAGATTTATTTTTATACAGGCGACGAGGCCAGGAATCTAAATCATCTTCATGGGGCGGAAGTCAAGAGGGTCACAAGTCCTTTGAAGCTGACAGGGAGACACTGTGTCTGATATCTAGCTGCTGGGAGCCCACTGGGGTGGCATCACCAGGGTCCCTACTGCTTGTCAGAACACACCCTTCTCTTTTACTTGTAGGCAAGTGTACTGGCTGGTTTTGTGTGTCACCTTGACACAAGCTGGAGTTATCACAGAGAAAGGAGCCTCCCTTGAGGAAATGCCTCCATGAGATCCAGCTGTAAGGCATTTTCTCAATTAATGGTCAAGGGTAGAGGGCCCATTGTGGGTGGTGCCATCCCTGGGCTGGTGGTCCTGGGTTCTATAAGAAAGCAAGCTGAGCAAGCCAAGGGAAGCAATGCAATATGCAGCATCCCTCCATGGCCTCTGCATCAGCTCCTGCCTCCCAGTTCCTGCCCTGTGTGAGTTCCAGTCCTGCCTTCCTTTGGTGATGAACTGCAATATGGAAGTGTAAGCTGAATAAACCCTTTCCTCCCCAACTTGCTTCTTGGTCATGATGCTTTGTGCAAGAATACAAACCCTGACTAAGACAGCAAGACTCTCTCCTCTAAGAACGTATGCCGTAACACTGAGGGCTTAACTGGGTGGCTCAGGGCAATCCCATCTCAGGCCTTTGGTTTAATGACACCTAAAGTAATGTCCCCCTTCCTCTTCAATATAGGGACTGCTCTTGGTCATAAGGGTTTAGGCCTAGAAATTTAGATGGACCAGCAATGTATGTTAACCACCCAGAGGTTAAAAACATCCCAGCACGTGGATGTTATGTTTATCTAAGGCCTGACAACAGCTTTCTTGGTTGTTCTCCGAATTCATATTATTCACTCATACACAGAAATCTTTAATGGAAAGGACATTAATTACATGGCGAAAGCAGGTAGAAAAACTGTACCTGCTTTACATGAGGCAGAGCTGTGAGATACACTTGTGACCACTCTCCCTCTTCTCTGTTCTGTCAGCTCTTGCCTGCCTTCTTCCCTCCTTCCTTCTTCCTATTTCTGTCTAGCGTATAAGACAGATGGAGAGAATAAAGTAGACCTGCTTGCTACTAGTCTCTCTCACAGCTAATTTAGATTATTGGCATACTCCACTTGGGAAACGTAAATAAACCAGGAGGTCACACAACTGAACTATGAGAGCGCAGGTGGCCATCAGAAGTGCCAACTTTTGGCGGCGTGTCTGTGTACTGAAGATGTCTCGGGACAGTACTTTTGTAAGGGTGTTTGTCCAATAGCTTTCGGTTTGCCCTTGCGAGCTTGCCATTGAGAGATGATGAATAGAACCATTTCTGGAACTCAAATTAAAAGTAAACAGAGCCGGGGCCTCTCGTGTGTGACCGATAAGTTGTGTCCAATTATGACATCAGGGCAGCCCTGTCCTTCAGAGTCGTTAGGTGCGGTGTCAGATGGCTGGGAGTCAGGAAGCAGCAGCGCAGCCAGGCTATTAAGTGTTAAATGTTACAGATTTAAATGCAGTGTACTATAGCTCTCAATTAACCATGCTAATGAGAGACAGGAGGCATGGAGGAATGCTGACAGTAATCATGAAATATACATCCAACACAGTGCTTTAAATATCTTCTACCATTTAATCAGGGATAAAAGAGGGGCAGAACGGACACAATTTTGCTTTTTTTTTTTTTTTCCTCTCTGTGAAAGCTCTCCGAAGAATTTACAAGCACAGTGCGGGCTGCCATCAAGAGAAGAAGCCCTCTGAGCCCATGACCTTTGGAGCTGCTCACCAACTGTCTCTGTTCCCTGAAATGTAGAGTTTCCCCAATTTCTAACCCTACCTCCTCACCTGCCAGAATAGGGGCTTGAGTTTGCACTCTTACCAGAAGCTTCCATTAGGTAAGAGGAAGCTGAGTCTTTGATCTTCCAAGACAGACAGTGCCATTTTAAATACAAGTCTTAGGACTGGCGGCCCACATTCCTTTGCCGGCCCCTGAATGTATCGTTATCGTCAGTTGCCACAAATCTCCTTCGGAGTCCTTATTTGATTCTCACTGTCTGTAAGCAGCTTCAAGGGTCCCTGGTTGAGTTAGGATGTTTCCAGGTCTGTGTTTCTGTGAGTGAGCTGGTGTTGCACCTCACACTCTGCTCTCTGCTTACATGCTCCTGGAAGCCTGATGCATTCCGTCATCTCAGAGGAGAGCTCTCTTTGGTCTTGCATTTCAATAGGAGTTAGTGTCAGAGACCATCTTGGAACAGCTCTTATTTGAATATGATAAACTTGTGTATCATTTCTTGTTGTTGTTTAGTGTCATGTATCTGGGTTGTAGCCCTGTCTTAGCAGAAGTTCGTCTGAAACAAAGAACAATAGGGTGCTGCCTGACATCATGCACAATAGCGTGTTGCCTGACATCATGCCGGCCGGCTTTGTCCCTAGAATTTTGCGTTCTGCTTTAGGGTCTTTCTGGGTTGTGTAGAAAGGGTCAAGAAAAACAAACAAAAAAAAGTCCTGGAAATCATAGTGTTAAAAAGAGTAGAGACCATGCAGCCCAGAGCACACCATACACAAAGTGTGTTCTCTTTTAAACTCGTCCACATATTGTACTAGACTTTTAGCTTTGTGTGAGCGCCCCGACTCGCCAGCAAAACAGACACCACAACAGGATCCTTCTGCACACATTTATTGGGAGAGCTTGATTGCAGAGGCGAAGTGACACCGAGCCCAGAACTGGTGCTGCTTATATAGGAGAGGCGTGTCTCACACCCGATTGGTTATGCTCTCAGGACTTCATTTACATATCTACATCCAATTGGTTATGCTCTCAGGACCTCATTAACATACCTCATTTACATATCTACACCCGATTGGTCATACATTCAGTACCTCATTTACATGCCCCAGGCCAGGCAGTGACTTGGCAAAACTCTACTGCACATTGATTGTTTACCCAAACTTATGGGTGGTGGCCAGCAGTAGCCAGTGCCACCTTGTAATGGCATATGTGGCTTCCCACAGCTTTGAAATTTCAAAATCACTTCTGCTTTATCCAGTGAGTATTTCTAATACCTGATACAAGGTATGAGCACAACAGGGGGTTTTTTGAGTGAGTGAACGAACAGGTACCCTCTCTAGTAGAATTCCCATCTGCGTGAGGTCAGGGGCGAGAAACAGAGAAATCCAATGTCTGTGGCTTTTCTCACAGAGTCATCATTTAGTAAAACGGAACCTTCAAGGTTGGATTAGAATCTGCTGTGTTTTCTCTCACTTAGTTATATTTGTTTCTCCCAGGCAGGGCCAGGTTGACCTCCAACTCACAATCCTGCTTCTGTCTCCCAAGCACCCAAGCTTTGCGGGCACGTGCTCCGCAGACTTCTTCCCCAGCACAGTGTGCTAGGCGTCCTCAGTGTCTTTCACTGTGGGATCCTATATCGCTCGATTTCCACACTTGAAGCAACACAGGACAATGGTGTCAGTGGAAGGGTGACAAAGGATTTGACAGGGAACATGAAATATGGGAAGAGCTGCTATTTGTAGAGAAAGATGCCAAAGGGGTCAGGGGAAAGGATTGCAGGATTGCATTTTCCCTTTCTGTCAGTGCGTGTTGATTGCACACAGCAATGGCTCCCACTTCAAACAAATGCATGTACTTCAACAGTGGTCACCCCTCCTTGCTCTCTTTTCTGGTTTCCCTCTCATCCCTCAATCTTTTCCTCTGGTCCCTGTCCTTTCTGTAAGGGTGCATTTTTCTTTTTTCTTTTTTGGACACAACATAAAGATCTTGCTAAAACTCAAAGCAGCACAGAGAACAGGAAACAAGTCAATGGATGGTGTTGGTGACTTCTCAGGTCCACTCTGAAGTTGTTCTAGCCTGTCTCTTATCTCTCGTTTGCAACTTCTTGGCCAAGAGGCTGCATCCTTAGCACCCATATCCACCCACCCAAGTCTTTGTTTGGTGGTGTTTTCCTATTGCTTGATTCATCTGAATGTTGTCAGAGAATTGTAATGCCGACGCCCTGCCTGAGACATGGAGAATTCATACGTGCAAGCTCATTTTCTTCTTATTAGAAAAGGGCTATGCTAATAGTGAGACTTCCTTATGGACATACGGAGAGATGTGCAATTTTAGAGTCCAGCGTAATTGCTGATGCTATCTCGCTACGCTTCTTTCCCCACCACCTCGCATCCAGCCTCCACACGATTTTACAGGGAAGCCTTGACGTGTACCAGAATGAGTTATAATTGCTTTCATGGTTTTGTTGTGACATGTGAAAGCATCCCAAATGGCTGCAACATCATAAGCTAATTATGTGCAACTGTTAGATTGAATTTAGAAGGATATTCTTTTTTCTGGCTGTTGCTGTTTATGGTTTTTTTTGTCATTCAGCTGGCCATCTGGCCAGACAATAACATGCCATGAAGTTAGGAAGCATGCATCCAGAGGTTGTGTCCTTTCCGGCCAAAGGGAGGCTGGAGTTGTGGTCTTCAGATTTATTTATTTATTTTTGTGACAGAGTCTCACTCTGTAGCCTCGCTGGCCTGGAACTTACTATGAATCATCATCTGGCCTTGAATTCACATCAATTCTCTTGCCCTAGACTTTCAGGGCCGGTATTACAAGTGACCCACAATGCCAAGCTTCTTCAGGATCTTCCATGCTTTGCTCTAGGTCTCTGTTGATATCCTTTTGCTATCCATGTGTATGTATCACACAGTTTGCTTTCTTGAAACTGTTGGGAGTTGATTTTTCCATGCTACCACATAAACTCAGACAGTGTTGGAGGGAGGAGCCTGGACATAGGGACCATGAGTGATAGGAGCCTCGGGCAGTGCTACGAAGTAGAAGTACAACCCTCACGTGCCATTTAAAAATTTTTAGTAAGCTACGAAATGTAAGATGTAGGACTATATGCACTTGAATGTAGTGGATACTAAATAGCATAGTTCCAACTACAAGTTATGATAGAGAAATTGCATTTTGAATTATTATACCCTATCTTGATTAGCATCTTGGTAATGTCTCATCATAGAGAGCTCATCTATGTTTGGATTCATAAAACTAACAACAGTGACTCCATCTATCCAGAAGTTCAGCAGACAATGGCTTCTACCACCAAGCACGGACACCTGAGTCTGGTCTGGGAGACTTACCTGGTGGGAGGAAAGGAGTGTCTTCTGAAAGTCACCCTCTGACCTCCAGACACATGCCATGGAACACACGTGTACACCCAGACACACAGATAAAATAAATATAATAAAAACTGGATTTGGCTACTTAAGTCATTCCAAATATAGAAGTCTGTCAACCCTTAGGCTGAGTGTAAAAACATAATCACACACTCAGCCCCTCACCCATCATAGCCATATTTTAAAGGCTACCCATGGGTCACTGTGTGTCTGGATCCAGCTTCCCACTGATCCCTTCACAAGGGTGCCAGACCTCACTAGAAAGCGCGATGCTGTTGTCGCTTGGTTCCTCCTGGCTTCCAAATGCTCACTCTCTGTCAAGCTTTCCTCTGGAAGGCAGGTCAGGCAGGCATGATCCCGGTACAATATATGGTAAAGAGTTGGGGTTAACAGTGAGTATCCATTACATGGGTATTGGTAAGTTTGTAAAAGTGAAAAGGGAATGCTGAAACAATAATAAAGTAGTTATCGTTGGCGTTTTGTCTAGGCTCTGCCCCACAGTTACCTGGCAACAGCCAGGTGTGCCTGACCCACTATAAAAGGGGCTGCTCATCCCCACCTTTCTCTCTTGCCTTCTTGCTCTTGCTCTGTCCTCTTGCCCCTTCCTCCCCGCTCTCTCCATCTGCTCATGGTTGGCCTCTACTCCTATACTCTCTTTCTCTCTGCCTTTCTCTGTCTCTTCTCCCTCAACTCCCCTCCCCATGCCCTGAATAAACTCTATTTGTGTGGCTGGTCCCTCAGGGAGAAGGGATGCCTCAGCATGGGCCCTTGGAGGCACCCCCTCCCCCCACCCCACACATCCACCAAGAATACTCTTCTCCTTATATTTTTATAAAACACAATAGTTATGTATTACTTTTATATAGTTTCTGTGACCAAACACTTGGCCCAAAGAACTTACAGGAAACATTACCTGCTTTGGCTTACAGTCGCTTGTGTTCCAGTTCACCGTTTAGCCCAGGCACTTGGGCAGCAGGAAAATGAAGTTTATTTTTTATTAGCCTATGAGATGCAGAGAGGTGGCAGGCAGAGGTGAGGGACAGATACCCTCTGGAATTTTCACTCCTTCCTCCAACTAAGTCCTCACTTGTAAACACCCCAGAACAGCCTCCCCTGCCCCCTGAATCAGCTCCACCAAATGTTGCAGTATAGAAGCCTGTGAGGACATTTCTAATTAAAACATAACAGCTATTGCTCTTGGTATTAGTGGATAGCAATGGAGTGACAGAGTGTCATCTGGAATTAGCTGCTAGGAGCCTATTCAAGTTGTTGAGGTTATAAACATTCCTGTCACCATTGCTGAAAGATCTGAGAGCCCCATAGGAAGCCTCATGCTGGTACCCAAGTCCACAGATGCTCAGGTGACAGACATGACTGGACAAGTGGAAAAGAAATCCCTTTACCCTCCTCCCACCAAGAGTTTGGTGGTGTCTTGAACTGTTTGGACTTTAAAAGAACCTATCTTCAGTGCACAACACTGGGCTTCCAAAGCAGGGACAGATTGGTACAGAGCTGAGAAGGAACAGGTAAGCAGTCATCAGGTTCGTGTGAAAACACCCTCCTTTCTCACTACACCAACAACCGTAGCTTACCTAAGCCCTTGCCTTAGTTCCAAGGGCCCTGACTATGGGCTTCTCACCAGCTATGTGGGGTTCTTTGAGAATAAAGCCTCTTGGGTTCACAAGAGGTGAGAGAACAGCTCCAAAATGTCTAGGACTAAATCTATACTAAGTCCTGAGTTCAGTTCAGTTTGAAATGTCACATGGAGAGACTTTGGGCTTGCTGGAGAATTGCTAAACAGGGGCATCCAAAAAGCAGTGTTCTGGTTTTGTTTTTGGTTTTTTTTTTGGTATTTTTTTGTTTTTTGTTTTTTGTTTTTTTGGGTTGTTTTGTTTTGGCATATGTTGTATGCCCAGTTCTACTTTTGGAGGTAGGAGGATGTTTACTGATGGAGTGAAGCGCTGTTTTATGCTCATAGCCTTTGTGGATTTTGCCTTCCTACAGATGGGCACAGTTTACAGATGACACTATTTATCATCACGAATTTCTTTTGAGAGGAAGGCACCACCATTTTACTCTGGAAATGAAGTTCAAATGTCTGTCACTTATGTTAACACAGTAACTCTAAAGAGGTTTTCGGTGTATTTCCCATTTTTGATGGGTAAGACTCCAGAGTAGCTGGGCTCTTTTCCAAGAGGAAAAGCGATGGAGCTAGAGACACCGCTGAGTTCCCAGCCACAATGGCAGCACAACGCATGCGCAGGTCACACCGAAGCTCGAGGCTAGCCTCCTCTCAAATGCTCTGTTCCCCCAGCCACCTCAAAGGCAAGTGGGATTATTTTTGTGAGAAAGATACATTTGTAGACTTAATGCTGCATATGTTTGAACTCTTTCCAAAACGATGCATTCATCAATGCTTAAAACATTTAGAGAGATCTTTTACGGGAGGCCGCATGAGCCATTTCCTGGCGGGGTGATGTGTTTATGTTTGGGTTACAGTTCAGTTCTTGGCGTCCTCAGCACTCAGCAGTTGCAGAGAGTCTTTGAATTAGTGTGAAACGACACGGTTTGTTTTGTTTATTAGACTTGGTCTTTACAAAGCTGGGGCTCACGGCTCCTGAGCCTGTGGTGAACACTTGACTGTGATAGGCTGCAGGGGAAGAAGAAAAAAAAAAAATTCCTGATGATCATCGTTTTGACACTGGGTTTTTCATTAAAAAGGAACACAGCCAATTCCCCAGCCACCCCCTCTTCCTGCCACACAAAAATTAAAAATAAAAATAAAAATCAAGCTGCTGCAAGAATCTACACAGAGTAAAACTCACTGACGGGAGTCAGTCCTTTGTACCTGTGTCTAGTGTGGTCCGCTCCACCTCAGCATAGGAAGGTGGAAAAACAAAATTAGGCTCTTTGTAATTCCTGACATTGCTTATAATTATTTGTCAAAGAAAGCAACATAAGTAGGTTAGAATTTCCCCCTGTGGATGTGGAGACATAGACTAGAGGGAGCCAACAAATACACATCCTGTATTATTTGACACCCCAGCTTTTTTTTTACCTTTTAGTTTGAAACCCTCTAACTCGCAGCATCCCTTCCTTCAAGCAAGCCCCTGGCAGATGTTTTATTGCTTCTCTTCTTTCCCCTCCAGGGCTGTGCATTTGGGTAAAATATCACAAGCAGTGGCTGTAACAGTACAAGCCGCTGACACTATAATTCTTTGAGACACTCAGAGGCAGTGTGACATGTTGAGGAGTTCCTGCCCCTGATGGGCATAAGCATACCAGTCCTTAGGCCTTTTGGTAAGTATGGGATCAGAGTGCATACTTACTTTTCTATCTTCCAAACAAAAGGCTACTGGCAGTAAACAACACATGTTTGGAAAGTGTGATGGTTTGTATATGCTTGGCCTAGGGAGTGGCACTATTAGGACCTGTGGTGGTTTGTATATTCTTGGACCAGGGAGTGGCACCATTTGGAGGTGTGGCCTTGTTGGTATAGGTGTGACCTGGTTGGAGTAGGTGTGTCACTGTGGGTGTGGGCTTAAGACTCTCATCCCAGTTGCCTGGAAGTCAGTCTCCCACTAGCAGCCTTTGGATGAAGACGTAGAACTCCCAGCTCTGCCTGCGCCATGACAGCCTGGATGCTGCCATGCTCCCACCTTGATGATAATGGACTAAACCTATGAACCTGTAAGCTAGCCCCAATTAAATGTTGTTTTTTATAAGACTTGCCTTGGTCATGGTGTCTGTTCACAGCAGTAAAACCCTGACAAAGACCAGGTACCAGGAAGTGGGGTATTGTGTGATAGGCTTGACCATGCTTTTATTTGAAAGAATGTGGATTTTGGGACTTTGGATTTAGAAAGTAGTGGAATGCTTTGAATGGGGCTTAATGGGACATCCTAGTAGGAATATGGAAGACATTGTTGCTGGGAGTGATTTGAACTGTGTTGACTTGGCCCAAGAGATTTCAAAGGAGAAGAATTTCAGAATGTGGCATAAAGACTGTTTTTGTGGTATTTTGATGAAGAATGTGGCTACTTTTTGCCCTTGTCTGAAAAGTCTGCCTGAGGCTAAGGTGAAGAGACTCAGATTAATTGCATTGTCAAAGGAAGTTTCAAAAAAGCCCAGCAGAGACTTTGTTCTCTGGTTAAGTCTTATGAAGAGAAGTTTGAACAAGCATAGCAAACTTAGGAAAAATATAAATTATATGGTTTGAATATTAAAGGAGTACCAGGGAGTGGAATGGAGCAAAATCTTGTGTTCTAGGAGATAATAGATTAAGGGAGTGGGACCTTGGGGCAAGATCCTAGCTAGCTAAATTTAGATCCAGCCATGGTGGTACACACTTTTAATCCCAGGAGACTGGCATGCTGATCTCTGCATTCAAGGCCAATCTACAGAGCAAGATCCGGGATAGCCAAGCTTAGGCAGTAAAGGATTTGGAAAACAGAAAGCCAGTAACAATGTAATAATACAAGCGGGTCATGTTCTAATTCCTGCCAGCAGCAGAACTTGGCAGCTTCAGCCATGTGTCTCTGGCTCTAGAGTTAAGAATGGAAGGAACTAGTGGGACAATTGATGCTGGTTAGCTGGAGCTAAGAAATTAGCAATGATTAAGAAGAGATCAGCATCACTGATGTGAACTCTTCTGGGAATTGTTTTCTGGGAGCACAAAGAAGCTGTGTTCCAGAGATAGCCAAGGTTGTACCTTGTGCTGCAGCTGAACTTGGTAATGTGTAAGAGTCACCCAGGTGGTACTGGTTTTGAAGTCATGAACGTGTCATGAAGAACAGCTGAGGCTTGGCACTGTGAGAGGTCATGGAAGGCCAATGGAGAAGGTATAGTCTCAGCTGTAGTTGATGGCCCAGGACTGAAGGTGTCATGCAAAGGATTTGAGGCTTGGCACCATGAAGAGAGCCTATGAGAGGCTATTGGTGAAGCCTAGTTGAAGTGGAACACCCCAGTGTATTGGAGATGTCAGTACCATGGAATGATCACCAAGAACAGCAGCTATAGTGGAGTGGATCAACCTGAGCTTAGAGTGCTACCAAGGGCAGAGCTGGAGAAGTGATGCCAGCCCTTAGGAGGAGTCCAAAAGATCAAGTGGAATCCCAGACACTGAAATAAGAAGCTGTAACATTGAAATTGCCTTGGGGACTCAAAGATGTTAAAGATGACAGAGCCATGGGATACACGCTGAGGAAAGCTGCTAACAGGGAGTGGAACTAGCCCAGAAGAAAGCAGTTTGTTGCAATCAACAAAGATGAAAAAGGAATGGAGATCTGAAGACTGCTTTGACATCAGCCATGGAGATGCAGAGTTTGGAGTTTGCCCAGCTGGTTTCCTGCCTTGCTTTGGAGATTACAGTTAATTAGTTGGATGAATCTCAGAAGAGCCCTTGAACTTTGGACTTTTAACATTGTTGAGACTGCTATAGACTATGAGGACTTTGAAAGTTGGACTAAATGCATTTTACATTATGCTATGTTTAAGTATGGCCCATATAGACTCATGTTTTTGAACAAGTCTATGGGGGCCAGGGAGTGGAATGTGGTGGTTTGTATATTCTTGGATCAGGGAGTGGTACCATTTGGAGTTGTGGTCTTGTTGGTATAGGTGTGACCTGGTTGGAGTAGGTGTGTTACTGTGGGTGTGGGCTTAAGGCTCTCATCCCAGTTGCCTGGAAATCAGTCTTCCACTAGCAGCCTTTGGATAAAGACGTAGAACTCCCAGCTCTGCCTGCGCCATGCCTGCCTGGATGTTGCCATGCTCCCACCTTGATGATAATGGACTGAACCTATGAACCTGTAAGCTAGCCCCAATTAAATGTTGTTTTTTATAAGACTTACCTTGGTCATGGTGTCTGTTCACAGCAGTAAAAACCTAGGAGGTGTGGCCCTGTTGGAGCAGGTGTGTCACTGTGGGTGTGGGTTATAAGACCCTCATCCTAGCTGCCTAGAAGTCAGTATTCTGCTAGCGGCCTTCAGATGAAGATATAGAACTCTCAGCTCCTCCTGCACCATGCCTGCCTGGATGTTGCCATCTTCCTGCCTTGATGATAATGGACTGAACCTCTGAACCTGTAATCCAGCCCCAATTAAATGTTGTCCTTATAAGACTTGCCTTGGCCATGATGTCTGTTCACAGCAGTAAAACCCTAACTAAGACAGAAAGAGTCCCAAAACAACCAGGATCCTTTCATCCTTTTCTCCTCCTTATTTGTAATTCTAGGATAAACATTGTATCCAACTGATGCTGATCACCTATGCTCCAATATCTATGGGGGCTGTCTGGGTAGCACCCACAGCCAAGAAAGCAGCCTGCTTTGTTTCTGGTGTAAATGTTCACTGGGACTCCAGTCTTTTCCCAGCCGTTTAAGCTGTGTTCACCAGAGACAATGTGCAGGTTGACCAGAAGGCTCAAAGACTTGTTATGTCCAGAAAAGAAAAGATACTTCCTGCAAGAGATTTCTCTACTCTGCAACTACCTCAGTACATTTTGTTGTTTTTCTAAATCAGATTTTCTTAAATCCAGCAGGGTGAAGATTGGGACTGGATCATTCTGAGTTGTGTTCTGAGCTTTGTAGGAAGTATCCCATCATGTCTGTCCTCAGCCACTCACCCTGGGCATCTCTACAATTAGTAAGTACTGAGGCAAACCAATTTGAAAACCAATTATAGGCCCCCCTTTTTCCAGGCTTGTACATTAGTCTAATGACTTTAAATTAACACAAGAGTTATCCATTCTCTCTTATATGTTAAATATTCGGTTTTTAAAAAAATATTTATTTTTATGTATATGAGTACACTGTACCAGAAGAGATCATCAGATCTCATTACAGATGGTTGTGAGTCACCATGTGGTTGCTGGGAATTGAAATCAGGACCTCTGGCAGAGTAGCCATCTGGCAGACCTCTGCCATCTCTTCAGCCCCAAATATTCAGTGTTTATTACTAACTAAGAAGGACCCCATGCAGATATGTCTTTTTCTGCTTGAACTCCCCTGAGGCATCTATGGTGCTTACTGTGTACCTACAGTTACCCTGGGTGGTAAGTGCATATCCACTGTCACCTTTTTCTGTGAGTCTACACCAGTGGCTCTCAACCTTCCTAATGCTTTGACCCTTTAATACGGTTCCTCATGTTGTGGTGACCCCTAACCATAAAATTATCCCCTTGCTATTTTATAACTGTAATTTTGCTACTGTTACAATTCATAATGTGAGTATCTGGTATGCAGGATATATGATATGTGAATCCCTAAGGGGTTTTCACCCACAGGTTGACAACTACTGCTCTATGCAGATGGTCAGTAATATGAAGGACCAAAGGGGCCTGATATATTTTTCACATCATGACTCACCCAGACTTCTTATAATCAGTGTTGCTAGTAAGACTCTACATTGGGCATTCATCTATCTTGCACTTCTTTAGGCCTGTGATCTACCTGACATTGATGGCACGGGGCTCTCAAAGAGACAAAGGCTTTATTCCATAAGGGACCAGCTAGCAGGGTAGGAACTCTGAGATTAGATCTGCTTGCTCAATTGGCAGTGGGGACTTTACAGGAAGGGAAAATGAGAAGCTGCTTGCTGGGCAGTGAGAGAAGGGAGGTTTGTGGTCTTTCGTGTTGTCTGGTTACCTGTCTCTCTTAGGCCTTATGTTTAGTGGGGGGAAAGTCATAGTACTGTGTTTGGGGGATTTGAACTTGAGAAAGTCAGAGATCAGTGGCCTACAAGCTAGCTTCCATTGTGTGTGCCTGTTCCTGGAAAGTTGCTTCTGAATCGCCCTTGGGTGGCTCCTGGAGGGTTCTCATGAAAGATAGCTTTGAGGATTTTATGTCTGAGCATGTCTAGACTTTACCAACTTCATACTCACACGAGTTATTGAGAGCAGAGAGTTCTCTGCTATGTGGAGAGGCTGAGTATGGCAGAGTGAGAGGAACCTGGCCCTCCAGTCACAGCAAAGCTAGAAAGGATAAGGTATAGTATGGGCCTCTGAGAGAGGAAAAGATGGGAGATTAGATTTCCCCTTTAATAGTAGAAAGAAATGAAGCCTTGGCAACATAATGTTTGAACCCAGAAAGACCTGTGTGTTCTGAAGGACCTGGTTTGCAGAACTGTACCGTAATGCATCTGAGTGACTTTAAGTGACTAAATGTGTAATAAGCTTTAGGAGTGGTTGTGAGAGTTGGTGGATTCCTCGGAATGGCACTGCTGAGTTAAATGATTGGTCTCTGTGGAACTTTATAAAAACTGTCCAGATGGCTTTCAGAGCTGGCTGTGCTCCTACTGACTTTGAAGCACAGTGATGCTGACTGAAACACAGACTGATGCATATCTGCCTGCCCATGATCACTCTTGGGGAAGGACGTCTAGATTTGGTATTTAGAAAGAGGGAAAATCAGTAGACAAGCGTTTCGGTGTTTGGCGGTTTAAAGAGATGATAGAATGATAGCTATAGATGAGAGAGAGGTTTTTCTGGAGGACATTACGTATGGAATGTTTCCAGCAAGTTACCAATGGCTGAGCTCACAGCCCAGTAGCAGCCAAATGAAACTAAAGGCAACCTCCATAGCATGTGTGCTCTGGCCGTCTGCCACACTTACTGGTAGTAGTTGTATCAGTCATTCTTCTGCTAATGTGATAAAATACCATGACCCAAGGTAACTTATAGAAGAAAGAGTTTATTTATCTTATGGTTCTGGAGGGTTAGAGTCCAGACATGCAGGGTCGGGGTCAGTGTCAGGGTCAGGGTCAGGGTTGGGGTCAGGGTCAGGGTCAAGAGCAGGAGCAGGAGGAGATGCAGAAGCAGAAGCAGGAAATTGGCTGGTCACCTTTTCATTCAAATACAGTATGCAAAGAAAGACAGTGGGAAGCAGGGCCCAAAAGGCCCAACACCATAGCCTTCCCAAACAGGGCCACTGAATGAGAACCAAGTGTTTAGATACACAAGCTCATGAGGAACATTTCTCACTCAAGGCCAGGGAGTAACTTTTATTAACAATGGCATTCACTTCTTGCCAATTCAGAGACTGAATCCACTGAAGTTTATTTACATCTCTCTGTCACATATGTAAGGATTGCTCCTGATTTCTCTCCCTCTGAGCACCCTGTGACATTTCTATGTTGTTCTGAAGAGTCCTGATGTAAAAAAGAAAAAAAAAATCACAGTTCGTTAAGAGTGGTGCTGCAGATGCTGCAGTTTGGGCTCTGCCTCAGGAGGAGACTTCAGTCAACCCAGAGTCCAATGCTGCAGTGTAGGCTTTGTGATGGAAGGGAACTCAGAACAATCTGGAGTTCAGCAAGGAGAAGGGGGGGACTTGCAGACAAGGAAGAGAAAACAGGGTTTACAGGTGGAAACATCAGGGCCGAAGGAAGACTGTGGCTAAACTGACTGGGCAGGGTTCTTGTTGAAGAAGGCCTATGTAATAAGGTGTTGGCCATGGGCCCGAAGGGTTTGCTCATGTATCCTAAGTAGGAGAGTTCTGCTGAGGTGTCTGAGCAAGATTCTTGCAGCAGCTCCACAGAGCCACGGTTGCTCTCTAGAGGAGGAGAGGGCCCAAGGCTCTGTTGGTAAAGGAGCTTGCTGTGATTGGAATTTGTTTCCAGGGACTCACATAGTAGAACTGACTCCTATGAGAGATTCTCTGATCTCCCCGCTGTGTACCACAGTGTATGACGCCTTGTGTGGATCCCCTTCCTCCTCCCCAGAAATAAAATGCAATGAAAAAGAAAGTCCTGGTAAGGTAGAAAGTGATTCATTCTGGAATTGTAGGTAATGTGAACCTGAAAGATGGGGTGCTATTTAAGAATTCAGGAATTTTCATCCCTGATTCTTTCTTCCTATCTTGGAAGTAAGTTTTGATTTTGCATAAACCCGATTTCTAAACTGAGCTAATGGAGAGGCAGTTCTGAAGAGGGACCGTGAAGGTTTGTATGTGCTGCTCTCTTGAGAAGGAGCTCCTGTGTGTGATGCTCAGAACAAGGCCAGGATGGTGCCCCCAGCATCCTTCCTGCTGTGCAGTGTGAATGTGAGGGAGCTCAGAGCGGGGTCAGGATGATGCCCATGGTACTGTGCCTGTTGTGCAGTGTGAACTGCGAGGGATGATACATCTTGAGCAGGTAGGCTCTCAGTTCTGGTGGCCATGATGGTGGTTTGTCTAATTTTCTGCATTGTGTGGCAGTGGCACCTGGATGGACCATGGTCCCCTGGTTCCATTTCTGTTTTGTTTTGTTTTTGCAAGACAGGGTTTCTCTGTGTAACCCTGGCTGTCCTGGAACTCACTTTGTAGACCAGGCTGGCTTTGAACTCAGAAATCTGCCTGCCTCTGCCTCCCAAGTGCTGAGATTAAAGGTGTGCACCAACACTGCCTGGCCCTGGTTCCATTTCTGAAGATGGATTCATTTACTTAGCATCTACTGAGGATGGACAATGTTGTACAAGTGGTTCATGTCACACTGCCCGAAGGGACAGCCGCCTGACTGGGGTTCCAATGGCTCTGTAGACAGAGGTCCTTCTTTCAAGGTTCTGCTTCCACACCCAATGAGTCATCGGTGAGATACAGTCACATCACATATGACTTCCAGTGGCTACATGACACTTCTGGGAGGACAAGCAACCTATTTACTACTACTGCACAGTATTCTCTGATATAGCACACGATGAAGCTAGTGCTGTTTTTTGTTAAACATTTTTTCACATATTCTTTGAGAACTTCACACAATGTGTTTCAGTTAAATCCATTCTCTACCAACTCCTTCTAGTTCCACATCTCCTTCTGTCTTAGTTAGGGTGTTCCTGCTGTGAACAGACACCATGAACAAGACAAGTCTCATAAAGGACAACATTTCATTGGGGCTGGCTTGCAGGTTCAGAGAGGTTCAGTCCATTATCATCAAGGCAGGAACATGGTGACATCCAGACAGGCATGGTGCAGGAGGAGCTGAGAGTTCTACATCTTCATCTGAAGACTACTAGTAGAATACTGGCTTCCAGGCAGCTAGGATGAGGGTCTTAAAGCCCACACCCACAGTGACACACCTACTCCAACAAGGCACACCTTCTAATAGTACCACTCCCTGGGCCAAGCATATACAAACCATTAAACCTTCCATACTCAACCAACATTTATCTGTTTTTTTTTCCCCATCTAGTAGAATTTGTCCTGCATATATATATATATATATATATATATATATATATATATATTCTTAGATTTATGTCCTTCTACTGAATCATAGTGGTCAACTTACCAGGGGCCTACATCTGTGGTTCTCAACTGCTCTAACGCTGTGACTCTTTAATCCAGTTCCTCATGCTGTTGTGACACCCCGCCCCCCACCCCCAGCCATAAAATTATTTTCATGGCTACTTCATAACTGTAATTTTTCTACTGTTATGACTCATCATGTAAATGTCTGTGCTCTCTCATGGTCTTAGGTGACTCCTGCGAAAGGGTAGTTGGACTTGCAAGGGGTCAAGACCCACGGGTTGATAAACACTGGTCTACACTCTTAGAGAAAGCAGACTCTCCTACTCCTAGTAACTATCAATTGTCTGTCAATGGCTCCTTGGCTAGGGGTAGGACTTTGTGTCTCTCTCTCCTCTCCATATTGGGATTTGGTGTGACTTGATCTTTCACGGGCTTTGTAAATTCTGTGACAGTGACTGGATTAAGACATGTAGCGACCCCATTGTGATTGTTGGGCACTGTTTTTGTATTCACCCCCCACCTCTGGCTCTTACTGTCTTTCTGCCCTTGTCTTCAATGAGTATTGAACCTTGGGATGAGGGAATGGGAGACAGTTGTCCCATTGATGGCCCAGCAGTCTGCAGTCTCTTCTGCACCTTGGCCAGTAGTGGCTCTCTGTATCAATCCCCAGCTACCGCAAATACAAGTTTCTCTGACCCAAGTTGCCAGGTGCATGAATCTGTGCATTTAACAAGAACTTACGTTAGAAGTCAGGTTCATGTTTTGCCCATTTGGCAGAGTAATAGTAGCACGTCTGTGCTGGAGCCTCTCTAGGGAAGGCTAGAGCTGCCTCTGCCCCTTCGCCATCATCCTTTTCCTTCTCTGCTTGCTTTTCCCATCTATTGAACGGATGGCAGAAGCTCTGAGGACCCTCATGTTGGCTACGAGAGACAGAGCAAAAATGGTGCACACGAGTATGGAACTTTGAGCTGGTAAACCTGTCTTCCCAAACTGTCTCTCAATATCAACCCAAGCCAGGCCTGTTTCCCGCTCCATTTCTGCAGCTCTCCTGGAGGTTGCAACACCACTTGGAAGCCATCAATGACAGAATCAGCGTCTACCCACCGTTTGTTTCTGTACATTGTAGCTGATTCTGATCTTAGTGGCTTCCAAATGCTGTTCAACCTTGATAAACACTGAGGTTGTTCACTCCGTTCTCTTCCCAGAGTGCAGGCAGTTAGGCTTCTGCTAGAGAGCAGCGTGTCATACACTCTGTCCCTTTTCTCAAAGTGTTTCTTCAAAGTTAAAAAGTTCCTAAAATTTGAACTCAGCTAATGGGATCACCAGTCCTGGGTCCTGTGCTAGATAAGGGCAACCTTTGTGTATTGCTTATTATATGTTAATGAAGTTGCTTCCCCTTAGGAACTACCACTAGGCAGAGCCACTTACAGCTACTTGCTTGATGGGGGAGCAGTGGCCATTCCTCCAGACTCTCCTTTCTGCATACAAGTGCATTTGAAAATCAACTTTAAGCCCTGGAAAGATGTTATTGTTTGTTATTGTTATCTGAAAGTACTATGGTGCCCTAGGAAAAAAAAATCCTGGCAAATAATTCTATTTGATTTTATCTTTTCCTTTGAGCTGAACATGTTATTTGCAAATAAAGGACAAAGCAGCCCAGACAAACACAGCACAATCTATTCCTTATCACTCGTTTCTTGGGGGGAATTTGTCTAAGGTTGGTTTTCCTTTTTAGTATGCTTGCTGTAATCCATTTATTTTCCTTTCCTTGCTTGCTCAGGCTTTATTCTGGAGCAGCGCTCTTCCCATGATTATGTTCTGGAGTCCTCTGAGATCTCTAGCTAAATTGTGTGGAACAGATGCTGCTGAAAGATTTCATTCAAATGTGTAAAGAATATGCAATTCCATTCCTTAAATTCCCTTTAGTATATGAAGTACTTGGTGAGTTGCTGATATCTTTATTTAAACTTTTTTTTTTTGTTTTTAAAAAAAGCTTACGCTGTTATTTTTGCATGCATATGTTTGATACCACTAGCCACGATTTTTAATTGGGCCTATTATTTAAAGGGGGAATCCATGATAGCTTTGTGTCTTTCTCTTATATTTGATTATACGAAATATTCCTCAGTGAGTGTTCATTTTAGACTCAGTGAGCAATGACTAAATATTATAAATAACTATTTCCATGGTTTGTAATAACATTGGAGACATTGGTAGCAGAGTCCATGAACCCACTATACCCTTAACACATGTATTTGTTTTATCCCAAGAGAACACACACATGTGGAAAGGAATGAAGAGGCAGGGCCTTGTATCCAGACCCAAATGCTCCAGGCCAGCAGATGACTACAGTATTATAAAAGCCTCTTGAGTGTTGTGCTCAGAAGCTTCCAAATTCTTCCAAGAAATTGCAAATATGTATTTACTGATACATTTTTAATGGGATGTCTTCAGAAACTTTGAATCATAAACAGGTCATTGTGTAATGTGGGCATTAATACTGAGACATTTACTTTGGTCAGTATGGGAACTTTATAGATTATGACATCATATAGCAATATGTAAAGATTGGACAGACCCTTGACCATGAGAGCTATTGCCTGATAGCTCGAAATGAGGTGCTGTCTAGAGTTTGAAATGGTTGTTTGAGGAGAAAGCAGGAACCACACCATGAGCTCTTCTGGAGACAGAGTTGTACAGTTGAGTCCATCAAGGAGGATCTTAGAAGCAGAGAAGTTGCATGTATCTTCCAGAGCCATATCTTCCCACAGCTTATGCATGGCATGAGTTCCCTGCATGTCCCATGGCCAGTGGTCCACAGATATGAACCAGGCCCTGGAATGCTGTGGATCCAATGTGGGCTGGAACAACTCTCATACCGAGGGCATTTGGAAACCTTGGGGACTCCCTGTCTCTGAAGAGGAACCTTCTGGAATCCAGGTGAGTTCTGTCAACTCTGTTCTGGGTCCTTAGATCCTCAAGTCAACTTTCTCTTGACTCCCAGGTGGGAGACATGATCCTTCAGGGTTTTTCACGCTCTCTCTTCTCTGGGCAATAGCCAGTGAAGTGTCAGGGCCTGGTCTTAGGACAAGAAAGGAAAGTCATGGTTAAAGCACAGAAGGATTCACAGAGGCAGGGAGCCCATGGATACTGATGAAAGCACACACACTTCTCTCCATTTGGGGGTGTTTCCTTCTATAATTGTTGAGTCTATGCCATTCACTTGTGGTTTTTCTCCCTCATCTGTGCCTGTAATTGGAAGGCTTTGTTTTTATTTTCATGGTGACCCACACTTCTGTGTACCTTTTAATTGTCTGGGTCAAAACCAAACACACTTACTACAGCTGCCCAGAACCACAGAGAGAATGCATGTGCTTCTGTGGTGTGCCTGTGTGGATATCCAACACCGTATCCATGCATCCATCATGGAGAAGCTTTAAAGAATGTCCACGGCATCACTTTAGCAACCATCCAAGAAGCAAGTTATCACTGAAAGAATGAACAATTGTGCTGTAACTTTAAAAAGAAATGGACAAGGTGGGGGGAAATAATATTTAAGTCAAATTGTGTTTTAGAATGCATAATCATATTTTGTTCCCTTTTGCCTCCAGAGAAATTCATAATCCCAATTGCAATTTTACAGATTTCGACTGAGTTTCAACCCTAGCCACACAGTAAAGCTGGAATTCTGAGGGCCCCTGTTCCTTTACTTTATTCTGGGAGAAAATGGATTTTTTCATGATTCTCTGCAGAGTAGGAGGGTCACACCAGCAGATGCTCTTGGAGCCTCACAGGTAACTCTTCACAGAGTGAGAAGCTGATGGCCCCAGCCTAGAAACTGCTGAGAGTGGGCAGAAGTTTGTGCATCTTGGTGTTACTTCTCGTGGGCAGTCAGGGGTCCTAGTGGAAACCTTAAGTACCCTTTGCACTCTTGGTCACACACACAGCCCTTGTATTTTACAAAATACTTTATTTTCCATACATGGTTTCTAGATGACAAAGTTAGAACCTTCAAAGGGGGAAGTAAAATATTAAAGATTCCAGGTACGCTGAGAAAAGGCAATTAAAGAGAGAACCCCTAGTGCTGTGATCTTCACGTTCCCCCCCCCCCCCAAACCCCTGTGAAGGCTTCCTGGTCTACTGTCCTTCCTGCAGTGAACCATGGAAAGAAAACACATCAAGTCTTTGAAGAGTGGGGACTATTGTCTGACAGAGCTCTCGCCAGTTAAAGAATCAATTAATTTTCTACTCCTTTAGTTCAGGGAGACATAACAATAGGATCTTATACCACTTTTGAAATGTTGATGTATAATTTCTCCTTATAAGAAAAGAATTGAAACCAGCTTTTATGTTCTCTACGGAACAAAAAGAAACAAAAAGAAAAGGAGCGACGTTTGCAGCTTTGATACCATTCCTTTCAAAGTCTGGTTCATGGTGTATGGTGTCAGTGTGTTTCATGGACTCACATACACACTCACAGTCACACAAACTCACACACTCTCTCACATACACTCATGCTCTCACATAAACTTGAACACAAACATGTTCTCTCTCTCACACACACTCACACCCATAGACATACACAGACACATACATTTTTTCACAAATACTCATACACACATGCACACACACTTTCTCTCACACATACTCATATACAGTTTCACACACAGACACACACACTTTCTATCATGCACCCATACTCTCACATACATTCACATATTCACACACACACACTTTCTCTCACACATACTCATACACACACACACACACACACACACACACACACACTTTCTCTCCCTTACATATACTTTCTCTTACATATTCTCATACACACATACTCTCTCTCACATACATACACCAAGCACACACACACACACACACACACACACACACACTTGTCCACACTGACTCAGAGAGGCTTTGCTATGAAGACAACATGGTCTTTTTAGTCCTCTAAGCTGGCAGGCAGTTAGTTGTTATCTTCCTTTCATGGTCAGATGGATGATTGGAACAGCGTGGAAAGACAAGGGCAAGAAAAGCTCTGATTTATCTGCTCCTGAAATGATTCAGACATGTGCAAGAAGATGATCCATCACTGAATTAGGACAAGCAGGACAATAATGAGAACTAGAAGTTGGTGACTCAGGCACACCGACACCCATGCTGCCACCCATATGTGCACCCATGTGCACACTGCCTTGTCTTACATGACTGAGTGGTACCTGCCCTGCTTTGGAGTAATTTAAATGAACAGTCTGGATGTGCAATTAGCAGAGCTCTTGTCTTCCTGTGAAATGCTGGCTTTGGACAGTGGTAGATAGATTATAAAGCTGATCCAAAATTTCAGATTGTAATACAGGGACTATTGACCAAGCAAAGAGGCAGAGATACTTGGATGAATATGAATCTAGGAAAGGCAAGTCTTAAGGCCATGCCATTTTGTAGTAAGGAAGACGTGTTGCTAAAACATCCCAATTACCTTCAAAATGACAACAAAGGAAACATAAGCAGAGAGGGGCTCTGCCATTCTATTCTCTTGGAGGTTTGTGTTAATTTCTCCAGCTGATCTGACTTGGAGGTAACTTTTCTTGGTCAACTGGAAGACCAAAGCAGGTATATCCTGCATCCCAGAGGCAACCGTGAAGGGCAGACCTGCCACATGAGGTTGGCGACAGCTGGAGAGAGAGAAAGGGCAATTTTGCTGGTGTTTTCATATGTACGTGAATGGTGTTCATGTTGTGGGGGCGCACATGTGTATGTGGGTGCATGTGGGCATGTGTACACGTGCATATGGGAGCCGTAAGCTGAGGTCACACATTTTTCTCAGTTGCTTTGGTCTCTGGCTTAAACCCCAAACTCTCTTGTTCTGCTAGTCTAGCTTACCATCATCAACCCCACAATGATCACCTGCTCTACTTCCTGAGCTTAGCTTACAGGCAGGTGTCATCCTTGGCCAGCTTTTACATGGGTGCTGGGGATTAGAACCCAGCTCTCAAACCCATGCAGCACAACGCTGTACCAACTGAACCATCTCCCCAGGCCTGGAGACAGAGAGTCCCAGTGACATGTGACCGCCTACCTGTGTGGTCACCTTGCTGGACGCTCTGGGAAAAGTGTCTGTTGTTTGCATTCCACAGTAGGTTTCTTTTTATGATTTCCTTGTCTATAGGTCAAAAGGGAATATTTCAATGTGCAATTTTTCTTTTTCTGATGATTAGATAAAAGACAGCTGGTGGAAATTTATTTTGTTTATCAGCATGGTTTCTCATTCAGGAACCCCCCTGTTATTTATGTGAACGCGCTTGCCTGGTGTTAGTCATGTTTTCATTTTGTGTTGAGTGCTGGCCTCAGGTGGCCCTCGCTGTTTGTAGACACTAAGGTACTGTTGGTTATATAGCAGAAATGAGTTTTAAACTACAAATTGTAAACTAAAGAGAACTCTCTGCAAATGACCTTATTGAATTATCCCCCAAATCAACAAAACAGCAGGTCAGAAAAACTCTTCAAGGCCTTTATAGCAATTACCTGATACTGGGTGAGCACTGTTTCGGTCTTTCATAAGGTACGCCTGATAGCTCTGATTCTTATAAAAGATTCACTATTAAACATGTTTTTAGGTCAGCTTTGATATTTATAAAATACACCTGCCTCTGGTCTCCATGGATCCCACTCGGCACAAATAGCCTGATTATTTTGCCCTCATTTCTGAGGATGATTGGAGACCGCTTTGTGTTTGAGATCTGAGAGGCACAGTCGACGGCACTAGATGATCTAAAATGTGATGCTGAAGCCAGGCAAGGGAGCATGGCCTCACCTCGATTCACAGCCCCGGCTGACCGGAAGCAGCTTTGGAAGGAATTATTTCTTTGCTTCTTTCCTCCTTCCCAGGTGATTCTATAGCAGCCCTTTGGCCACTCATGGTTTCTTCTCGAGACAATCACTCCGTTTTGCTTTCGGGTTAGTCTCCTTCCCACCCCCCAGATCCCAGGCACCGCTGGGCACACTGGGACTCAACAGCTCCTCTTCCAGACCAGTTTGTGCTGGATCCTTCACTCTCTTCCACTTGATCCTGGCTTTCTAGATACCTGCTCATTTCACTCATTGCCTTCCATGCTTAAATCTGGTGCTCCAGGGAGAGATGGGTTTACAGTTATGGGAAACCCACAGGTAGATGGAAAGATTCTTAGGCTTTGTTCTGAAAACTCCGGTATTTTATGCACAAAAATATGTTTAAAGTGAGATACATTTTACTTTTAATTTAAGTTGTCAACTCACACACACACACACACACACACACACACACACACACACGAGAGAGAGAGAGAGAGAGAGAGAGAGAGAGAGAGAGAGAGACATCTGTTCCCAAGCATGATTCCCTTCCCACACTTGTGCAGGAGATGACAGAGCTAAGGTACTCAGTGGTACGCAAGGCAGACAATACAAACAGAATAAGTAATGTATAGACTCCTCATTGCAGGTTGATTTTGAAAGAATAAGTTGCCAAGGGAAGCAAAACTTAAACTAAGTGAACATCTCAGGAGGAAAATACAGTTTGACCCAAGCCATTGCACCAGAATTGTCATCGTCCGTTGTCTTGTCTTGCAGATGAGACAGACGTTGAGATACACATCTGAGTGTACACATCATAGTTTGCTAGTTAGATTACTATGCACTATCAAAGCTAAAATAATCATACTTCATCACGACTCATTCAGGACACATCATGATGTTTCCATTCATTGACAATGTGGTATTATGTACTTATTTTAGTGCCTTAATATATTTTTGATGTGTTTTGCGAATGCTAAAATGAACTCTCTTAAAGAAAAAAGGCTGCTCATTGAAAGGATCTGTTAAGGAAAAAAAAAAAAAGCCAAATCTTGTATTCTCATACCTCCTCCCCGCCCTCTCCCCATCTCTCTCCCTAGAGGCAAGATTGTTGACAATGTTTTGACAATCTGTTTTGTTGTTGTTTGTTTGTTTCTGGCAGTTTTGATGACATGTCCAACTAATGCTTGTTCCTCCATTTCATTCTTATCAGTTATAAATATCCTGTATCAACTTTCCTGTGAAAGATGGGGCATTGATTATGCTTACATCTGACTGTATTATTATCCTCATAGTGGCTATTCTTGATTGGATTGAGAAGTGCTTGGGGAGAGTGGTAAGACTCACTCTGGGAGTGTGAGATCAGAGAGAGGTGATTAGCAATGATGATGATTCACCTTGCCTATGGTAGTGCCTTCCCCCAGCCTGGGCTGAGGGTAGCTGAAATAAAAAGAAGAGAGCACCTTCCAGCATAGCCCTTTCTCACTCTGCTTTCTGGCTGCTGTGATGTGTGCTGCTCCCACTGCCTCTCAGCATGGAACCTTGGGAAACCATAAGCCCAAATCAAAACGTTTTACCCCAGCATAGTGGCTGAGGGCAGCACAATTATGTGTCATTTCTGATATCCACTTTATGGCCTGGAGTCCCACATTTGCCCTTACATAATTTATATTCCATTTCTACTTATAATACAAATGCCCAGTGCCGTCATTGACTCCCAGATTTGGCTCTTAAAATGTTACAAATTGTTGGCCACGGCAGAGGAGAGCTGTAGATCAAGGCTCTTACTTTCTGCTGCATCTGAGTGACGTCAACCATAATTCTATCTGAGCGTAATTCAGGGAAATTCATTTCACATTGCTGGAGAACGTCAGGAGCATAGATTTTACAAATGCACAGAGGTGGAAAATACATACCTAGTTAGCACATGGAGAAATCCCATAGCCTACATATGTGTTGGGACATAGGGACCCCAGGTCCACTTTCATTGTGCTCACTCTCGGATTCAGTGACATTTCTCAAGTGTCTGCTCTGGTAGGCAGTGTTTTATAGCTGCGGGTGCAGGAGACAGATGCATCTCACTCTTTTTTTGTTTGTTTGTTTTGATTTTTGTTGTTGTTGTTTTCAAGACAGGGTTTCTCTGTGTAGCTCTGGCTGTCCTGAGCTCACTCTGTAGACCAGGCTGGCCTCGAACTCAGAGATCCACTTGTCTCTGCCTCCCAAGTGCTGGGATTAAAGGCGTGCGCCACCACTGCTTGGCTGACAGATCTTGCTCTTAAGGATTTTTCATCGTTAGTGGAGAAACAGTGGTAAACACACGTGTCCTGTGGTATAAGGTGGTGCTTAGTGCCACATGGGAAGGTGCAATGGAGGGAATGGACTCCGAGTAGCATGTCATGAAGAAAGGGATGTTGGCTGGAAAAGGCCAATTACAGCAATTCATTATGATTCAGATGCGCCTACATTGCAGAATGCAATATTGGTTTCAACATGCATGATGGCCAGCGTTACCTACACCGTACAATGTAACACTGGGTTCAGCATGCATGACAGCTGATGGGTGTGTACACTGTATAGCTTAAAACCAGCTTCAGCTCAATAATGACTCCCGTGAGTATACACAGTATACTGTAAACCCAGACTCAATACGTGGATCTCCTTAGGTCATTTGAGCTCTAAACCTTCAAACCTCTTTCTTCTAGCTTTTAGAAATACCTAGTACTTTAACATCTCTAGTCACCCCACCGAGCAGTAGGCAGTCAGGTATCTTGTCCGCTTGATGAGAAGCTATGGGAAAGTTTTGAGGGGAGGGGTTTGGTGTATGACAGAATTTACACTTTGAACTGACAGCTCTGGCTGGGGATAGATGCAGTTGACAAAGAAGCCAGTATTAAAAGAGGGTAGGCTCCTTGCATGCTCAGCAGCTTTCTGAACCTTCACCTACCCTCTCTTTTGAGTTGCTATCAACATATGAGAACACATACGTGTATGGTATATGTTGTGAAGCTTGTGCTCAGGGCAGAGGATTTTAAGCCATTTTATCATTTGTTTAGCTACTTATGGAGGTTGAGGCCTGTTTCTAGAAGTTCCTGGATTGCATACAATGAAAAGCAGCGAGACTACTCAAGCAAGTTGCCAAGGGTTACAGAGGACACAAGCGCTAGGAGGAGGTGACTTTGAGTGAGGGGAGTGGGCTGCCCAGCTGCCTTCTGTGCTGTGGACAGTCTTCCTCCTGAAGGGCCATGGTAGCCGAGCCTGGCACAGTGTGGCCCTGCCATCTGCCAGGAGAGTCTGGGTCACTTTTCCATGCTTGGCAGTCATTTGGAACTCACTCATATGGGGAAAAAATAACCTCATTGAAACAAACAAATAAAACACAAAACTGTTCTTTGTGACAGTGGTGAGTTGGAGGGTGGCGGGGGTGGGGGTGGGGACTGAGCTAGCTCAAGTAAAGATCCTGTTATAAGTTACATCAGATTGGCTCCTGTCTGTTTTTTGGGGGGAATCACTGACATTTCCCTGGCACTACAGTAGTATCCTTACGGCTCACTTTCACCCACATTGTCAGCATAGATATTCAACAGCAGCACCTGCACACCAGAGAGCACAATTCCATGTTCCTAGGGTCTTCCATAGTGTCATATCTCCCTATGGGCCTGATATACCCAGGGAAAAAGGCTATGTCACCATGGATACCTGGAAGTTGAGAGATTTTGGGCTGGTGGTATTGATAACTATATGGAACTCTCTGTTAGGGTTAATTTTGATCACCAACTTGATCAAAACTGGGTTCATCTGTGAGATCATTGCCACAGATGATTGGATCACGAGGCATCTAACCTTAGCAATGATTGACTGATGATGAATACGTAATTTGGTGACATTGGTGAGAGTGATGGAAAGTAGGTGGATGGCGTTTTGGAGGAAGTATTCAGCAGAGGCCTGCTTTTGAAGGATGCATCTTGTCTCTGCTCTTCCAGTGTGGGTGCCTGTTTCCTAGCAACCATGAGGTGAGCAGCTTTGCTGTACCACACGCTGTATCCCAGCAGCTTACTGGCATTATTACTTCAGAAGTGTTCTTGGTCTAAATCAGTGGTTCTCAACTGTAATGAAGCCAAGGCCCTGTAAAACAATTCCCCATGAGGTGGGAACCGCAACCCTAAAATGTTGTTGCTGTAATTTGGTTACTTTTATGAATACTGATATAAATATCTGACATGTAGGATGCCTGATACATAGGATGTCTGATCTGTGACATTCCCTCAAAGAGGTCACCACCCACGGATTGAGAACCACTGGTCTAAATGAATAGTAATATGCTATTACTCGAGTTGTTACCCGAGAGAATGGTAGTGTCTCCATGTACAGGTAGGTGTGCTTGTGCTTGTGAACATGTGAGTGTAGGGGCCAGAGGTCAATTCTAAGTGTCTTCCTCTATTTCTCTCCAGTTTATTTTTGGAGACAGGGTCTCTCACTGAACCTGGGGCTCTGTGATTGGCTAGAATGGCTGATCAGTAAGCTTTGGGGAATCACCAGCCTCTGCCCATCTAAGTGCCAGGGTTTCCAATAGATGCGCCACCACACCCTGATTTTATGTGGGTGCCGGGGATCCGAACTCAAGTCCTTATGCTTGCGTAGCAAACGCTTTGCCCCTAATTATCACCACAGGTCTGAGCAGACTCTTTGTTTTGTTGTTATTGTTTTTGTTTTTGTTTGCTGTTGTTGTTTTGACTCAGTTTGAAGCTGGGATGAGAAGCTCAGCTTGATTGCTTAGCCACTTATATTTAAGCATTATTAAACACTTACTATTTAATACATATAGAACATAATAGGGGAATAGCTTTAATGGAAACAGTGAGTTCAGAACAAGGAGCTTACATATTAGAGATGGTATGGAGGGAAAATATGAGGAAGTGACTTTAAATCCTAGACGAATCTCAGGCAAAGGCTCCCCTAGGTCAGACCCAGCATCAGCTTTCAACTTAGTATCCAGAGAGCATCTCCTGTTTGGGAGGAGTCTTGGCCTTTTTCTGAGGCGTGCAGCAGAGCAACTCAGACCACAACACGTAACAGGACAGTCTCAGGCCAACATCCCCAGTCCCAGCTTTCCAGCCCTGCACCGTGTCCATCGTGTCAGGATCCACGCAGGTGATAGATCTTACAGAAATGTTTATACAGAGAATTCTTTGTTACCTCTGACAGATGTATTTTAGCACTGCTGCTGCTTTCAACCTGGAAGCTCCTGGAAGGCTGCCCAGCATTGTTGCATGATAGTGTTGCTATGGCAACCGTAGACCATCCTTCAGCGGTGAGACACAGGAAAGCAAAGGTAGTGTATTAACAGATTTTTTTTTTTTTTTTTTGAGGCTTCAGTCCCTCTGGCTTCACACCTGAAAGAAGCAGACACGTAGTGTACTGGCTGGTTTTGTGTCAACTTGATACAAGCTGGAATTATTATTACAGAGTAAGCCCCCCCACCCCCCTTTGAGGAAATGCCTCCATGAGATCCAGCTGTAAGGCATTTTCACAATTAGTGATCAAAGGGGTGGTGCCATCCCTGGTCAAGCCAGGGGAAGCAAGCCAGTAAGTAACATCCCTCCATGGCCTCTGCATCAGCTCCTGCTTCCTGACCTGTGTGAGTTCCAGTCCTGACTTCCCTTGGTGATAAACAGCAATGTGGAAGTGTAAGCTGAATAAACCCTTTCCTCCCCAACTTGCTTCTTGGTCATGATGTTTGTACAGGAATAGAAATACTAAGACAAATTGGTACCATCATAGTGGGTTATTCCTGTGACAACCTGACCATGTTTTGGGGAGGACTGTGGAAGGACTTTGAAACTTTGAGCTAGATCCATTGGGATGTTAAGAGCTCTGTGGAATGTTCTGTAGGAGCTTGGAAGATAATGGTGAGAACAGGATGGAGGCCTGGCTTGTGAAATTTCAGAGGGAAGATTAAAGACCCTTAACAGGGCTGATGCTATTTTGATTGTGAAGATTCCGTGGTTCTGGTTAGCTGGGGCTGAAGAATCAGCTGTGATTAACAAGATACCAGAACTACTAAAGTGAAACTTTTGCATTACTGGGACAATTGATGCTGGTTAGCTGGAGTTAAGAAATTAGTGGTGATTAAGAAGAGACAAGAAGAGATGAGGTGGCATCTTCTGGGAAGTGTTTTCTGAGAGTACAAAGAGACTGTGTTCCAGAGTTAGCCAAGGTTGTATCCTCTGCTGTGGCTGGACTTGGTAATGTGTAAGAGCCACCCAGGTGGTACTAGTTTTGAAGGCACGAAAGGGTCATGAAGAGCACCTGAGGCTGGGCACTGTGAGAGCCCATGGAAGGCCACTAGTGAAGGTACAACCTCAGTTGCAGTTAATGATCCAGGACTGAAAGGGTCATGCAAAGGGGTTGAAGCTTGGCACCATGAAGAGAGCCTATGAGAGGCTATTGGTGAAGCCTAGTTGCAGTGGAAGACAGCAGTGTTTTGGAGATGCCAGTACCATGGGATGACCACCAAGAGTGGAGTACAGGCATCTGGAGCCTAGAAGACAAGGTGTGTGATACAAAGGGCAGGGCTGGAGAAGTAACCCAAGCCCTTGGAGGAGGCCAGAAGATCATGAGTGGATTCCAGACATTGGATGGTTGGAGTTTGATTCTGCTTTTGATTGTGACTGTGCCCTGATATTTCTCCCTCTTGAAGGAAGAAAGTATTTTAGTGGAGCCCACAGTTAGGAGACTTTTTTTAAGGTTATAAAACTGCTTTAATGGAAAGGTTCCTCACTCCTCCCCACCCCCCAACACACCATCTGGGATTGGGTATATATGGCCAGGGCTGGCCCCAGGACTATACTGAAATCATTCCCAAAATATACATCTGTCACCATAAAAAACTGCTGCACCACCTCAGCCCCACAGGTATAAAATCATAAATATTTACACTCTTCCTTTCACAGAACCAGGGTGTGTAGGGAGCCCCTCCCATAGAAACAAGCTAGGATAGAGGTGGATGTCTGTGAGAGACATTAAGGACTAGAGGTCAGCCCCTCAACTGGGCATAGTTAGAGGCAGGCAGAAAACAAAACTTGGGTCTAAAATTTGCAGGTAGAAACCTACAAGTCTCGGAGCTTTTTCTCCAGCCCTGGCCTGGGCCCATCTGCTACTTGGTCACTGGAAGGAAGGAGCTCAGGGGACACAGAAGCTCAGAGCACACACATACAATTGTATTATTGCTCTTACTTAAAACTTTAAAACTGTATCTCTTGCATATAAATGGAAAAGATTCGGGTATTTGGTCAAGTGGAAGCATTGCTAGGCACAGGTGTCTGTGACTACACGGAGTAGAATACTAAGGTCACAATGAGGCTTGGCAGCTGAGGATGGTCTGGGCCCACTGGGCTGGCCAGGGACTTGGGGGAAATCATGTCACTTGCTTATAAGGGTGTAGGGGAGTGGCCCCAGCTCTTGCACAGCACTGGGGAGCTTATGTATAGGCCACCTGGCTCACCTGCAGGTCTAGAGACAGCTGGTGGCCCTAGAGGGTGGTTGTGCAGCCATGAGGCACACTGGTTTGTAAGGCACAGAAAGGGGCTATGTTTGGGGCACTGCTGTGGCCTCAAATCCGAGCCCCTCAAGGCGTGGTGCCGGGACTGACTGGGCCTCTGTGGCCCAAGCTATTTCTTGCCACAGCAGAGTAGACTAGATTTAATGTAAAAACAACAACAACAACAACAACAACAAAACCAAAAAAACCCAGGTAAACGGATCTCTCTTTAAAAAACTAAAATCTCTGGTCTGTAAGGTCACTTCAGCTGCTTTTTAAAGTGGCTTGTCTGGAATGGTGGAAGCAGATGCAGGCCCACAGGCACCTGGATGGTGGACTTGGAAAGGACACTCACAGGTGGCGATTCTCGCTCAGGTCATGGTTGTACCGTTCAGTCAGCGCCTGCACTGCCTCCTCCTCAGAGCCCACCTAGATCAGTACTGTCTTGTGGTCCTTCTGGAAGACCTTGAAGCCTGTGACCACACCACCACTGCTGGAGAAGAGGCGCCTGAGGTCATCCTCCAACACAGAGGGCAGGGTGCTGCAGAGGTGCAGGGTAGCTGAGGGTGGAAAGATTTCTGGAAGTTCCTGAAGCCTGGTTTCTTGAGGCGGTACAATGGTGAGCTGCCATAGCCCTTGATCAGGCCCTGGTCCTCCTGTTCCTCCTGAGGCAGCTGCACACTCTGATGTGTGAGGTTCAGGTGGCTCATGGCCACTTGGGCCTTTCTGCTATCTGCACAAGCACATTCTCCTCCTCCTCCACTTCTTCTTCCTCCTCCTCCTCTCCTCCTCTTCTTCCTCCTCCTCCTTTCCCTCCCCCTTTTCCTCCTCCTTCCTTCTCCTCCTGTTTCTTCTTTAAATATTTTTAAAAATTTATTTCAAGTGTTATCCCCTTACTCAGTTTTCCTCTTTCCCAGAACCCTCCTATCCCCTCCCCCTCCCCCTGCTTCTATGAGGGTGTTCCTCCACCCACCCACCCACTCCTACCTCCGGCCTTTGATTCCCCTACACTGGGGCATCTTGAACAGAATCTTAACCCGTTGCACATCACCATAGGCACAGAAGAGAATGAAGAGGCTTTAGGGTGCGACTCTTTCAGGGTGCAGGTTGCTGACCAAAAGGATGGAATTCCCAGCATCTGCCAGCCCTGGGATAGCAATGCAGTCAGCAGCAGACAGAATGGCCAGGGGAGGGGGCAGGGCTTCATGGACATTAGGGACAAAGAGGCCAAAGGCTGCTGCCATGGTCTGGTCCAGTGAAGCTGTCTGTTTCCAGAGGGCAGTCTAGGTCGAGTGTAATCTCTGCTCTTGTCATTGTATGTGACATGGAGACTGGTGAGCATGTAGAAGTCGATGTGCAGCGTGTAGCAGGCATTGTAGATGTTCTGGCACGTGCCTGGTAGGGAGAGCTGTTGGTTTTGAGCTCTTTGTGGTTGGAGAACTGCATGTAGATGGGCTGCCCACAAAGTGCTGGTGCCACAGACATATAGCAGTTAACCATAGTATCGGCAGCCTCATGTGTGTTCATTTCAATGAAGACCTGGTTCTTCCCCTTCAGCATAAGGAGGTTGGTAACCTTCCCAAAGGGCAGCCCCAGGGAGATTACCTCGCCCTCAGTGATATCACTGGGTAGCTGGCAGACATGGGTGACTCTGGAAGGAGCTCCTGTGCTCCTGCTCATTTCCTCTGCCTTTGTTGTGCTCTGCCGGGTAAAACCTCCCATATGAACACTACCCATGTGTGTGGTTGCTCTACTGTTTCTCTGCTTCCTAGATTCTTCAATGTTACATGCTCTAGGCATTCACACACACACACACACACACACACACACACACACCCTGTCAGGATGGACTGTACCTCTGAAAGTGTGAGCTGGAATAAGCTTTTTCCCACAGCATTCATTGGCCACACAAAAATAAAATAATTGACTAATGCAACTTGACATGGTGGCTCACATCTTTAATCCCAGCATGTAAGAGTCAGATCTCTGTGAATACAAGGCCAGCCTGGTCTACAAAGTGAATTCCAGACCAGCTACAGCTACACAGTGAGACCATATCTTATTTGAAAGTGAGGGTATCTCCAAGTGGACTCATTGTTTTCTAGTTCGCCCTCCCTCCCTCCCTTCCTTCCTTCCTTCCTTCCTTCCTTCCTTCCTTCCTTCCTTCCTTCCTCCCTTCCTCTCTCTCTCTCTCTCTCTCTCTCTTTCTCTCTTTCTCTCTTTCTTTCTTTCTTTCTTTCTTTCTTTCTTTCTTTCTTTCTTTCTTTCTTTCTTTCTTTCTTTCTTTCTTTCTTTCTGTGAGTGTCCAAATGTTGGTTGCCTTTTGTCTAGCTCTGTCTTCTGGTCAAGAGATAGCTTGTGTTAAACATTGATTGTTTTTACATTGGTATTTTGAATACTCTCTTCTTTCTCTTCCTCTTTCTCCTTGATTCTCATTCTGCATATGTGCTGGTGAGTCTCTCTCAACTCAACACAAGTCTAGACATATCTGCGAAGAAGATATCTCACCTGAAGCATTGCTTCCATTACATTCCTCTGTAGAACCAGGCAGTGGTGGTGCATGCCTTTAATCCTAGCACTTGGGAGGCAAAGACAGGAGGATTTCTGAGTTCGAGGGCCAGCCTGGTCTACAGAGTGAGTTCCAGGACAGCCAGGGCTATACAGAGAAACCCTATCTTGAAAAACAAACAAACAAAAATTGCTCTGTAGGAAAGTCCGTGGGACATCTTTCTTGATTTGTGATTGACATGCTGTGATGGTTTGAATATGCTTGGCCCATGGACACTATGAGGAAGTGTGGCCTTGTTGGAGGAAGTGTGTCACTGTGTAGGTGGGTTTTGAGGGCTCCTAGCACTCAAGCTCCACCCAATGCAGAAGAGTCAATCTTCTCCTGGCTGCTCAAGATGCAGAACTCTCAGCTTCTTCTCCAGCACCATATCTTCTTGGATGCTGCCATGCTTCCTGCTATGAGGATCATGGACTGAACCTCAGAACCTGTAAGCCAGCCCCAATTAAATGTTGTCCTTTATAAAAGTTGCCTTGGCCATAGAGTTTCTTCATAGCAATAAAACCCTAACTAGACACATGGGAAGGCCCAGTTAACTGTGGGTGGTTTTACTCTGGGGAGGTCGTTCTACATTGTATAAGAAGGCAGGGTGAGCCATTCACTCATGAGCAAGTGAGTAGTCAGCAAACTTTCATGATTTCTGTGTCAGTTCCTGACTTGAATTCCTGTCCTGACTGCACCAAGTTCCTTTGGGTCATAGTTTTATCATAGCAACACAAACCAAACTGACTCAGAAATTGGTACCAGGACTATGGGGATATTGCTGAGACAGACCTGGTCATGCTGTTTGGAGCAGATTGTGGAAATGCTTGGAACTTTGGGCTGGGAAAATAAGTGAGTATTCAATGATTAATGAGCTATTGTGGTTACTTGAAGATAATGATGAGGGCAGTGCATATGGTATATGGCCTGGCTTAGGAACTTTTAGAGGGAAGGTTGACAGTTCCTCAAAGACTTTGTCAGGGTCATTCATGTGATATTTCGAATTAAGAACCTGTGCTTCTTGTTAATTGGGGTTGAAGACTCAGGAGCAACTAGCAAAAGACCATAGCCCCTGAAGTTAAACCTCTGTTTTATTGGGATCATCAATGCTCATTAGCTGTGGCTGGGAAATCAGATGTGATTAAGAAAAGACCAATGTTGCCGGGCGTGGTGGCGCACGCCTTTAATCCCAGCATTCGGGAGGCAGAGGCAGGCGGATTTCTGAGTTCGAGGCCAGCCTGGTCTACAAAGTGAGTTCCAGGACAGCCAGGGCTATACAGAAAAACCCTGTCTCAAAAAAAAAAAAACAAAAAAACAAACAAACAAACAAACAAAAAAAGACCAATGTCATTGGGCTGAAATCTTATTGGAGTATTTTCTCATCATCAGTAGAGAAGCTGTGGTCCAGATCATGTCAAAGCTGCATCTTATAATGACAGCTGAACTTGGTAATGTTTCAGGGACTCCCATGTGGTAGTGGTTTTGAAGACATGCAGCAACCATGAAGAGTGGCTAAGGTTTGACATCATGAGAGGTCAGGAGAGGACATTGCTGAAAGTGTAGCCTCAGTTCCAGTGTGAGCCTCAGGGCTGAAGGGGTCATGGTAAAAAGTTGAGACTTGGCTAAGTTGATTTCTGTGAAGACTTCAGCCTAATTGGAAATGCCACGACTGTGGAATGACCAATTGATGAGGTTGACAGCAGCTGTGGAGTGAAATTGGCCCGAGCCTATAAGACAAGTTGTGCATACTGTGGACAAAGAAGAGCATGGATAAGTGGAGCTGCCGAAGACCATTAGAACCCTGGAGATTGTGAGCTTCAGATGTCAGACATTAAGTGATTAACACTGTTGGAGTTTGGCTTTGCTTTGACTGTGACTGTACTCCAATTCTTTATCACAAGAATTATGTAATTTACTTTTGATTTTTAAGGACCCTATGGTTTCAAGACCTTGAAAGAGACTCTCGATATTTTTAAAGAGAAGTTGGACATTTGAAGTGTTGGGATTTTTAAAAAAGCCTGTGGGACTCAATGTTACTTATATTTTAAACTGTGTTATTAACCTCAACATGTAATTTGGGGGGGACAAATAAAGAAAAGGTTATGGCTTCATACAGATGAGCTTGTGTGTCAGGATAATGAGAGATCAATTATGCTAGTTCATTTTTGACAATCTGACATAAACGTAAGATATATATATGGGAAGAGGGGAATATCAATCAATAAATTCCTTCTTCCAAATTGGCCTGAGGGCAAGTATGTGGGACATCTTTTTCCAGTTAGTGATTCATTAAGGAAGGCCCAGCAATTGTGGTTCTGGGAAGGCTGTCCTGGATTGTGTAAGAAAGCAACCTGAGCAAGCTCTGGGGAGCAAGCCAGCAATCAGCATTCTTCCATGGCTTCCATTTCAGTTCTTGCCTTCAGATTCCTTTCTTGAGTTCCCTATCTGAGTTTTGCCAATGATGCCCTATATAAACTTTAAGCTTAAATAAACCTTTCCTCCCCCATGTTGCTTTTGGTCATGGTTTTATCATAACAACAAAGAGAAAAGTAAGACAATGCCCTTGTCTTCCCCATGGATGTACATGTGTTTTAGGATCGATTCAATGAAAGATGAACTGCAGAAACTCTACATCATGACAATGAAGCTGTATCTCTGCAGAGTTCTTAACCCAAGGAGCTCATGTCCTAATGAATAACATTCATTGACTTGCAAAATTGGAGGTGCCCGAGAAAAGAGTTAGAGGGTGAAATCACGTTTGAGAATGGATTTGAAAAGCAATCCAGATGTCTTCCATTTCTGGAGGTGAAGGATGCAGACGTGACTGAGGGTGGATTCCAAGGAATGCAGTTGAGGAGTTCAAGCTTGTTTGTTGGATGGTGGATTTAATGAGGATGGAGAAAGGAATTATGCAACACAAGAATATGGGAATTCAAGAAATGCTATGGAGTTAGGCGAAGTAGCCAAGAGATGGATCATTGATAGTAATAAAGACGGTATCAATTATCCAGGCCTCAAACAAAGAATCAGGAGTTTTACAGGAAGAAGACTCCAAAGGTGTCAAATATCAGAAATGGGTTTCTTGTGATAGAGGAAGAGCTTTGCAGCAGGGCGAACATTCCCAGAGGGTTGGGGGTGCAGGAAAGTATGCTGACCTCAGAGGGCGGAGGGAGATTGTTGGGATCACCAAAGAGCAAGCTTCCAGTCCTAGTCCTGGGGTTGGCAGGAGGGTACCAGACACCTGATAAGATATAAGATAGAGCCTGCACATTTTCTGTTTTCCCCATTTGCTCTCAGGCTGTGTTCTGTACCATGCATGTACTGCTAAAATGGCTCAAATCAGAACTTCCATATTCATTTGGACCATTATCTTTGGGCTTGCAACCTCTCTGCACATATCTCTGAGGGCCACAGTACTTTCCTGAAGTCTGTCTTTTCATCCCAGGTCCATATCCTGGGGGGCTTCAGCATTCTTTATGATCCACCTAATAACCGAGTCTCTCAATACCTTCACGTGATTTCCTCTAAGATGTTCGCTTCTTTGTGTATTATGAATTACTTTAATCACAAGTGATGATTGTGAATTTTCAACTTTTCTTATACTGCTTTCAATATTAAAATGCTAAATTATCAAATCCCTTTCTGCTGCTTTTCTTTTTTGGATACTAGATTTTCAGCCTTACTGGGCATCTGTTGCCTCTCCCCCCTGCCTCCAGGGTTCCCAGCATTCTCAGCAATAGAGACACTGAATTTCAGCAGAACTTGCCTTCTTACTCTCATTGGGAGTAAACCTTCCGTCTCTTGCTCAGTTTACCTTTTTCAGAGATACAGAGTGAGTGAGCAAACATCCCACCCTATCATAAATGTATATATTATAAATATATGCTTCCAAATGTCCATGAAATTGCCCACCCTTCCTCCTTCATTTCTTTAGGATAGTTTTCTTGTTGATTTTCTTTAATCTAGGTTCTCCATGATAGATACTGTCTTCTTTTCTAGAGACTTTTTTTCTTTCAAAATAAAGGTTACATCATTCAAGTCCTTTGTTAAAAATTGCTGTGAGCACTCACTGCTCTGAATGTGCTAAATGGACATAGTATTAAACCCACTCCTAATGACTTACCCTTATGCACATAGATCTTGCAGCTCTCAGCCCTCAGTAGAGAAGCTTCTAATTTCAGTAGGCAATTAACACAGAGACCAACCATTGGCCAAGGAACAGAGACTAAGGGACTACAGAACCCTTGGCCCTAAATGGATCACATATACTATACCCCTCTTCCAGTCATTGTGGAAGACGTGTCAGAAAGATTGTAAGAGCCAAAGTGAGATTCATGGATACAGAGAAGCAAAGTCCTCTGGACACAGCAGGACATTTGCATATAGGATCTCAGTGACGGACAGGACACACAATACCTGTGCAAAATGGCCAAATTCCAGCATGGAAGGGGGAGTTGGGCACAGTCGTAGCTCTAGCTGAGGAGTTATTGGTATCTGTAAGATGCTGGGAGAGGAAGAGTCAGTTTGCTTTAACAGGGTAACTCTTGTTTAATAGACCATTCTTCAGTGGAAATCACAAATCTAAGAATATCTGGGCAGTACAAATTGTCCTTGATGTCAACAAAACAACAACAACAACAACAACTAACCACAACAAAACAGGAGGATACAAAATTGGGTGAGTAGGGAAAGGGGACTGGATTTAGGAAGAGTTCCTGGAAGGAGATGGATATGATCAAAACACACTGTACAAAATCCTCAAAGAGCTAATAAAAATACATTAAAATTATGGTGAGTAGCCTAAAACCTGATATTTGAGATACAATATTGGTAGGCTTTTATGCAAGGATCAGTCCCCTTCCTAACTCACACTCAACCTGCCTGTCTACTCATTGCTTTCCACGTTTATAATTTCTAATGCTTTTAACACATGAATGCACACAGATGTAAAGTATACACATGTGGAAAGGTGCATGCATACATGTGCACACATGCATATATGCACATGCATGCACAGACACACTGCTTAGTGTGCCTCCGACACACACGGGGGTCAGCAGCATAATATTTCCTCTGCAGAATCAAAGCTTGATCCTTGTTTGTGGAGATCTCATTTTCTCTCAAGTTCCTGGACCTGGGAGGGCTTAGTCTTATCTGTACCATGCACCACAACAGTCATGTACACTTTACTTGTTAGGTTTGTTTTGATACATGTCTATTCTGATATACTGTACCTTGCCTATCACGGAGTTTTGTGACTTTGTGCTTGGCCTCTTTCTGGAGGGCTTGGTAGCATATTTAGGATATGGTAGCTTCCTGTTTATGACTGAGGGTTGAATACATATATAACATTTTTCTGACAAGAGGCTTCTAGCTTCTAGGTACCCATGCAATAGCCATGCAATGTAGAGTTTGGAACCTTATCTAGAATTCAGATGAACACAATCTCCACCCCCCCGGCCCCCAACTGGTGCAGACAGTGGGAGGACTGTAGACACCTGAGAGGAAGGAAGTTTTCTTAGAGGGTTTGGGTTCCCATAACAGGTACCACGAAAACCGGCTAGCCTAAAATGCAGTCATTACTTTTCCATAGTTTGGATGTTAGAAGTTTCAGAAGATGGCTTAGCATGAGTGAGCCCTGGTGGAGACTCTCTTCCCTGCAGACAGATGCCTTTCTGCTCTGTCTCCATCAGAGAAATCAACCTCCGGATGTCTGCTTGGACAATGGCAAAGCTTCCATATTCATGTGACCCATAGGAATATGTCATTTCTTAAGGTCCTGAGGGTCCTGACTTTAATATATGTATTTGGTATGTGGGGACTGTTCCATTCCAGACAGATTTGAGGGGCTCCCTCTCCTCTGCTGTTCATTTCTCCCATGATGTCATAGAGGATGATACTTCTGCTGAACCACACAGAGGTGACCTCATTGGTCATCTTCGTGGTCTCTCATTTCATGTTGAACATACCTTCTCTTCTGAAAATAAAAACGGGGCAAATAATGAACAGAGAACTATGTACTCTGCTCTGAGAAAGACTTGAAGATTCCCTCCATGTCTTCAGAAAAGAGACAAGCCCCTGTAATTCCCTCCATGTACGTCTCCAAAGGACTTTTGTATCAGCTCTTGAGGAGAACTTTTAGAATGGAATGTGAGTTGTTGAAACCAATTATCTAACAAGAATACACTATAGCCACATTTTACTTATTTGTAGATTTTGCACTTTTTTTTTTTTTTTTTTTGTAATATGGCTGTTTGTCTGTTTTGAATTGGGGAGAAAGGGTATAGCTGCTGCCAACATCTGGGTGAAATGGAAAGAGACATCACCATCTACAGATCTCTCTTACGTGCTTTTAACTATGTAACTGGTCCCTGCCTTCCAGGAGCCAATGCTTCTGTTCCCATATGCTTGCCCACTCTGGACTCATTACCCTTTCTAGCACACTCACTTGGGTCATTCCTGTAGTAAATACTTCTATGGCCACAACAACTTATTGTTTCTTCTTCTTTACTTACAACAGTCACACTTTGTAGAAAATTTAGAAGCCTGGCTTCCTGGTGCACACCTATCATCCCTGTATGTGGGAGGTGGAGGCAGGGGGATCATAAATTTGAGCCCAGCCTAGGCTATGCATAATGGATTCTGTATACAAAGTATACAATAGATAATAACTTTTAAGAAAGTGAAAACACTTCTGTTTAACCATGCAGAGGTGACCTCATTTGTTGTCTTCATGGTCTCTTATATCATAGCGTACGTACCTTTTCTTCTGAAAATAAAAATGGAGGCAAATAATGAACAGAACTCTGTACTCTGCTCTTAGGCAGATTCGAAGATTCCCCCAGTATCTTCAGAGAAAAGACTAAGCCCCTGTAACTCTCACCAATCTGATGTTCTGACAGCATCCAGTCTCCTTCACATGGGATATATATTCATAATTCCCAACCTTGGCTCATTTCTAATCTATCACAGTTTGCCTAGCGTCCCTGTCTTGTTCTCACCATATTTTAGAATGCTACCATATCTCAAATCCTAAATGGCTCCCCCTGAATGATGTTTCCCCGGAAACAGAGAGGGAAGTGAATTTCTGTCTTCAAATTCTCCCAGATGACTCCTTCTGCCTTGCATTTTCTCTCGTCTTCTCTGCACTTAGGCTTCATGTCTTCCTCCTCAAAATACATTTCTTCAGATTTTGCAACTCCAATTCCTGCTTAGTACTAATATGTCCTTTTTTTCTTCAAAGACATTATTGTCTCTTCCTGATATTCGACATACTTTAATTTGAAACATTTAATTGATCAGTGGGCTTCTAGTTGTCATAAAACTGTAAAAGGATGCCCATTTCAGTACTTATATTTAACCCAAATATCCAAACAATGCTGAATAAGAACAGAGATGGAGGATACACAATTCAATGCTACAAACAGTGTAACATTGGTATACAGACAAATGCACTCACAAAGGTGATGAAACAAAAAGTTCAAAAATCAGTCCTCTTAGAGGGTTAGATGTTTTTTGGAAATGGTGCCATAGGGATTCAATGAGGGAAGAAAGTCTTTTCAGTCAATGGTTCTGAGTCATTGGCTATTCACATCCAAAAGATAAGCTTAACACTATATGTGAAAAATAATTTGAAGTGCACCACAAATCTAAATATAAGACCTCAAACTATAGATCTCTTAGAAAATATACAACAGAAGCTCCATGATACTAGATCTTTCAATGACTTCTTAAATTGACATCATATGTGAAGGAAACCAAACAAAACCAGACAGATGAGACTTTATGAAAATTGAAACTTGGTACATCAAAAGACATTATAAGAGTAAGAAGATACACCAAAGAATGTGAGAAAATATTTGAAAAAAATATGTCTGATAAGAGATTAACATCTGGAAGAGATAGAAAACTCTATAAAACTAACAAACACCATAATACTCCAATCAAAAGTGAACCTAGGACATGAACAGACATTTCTTTTGGGTGGCAATCCTTCATAGTCAGGTCCAAGATGCTGGTCACATCCCTGGGCATTCCTCCAGGGGTCAGGCTCTGTTTCTGATCAGGTTTCCACCTTTCTGAGTACTTCCAGGTACTGATGTCTCTTTCCTGCTGTCTGGAGGTATTCTGATGGCCTGGTTTCATCACCTAGCTCCATGACCCTTGTTCTGACTTTCCCTAGAGTTTGGTTCATGGAAGATCTGGGATCACTGAGCCTCTGACACAGCAAGATTTTAAAAATGATATCTCATACTTCTCTGATGTTTTAAAAATCGCATCCTATCACTGTTACACTCAAGTGCCAAATCAAGGTTTTCTCAGTATCTCTTTCTCCAAACTTGTGTCCTATAGGAGAATAGTATGCATTCTTAACTGCTGAGCTGTTTCTCCAGCTCTTAAAAATCTTTTTCTAAGTGTTCTTACTCTAATATCTGATTGATGTTTCAAGACCAAATTAATCAGTAAATATAAAGCCACTTCATACTGATTGAGCCAACAATTTATCAAAATTCCATTACAGTTTTAAATTTACATACGCTCAGCAGGAGCCCACCAAATATCATAGATTAATCTCCATGCAGTAGCAGAGGGTAACTTCTGTACCCTACTCAGTGCAGGTCATTCCTAAAAAATAAATAGTAATTGCTCAATGAAACGACACTGTGCATCAAATGGATACTGCAGACCTCTCCAGAACATTCCATTCAAACTCTGAAGATCACATGTTCTTTTCAGCTGGCCATGGAATGTTCTTTAAACTATATCATATAATAGGGCACAAATATAGGAAATGTAGGAACATTGAGATAATTTCTTGTAGATGACCATAATGGAATCAAACAAAAAGTCAATAATAAGACAAATTACTCATGGAGATTGAACAACATACTATTGAATGATGAATATGTCATCAAAGGAATCAATAAGGAATTAAAATCACATTAGAATCAGATGAAAATGGAAATGCTTCCTACCCAAACCTGTGGGGTAATCAGGTCTCAGATGGAAGATGATAAATGCTAATGCCTACGTTTAAAAAAATTACTGGATTTCAAATAAATCCAAATGATTTCAAATAAATAGTTTAACAATATACTATAGGACCTTAGAAGAACATGAACAAGCCAGACCTAAACTCAGTTAATGTAAACAAACAACTATGATCAGTGTAGAAGTTAATGAAATGTAAACAACCCCCCAAATCAATGACAAAGGATTATTTATTTGAAAATATAAACAAGATCAATCAACCCTGAGTCAAAATAATCAAAAGATAGAGCAGAACCAAATTAATAAAAATAGACAGGAGAAAGAAAACATTAAAAACAGTAGAAACTCTTTCTTTAAATTGTATCATATATTTTGATTATGTTTTCCCCTTCCCCAGCTTCTCCCAGTATCTCCCCAAACTCCCTACCATCTCAACTTTATGTCCTCTCTCCTCCTTTCTTTCAAAAATAAAAATAAAATCACAAAAACAAAAATCAGAATAAATAAGCATATTATTAATAAGACAAAAAAGAAAGAAAGAAAGAAAGAAAGAAAGAAAGAAAGAAAGAAAGAGCACCCCTTTCAAAATCATGGAATTCATTTTGCGTTGGCAAACTATTCCTGGACACGGGGTTTGCCTGATTGTAGTGGATGTATACAAGGACATTCCATTGAAGGAAAGATTTTCTCTTTGCCAGTAGGTATCAATCGCAAATGGATTCTTGCTTTGGGGGTGGGACTACATGTCTACTTCACCCTTTTAGTTCTAGAAGCCCATCAGGTTTGAACCTGAACAGACCTATGCCCCCACCACAGTCTCTATGAGTTTACATGTGTAGCAGTCCTCGTGGGTATGGAAGATGCTCCTTCCCTGGAGTCATCTTATTCATGACTGGGTGTTCTATGGCTCGGTGCTCCACAGCCTCTCCTTCTCTGCACATTACACAGTTGTTGGCCTCTGTGTTAATTACCATCGATGGCAAGAAGCAGTTTCTTTCTCTGATTAGGTTTAAGTAAAAGTCAGATCTGAGGGCATAGCTCTATGTCAACATGTAACCAAACAGTCTGAGGTATTACTCTAGACTCTGGCAACTGTAAGAAATGGGAAGTCAGCGTCTCCATCTTACTTTTCATACACAAGCAACTCCCCACTGGATAACCATCTTGGCTTTAGGTTTAGGTTTTTTGTTTTTGTTTCAACTCTGCATAGCAATAGCCATGAAACCTCTGTGGTTGCCTGGTGATACTCTCGTTCCTTATGTGTTATTCTCACACACTGCAACATTTGTCTAAATGTTTTCATCTTTTTAGGGTAGCGCTGGATGCTACTCATCAAGGCATGTCATGCCATACCACACAGAGGTAGGTAGCCTCAACAGAGTTTCCCTTGAAGGCTCTTAACCTAGAATTACACTGCTGGGGAGAGGACTTATCCTTGCTTGCACATCTCAAGACCCACTGTAGGAGTCCTGAGATTGTGTGTGTGTGTGTGTGTTTGGGTGTTGTATATCTCCCACAGTGGGTCCTGAGATGTGCAAGCAAGGATGAGTCTATGATATATATCTATATATGTATATATAATATCACAGTATAATACTCATATCATAATATATCATATATATAACATATATAATAACATGATATCATGTATTGCAATAAAACATAATATATCACATATATGATACATATATAAAAGTATGCATCATATATGTATGTATATTAGTAAGAAGGCACATGATCCCATACCATATAGGGAAAGGTAGCCATGTCGGGATCACTCCTTGGGTGCTCCACACTCAGGCTGTTCAGCCTCAGATGCATGCCTTGCTACTCATATAAAGTACAGTCCAATTACTTTCCCCAAAGTCCTCTTTAGTTCTCTTGGTCCTTGTCTTGGTTGCCAATTATATTTTGCTACATTATTCTTCAGGAGAGGTGAACAAATACCTACTGTGCTGAGGTATGGAGACAATGACAGACAAACGTAATAAGAAGCACCAAGTCCAACTTTAGTGAACCAGTGAGTTTCATCAGTGCTGCTAACAGTAGTATGGGGAAGGGGTTACTTACAGGAACAGAAATGACTCAAAGTCAGATGTAGCACCAAAGCCAACCTCAGCAAGGGACTGCCTACAAAATTTAGAAACACAGAGCTTACTGAGCGACTTGGAGGCAGATTGACAGGCTAAAGAGGCTCTGGTGTCTCTTCCAGGCAGCTTGGTTTGCCTGAGCCTCTTTCACACGTCTCAGCTGGTTTCTGTCTCCTCCAGGTTGCAGAGCTGTAAAAAAAAAGAGTAGAAATATTATTTGCAGCTGAAATGACTCTCTATATGGAAGACTCTATAAAGAATTCAGAAAAAACTCATAGAACAGATGAACACACCCAGCAGTTGTGGGGGTCTCTGTGACTCCCACCACCAGCCAAGTAATGATTTATGAAAGGAAAGAAGGCAGTGTCTTTGTGGAGGATGTGGAATTTGTATATAAAACATAAGCTCCTTATACTTTGAAGAGCCATCTGTAGACATGTTAAAAATGACAGCAATGGGAGTTTTAGATGTAATTTTAGTCAATATCTGTGGGGTATCTTCAAAAAAGAAATCCTAAAAGGGGATCTTTAATATAAAATTTTTCTATATACCCTGTAACATGCTAATGCTACCTGCCAATTATTATCAGCACTGAACAAGTAATCAAAGGGTACTTTATTGGTTGCACAGTGATTTCTGTAGACGCTTTACCAGTACGTTGTTAAGGACACGGCCTCCTCATCACTATCCTGTCTGTAGTTTCTTAGAAGTAAGGAGCTGCATACAGATCATTGTGGAGAATTATGACATTCATAGTGGTCTATGGTATCATTACCTGTTGATATATAAATTCTAGTAGTCACGAGTAAGAAGAAAACCACAAATGTTACACACACTGAGGCCTCTTCTCAATGGAGGAAATAAATGATCTGTTTTCCCATCCAGAAGGCTGAGGATGGATTTTGTTAACAACCTGTTGACCTCTTTGTATCTGAGGAGACACACATCACCCACCTTTTGCTACAGAGGCAGACCTCACCCAAATTCCAAATTAAAAAGATTATCCCAGACTCTTCCCTCCCTAGACCATTACCCATCCTTAGGAGAGATGCCACACATGCTTCATTGCCTGGTTACCTTTATGCTACTGGCTGAAGACCACACTAGATTTTGGTCAAATGTACTTTATAAAAGAGTGTCCATGTAATCATACATTAAGCTTTATTGTGCACTTGGAAATGGACTGATTAGACTGGATGATGCCTGAAAAAGTCTTCCCAAATTATACTGTATTTTAAATCTGTTGACAGTGAATCTCCCATGTCAATCTGAACCATTCTTGTCTCTTTCCTTGCTTCAATTCCCTGTCTGACACCTGCCAGGACTCCCCACAACTGAGGGTACATTGTTTGGGAAGTTTTAGGCTGAGAAGATGATGGTAAATTTGATGCTGATATCCTAAATAATTACATAGTGATGGCTTTTGTATTTTATCTGGAGTAATTTTTAAATGTTGCTCTTTTAAGTTTATTTACCATGAAAGATAAGCATTCATTTAAGCATTGATTGGGTAAACCGGAGAGGAGAATCTCATCCATATATTGAATGACTAATACTTCAGGAAGTTTAACTAGCACCAGGTTAAGTGCTCTATGTATGTAACATTGACACATAATAGTGTTACATCTCATCCCAGGTGGTAAAACTTTGCCCTGATAATAGGGTCACTGAGTGTAGATTGTATAAAGTAGGAGCAGGAAATGCAAAAGTATTCCTTATCATCAGGATGTAAAGGAATAGAGGAGAAGCAGTATTTTTTTTCTTTTTCTTTTTAATTATTTTATTAGATATTTTCTTTATTTACATTTCAAATGTTATCTCCTTTCCTGGCCTCCCTCTCAAATACTCCTCCCCTTATCCCCTCTCCCCTCCCCCTGATCACCAACTCACCCACTCCCTCTTCCTGGCCCTGGAATTCCCCTACACCGAGGCATAGAACCTTCACCAGACTAAGGGCCTCTTCTCCTATTGATGACTGACTAAGCCATCATCTGCTACATATGCATCTGGAGCCACGAGTCCCACCATGTGTACTCTTTGGATTAGTCCTTGGGAGCTCTGGGGGTACTGGTTAGTTCATATTGTTGTTCCTCTTATGGAGTCGTAAACCCCTTCAACTCCTTGTGGAGGCCAACAAGAGCTTGCTGACAGGAGCCTGATATAACTGTCCCCTGAGAGGCTCTGCCAGTGCCTGACAAATACAGAAGGAGATGCTCATAGTCAACCACTGGACTGAGCACAGGGTCCCCAATGAAGGAGAAGCAGTATTTTAAACAAAATATAATAATGTAATGTCCTTGGCCCTGGCTGGAGGACCTGCATTGGTCTCATGGTAGTGTCTATGCCTCTGCAATCGTGTCACAGTCGAAGCTTAGTCTTTGCCCTTTTATGAATTACAAAAATTCCAAGCACCGACAAAGGTTCTGTATGTCTTTGTGGCAATTATTCCTGTACTAGAAGTTGAGCCTGCTTAATTTTTTCCCATGAAAGAGCCATTCCTGAGCCCAGTGTTTTCCCTGAGCAAAGTCAAGGATCGGCAGCAATTCAGTCTCTAGCCTGCTTCACCCTTTGCCAAGATGTGTTTTGAGGATCCTTATGGCCTTCCTGAAGGGGATCCAAGCATCGCTGCGGTCCAGATTGCAAAATGGTGGACAAGAATTTTATAGCCTCTTTTATAGGCTCTTTTTATATTAGCTTCTAGGTGTTTCCAATTTTCAACATCAATGGTTCCTTGTTCAGGAAGTCAAGGATTGAATTTTACAGTCACTTACACTGTTGCTCCGAATATTTCATCTCCCTGATCTTAACATACATCTTAATGGCTGTATGAAAAATCCTTTGCCTCAGAGGACCCAGAAGAACCCAACAATTTCACTGTCTCACTTATGGTCATGACTCCTTGGGCAAAGGACCGAACTCCTACCCTCTGCTTCTGTTTTCAGGAAACTTCTTCTTACCTTCTCCAAGGGTCATGCCCCACATGTTAGACACCAGTTTCAAGGGTCTCTGTGATGACCACAGCCAGCAGTGGTAATCCACAGGAGACAATAAGGCAGTTTGGTTCAACATGACTCAGTAGCCAGTGTTGGATCAAACTTCTGGTGTCTGACCACTAGTAGTTCATTGTAGGCATTATCTTCAAGCACAGCATGATTTGATAAAATTTTATTCTGGTAATAGTTAACTCAATCCTGTGTTCACAAGAAAATACACATAAATCTCTCTGAGGAACAAAGTAAGCTAAGTACAGACCAGATGCTGCTATATTGTAACTTGTTGCAGAATTCATAAAGATAGGCTTTATAGATTGACTGTAAAAAATAAATGTACTAAAAGATTCTGGGGTAGATATGGTGACAGGAAAGTCTCTAGACAAGCAGATAGAGTGAAGGTAACTGGACCATTAGACATGTCTGCTCCCAGCTGTCTGGGTGGGTAACAAACAGGCTATGCATTCTGGGTAACAGGTTATGCATTGTGGGTAACAGGCTATGCATTCTGGGTAACAGGCTATGCATTCTGGGTAACAGGCTATGCATTCTGGGTAACAGGCTATGCATTCCTTCCTGACGTGTTTAACATTCCAGATTCCCTTGGTGCTTATCTGTGAGCACAGAGACCTCCACGCCCTTACAAGCCATGTGGCAAGATGCAGGGTAAACATGCAACGATTCACTCGTTTTTCTGAATACCAATAACGAACACACGAAACGAGCCAGGCAGACAGTCCTGTCCACAGTAGCCTCAAATGCAAAATACACCTTTGAAAACTGTGGCCAAGGTTATGAAACACACTTACAGTTGTAGCTTTAAAATAATAGTAATAATAATAATACATAATAATAATAGAGCTGGAGAGAAATAGCTCAGCAGTTACTGTTCTTCCAAAGGTCCTGAGTTCAAATTTCACAATGACATGGTGGCTCACAACCATCCGTAATGAGATCTGGCGCCCTCTTCTGGGGTATCTGAAGACAGCTACAGTGTACTTATGTATAATCAATCAATCAATCAATCAATCTTTTAAAATAATAATAACAATAATAATTAAGGAAGTGACTAGGGAAGAGATTTGAAGAGATACCCACAAATTCAGAAAATAATGATGTATATTAAAAACCTATATTTTACCAAATTGAAATATGCAAGGGATATCAATGAATTTCTAGAGGCACCCCACTTACCAAAGTTAAACCAAAGTGAAATAAACAATTTTAAAAGACCCGAAATAAGCAGTTAAGATTGAAGCAGAAAAAAAGGTCTTGATTTAAAAATAAATAAATAAAAAATAAGAAACCACTGCCACAACACACACAAAACAAACACAAAAACACACAAACAACAAACAAACACCAGGTCCACCATAGATTGATTGTAAAATTTTACATTTTCAAAGAACTAAAATCAATGATTCTCAATACATCTTAGAATAAATCTAATCAAAGATATGAAAATATATAGGATGTATCTGCTTCTATTGTTTGTTACTGGACAGAAAAGGGGTTTCTAAACTTAGGCTTGAATTTATGAGAAGAAAAAAAAATCAAAGAAAGGTTTCTGAAGAGCTGGGTCGGCTGAGCAGGTTTCCATCTTTCCCTCGTGGACAGAGGTGCCTTCTCCAGGAACTACCTACCTTTGGGAAGACTTCTGTGAACTTCTTCCAGCTGCTGTCCCTGGTGGATGTCCTTATTTCCAGGCAGGCTTCAGGACACTGCCTGGATGCATCTCCCCTTTTGAGATGCCACAGCAGGGTCCCTGCTGGAAGCCTTCAACTGGTAACCCATTTCTAAATTCAGATAGACCTAGGTGTTTTAAAAGTGACTTTGACGAAGCCTTAACACAGCTTCAAGGGCTAATGCATTTTCTTTTCTGATGTTACCCAAAGTTTCCAGACAGTGAGAAGTCTTCCGAGACACTTAGCTGGTTTGAAAAGCAACATTTATTAACAAACACCACCATTTCTTTCCCCCACCAGATTTCCTCTCAAAGGAAGGGTGCAATCATTTCTTTCAGAGTGAAATATCTCCTGTGACGCGACTGTATCGGAACACAGTCGGCTCATTGAGTTTCCCTTCTTAATAACTAAGTTGAATTGACCAGATAGCTGAGTTTATTGATTGAGAAGGAATCTTTTTAGCTTGTTTGGGAAGAAACAAAACAAAAAACAATTAGGCTTGAGCGCGTTGCCTTTGCTCAGTCCCTGAAGGCTGGATTCTGTCTGAGGATGCAGTTGCTACTTTTCCTTCTCCCTTCTCCCACCAGAGAAGGATAAGTGCTCGGTGAAAACAAGTTCTTTATTTAACTCAACGTTATTTTACATTTATGGATCTAGGAGATATTTCTCTCCCTCCCTCCCTCTCTCTGCTTCTATCTTCCTTTCCCTCTTCCTCCTCCTCCCTTCCCCTCCCCTTCCTCTCTCCTCTCTCCTCTCTCTCTTCCCCTCTCTGTTTTCTCCCTCTCTTTCCCACTTAATCTCTTCCCCTCTATCTCTCTTCCCCTCTCTCTTTCTCTTCCCCCCCTACACATCATGATTTTTATTTTTTCTCTTAAAATAAAAATGAACACATTTTTTTCTTTTTTGCAAGAGAAAAAAAATGCTGTGAACTAGTTCCTACGTCTAGCATGAAAACAGAATAAATCAATTTCTAGGATTTTAAATCCGTACCTTTTACTATGCTGAAGCCCGAAGGTGTTTCTCTAACCATTTATCACTTGTGCATCTAGAGTTTAAATCTTCCCTCCTGGCACGAGGAAGGACTCTGGTGATTCAGGGACTCTAAGGATAGTTCTCATAGTCCTGTTTTAAGACATGGAAGGAAAATGATCACTCAATGTACCAAGAGATTTTTACAAGCGCTTAATTTAGAGTCAAGGTCTTTGGACTATGTTTAATACATAGTTTGAATCCAGTTTTGATGTTTCTAATTGGCTATATTTAAGCCCTTCTCTTCCTGCCTCCCATCTGGGTAAATGAGTAAGAAAATTCACACATTCTATTAAAATTTTCATTCCATTTATTGTGTGTGCGAGCATGTGTGGTATTTGTGTGTGCAGGCTTATGTGAGTATGCTTGTGTGTGTGCACACATGTGTATGTGTTTGTGTGTGTGTGTGCATGCTTGTGTGTGTGTATGTGTGCATGTGTTTGTTGTGTGTGTATGTGTGTGTGCATGTGTGGTGTTTGTGTATGCATGCTTGTGTGAGTATGCTTGTGTGTGTATGCACATGTGTGTGTGCATGTGTGTGTATGTTTGTGTGTATGTGTGTGTGTGTGTAGGTCAGCAGATAACTTTCAGGAGTATTTTCCTTCCACCATGAGAGTCTTAATCATTGAACTTAGGTTGTCAGGCTTGGTAGCGAGCATCTTTATCCATTGAGACCTCCTGTAGCTATCACACATTTACTCGGTCTTTTATCACAATAGGAAGCACAACTACATAATTTTACAACTACACAATTTTACAACTACACAATTTTACAACTACATAATTTTACAACTACAGAATTTTAATCCTAAAGGACTTTGCTCCACTAGATTCTTCTTGGCTCTACTCACCCTGGATCTATAAAACAAAACAATACAAAAAACAAAACAAAAATGTATTTCTTTCATTATAGACATCTTTACCAACTTGGTTGTCTTTTTTTATTGTTACTAACAGCCTCATAAGAGGGATATTTTTTTTATTCTGTCCAAGCACATGTGTTATATCATCAGTTTCAACATGCATATCTTTGTGTGTGTGTGTGTGTGTGTGTGTGTGTGTGTGTGAGGGTTAAGTAATATAGAAATTCTGCTGCCACAGAATGATCACTGCTGTGAGTAGCATGTGAGCTTAGGTTAGCTCATCCTAAGCCAGAACACTTCCACATTAACTCTTCACCTGCTGTCTGTTTGCTCTGTAGCTTTGCTCCTTGCTGGTGGGTATAGGCTTTGAGCTGCTGCCTGCTAGTGGACACGTGCTTTGAGCCATGGGGCTTCACGCTCCATTTGCTAACTACTAGCAAACCTCTGTTGACTTCACTGATATAAGCTGAATCTTTGTGGTAGTTAGCATTTAGGGACAAGAGTATACTGTTGGCACCTTGTTACATGGTATCGAGTTTCAGCTGGGACACCGCCGTGAGTCTTGCGTTTTGTCTGGATTTTAGTGCAGTGACTGGTGGTAGAAGAGTTCTATCCTGTGACTGTTGGTTGTGTCAGTCAAGCACTGGCCCTGGTTCTACAGAATGCTGTGATCCTCTGCCCTAATGGGCTCACTGGGGGACCGCTCATATGCGGAAGGTTCATCACTCTGTATTGAGTTCCACACTTCAGCCACCCCCGCTGCCCCGATGGCAAACTAGAATGTTCTAGAATTTCTATTCTGCTGCTGCATGTACTTGTATCATCAATACCTCCTCGGTGGCCCTCGGGGCTTTAGAGGAATGTACCTATGGCACGGATAGGGAAAGCATTTTCAACGCTCAGCTTCCTCTCCTTCGAAGAGTTCTACGATACCGTTGCTCTAATGAACAATTGCAAAATAGATCGGAAAAGGCTGAGTGCAGTTGAATGCTTGGCATTAACAGTACGACGAGGGGGTAACTCAGGCCACTTAGCGCAAGGTCCCCATGTTCATTTAACATAGCAACAATTTGATAAGGAGCAAAAAACTTACTTTTAGTTTATGCTTTCAGAGGGTTTGGTCTATGGTCAGTTGTCACCATAGCTGTCTGCCCGAGATGAAGCACAAACATCAGAGCGGGGGAGGTGTGGGGGTAAACAGCTCCTGAACTCACAATAACCGGGAAACAGAGCAAGACAGACCTGAAAATCGCAGGACAGGATGTTCATCAAAATCACACCTCTCTGTGACACACCTCTCCGTGACAGGTCCTTTACATGTAGGTCGCAGCTCCTTGTATATTTAGAATCTCCCCCAAATAGTGCCACCAACTGGGGACAGTGCCTTCAACACAGGAACCTCTGGGAGCCATTTTATATTCAAATCATAACAGTTTCTAACCACAGGAAAGCGATGACTACCAGCAGTGACTTCATTGTTCCTGAAGACACTGACTTAGAACGCCCAGGAAAAAAAAAATCTGAAAGTGTAAAACAGGGTAGAGAGAATATGCTATTTCTTCAGAAATATCTCCATTCCCTCCTCCCCCAGACAATCAAAACAAAAACAAAAATCGAACAAACACTTTGATCTAGGCTAAACAGAGGCTAAAACAGATTCTAAAAAAAATGATGTAGTTGTTCTTGTACCTGTGCCAACCAGGTTTTATTAGCATCTGGTAGCACCAATATGGTAGTGAACTTAAACAAGGAAGTCCTTCCATGCTCATCAGCATTATAGAATATAGGGGGGAAAACAGAGGCAGGTGTGACTCCCTTCCCCTCTGCAACGTTCATCCAGCCTGAATTCCCCATAGCCACAGCTCTCTGTGCTCTGAGATAGTCTAGAGCAGACCTAAGCAGCCTGGTGAATCATTTATTCTGGTTAGAATTCTGACTCCAATCAGCAACCAAGAAATCATTTTGTTATTGCCGTTTGGGTGATGTTTCTGCCCAGTGTCTATTTGAACAGCCTTCCATTCACTGCTTATCTGCAGCTTTGACATCTCAGCAGCCTTGCACCGCACACAGTCCATACAGGCAAGAGTTCGTCCATGTCCAACTTATTCTAGGATCCGAGGCATAACTTCCCATTGATGACACTTCTTCTCAGAGAGCTTAACAACTCAAGCAATACCTGTAAATACAGGAATGCCCTGACAAAGGACTAGTCCATGAGCCCCCAAGCACAAGGCCTGTATTCCTGCTCACTATTTGATATTGATCAGACCAGACCATCAGACCATTAGAAGTTAGTATGAGCAGTATAGGGAGGATAGTCCCTCTCTTAAGCAGTAACCACCAATTCTAGTTATTATTTCTGCTAAAAGTGCTCCTTCCGTTGCCGGGCTTGGTGGCAATGCACGCCTTTAATCCCAGCACTCGGGAGGCAGAGGCAGGCGGATTTCTGAGTTCGAGGCCAGCCTGGTCTATAAAAGTGAGTTCCAGGACAGCCAAGGCTACACAGAGAAACCCTGCCTCGAAAAACCAAAAAAAAAAAAAAAAAAAAAGTGCTCCTTCCCTGAAACAACTATTGCATCTTCCATCATTCCCAGTGAAACACAATTAGCATACTCAACTCTTGTAGGAGGGAGTATGTTTCTTAACTGCAAGCTTTTTATACATTTATGCTGTTACAGATTGGAAACATTTAAAGTGGATCATGTCAACCATTATTACCACCCAGAAATTCCTTCAGGCCAAGATTACAACAACTGCCTGAAGCCTCTTGGGATCTTTAGACACCCCCAGTGGTCCTAAGTCATAAGTGTCTCCTGGTATAAGAAGCTGCCCTTTGCAGTTTGCACTGCACACCATTAGAGCAGTGAGTCCTGGTCACACACTGGGCTATTGGGGAGTGGGGGTAGAGGGGCTCATGGCTTCTGAGCTTGTGACTTCAAGCAAGCTGCCGTTATGATTTCATTCACGAGACAACACTCTGTGGGATTTATTGAAATTAAAACACAGAATAGAAGCCATCTTGAATGTCTAGTATATTCCATTCTAAGAGGAAGGAGATTCCGTCTCCTTTTCCCTCTTATATGTCTTATGCTACTTCTTGTCCTCCCCCGAGAGGTAAGGAGCCCTCTTCACTGTGTGCTTCCACTGCCATGATGGGTTGACGTAGAACCCCTGAAACCATGCCTGAGTCAAGATTCATCTTCCTCCCTCCTACACTGATAGTCATCCGTCTTCTGGATCCACCAGCTGCTTCTGAAAAGCATCTGATGATGAGCTGAGTGATAAGGGATTATTCAGGGAATTTCGAGGACTGGTGTAATGGATCAGGACCTGGGTTCAGATTCTAATGCACATGGAGAAAGTCAGGCTCAGACACATATGTGCCTGTAACCCCAGTAGGTAGAGACATCAGGATTGCTGGGACCTGCTGGCTTGCAGCTAGAGTAAGTTTAGTGAGAGACTGTCTCAAAAAAAATAAGGAAGTGACAAAACATGGTATCTGCCATTCTCCAGTAGCTTCAGAGTATGAGCACAGGTGCACATACCAGCATATTCATGTGCACATATACCACATGCGTATTCTGCACATATCCCCCCACCCACACACACATATCTCTCTACATCTATCACACACACACACACACACACACACACACACACACAAACACAGTGTATGTGCACTGTTTGGGCTTAGTGCCACTACCATTTATGCTAGCACCCCCTGACCAACGCTGTTGTCCAGCCCCAAACAGTGACATCTCAGAACAAAGGTAGGACTCGAAGATTCATTCACTTGGAAGAATTATCAGAAATTTCCTAACATTACAGGATGTTCTTGTGAACCATCAGCCCTGCTTACATGATTTCAGAGTTTTAGGGCCATAAGTAATGGGTCTGGTTTGACCAATATGATCAATTCCTCATCTAAGGTTCTTCCTTGGTGAAAAATAAAAATGTCTGGAAACTGCTTGAACCACAGATCCTCAAGATATTAATTAAGGACATACATGTTTTTACAAATATCAAATCCATAATATAAAGACACACCAGAATACTTCTCATTCCTTTGCCTTCTGGGTTTTTTGTTTTGTTTTCTGAGACATGGTTTCTTATACTCTCTACTTGGGCTATTCTTTAACTCCTGACCCTGGAGTATGCCACGCAGTCTCTCCTTTGCATTTCTAGCGATGACTAATAGACACAAATCAAGATAGAATGGCTAATGACCTTTCAGAGATTCACATTCTAATCGCCAGAGCCTCTGAAAGATTGCATGATGAAAGAGACACAGATGTAATGGACATCTGAGCATGGAGGTGGGCAATCACCCTCTACCAACCAAATAGACGGAATATAATCTATGCTGGTGTGATAGACATCAGGGCATTGGGGTGAGCTATCACCCTTTACCATCCAGATAGAGTAAATATAATCTATGATGGTGTGATAGGCATCAGGGCATGGAGGAGGGTAATCACCCTTTACCACCCAGGTAACAAAATCTAAATCGTTCCTATCCTGGGGAGGCAGGAGGGACAGAATTGGAGAAGGAGTTGCAAAGATGGGAGTAGAGGTCAGACTCCAGAGACATTTGTATGACTGTCTTTTCAAACAGAGGAGCGGGCAATAAACCGAGGATCAAATGACCTCTACAAGCCAGAAAAGTTGAGGAAATAGATTTCCCCCAAGGTCTCCAAAGAAATTAAACCAGGTAATTGAATGAACAAATGATAACAGGAGGAGGACATGCTGCTCCTAAAGTATGGAGCAGATGTTTTTTGTAGATACAAGGGGGAAAGCAGGCAGAAGGAAGAATCCAGGCAGAACATGGCTGGCAGACTAAACCAGACCATGAGAGGAGAGGGAGAAAGGAGAGCAAGAGAGGAGCCTCCAACTAAGAGGCTAAGAGACCTGCATAGTCAAAAAGGCCCAGTTATATAGGGATCAGGTTTGGGTAAAGGAGCCATTTAGTGTGTAGTGGGTAGGTGGGGTGAGAGTAGATGGGAGGAGTCACAGGTACAGAGGGAGACTTGTCCCAGGCTTCTTTGGGACCTAACAATAATATCTTGGGTTTTGTTCAATAAGAATAATTTTGGACTTTGGAATAATTTTGGAATTTGGACTGTTAAAAAATTAAATTCATGGGGTTTCTTTGGCAGCTAAATTTGTGGTCCTCTCACAGTAGTAACATTAGGATGCTAATGCAGTTTTGCATGCTTCCTGGCCCTGCTGCAGGTGTCCCGGAGCACCATAGTGATTGATATGAACGGTGACATGTGACACATTTCCACCGTTCTCCCCAAACATCACAGGAAGATCTCAGTAGATCTTAATGGAAACTCATGACTCCATTGTTGGTAATTGATGACTGATGTCTGTGATGACTGATGTCTGCTCTGCGTCCCTAGGCCCTCTTCACTTCTTCCTAAGCCAATTAGTGTATCCATCCAAGCACTGGAATTCAGGTGGGAACCTCTACCCTGGCTGTGATTCCTAATCATGATAAAACCAAACCCAAGACAGGAGATAGAAAGACAGAAACAATTATGGAATATGGGAAAGGGAAGGATTTCCTCACTCAGGAGTCTGGTGAAGCCCCTACCCACAGAGAGGCAAGAATCCCAGTACAATGGACATCAGGTATAAATGCTGCCAAATAGAGATAATATGAGAATTGAACACACAGCCTTGCCCATATCAGGCGCATGCTATATCACTGAGCTACATCTCAGCTTCCGTTTTGTTTTTTATTTTAGTTCTTTAGTTTGAGAAAGAGTCTCACTAAAATACCTCAAATGGTCTGCAACTCACCCTGTAGCCCAGACAGGTCTTGACTTTGAGCCTTCTTGCCTCAACTGAAGATTAAAGGCCTATGTCATCAGATCTGGCAAACTTACCATTTTTTGAACATATTTTGTCTTTTGGAAGGTTATTTCATAGCATGTTCATTTCTAGAGCTTAATTTGCAACTAGCATTAGTGTTAGAAAGATCAAATCTTAGAAGACCAGTTGGAAGCTTTGGGGCTGTGCCTTGGGCGGCTGTCCTGGCAATCTCCAGCAATTGCAACTGTCTGGAGTTGCTTGCTGGGGAAGACCCTTTTCATCCCTCACATTCATTGTGCTGTGTGCCTCTCCTCCTCATCACTTTGCCACCATTTTCATTTCAGGGCTAGCTGGAGGTAAGCATAAAAGAAAAGGCCATAGGGCATTCCTTCCAATGGGAGCCTCTTCCCTGGATTCTTCCCTTTCTTTGCAAAACACAGAACATTACCTATCTATGATCTGCATCACATCCTGCTTGTCATGTGAGCCTCTTCTCCTCATACAACTTCAGCCTGATGAACTGCCCATGCCTTCTTAGCATTTCTTACCTGCCTCACTTATGCCAATCTCTCATCAATCCACACGCACTGCCTAAGTCTTCGTGTTCTTTAGCTTGTTAGATTTATGCTTTCTGGCATCGTTCTTATTAAGACTTTTTGAGGGCAAAACCTGCACCACAGTTTTCCTTTATTCTTCACAGGACTCCCTGTTAGAGGCTTAGGGTAATTGTTCTATAACAAATGATGGTTACATTTTGACTTATAGAATGACTTTAGGAAGAGTTTCAGAACATTTCCCCCAAGTCCCAGGGATCCTAACTCCAGCAGACTATTCATATGCACACTTAATCCAATTATAATGTCATCATTATGTTATGGGTTTATTATACGCCAGATAGAATGGTAGGCCTAGAGAAAGCAAGTCCACTAAGGAATGGTTATTATTTAATGGGTGAGCAGAGGCACAAATAAATGGCATGTCATAGCAGTACAAATACCAGGATAGTTACACACACAGGATCGTTAAGTAAAAGAGAAATTTCAAAATAGAGTAGTGTATAGCAAAACAGTTGCCGCAGTAGGGATACCACAAGCTGGCTGCTGGTACGAGGAGGCTGTTCACACTCCCCACTCTGTGCTCCTGAGTGCACACCCTGACATTGTTCAACTATTGCATTAGATTTGTATATAGATTCAACTTGACCCAGTGACTGGGGAGGGTCAGGTTACATAAAGCAAAAACCTTATTTTTATTTTGACCTTTTAAGTAGAGACTTAGCACTTCAAACAAAAACCAGAGTTAAACATCAATCAAGCTGTAATCTACTTAAACACATTCTAGTGGTAGAGAGGTAAACACACTTCCCAAGTATTTGTGCTAATGAGAGTGGACATTTTCAGATATTTACCTTGATTTTTTTTTAAGAGATATGGCAAGATGAACTGCTTTGGGCATTTCTTTGACATTGGCTCTGATAACTGAGATGACAAAACCCCCAAGGATCAGCTTCCGAGTAAGGATGCTAATTTGAAGCACTGCCGATGGTTAAATCCATCTATTGATTGTATCGCTTGTCCATGAACTAGCATGCTTTGCATTGTGGGCCAGATGAATGCATTTTAAGCAGGACAAAGGGCTCACAGGTGTATCATTGTTTTGTGACCAGTGATTTAGTTTCAGGACATTGGGATAATTGTACCAACATTCATTTTTACCGGGACAGGAATGGCCTTTGCCCACCCCACTCCCGCCCCGTCTCGCTTCTGTTTGTTGTTAAAACTTGATATTCTTATAAAGTGAGGATGCTATATCAGAGAAGTTGCTGGATTGTTTCTGATGGGAACATATGTCTTCAAAAATAAAGTCTATGAATTTTTTATTAAAAACGTGCTTTTTACAGGAGCAGCATAATCTGCAGATGGCGCAGCTGATATGGCTAGCTCGCTGCTTGTTAAAGAGTTTATTCTACATTAAATTGATTCCCAAGGGCTGTGTTTTTCAGGGCTGTTACGACCACCAACCTTTCTTATTGAGAAGGTCAACAGGCCTGATATGAAGTTCTGTAAATCATCAGCTCTCTCCTCCTGTAATATCTACGATGTCCCAGTTCACATGCCTTAAAAATTATAAACCATAGCAATACTGTGTATCAACCAAATAAATCAGCTGCTATAAACGTGGGTTTTATTTTGATGCTAGACAGATTCATTTCTGAGCATCTCCCAGGATTTAACTGCCTTCAGCACAATAGGCGGAATTCTCTTGCTAGCCAAGTATCAGGGAGCTGGCTGCAGTCTGCTCTTTCCAATACTTCAGGTACACAATTAGCCCCATGGCACTAGCCATGGCTCTTGGAAATTCTGAAGAACAGATGCCAAACAGTCATGATATTTCCCATGCTTCTAGCTAATGACACACCTCAAGTGTTACTTCTGTGCCATGTTTATCAATGTGCCAGTTTAGGGGATAATGGAAACGGGTGCCTCCCTTTTCAGTTACCAGACTGTACCAGGTATTTCTCTGTGGGTGGGTTTATACAGTTCCTGCTCTATTCTCTCCTCATTTCTCATGGGATATGTTTCTGCTTAGATATTTATCGATATGTCTGAATAAACCTGTGAGCACATGGGCTATGGAGCCTGGAGTGTAGCTGACTGAGAGAATACAAAACCTTGGTTTCCATGAAGGCACTGATGTAGCTGTAGATACAGGGATAGGAATAAGGGTAGGCCAGGTACAGGTAGAGACAGATAGATATTGACCTGGAACTATGGAGTATCCACATGAACTCACCCCAGCTTCTTTCCATCTTAGTCAATTGCTCATTGATTGAAGAGTAAAACGCCTGTATTAAACTTGTAGCATTGTTGATTGCTTGCTGCATGCTTCCCGACAAGTGGACCCCAAGGGACCTTTTGTTTTCTCAAGAAATTTCGTGTTATAAATTTATTCGTTACAGATCCAAAGCTGCAGGATCTCCATGACACAGGCAACAACAGGGCATCCAAGAGGAGTTCTGGTAAGGATCCAGTATTGATGGTATAGCAGAAGCCAGAGGCCTATTACAATGAACATTTGCAAGTAAAGATGTGTGGACAAAAGGGTGTACTGTATGACACACTACAGCTTCCACAGATGTGTTTTTTTAAAAATCTATCTTATTTTCGTTTCTTTTTGTTGGGGGAGGTTACAAAGATGGGTGGTGGCTATGAAGGGACAGGGAGATGAGTGAGATTGAAATGATGTGAATGATGTGAAATTGTGAAATTCACAAAGAGTCAACAAAAAGTTTTTTTTATTATGAAAAGATAGGAATATAGTAAACCTTGCTTTCTAGTTTTATTAACCAGAAAGAAAGAAAGAAAGAGAGAGAGAGAGAGAGAAGAGAGAGAGAGAGAGAGAGAGAGAGAGAGAGAGAAGAGAAGAGAAGAGAAGAGAAAGAAAGAAAGAAAGAAAGAAAGAAAGAAAGAAAGAAAGAAAGGGAGAAAGAGAGAAAGAAAGAAAGAAAGAAGGAAAGGAGGGAGGGAGGGAGGGAGGGAGAAAGGGATGGAGGAAGGAAGGAAGGAAGGAAGGAAGGAAGGAAGGACTCTGAGTTGAGCTGGGTAGGGATAGGTCTAGAAGCAGAGGCTGTGGATTCTCGTCCCGATTCTCTCACTGACTAAACTGGAAAGACACCCAGTTTCTCAAGGTTCACAGGGTAGATATTTGTGAATTTGCCTCCTTTGTCAAATTTGTGAAAAGCCTCTAGCTACTGTTCACTATATTATCATGGTTATTTGTAAGAGGAGAGGAGGACAGGGAAGCATATATTTCCAGGAGAGAGAGAGAGAGAGAGAGAGAGAGAGAGAGAGAGAGAGAGAGAGAGAGAGAGAGAGGTCCCACCATATTATTCTGGTTTAGTTCTTATACTATCTGCAAATCTTCACAGTGTCAATTTGAAAAGAGCATTGTTTGTATTCTTCTTGTTCATTTCACTGCTTAACGTAGTCCCAACTATAGCGCGGAAGTGCTGTAGTGATCCTAAAGCTGTTATATGTTGTGAGAAGAAATACATATGCAGGAGACAAATTTCATCCAGATGTGAAGTATGGAGTACTTTTGCCAGGAGATCAATGCTGCTTAAATACTATATGTTAATAAAGAACTTCTCAACTGAAATACACTTACAATGATGTGTAATGGTAATTGTCTTTTTCTCCTCCTCCTCCTCCTCCTCCTCCTCCTCCTCCTCCTTCTCCTCCTTTTCCTCCTCCTCCTCCTCCTTTTCTTTCTTTTCTTTTTTTTTTTTTTTTTTTCGAGACAGGGTTTTTCTGTGTAGCCCTGCCTGTCCTGGAACTCACTCTGTAGACCAGGCTGGCCTCGAACTCAGAAATTCGCCTGCCTCTGTCTCCCAAGTGCTGGGATTAAAGGTGTGCGCCACCACCACGCCCGGTTATTGTTAGTTATTCATTTAGATTTAAAATCTCCATGGAAACACAACAGAGTATGTCTGTGAGGGCATGAATGAACAAGGAAGTCTTCACGAACCTTGGATGTGGGCTGTGGGCTGTACCATCCTGTAGCCACACTCTCACGTAGTTCGTCCCCTGGTGGCCAAGCATTCAATTACATGAGTCAGTGTGTGTGTGTGTGTGTGTGTGTGGGGGGTCAGTCTCATTCAAACCACCATAGCCAACTAAGGTAAAACTCCATCACATGTTCTCGAAATGAGCCTTCAAGTCCTGTAAATGTTCTGTGCATTTTGAATATTGTTTTGGTCACTTGAACCTATAGTTTGGTCACAATTTATGCTTGTACAAACCCAGAATTAAAAAGAAAAAGTAAAATAAGGCTCACTCCTTCCCTCAAAGAACTCAGATTGGAAGAAAATTTTGTGTTTTTAATTCACAGCCCTTAGGTATAATAGTGAGGTAGAACCCTGTGGCCGAAATGAGACCTTGTGTAAATTCTCATCTTTTAAGAAGCTTTTTTTGGTGTGTGTTATTTTCTAAACTAGGGGGTGCCGAGAGCTGCTTTGTATTCTTACCTCCAAACCATTTCCTATTTCCAAAGAAGCATTCAGTGAGAGATATTTTGGGTGAGGTTTAAAGTCAAAGCGTCTCCAGAGTGAGACGCACTGTTCTGAAGAAGTGCTTGTATCTGAGTCTCATTTTTTTGTTTGTTTGTTTGTTTTTCGAGACAGGGTTTCTCTATATAGCCCTGGCTGTCCTGGAACTCACTCTGTAGACCAGGCTGGCCTCGAACTCAGAAATCCGCCTGCCTCTGCCTCCCGAGTGCTGGGATTAAAGGCACCACGCCTGGCTCTGAGTCTTATTCTTAACTATCTTTCAGCACGAGGTAGCCACTGATTCCAGGAGATTTCTGTCAGGATCATAGGTAGCTTTCTTTCTGGGCTGGTTACCTTTTTTATAGTTATCATCTCTGTATACTTATGTAAATTTCAATTTCTGGAAGGATTTAGCTCCGCTGTTTTTAAAAAACAAAACAACAAAACCATGCTTTTGAAAGAGAACAATAAAGGCAGCCAAGGAAGTGTTGATAATTCAAGACAAACAGGGGCCCTCCATTCTTATCCTGGTAGGGTTGTCCTTAATGGAAAATGATGCTGTAAATAGGAGAGGGCCTGTTAGCTAGAAACAATTCAAGGGTTGAATCCAATAAAAGTTCCCTTGGGTTTCTGCATGAAAACTATTGAATTGGCTGTAAATGAACAAAAAGCACCTTCCATTTTTTTTCTTATCCTCTTCCATTGTAAATCCTTGATTTAGTTTATTAGACATTAATGACTCTCCATTGACTTAGCTCACTGGTATATTTAAATGTCCATTTCATTTACAGTTAGGTATTCAAATATCCTTTTCATTAAAAAATATGCTCAAAAAAGGAATATAACAGCTTGTTCAACCGTTCTTAATGGCTCCTGTGGAGTGTTTCTGTGCTCTCAGCTAAATCCAAACTTGCGGAATCTCATTATGAGAGAGCACTGAGTCAATTCAATTGCTCTCGGAATCTGCCGTGGCCTGTCATGTTGGAGTTTCACCGTAGACTACGTACATTTTAATTTTGCTAAGTCTGTATGAAGTCCTCCTGACTCAGGAGGTTTGAGGAGTGGAATATGACCGCTTTTAACTCTCTTCAGCTTAGACACAATCTGCACACGCAATGGGCAGAAAGTATGTTTGTGCTCAGTGTGCAGCTCAGGGGCGCGTGCATGAGTATATACCATAGCGATCACCTTGATGAAGGCAGAGGACCTTTTCTGCATTCCCAGAGGTTCCTCATGCTTTATTCCCAGTCAGTACATCTTTTTTGAGCTTGTTTTTGATTTCATACGAGTGAATTCTCTATGGGATTTTCATTTTCTTTTCTTTCTTTTTTAAAACTGTTATAATATCCATGACAGTCACCTACTTTGTTATAACATAGCATCTCATTTCTTTTATTCTTGAACAGCTTTCTATCATGTGAGTACAATAGAACTCAGCTCTCTCTTTCACCACTGTACATTGTGTGCTTTGGAAGTTATACTGTAGATAGCGTTATTGAGAATATACTGTAATGTGTGTTGTGATGTGTGGGCTCACTTCCTTGGAATAGACATTACAGTGTAGTCACGTGATGCTGTTAGGTTTTAGAAATAGTGCTGCTTTTCCAAAGTGATTGCTCCGGTGGACTGGAGTAAACAAGTTCACGGCATCCTGCATGCCTGCCAACCCTTGCCATTGTCAGTCTTTGAAACATTGTAGCCAAGGAGCAGAGGCATGCCTCTGAGTTTATTTATAGAACACTCACCTAAACTGCCATTGTTGGTTAGAATGCTCGGGTATAGTCATCTCCTATTTAAACTTTGTGTGTGTTTCTGGGTGCTTCTCTCTTGAAAGTAGGAATGTCTCAGGAGCAGACCTTGGACAGAATGTGGGCAGCAATGGGCTCAGTGATGGTGACTCCTTTCTTTGGACCTTGATTTCATCTCAGGTTCATTATCAGACAGTGGAGCATGGATAGAAATGGAGCCTATGCATTACCATCTGTGCTGGATATCTTCCAGGAGCATCTTAGCTCCATCTCTGGAGTGCCATGTATCGAGAGAGAGGGAGAGGGAGAGGGAGAGGGAGAGGGAGAGGGAGAGGGAGAGGGAGAGGGAGAGAGAGAGAGAGAGAGAGAGAGAGAGAGAGAGAGAGAGAGAGAGAGAGAGAAAAGATAGGTTAAAAGCAATGTTCCCTTTCTGTAAGTAGCCCTGACTTGGCTGTGCCTAAGCTCTCTCAACCTCATTTGATGTTCCTCTGTACATAGTATTGTCTCCATCCGTCAAACTCTTTCTGTGACATTTTAAGCATTCAGTATCTGGGGGCTTCTATGATCATCTGTGCTACAACACTGCATTTTCTTTGTACATTCCCTGTATACTGCATAGTCTGATTGGTAGGGGCATGGAGATTACACTTTGACTAATATCTCACTAAAAAAAAACCAATAATTCTATGATGCACATCAAGAAGACCCTGTCTACTAAGTGGCTCCCATTCTCTTAGTATGGTTGGCCCCTTTTTGACTCCAAGTGGGACTTGATATTTTCTGATATATCTCTACTAATTCCATTTATTTTAACCTGCTCCATATTCTTCACGCCCCAGTTTGATGAATGTTAATGCTGAAGTTACCTACAGAATATTGTGTATTATTAACTTTTCAAGAGGCAGCTTAAATCACGAGTTAAAATTTTGGATTAAGCACATACCCATGCTGTTGTTTTGCTTATGACTGTTCTTCTCCCAACATGCTGTCTGAAGTGGAAATTCCTGGTTTCATTGGAAAGTCAGTTATGTCCAATGATGTTTAGCTGAAGCAGACACAGGTAAAAGGATGTTTTGCTAAAGCAAGCACATGAAAGGACGTGTGAGGAAGGATTTTTCACTAACAACAAGTATGTTTTGGTTTGCCTTACACTGCACTTTGAGCTCCATTTATTGTGATTCTATAGAGAGAAAGGACCCCCAAATCCTTCTGGTGGTGCTATGGTGGTTTTGTGCTGTTACCTCAGACTCACACTGATTGGCAGAGTGACGTCAATGTATACAGCCTCCCATGGAGTTTTGTTAAGACAGACTCATGTGATGAGGCAAAGCCTGTGGAAAGACACGTGATGTTTGGAGGGATGTAAATAGACCCAATGAACTGTTAGAGGGGCTTGCATAGCTAGCTTTGCAACACTTCTTGGTCTCATGTCTTGATCTTCGCTGATCTCTGCTTCATTGAGAGAAGGCACAGCATCTCCTGGCATCCGTGTTGGTCCTGGTTGATTCTGCTGACTTGTGCCAATTTGATGGAGGCCTAGCTGTTTCAGCTCAGTTGTGCCACTGCTGCTGATTCATGTTGGCTCCCCCAACACTGGACAAACTGGACTGCCCAGCTGCATCTGCTAAGTCCATTGAACTGAACTGCTGACTTCCTGACAACAGAGATCAGATTTGCTCCAAAGAACCATTTCTAAGCAGGTCCACTTCCCCTGTATCCTAGTAATCTTCCTTCCCCACGACCTCTGGTGGGTGGTGGGTTAGAAGGGACATTAAAGCATTTAAGAACCAATATTAAAAGTAGGTTTTGAAAAAAAATGTATATGCTTACAGTCACCTATCTACGTTTTATTCTATTTGCTACTGTGATACTATCTGAAATGGTGTCTGGGACCTCTGTATGTGCTTGATAAACATTTTTGAGTAAATGATTAAATAAGTCACCCAATAGAAGACCTGCGTTGCACTGAATCTTTGCAAGTGAATTGGCTATAGATCATTAAGATAAAAAACTCACAAATTTAAGATAAGAAATACAATAATAATAAGTTAAAGGTACAACAAGACAAGCATCCACTCAAAATATAGGACAAGACTGAAGTCTTTGTTTCCCTTCTGCTTTCTAGTCTTTATTTGTACAGGCCCTCAGAAATGCCTATGCTAACTAGATAAGGTTTTGCTTTGTATTTACCTTGAAATATTTCATAAGCATCCCTTTTATTTCTGGCCTTGCTACATTTGAAAAAACAGTGGTACAAACTTTCTATAAAATTTCAATCAACACATATCTTATGCCATAATTGTTTTCTGTCTTGTTGTCTGACAGGGCCTCTTTTCTGTGTTTTCCTATGGCGATTCTAACTTACATGAATGTTTGGTGGTACTTACTGTGAAAGAAAGGACACATTTATTTATTTTCATAAATGAAATTTAGCTGCCAGGGCTCCCACCCACGGAGGTTGATGGGATTCCATTCCTGGTCATAGGTGAAGCAGCTTCTCTTTAGTCAGTTTTACCCAGGATTCCAGGGCTTCCTCAGCCCAAGCGAACTAGGAAGGAATCCTTCTCCTTGGCTGAGGTGGCTCTCTTTGTTTCTGTTTATAGCCCAGCATGGAGGGCTGGGCCTTGTCTTCTGGTGTTGGCACCAGAAGCACCAGGGCTGTTCTCTCTCAATGGCAGTTGGGATGTTTGTTGGTGGGCACCCTGCTCATTGGTTGAGGTTCTGATGTGGATTCCTGACCTTCTCTCTGATTCTACCACAAAGTCTATGCCACTGCTGGAGGATAGAATACAGCCTATTTACCTGTCAATCATCTAAAACTTCTGCAACTACCTTATTCAGGGTTCTCTAGAAGGATAGAATTAATTTCTTGAGGTAAGAAACCTGATAATTGGGTAAATGTTTATAAGAATTTATACCAATTTATAAGAAAAGATTTATTAAGTTGGTTTATGCAGTTAGTGCTGGGGAGTCCAAGAATAACCATCTGGTATGCTGAAGACGCAAAGAACCAAGTAGCTACTTGATCCAAGAAGGTGGACTCTTCAGAACTTCCCAGGGTGCCTGGAAGGCATGGATGTTACTTAGAGAATTGCTGGAACTGAGTTCATGATGGAAGGCTGAAGAAGCTGGGGACATAACACTGACGGAAAATGGCGGCAGCGGCTAGAGAGGCCTGTGGTCAAAAAGGGAAAGCAGGCACATGTGTGCTGTGTTCCTCTGGAACGGTGAGGCACTGCACACATTGATGGTGGGAACGCTCTCCTGAGCCATCCTCTTGAGGATGCCCACATAGTACATGACTCTAAATCCAGTCAAGCTGCCAATCCTTACACCATTCTGCAACCATTCACTGCAAGCCTGTCTCCTCTTCTTCTGGGAATCCAGTCTTCTTTGTAGTTCCAGCTTTCACTCCCACTCTCTGGCACGAGCCTGATGGAGAACTTGCCGACCACCTTCCTGAGGATCACAGTCTTGGTCCCTGAACCGGAGAAGGCCCATTCGATTCCATGGAGGGAGAGGGACGGGTATCGCCATCTGTGCATCAGGATGTCTTTCTTGCAGCTGTGCAGAAGGGTCTCAGCCCCCACGTCCTTGGCGAACTCTTCCATATCGAAGTCAATGTGGTCGTAGAGCTCGTGCTCTTCATCTGTCACAGGCTCCACGGCATCGTTGATGCCCGGGATGAGGATCTTCCCCTTCTTGTCTACCAGGCATCCCACCAGTGAAATGATATCCGTCATGGCCTCGTACACTGAGCCTCCATATACCCCAGAATGGAGGTCTTTGTCACTGCATTCCACCTCGATGAAGAAGTAACAGATGCCTCTGAGGCCGTACGTGATACACGGCTTATTCGTCCCCAGCCAGTAATTGTCCGAAATGCACACATAGTCCATATCTTTGAAGAACTTGTCTTTCTGGGCAAAAATGAGCTCATCCAGGTCTTCGGAGCCAGACTCCTCCATGCCTTCCAGGCAGAACCGCAGGTTGACTGGGATCTCCTGACCAGTCTTCTGATAGGCTTCCAGGGCATTCATCCACCCGGCCACTGGCCCCTTATCATCCGTGGAGCCTCTTCCATACAGCTTGCCTTCCCGCAAACCAAGGTGAAGGGCTCGCTGTCCCACCCGCCTTCCAGGGCCGCAGGCTGCACGTCCAGGTGCCCGTAAATGCACACGGTTTTCTTCTGGGGGTCGCTGCCCAGCTTGCCCAGCAGAATGGGAGGAAGTGGTATCTCCGAGCCATCTGGGAGTTTCTGCTTCCCAATATCCACCAGCTCCACGGAGCCCCCCAGCCTCTGGATATCGGCAGCTGCCACCTCCATCATCCTTCTGATCTCTCCTCTCTTCTCCGGCCATGCGGACACGCTCTGGATGGCCACTCATTCTGCAAGTTTCTTGACGTAGCAGTCCTGGTTTTCATCGATATACTGGAAGACAGCTTTGAGGGCTGACATCTTTCAGGCTGACTTCAGACCGGGGAAACTCTGAGTAGAAAGAGCAATGGAGTCAGAACTGTTTGCAGCTGGGACTGAAGGGCGGTGGCCAGAGGCACTGTGTGAGGACTCTAATCATTGTTTTTAATAGCTGAGTAGTACTCCATTGTGTAAATGTACCACATTTTCTGTATCCATTCCTCTGTTGAAGGATATCTAGGTTCTTTCCAGCTTTTGGCTATTATAAATAAGGCTGTTATGAGCATAGTAGAGCATCTGTCCTTGTTATATGTTAGAGCTCTTTTAAATCATGAGAACATTCATACTACATGTTTCACATTCAGAACTCAACACATGGTCTACTGTGTGAACATATAACTCTAAAGACTCCAAAGCATGTAATTTTTACTTCAAGATATACTTATTGGGTTGAATTCATTCATTCATTCATTCATTCATTCATTCATTCATAAATTCTATCTATCTATCTATCAATCTATTGATCGATTGATCGATCTGTGCTTTTCTCTAACATTATATCCTGACTGCTGTGTCTCCTTCTCCACTCCTCCCAGTTCCTCTCCCCCACCTCCCCTCTTCCCCAGATCCACTCCTCCTCCATTTTCCTTCAGAAAAGAGCAGACCTCCCAGAGATATCAACCAAACACTTTTATAAATGTTTTACTTGTCCATCTGAAAGCTAAACTCTTGTAATAAAAGGAACCTGAAGACACGAGGCATTGACGAGGTGCTCTCTATTTCTGTTAAGGATTAATGGAATGTTATAGGAGGTCTTGCCACTGAAGACAAGGCAAGAACGTATAGCCCCCACGCTTAACACAACTTGGATGTGGGTTTAATTCACCATGAGAAGGGAGGTCTTCTTGAAACTCTGATATTTTGTTTCTTGGCCAAGTAAGATGTATGTGTGTATGTGTGTGTGTGTGTGTGTGTGTGTGTGTGTGTGTGTGTGGTGGGTAGGTCCATCTGTCTTCTGTCTGTCTTGTGACAAACAAAAGTGTCATATTTTTTTCTGTTGTACACTTTTTCCCTGTAAGACTGGTTTGTTACTCATACCACACACAGAGACACTACTATCTCTCTAATGTAACTTTCTCAGAAGCATGTACCATGATTTTACTCCATCTTGAGTATTAGTCATCTAAGGATCCAATTACTCCATTTTGGATTTGCCCCCATCTCTTGAGCATTGGGTGGTTCAGATAAGTAGTCAAGGACCACTCTGTGTTCTTGCTTTCGTGGCAAACAGAGGAGAGTCTCATGCCCCATGCTGTTGGTGTTAGAGGGTGAAGTGGCACCTCTCTCCTGGGCATACATTCTGTGGGTGAGAACTTAATGAACCCCTTATACCTCTGATAGTGCTTGTGTGTGTGTGTGTGTTTGTGCACATGTGTGTGTCTGGTGTGTTTGTAACGAGATTGGATTTCTAAAAAAGCTAACATCTCTATCACAAATGTGTTAGTCTCTTGCTATGCCATTTTGTATTCTGAACATATCACATCAATTGACATCTATGACACATGAGACTAATGGTTTAGAATACCTGTGCATACCAGGAACTCACTTCACATGTTTGCCTTGTACCTGTTATCCCATGAGACATCATGGATGCTGTGTAAGTGTCTCTACAGTGACTGTAGAGCTTTGCTTTGCACTCACAGTTTGGGTCCCGGTGTGGCCAGTTGCTTTCATTGCAGCCATTCTGACAGGTGTGCATTTACACCTGGTGTTAATGTTTGATGTTCCCAGGAGACTCATGATGGGAAGAATAGTTTATGTGCTTATTTCTCATGCATATGTCCCTTGGTGAAATGTCTGCTCAGATATTTTATACACTGTAAAATTTTGTCTGAATTTTAATTGACATTTATGAGTTTTCGGATAACAATTCTGCTGAATACAACTTAGTTACTTAGTTACAGTCTGCGAATGTTTTCTCTGTGGCTCTAGTTTGTCCTTTTGTAGCCTCAAGACTGTCCTTTGGATAGCGGAAGTCTAATCCACCCTGTACTTTGAACCATGTAAAAAAGGACTAAAGATGGATGCCAGATCCAAGTGTAAAGCCATGCTCAGACACATAGAAAAGAAAAGCTTTGTGCTTTAGAAACATTTCATAGTCATGATGTAAAAGTGTGGTTCATGTAGAAAATCTGTGCTCCTGTACAGGAAATGCTTGCTCTATACTGGCTAAGAAGACCAGCTCAGCAAACACTCTACCCTCAGCCGCAGCCCTAGGCTTTGCTATGCTGTCTGAAAATGATTCACAATATGTAATTATTTTTCAGTTTCGCATTATTTAAAACAGTGAACTATGAGGTGGAAACAGTAGTGTTTCTATAAAACAAAATTGAAGGCTTTAAAAGGTGGAATAAAGACTAAATTGCTCCGGGAAGGGTGCTGTTGAATTGAGGGTAGGCTGGGTAATTGCAATATTGATAGTATTTTCCTCTCGCATTTAAAAACAATCCTAAATATCATTGTGGATGCATGGCAGGCATCGTTTCTGTGAGAGGGAGCATGTGGAACTCCTAAACGTGAGCTAATATTTATAACTGAGGCAGTGGGAATGTACAGAAAGGCTCCTGAGCACCATACAATTATATGATACATGGTAAACTGAAGTGTTTAAGATACTTAGAAATAATTTGAAAGTGTGTCTTTGTTTTACTAACTTACTAACTCCTGTTGCAATAGCATTGTACAGAATATTATGAAGAGTAACATTAGAATAATACTAGAATGTTCTCCATCATAGTTTTATTCTACCTTGTATGTTCTTTTCAACAAGGAGACACATTTTACAGTAGTTACATTTGTTTTTACTCTAATTTATAGTGATAGATATTAATATCTATAGTTTAATTTTCCTGCCTTTTAGTTTATAAATTATTTTGTTAGTTATGAGAGACTAAGAAGTTATTAATTTTTAAAATAAAATTGTTTAATATAATATTTTTATCTTATTCTTTCACCTTCTTAACTCCTTCTAGATCCTTCCAATTTCCTTCCCACCTAACTTCATATTCTTTCTCTACCCCTTCAAGAAACAAAAACAAAGAGAAAAAAACCCTGTCTTAGTTACTTCTCTACTGCCATGAGAAAACATCATGATCAAGGTAACTTCTAAAAGAAAAGGTTTAATTTGGGGCTCATGATTCCAGAGGATTATAGTCCATGACCATCAAGGTAAGGAGCATGGCAGCAGACAGGCACGGTGCTAGAATAGAAGCTGAGAGCTTGCGTTTTTATCTGCAAGTCAAAAGTGGAAAGAGAGCTGTGGTGGTTTGTATATGCTTGGCCCAGGGAGCTGCACTATTAGGAGGTGTGGCCTTGTTGGAGTAGGTGTGTCAGTGTGGGTGTGGGCTTAAGACCCTCATCCTAGCTGCCTGGAAGCCAGTATTCTGCTAGCAGCCTTCAGATGAAGATGTAGAACTCTCAGCTCCTCCTCTACCATGCCTGCCTAGACACTGCCATGTTCCCATCTTGATGACAATGGACTGAACCTCTGAACCCAGTTAAATGTTGTCTTTTTATAAGACTTGCCTTGGTCATGGTATCTGTTCACAGCAGTAAAACCCTAACTAAGACAAGAGCTACCTGGGAATTGTAAGTGATTTTGAAACCTCAAAGTTTACCCCCGGTGACACTGCTCCTTTAAGAATACTACATCTGTTAGTTCCATAACATACCCAAACTTACGGGACACAGTGAAAGCAGTCCTAAGAGGAAAAACTCATAGCTCTGAGAGTCTCCAAAAAGAAACTAGAAAGAGCACAAACTAGCAGCTTGACAGCACACCTAAAAGCTCTAGAACAAAAGGAAACAAATTCACCCAAGAGGAGTAGACAGCAGGAAATAATCAAACTCAGGGCTGAAATCAACCAAGTAGAAACAAAAAGAACTATAAAAAGAATCAACCAAACCAGGAGCTAGTTCTTTGAGAAAATCAACAAGATAGATAAACCCTTAGCCAGACTAACATGAGGGCACAAGGACAGTATCCAAATTAACAAAATCAGAAATGAAGAAGGAGACATAACAACAGAACCTGAGGAAATCCAAAACACCATCAGACCTTACTACAAAAGGCTATACTCAACAAAACTGGAAAACCTGGATAAAATGGACAAATTTCTAGATAGATACCAGGTACCAAAGTTAAATCAGGATCAAATTAATGATGTAAACAGTCCCATATCCCCTAAAGAAATAGAAGTCATTAATAGTTTCCCAATTAAAAAAAAAAAAAAAAAAAAAAAAGCAGTGTTCTATCAGACCTTCAAAGAAGACCTAATTCCAATTCTACTCAAACTATTCCACAAAATAGAAACAGAAGGTACTCTACCCAATTCATTCTATGAAGCCACAATTATTCTGATACCTAAACCACATAAAGACCCAACAAAGAAAGAGAACTTCAGACCAATTTCCCTTATGAATATCGATGCAAAATACTCAATAAAATCCTCTCTAACTGAATCCAAGAACACATCAAAATGATCATCCATCATGATTAAGTAGGCTTTATTCCAGGGATGCAGGGATGGTTTAATATATAGAAATCTATCAACATAATCTACTATGTAAACAAACTCAAAGGGAAAAAAAAACCACACGATCATCTCATTAGATGCTGAGAAAGCATTTGACAAAATCCATCACCCATTTATGATAAAAATCTTGGAAAGATCAGGAATTCAAGGCCCATACCTAAACATAATAAAAGTAATATACAGCAAACCAGTAGCCAACATCAAGCTAAATGGAGAGAAACTCGAAGCAATTCCACTAAAATCAGGAACTAAACACTTTCTCCCTACCTATTCAATATAGTATTCAAAGTCCTCGCCAAAACAATTAGACAACAAAAGGCGGTCAAGGGGATACAAATTGAAAAGGAAGAAGTCAAAATATCACTATTTGCAGATGATATGATACTATATATATATGTGATCCTAAAAATTCTACCAGAGAACTCCTAATCCTGATAAACAGGTTCAGTGAAGTAGCTAGATATAAAATTAACTCAAACAAATCAGTGGCCTTTTTCTACACAAAGGATAAACAGGCTGAGAGAGAAATTAGGGAAACAATACCCTTCACAATAGTCACAAATAATATAAAATACCTTGGTGTGACTAACTAAGGAAGTGAAAGATATGTATGATAAGAACTTCAAGTCTCTGAAGAAAAATTAAAGAAGATCTCCGAAGATGGCAAGATCTCCCATGCTCATGGATTGGCAGGATCAATATAGTAAAAATGGCTATCTTGCCAAAAGCAATCTACAGATTCAATGCAATCCCCATCAAAATTCCAACTCAATTCTTCAATGAATTAGAAAGAGCAAATGCAAATTCATCTGGAATAGCAAAAAACCTAGGATAGCAAAAACTCTTCTCAAGGATAAAAGAACCTCTGGTGGAATCACCATGCCTGATCTAAAGCTGTAGTACAGAACAATTGTGATAAAAACTGCATGATACTGGTATATCGACAGACAAGTAAATCAATGGATAGAATTGAAGACCCAGAAATGAACCCACACACCTATGGTCACTTGATCTTTGACAAGGGAGCTAAAACCATCTAGTGGAAAAAAGACAGCATTTTCAACAAGTGGTGCTGGCACAACTGGTGGTTAACATGTAGAAGAATGCGAATTGATCCATTCTTATCTCCTTGTACTAAGGTCAAATCTAAGTGGATCAAGGAACTCCACATAAAACCAGAGACACTGAAACTTATAGAGGAGAAAGTGGGGGAAAAGCCTCGAAGATATGGGCACAGGGGGAAAATTCCTGAATAGAACTGCAATGGCTTGTGCTATAAGATAGAGAATCGACTAATGGGACCTCATGAAATTTCAAAGCTTCTGTAAGGCAAAATACACTGTCAATAAGACAAAAAGGCCACCAACAGATTGGGAAAGGATCTTTACCTATCCTAAATCAGATAGGGGACTAATATCCAATATATATAAAGAACTCAAGAAGGTGGACTCCAGAAAATCAAATAACCCGATTAAAATGGGGTGCAGAGCTTAACAAAGATTTCTCACCTGAGGAATACCGAATGGCTGGGAAGCACCTGAAAAAATGTTCAACATCCTTAATCATCAGGGAAATGCAAATCAAAACAACCTTGAGATTCCACCTCACACCAGCCAGAATGGCTAAGATCAAAAATTCAGGTGACAGCAGATGTTGGCATGGATGTGGAGAAAGAGGAACACTCCTCCATTGTTGGTGGGATTGCAAGCATGTACAACTACTCTGGAAATCAGTCTGGCGGATCCTCAGAAAATTGGACATAGTACTACCGGAGGATCCCGCAATACCTCTCCTGGGCATATATCCAGATGTTCCAACCGGTAAGAAGGACACATGCTCCACTATGTTCATAGCAGCCTTATTTATAATAGCCAGAAGCTGGAAAGAACCCAGATACCCCTCAACAGAGGAATGGATACAGAAAATTTGGTACATTTACACAATGGGGTACTACTTAGCTATTAAAAATAATGAATTTATGAAATTCCTAGGCAAATGGATGGACCTGGAGGGCATCATCCTGAGTGAGATAACCCAATCACAAAAGAACTCACATGATATATACTCACTGATAAGTGGATATTAGCCCAGATACTTAGAATACCCAAGATATAAGATACAATTTGTGAAACTCATGAAGCTCGAGAAGAGCAAAGACCAAAGTGTGGACACTTTGCCCCTTCTTAGAATTGGGAACAAAACACCCATGGAAGGAGTTACAGAGACAAAGTTTGGAGCTGAGACGAATGGATTGACCATCTAGAGACTGCCATATCCAGGGATACATCCTATAATCAGCCTCCAAACACTGACACCATTGCATACACTAGCAAGATTTTGCTGAAAGGACCCAGATATAGCTGTCTCTTGTGAGACTATGCAGGGGCCTAGCAAACACAGAAGTGGATGCTCACAGTCAGCTATTGGATGGATCACAGGGCCCCCAATGGAGGAACTAGAAAGAGTACCCAAGAAGCTAAAGGGATCTGCAACCCTATAGGTGGAACAACAATATGAACTAACCAGTACCCCTGGAGCTCGTGTCTCTAGCTGCATATGTATCAGAAGATGGCCTAGTCAGCCATCAGTGGAAAGAGAGGCCCATTGGTTGTGAAAACTTTATATGCCCCAGTACAGGGGAATGCCAGGGCCAAGAAGTGGGAGTGGGTGGGTAGGGGAGTGGGTGGGGGTATGGGGGACTTTTGGGATAGCACTGGAAATGTAAATGAAGAAATACCTAAAAAATAAAAAAAAAAATAAAAAAAATTAAAAGAGCTGGACCTGGTAAGAGAAACTGGACTCACTGTATAGAGAGCCCTTGGAAGGAACCAAGGAACAAAGGAATTTTCATGAAAGTGAATTGTTTTTAATTTTTAAATTTATTATTAGTGCATATTTATGTATGTATGTATGTGATCATGTGTATATGCGGTTCCACAGTGCATGGATGAAGGTCAGAGCACAACTCTGTGCTGTTGGTTCTCTCCTTTCACCTTTACCTGCTAAGCCAACTCACTGGCCCTGAAAGGGAGTAATTATAGAAAACTAAAGACAGATCTTGGCCTCAAAAAAAGAAAGAAAGAAAGAAAGAAAGGGCAATTTGCAAATTCATCTGGACTAACAAAAAACCTAAGATAGCAAAAACTATTCTCAACAATAAAAGAACCTCTGGGGGAATCACCATGCCTGACCTAAAGCTGTACTACAGAGCAATTGTGATAAAAACTGCATGGTACTGGCACAGCGACACACAGGTAGATCAATGGAACAGAATTGAAGATCCAGAAATGAACTCACATACCTATGGTCACTTGATGTTTGACAAGGAAGCTAAAACCATCCGGTGGAAAAAAGACAGCATTTTTAACAAATGGTGCTGGCACAACTGGCGGCTATCAGGTAGAAGTATGAGAATTGATCCATTCTTATCTCCTTGTAAAAAAACTCAAGTCTAAGTGGATCAAGGAACTCCACATAAAACCAGAGAAACTAAAACTTATAGAGGAGAAAGAGGGGAAAAGCCTTGAAGATATGGGCACAGGGGAAAAATTCCTGAATAGAACTGCAATGGCTTGTGCTGTAAGATCGAGAATTGACAAATGGGACCTCATAAAATTTCAAAGCTTCTGTAAGGCAAAAGACACCGTCAATAAGACAAAAAGGCCACCAACAGATTGGGAAAGGATCTTTACCCATCCCAAGTCAGATAGGGGAATAATATCCAATATATATAAAAAACTCAAGAAGATGGACTCCAGAAAATCAAATAAACCTATTAAAAAATGGGGTACTGAGCTAAACAAAAATTTTCAACTGAGGAATACCAAATGGTTGAGAAGCACCTGAAAAAATGCTCAACGTCCATAATTATCAGGGAAATGCAAGTCAAAACAACCCAGAGATTCCACCTCACACCAGTCAGAATGGCTAAGATCAAAAATTCAGGTGACAGCAGATGCTGGCAAGGATGTGGAGAAAGAGGAACGCTCCTCCATTGTTGGTGGGATTGCAAGCTGGTACAAGCAACCTGGAAATCAGTCTGGTGGTTCCTCAGAACATTGGACATAGTACTACCAGAAGATCCAGCAATACCTCTCCTGGGCATATACCCAGAAGATGTTCCAGCTTGTAAAAAGGACACATGCTCCACTATGTTCATATCAGCCTTATTTATAATAGCCAGAAGCTGGAAAGAACCCAGATGACCCTCAACAGAAGAATGGATACAGAAAATTTGGTACATTTACACAATGGAGTACTAGTCAGCTATTAAAAACAATGATTCCTGAAATTCTTAAGCAAATGGATGGATATGGAGGATATCATCCTGAGTGAGGTAATCCAATCACAAAAGAACTCACAGGATATACTCTCACTGATAAGTGGATATTAGCCCAGAAACTTAGACTATCCAAGATACAATTTACAAAACACATGAAACTCAAGAAGAAGGACGACCAAAGGGTGGATACTTCACTCCTTCTTAGAATGGGGACCAAAATATCCATGGAAGGAGTTACAGAGACAAAGTTCAGAGCTAAGATGGAAGGAAGGATCATTCAGAGACTGCTCTACCCGGAGATTCATCCCATATACAACCACCAAACCCAGACACGATTTCATATCCCATCAAGATTTTGCTGACAGGACCCTGATATAGCTCTCTTTGGTGAGGCTATGCCAGGTCCTTGCAAATACAGAAGTGGATGCTCACAGTCATCTATTGGATGGAACACACGGTCCCTAATGAAGGAGCTAGAGAAAGTACCCAATGAGCTAAAGGGGTTTGCAACCCTATAGGAGGAACAACAATATGAACTAACCAGTAGCCCCCCCCCCCAGCTATGTCTCTAGTTGCATATGTAGCAGAGGATGACCTAGTTGGCCATCAATGGGAGGAGATGTCCTTGGTATTGGGAAGATCATATGCCCCAGTACAGAGGAATGCCAGAGCCAGGAAACAGGAGTGGGTGGGTTGGTCAGCAGGGTTGGGGGAGGGTATAGGGGGCTTTGGAGATAGCATTTGAAATGTAAATGAAGAAAATATCTAATAAAAAAAAAAGAATACTACATCTCTTAATTCTTTTAAAATTGTTCCCATTGGAAACCAAGTATTCAAATCATGAGCCTATAGGGCTATTCTCATTCAAATAACCTCCTAAATTACTACTACTAAAACAAAACAACAGTAATAAAAAATCAAAACAAACAAACTAAAAAAATTAAGATAAAAATACTTTAAAAAGCAAAACAAAACAAAAAGTGTGTGCACATACAGGGACACATCCTTGTTCTGTGTTTCTCAATGTTCTGGGTATGGGGGCAATGTGGTTAATATACTCACTGACATTTCATTTGAGAAAACTGTTTCACTCTGTCATTAGATGTCAATTGCAGCTTTCTCCTTGCTAGGAGTAGGGCTTTGTGTGCTGGGATCATACCTGGCTTGAACTTGTGCAGGCCTTGTGCGACCTGGCACAGCCTCTGAGTTCATCTGTGTATTAGTCTTACTGTTCCTGGAAGATGCTGCTTCCCTCCAGTCATATTTTATGTCGATTACAATTGACTGTAGTAAGAAGCATTTCTGATGAGGGCTGAGCAAGGCACTGATCTACTGGTATAGCCAAATGTCACTAGGAGTCATTTCAGCTATGATCCTTTATCGTAGTAGTAGCAGCAGCAGCAGTAGTAATAATAGTAGTATGAATAATAGTAACAGTAGTAATAGTAGTAACAATAGTAATATTAGTAGTAGTAGTAATAGTAGTAATAGTGGTAACAGTAGCAATAGTAGTAGTAGTAGTAGTAGTAATAGTACTACTAGTAGTAATAGTAGTAACAGTAGTAATAGCAGTAACAATAGTAATATTATTATTAGTAGTAATAGTAGTAATAGTGGTAACAGTAGTAATAGTAGTAGTAGTAATAGTAGTAGTAGTAATAGTAGTAGTAGTAATAGTAGTAGTAGTAATAGTGGTAACAGTAGTAATAGTAGTCGTAGTAATAGTGGTAACAGTAGTAATAGTAGTAGTAGTAATAGTGGTAACAGTAGTAATAGTAGTAGTAGTAATAGTAGTAATAGTGGTAACAGTAGTAATAGTAGTAATAGTAGTAGTAGTAGTAATAGTAGTAGTAGTAGTAATAGTAACCATGGTAGTAACAGTAGTAATGGTAGTAGTAGTAGTAATAGTAATAACAGTAGTATTAATAGTAACTGTAGTAATAACAGTATTAGTAGTAGTGGTGGTGGTGGTGGTGGTGGTGGTGGTGAGTTTAGCCTTAGGCCCATGACTTATTGAGTCCCATTGTTTTTATTTGTTTGTTTTTTGTGTAAGGAATGGGTTCTATCTCACGAAAAGGGCCTGGAATCCAATGGAAGACAGTGTCTGGTTACTCCTGTAACATTTGTGCCAGTATTATACCAGGGCCTCATTCAGGCACATCACTGCTGCAGGTTTGAGAGATTGCATCTGGGGGATGCTGACGATGACTTTTCTCATCTGGAAGTGGGCAGGGTACCATAGGGCACCCTCAATGCTGCTTACTAGGGGTGAAGCTTTTTCTTAGACTCCAGTTTCATTTCTCCATGTTCAGCAGCATAAGAAAGTTGTGTCTTCAACAATAGAGCCTTACCATTAGCTTGTGGAGAACAACTGACAGCCTTGACAATGGCCTGTGATATTTGAGTTGCTTCCATAAAACCCCTTTTGGCAGGGACTCAATAAGATGTAACCCATCACTGGCACTGGTGGTTTTACATGGTTTGTGAAGATGTCTAGTTGGGGCATTGTCTCCCTCATTAAATGGTGACTCCATTTAACATATATATATAATGTGATATTGATATGTGATAAGTGATATGTGATATATATTATATATATTCAACATATAATATGATATAAAATAAATATTAGAAAGCTTCTATGGTACTAGGCTTCCATATGGCTTTGCAAAGGCTTTCAGTGTTACGTTTTTCTCCCCATACTGCCTCCTTTCCTCACTTCCCATCCCCATCCCTACTTAATCCTCTTCTCACTGATTTCCCCCTTGTTTTGTTTTTTTATAACACTATACTCTATTTACCCTTCCATGGAGGAGTCTATCCTCCCCTGGTCCCTTAATAGCTACCCAACCTCTGCAGGTGTGTGGACTGAAACATTCATCTAAGGCTTGAAAACTAACTTCTTCATATAAGAGAAAATGTGCAGCATTTGTCTGTGGGGTGTGGGTTACCTCATTCTGGACCATTGTTTCTAGTTTTATTCATTGACCTGAAATTTTCATAGATTTTTTTTTCAACAGTCAAATACGATTCCATTGTATAAATGTACCATATGCTTATTATTCACTCGTTAGTCGATGGGCATCTAAGCTACTTCCAAAGTCTAGCTATTGTGAATCAAGTAGGAATGAGCATAAATGAGCAAGTATAGAGTTGTGTGTGCGTGGGACCGAGAGAGATACAGCTGGAACCTGTGCTAGATCCATTTTCAGCATTTTGAGGAACGTCTGTACTGATTTTTATGACGAATGTGCCAGTTTACACTCTGACCAGCAGTGAATACATTTTCTCCTTTCCCCACATCCCTGACAGCATCTTCTGACATTTGTCTTATTGATCTTGGCAACTCTGACTGGGATAAAAGGAAATCTCAAAGGATTTTTAATTAGCATTTAGGAAGCCACTTTTTTTTTTCTAAATAGATCATCATTTGATTGCAATCTAATAATTAAAATATTTTTCTAAGATTTTTTTGGGTATAATTGGTGCTTATGTAGGTATGTATGTTCGGATCTGTATGAATGTGTGTGGTGTGTTCATGTGGCGGGGTGGGGGCACATATGTGTGAGAGGGACATGGATGTATGTGCATATGGACGCCTGATGTGGTGAAGCTGGAGCTTACGATTCTGGCTACTCTGGCTGTCCAGTTTGTTCCAGAGTTTTCTGTCTTAGTGGCCTGGCATTATAGACAGGTTGCTATAACCACTTGGCATTTCTTTGGGTTTGGGCGATCCAAAAGTAGGTCCTTATGCATGCAAGGCATGTGATTTCCTGCTGGGCCACCTTCCAGGCATTACTGTGCACATTAAAAACTTTAATTTTTTATCCTATTTATCTATTAAGAGTGGATTACTACCTTGTCCTTCTAGGAGGGAAAGACAAGCTGTAGTATTGCGAGCAGCTCTGGCTGAGCAGCAGATCTCAGAGGAAAGAAGTCTGTCATCCAGGCAGTACTTTGCAATGTCTACACATGGTTTTGGTTGTCACAGTCCGTGCATCTGTTATCTAAAAGCTAGGGGCCAAAAATCCTGTAAAGATCCTGAAATACACGGGGTAGTCCAGCAACAGATGCCCAGAATGTCAATATTGATCAGACTGAAATACACACACACACACACACACACACACACACACACAGAGAGAGAGAGAGAGAGAGAGAGAGAGAGAGAGAGAGAGAGAGAGAGAGAATAAAAAACAACGAAAACAGCCGGGCGTGGTGGCGCACGCCTTTAATCCCAGCACTTGGGAGGCAGAGGCAGGCGGATTTCTGAGTTCGAGGCCAGCCTGGTCTTCAAAGTGAATTTCAGGACAGCCAGGGCTACACTGAGAAACCCTGTCTCAAAAAAACAAAACAAAACAAAACAAAACAAAAAAAACAAAAAAAACAACGAAAACAATAAGCAAACTCACAGACTGCTAAAAAGAACCAAATAAAATAGAGAAGGAGTGGAAGAAAGGAACTAGAGATAACAAGGAGAAAAAAAAAAAAAGAAAATCTTACCCCAAGACCTCGGGAAAAAAATTAAGAATATTTAAGGCAGGAGGTAATTCCTATGAACAAAAGTGGGTGGGTTTTACAGCATCCCATTAGACAATCAGACAGATCATGACAGTGAGTGAAGCCATGCACATTAACTGGCTCTGCATCTTTCATTAAACTGGGTATTAAGACATTCTTGCTGGTAGAAGATTGTGTTGATTGAACAAAACTGTCCATGGGGAAATGTCCAATTGTTTGATATCAGGGCAGCTCCCCGGGCATGAGAAATACCTTGCAGATCTCCTGTGAGGGGGAGTCTGGCTTCTTCTGTGTCCATGTACCACTCAAAGGTACATGCCTCCCACTCTTCACTCTGCCACCTGAAAAAGTCAGGTAAATGCACACTGAACATTTCAAGTTCCAGATTTAACCAAGGAAAGTATAAGGTACCTGGTTAAAATTTCCATTTAACTTAGCAAGGTATTTGTGATGTGTTTGAAATTCGAAATCAACCAATCATTGTGTTCTTGTATCTGGCCACTTGAGTGTGTTCTTTAATTAAGCTTTAGTATAAAGAAAGTAGATTTGATATGTTAATACTGTTTGGTCTTTTACAGTGCTATTGTCTGGCTGATGTAAAGCACGGTCCAGCTCTCCACTCCTTGCACGTTCTTACTCCATGAACTCTGTGTTTACCACGTAATCATAACCCCGTGCTCACTGACGCTCCCTATGTAACATTGTCATCTGTGGAGATAATTCTAATTGAAGATTAGAGTCTCAAAATTCAGTCCTGACCCCACATTTAGTATTGTGCTCTTAGAAGGCTGAACCTGCTATGGTTTTGAATTAGTCAGCTAGGACAAGGACTAATGGGAAAAGACAATAACTATGGGAAGACCAGAGTGGTTCTCCATGGACCCCACATCCCATAATCGAGGACACGTCCAAACCCGGAGTCTTGTGCTGGAATCTGACTCTTCATAGTCTTCAAACACCCCACAGTGCATCTTAATTCTCACCCAGTTTTGGATTCATTTTCAACGATGGGGATTGCTCCCAGGGCCTTGCATATGTCAGACAAGCGCATCACTATTGAACTGACCCTTATACTTAACTCATACTGAGTATCATGAGCTAAGAATTCTTTTGTTGTGCTACTGGGGATAAGATGGCGTTGTAGGGCTATACATCTGGAAGTGTGATTGTTGCCTTTTGAATAAAGCATGTCTGTGAATTCCCATTTTCCCCCACCATTACCTCCACAAATTCACTTTTCCTACAATGCTTAGGTCTGTAATTCATTCATCAAACCCTGATGGGTACTAGACTCTGTGATTCTTTTAAGGCAAATGTTATGAACAAAAGCCTTATCCTTATCTTCTTGAAGGAAACTATCTTCATTTTCTTTTCTTTTTTTTACATTTCCATCAGTCTCTGCATTGTCTGCAGTAAAAACAATATACAATTTTATTTTACTTATTTGTCTTCCTGTCTCCCATGGCAAACATCTAATTTGTTACTAAATGGTATTTATGGGTTTGAACTTGTTTGTTTTCGGCATTACCCCGGCACCCAGGGTCCCAGGATACACTGACAATATGTATATATGCTTATCAATGTGCCCTCGGGAAATGAAATAACACAGGAAGCTCATTCGCTATTTTCCAACAAACTTCATAACCTTCTCCCTGATTCTATCCTTTGGATAGATTTCTAGTTTATCTTATGTGTGAGAAATGACCTTATAACCTGTGTGTGACAGTTGTTTGGGTTTTATTAAGTGCCCTGCTAGCTCGTGGTATAGGGGCATTACTCATAGATATTTGTTGGCTACCCCAGTAAGCCAAGAAAATTTATTTTTATATATTTAACTGCGGTGTCTTTCTTCTCCTGCATGTCATTTAAAAGTAGCTCACAGTCTAATGACAGTGCCACCAATTCCGACTTTAGATGAACAGGAAAGAGATAGATTGTCATAATGGGTCAGAGAGGTGAAAACTTGGCAGCATACGCATCTCCCAGGGAAGAAGCAAACTTGATGAAAATTAAACATAAATTCAAACCAAAGGGAGCCTTCTATTCTCTTTCTATTTAGAGAAAGACTCAATCATTGCCCTTCTTCTGTCCCCCAGAGTATCAAGAAACAGGAGCTCAGAATGTGTGCATTCAGCCATCTGAGATATTCCCTACAGAAAAGCAAGTTATTCCTCATTGCATTTTTTTTATTGTGATATTGTAGTAGTCATTTTGTAGTTCCACCCAATTTCTCTCCTATAAAAATATTCCATGGTCAAGACAATTCACTAGGGCCTCAAGAATAAATTTTTAGTCATGTGCTATTCTTCCATTTGTTGATAATTTTCTGCTGTGCCGAGAATCAAGTTAGTCATTATTTGATGGACGACACAGGGATGAATATAGGACAGAATTAGCAAAACTGTATTCTTTCATGTAACGCCGCAAAGCACTGCCAAAGTAAAGCCAAGCATTGTCCTTTCTCACACGGGCCTTGTGCCTTGAGCTCCACTCTCCTAGCAGGGCCAGGGTCAGAGCAGCTCAAACTGTAGGTATTGGGTAACAGCTTCTTGTCCCACCCCTCTTCACAAACCCAGTTGCATCCAGAAATGCGTATGATGACTTTCCTGTTTGCTTTTCTGTCCTCGTGTTTGTTTTCCTCTTCACAAAGATGCCTAAATACCAGAGGGAAGAGAAAATGACCAAGGAATGTGGTGATGGGGGATTCCCAAGTTCTCTGGGTTTTGATTTCATAATGTTTAAAGAGGAAAGGATATGCCTAGGTATATCATCATCATTATTAAATTAGAAGGGAAATTGTGTACTGGCAAGAAAAAGCTGGAAACACTGCAGGTGGATATAAGGAACTGTGTGGCTGAGCAAATGGCAGAACATTCCCCACTCCAAGCATGACCTGGCTGTAACAAGAGCAAACAAGCCTCCTGGTTGGGCACGGGTGTGGACAGAGGAGTACAAATGGCCACAGAACCACACAGAAGGAAGAGACAATTTTTTTCCCCACATATTTTTTTTATTAGATATTTTCGTCATTTACACTTCAAATGCTATCCCAAAAGTTCCCTATACCCCCCCCCCCCCCCCCCCGCCACCCTGCTCCCCTACCCACCCACTCCCACTTCTTGGCCCTGGCGTTCCCCTGTACTGGGGCATATAAAGTTTGCAAGACCTAGGAGCCTCTCTTCCCAATGATGGCCGACTAGGCCATCTTCTGATGTTGTGTTCCACTCACTTGTGATCTCGAGGTGATCCCGAGGTCCTGCAGCGTGGAGAGCACTCTGGAGCCCTTAGCGGCCTCCGCTGGGCTCAGAAGAAAGATGCGGAAGAGACAATCTTAAAGGACTTGCAAAGGGCTATACTTACTGGTGTAAAGGATAAAAACAAACCGAGCTGTAAAGATGCTGAACTTCAACCAGCTCCAGGGGATCCATTGCCCTCTTCAGGCCTCTTTAGGTATGCGTGCTCGCATAGGTACGTACCCCACACACCCCACTCCACAAAAATATACACAACAAACAAAAAGGGACATGTGAACCAATTTTAAAAGGATATCAGTTGGCCAACCTGCAGTGAGCTGAAGGTCACTGAGTATAGAGCAGCTGACAAGTCCACAGACAGAAAGCATGCCCTTGGTTTACCACTGCTGGGAAGGATTATCAGACCAGCTTATTGAGAAGCTAGTAGTTAAATGAAAATAATTAAGCATTTGCCTTCTCAGGGGAATAGAACTTCGCAGGCTAATGAAATAAATCTGTGTGGAGGGAGATTTACAAATGAATGTCACTTGGAATAAGAAGGATAACACTTCTCATAATATATGCAAGCAAGCACAAGGCCTGGGTGGCAAAACCCCAGGCAAATGATTTCATAGGTATCAAGTGTTGGCCTCTAGATGCCCTGCCAATCACAAAGGGAGGAGTTTCGATAATAGGGGGAGATCCCTACCACCAATCTAACTCAGTTATCAAACTCACAGCAGCTGGGAAACCCAACATCATGGGCCTCCTGATAGGATGCAGTTTGGGCACGAATGATCCCTCAGAAAACACTGCTGCTGGATATCTTTGACTTTACTGCCTGTTGAGAATGAGTATCATGGCTAAGGGATCAAAAAGATGATTGGAGCACACAACCAAGCACTGGGACGGGTCTCATTCATCAGACAACTGGCTTGATCTTAACCTGCTCCCAGTTCAGCAGGGCAGCAGGACATACCCTCAGTGCTGGGGGCATTGCTTTCTGCATGTTGCCATTTGGACTTGGGGCTGATTCCAATGATGTGCTAGTGTGTTAGACATGCGGGTACTCACAGCACAGGGAATGAAGCATTCCCAATGGAGCTGACACTGAGCAGGCACACTTAAAAGATGGATGTAAACTAGTTGATTGTAGAGTTGCTAGCCACATCCTGATTTTTTAAAGTATGTCTTGGTTAACACATGAGCGACTTGCAAGTGGTTAAATAGGACGATTCCTTTGTCAACACATCTTTTGCATACACAAAGACCTGTGCGGATTTGTGTGTTGGTAAGACATCTAAGTTAATGTAAAACACCGAGTGATATAAGACATTTTTGTGGTTCTGAGAACACTGTCTTCGCACGGCAATAGCAATGCCTCTGATAAAACTTACCTTTGACTTCATATTCTTGCTAAAAGATTTACTTTTTCATGTATATATATGTGTGTGTGTATATATATATATATATATATATATATTTGTGTGTGTTGAATATAGCATAATGAATATGTGCATAATATTTGCCTTCCATTTTTATAATAAAATTATATAAGTGCATTATTATCACCAATGGATCTTAAGTAATTTATCTATATGGGGCTATTTTTACTAACCCTTTCAAAGTCTAAAATTCAATGTTCTGAGTTATATAATATCAGTTGCCCTTGTTTTGTATGTTCCTGTATGTGATATCTGTGTTCATAATATAAGTTGTTTTTCTTGATTGAAACAAAATATCTGAGCTTCTTGAGTTATAGTTGCAAATTAATTTCTAAGGATGTAGGCCTAAACAATCAACAATAGACTTCAATAAAACCAAATTATGGGAAACTATTATAGTTTCAAATGAATAGATCTAACAGGGACAGGGCAATAGATGGGATCTATATTAATAAACGCATAGATGAGGCTTTGATTACAAACTCAGAAGACTCCATGCAGCTCAAACTTGCAAGGGATTTATATTTCATGCCCATTATTAACTGGCATCTAGTGAGAGGTTTTTTTTTTTCTTCCCTGTATCACGTCAAGTGTTCCTAATAAAAATCTTCTGTTTTGCACGTAAGTTGCACCTTTTCATAAAAATTTTCAGCAGTCTTTGACTTACTAAATAAAGTTGTCACTCAAAGCTCATTTCCCATTTAAACATGGGGGAGTTGAACAGATGCAAAATAATCCTACGTATTGTTTCCACTTGATGAGGTCCCCAAGAGGTCTTGGTCCTGTCCTCTTTAATGGACTGTGTATGATGGACTCATTAGTCAATTCCTTATCATTTTTTAAAAGAAAGATGTAATCTTACGAAGCTGTCCTTCATGCAGTTGAAAATTATTGTAATTTATTCTTAAAATGCATTCAAAAATTAAGAATGAGGAGACTCTACTGCTTTATTTGGATACCATAATATTGTAACAATAACATGCTGATTACAATGAAAGTCCTAAGAATACTCTTTCGGGTTGATTACTCATGTTATATTCAAAGCTAGCAGCCCAAAGCGGACAATGCTTTAACCCAATTGCTTAACATTCTACCATGCTCAGAAAATTTGCAGCTGGGGACTAGAAATATTCTTGACTTCATTTATCTGTGAGTGCAGAAAAACCTAATAATAAATGGCTTCTTGATACCATGCAAATCTCCCCTAAATTCATGCTGTTGAGATTGGGATTTTAATATTATTTTGCATTGCAGGCTGGAAATGGGGACTTGTATTTGTTATCTTAGAGCGTACCCTTCACTCTCTGCCGCCTTGCCTCTGCTTCACATGCTAATTTGATTAATGAAATTCACACAAATGGATGGGAGAAGGAGGATAAGATGGATAGTTGACAAATATTTCATTAAAAAAAATCCTGAAGAGTACGTTATTCTTACTGTGTTTGGGTGTATTTTTATACTCTTAATTAATTAATTTGTCACTCACTGCTTATTACTTGAGCAATTTTGCTAGTTTCTTCTCTGGAGTTCTTAGAACTCCAGTCTTTTAATGACGAGTTCTTCATGCATTTATGTTCAATAGTAAGAAGCTTAGCATTAATATGGTTAAGGACTCTACCCTCTTTCCTTTCATTGAAAGCATCCTTTGGCTTTTCACTGCTGATTGTCTGGGACAAGATTCTAATCTGTGATGAACAAAGCCAGGGAAAGTAGAGGCACAGGAGAGGCACCAGTTTGCTCTCTCTGCATGTCTGTGTCTCTGTTGCACCCCTGTCGCTGTGTATGCACAGGTGTGTGTTTGTTTCAGGTGGTAGTGAAAGGGAAGCACAGTGGTTTTGAGAGGTCAAGGTAAGTAGAGGGCATATACAATGTGTATATTTAAGTTAGTAGATGGCATATACAAAGGGTCTGTTTGACTTAGTAGGTGGTATATACAATGCAGGTGTTTGAGTTAGTAGATGGCATATACAATGCATCTGTCTGAGTTGAAGCTCTGGAAAAAAATCATTCCATCTGACTTGTCAAATCAAGTGGCTTGTTAATACAAAGGCTGTGTAAGAGGAAGGAGCTTGAAGTCTGGACTTCCTGGATTCTGAAACAATGATTGGTTGGACTCAGTGAGGTCATAGTTTGGATCACACACAATATAAAAATCCTGTAGTGTTCACGTGTGCTAGGTTTGTTTTAATTATTTCATCATATCGTTGTTTGAGCCACAGGTAAACTCATCTTTCCGGTAGACCCTTCAACAACTTGCCCTTATAATTTTTTCTTCTATGTTATGGTTTGGACTTGGACTGGGTCCCTGAAGGCTTCTGTCTTGAAAGCTTAGTCCTCAGCTATTAATGCTACTGGTAGGTGGAGGCAGTTTTAGAATGCATTGTCCTAGTAGAAGGTCATTGGAGACATGGCCTTAAGTGAGATTCTGCATTCTGTTCTCTTTGCTGCCCTCCCTGCCTTTGTCCCTTCCTCTGACTTTCCCTCTCTCCCCTGAATTTTTCACCCTCCCTTTCTCTCTTGTCTTTCTTCTTCTTTTTTCCCCCAATGATGTGAACATATTTGCTGCACAACACATTTCTTGTAGTGAAGTGTTCCTCATCAGTGGCCCAGAAATTATGGAGACAATGACCAAGGACAGAAACCTCTGAGCTTCTGTAGTGGCTATTCCTGGTTGTCAACTTGACTATTTTTGGAATGAACTACAATCCCTAATTGGAAGGCTCACCAGTGACCCTAATCTGGAGGCTGGGAGATAGAAGTTTCTGATCTGGGTCTTGGTATGGAGATCTTGAGGCATAGTGGCTATGGATTCCAGAAGATTAAGACAGGGAGCTCTCTGAGTTCAAGGTCATATGGGATTAAAGGTGTGGTGGAACACCTTCTGCTGGAGACCATATAAGGACAATTGGAAGAAGGGAGTCTTGCTCTCTTGCCTGCTTGCCGTGTGGGACTGAGTAACTGCTAGATCCTTGGACTTCCATTCATACCTACTACTGAACGATTGTTGGGAATTGGACTTCAGACTGTAAGTCATCAATAAATTCCTTTACTATATAGATACTATCCATAAGTTCTGTGACTCTAGAGAACCCTGACTAATACAGCTTCCAAGTCCAAATAAATATTCCTTCTTAGAAATTGTCTTAAGATAGTCTGTCTTAGAGTTGGGAAATTTACACTTAAAGTTTGATCTTTTTCGTATACTCAACAGACACTTAGGTCTTCCCTGCATTTTAGCCTTTGATAGATGCAGCATTTTTTCTTTCTGGAACATTCCTTACATTCATATTTGTCTGGTAAACTATTACTCTTGCTTCACAGTACAATTCACACAATACCTCTTCTATAAAGATTTTCCCAATAAAATCTTCCATGCCCAGAACTGCCCATGTTTGTTTGTTAATCACTGTACTGAAATGCTGAACTGTCATTCTTTAACTGTGTCTGTTATTTGGAGAAGTCTTTGGTGCTTAATCAAGGCCCAGTCTCTCATGATAATAAGCATGATTAACAATCCTGTTGTTTCCAACTTGGATTTTCTGCTTACAGGGAGGTGGGGGTTGGTGCAGAAAAGAAAACCATGAAATACTGTTAGTAAGTTTAGCCCTGTTAATAACGAGTATTTTTATTATAATATCATTTCTGTTGCAAAGATACATCTGCGCTGCCTTCCCAAATTGAACTGACTCTGCCATAAATTTCCGAACAGTTTTTGAGCAGCTGAAATGTTTATTGCTTTTAACATTTATGCAATGCAGAGCGTAGGGAGAGGGATTGCAACAAAGAAAAGGAGCTAACCACCACCATCTGCTAGGTACAAGTGTTTGTGATGAGTGGTTGCTGGGAGAGCAGCAAGAGGAGAAACAGAAATAGTCTACATCAGAGTCCTGGAAGCAGAACTGTGGGCAGTTTACTGAATATGATATTTTAGTGCTGATAGAACAATTAAACATTTCTGCCTCATAAAAATGGCCTTGTAGAGATGTCTATACTTATCCCAGATTTCTTTCAACTCAGTCTTTAATCATATAGGTGGCCACAAAGTTAAGCTGAACCCTTAATCCACCAGAAGCATGGGGCCCTGAGGAATTCTCATTTCTTCCAAGAATTTCTGGAAATTACTGCTGAGAGGAAAACCATGCTTACTATGGTCAGTATAGCTTTCTAGTATACATCCATGGAACCTTTATTTTCTTGTATACATTGTGGGTCCTTTCTTTAAGTTTTTAGTTGTTCTTTGACAATTCCGTACAATATATTTTGATCATATTCTTTCTCCTCCCCAAATTTTCCCAGATCCTTTTCCACAACACCCTAATTTTTTAAATATATGTATTATATGGATTAAATAGGAGATCTAGCCATTTCTCTTGTTATAGTAAAAGGAAAATTTCAAAAGTACTTCCAAAAAGACAAGTGAAGAATATAGTAAAGTTTGGAAGAGACAAGAGATTTGTTCTCATTACAAAAATGACTTCACATCATTGGTGCCAGTGCCACCGTTCCCTCCCCCTCTACCTCCTCTCCTTCCCCTCCCCTCTCTCCTTCTCTCTTCTTCATTCAAAACCAATGCTAAAACATTCAAAGAGCAGAGCAGTTCAATTTGAAATACTTTGTATCAAGTACAAGGGATTCTCTTCTATCCTAAAAACTACAAGGATGATTCCATCTCTAAGGGGAACAATAAACACCAGAATTTCAGAAATTTAGTTTTTGCCCAAGTATGAATAGAAAGCAACATTGCAGTTATTTCTTTGAGTCGACAAATATGCTAAAGGCATAAAGATAGGAAATGAGAAATTATAGAACATCCTAAAATGTAGAATTCTCAATGACTAGTATTCAATTAAAATGTATAGGTATCCCACACATTCAAGACTAGAAGAAAATGCAGTTTTGAGATGAAATATATTAAGTAGAGACATGGGAGAGAAAAAAATTAAATAAAAATTTAGAAATGTAAACGTTTGTGAGTTGAAATAAATGCCAGGTTGGATAAACAATAGACTCAGAAAGAAAAAAATTCATGAGCTTGAGTAAATAAAAAAATGAATGAAGTAGAAAAGGGATTGATTGAACATGAGGAAAGGGTTCCTGGTGATCTGTGTGAGAATGTCAAATCACTACAAACACATGAGTTTGAAGTACCAGGAAAAGATGAGAGATGTGAACAAGGCTTGTAGGTGATAAATGGCATTTGTAGGCATCTCTATCTAAGATAAAGGAAAAGAAGGGTTTGGAGAGATGGCTCAGTGGTGAAGAGCACTTCCTGCTCTTGCTGAGGACTTGGTTTCCAATACCATCACCCACATGGTAGTTCTCAGGCATCTTCATTCCGTTTCCAGAAGATCTAGCACCTTCTGCTTAAATTGCATGTACGCTGTACATACATAAACACACATTTAAGTAAAATTCTCTTTATCTGTTTTTGTGTTGCTCTGACAAAACACCATGATCCAACGTGACTTACAGAAGAGTTTATTTTGACTTATAGGTCCGGGGGAGGGTCCTGAATGGCAGGACATGCATAGCAGCAGACAGCTGAAGCAGAAAGTTGAGAACTCACATCTTTGCCACACACAGGGAATAGAAGGCAAGCTAGAAGAGCTTGGATGAGCTATAAACCCCCAAATCCCACTCCAGTTACATACCTCCCCATCACCTCCCAAAGACTACACAGTTTCCTCAAACAACACCGTCTCCTGGGGACCACATGTTCAACTAAGTGAGCTTATGGGGGACTCTGCTCTGAAACCATCAAACACTCTAGCAATAAAATAAAGTAAACCTTAAAAACAAAGTGAAGAAAGGGGGGACAAAGAAAGGATGTGACAAATGAAAAAAAATTGGGATGACACATTTGTAACAATAATATTGGGTGCAAATGGTGCAGGGCTTTATTAAAAAAGAGAATGCCAGATGAGATAAGGACAGATGAGAAGCAAATTAAAGGAACAGCACATTCTGCAGCTTCAATACATGTCAGAACAAGGTTAAAATGGCTGTCACCATCAAAGAACATTTCAAGACAAAGACACGGCAAAGGCTGAGAGGGGTCTTGTAATGATCGTAAACGTTTCTGCTCATTGCTAGGGTTGTTCATTCAGCCCTGTTCATTATGGACTGAATAGATGTTCACAGTATGTGATACAACAGTGGTTAAATACAAGGAGAAGCAGGCACGTTTGTATTTTTAGATATAGAGTCCAATATTGAGCAACTGGCAGGGAGAATGAAGGTCACTTAGAAATATTGGAGATTTGAGGGATGCTCTCAGCCAAAAGGATTCAGCTGCTGTTCATAGGACAGTACACCAATAGGGGGATAAAGTGAATTTAAAACATCTACAAAAATTAAACAAATAACGGCCAAGTAAATGTAACCCCCAAATCTATTAAAGTATTTAAATAATACAAAGCATGTCCTCTACAAAGAGGAAATTGATTAGAAGTCAATAACAGAAAGATAGAGTATCTTCATATATTTATGATTATACATAATGAATGACAATCCAAAAGCCATAAATGAACAAACGAAATGAACTAAAAGATAAATGAGAGAGAATTTTGGATAAAATAACAATGAAAGCACAATCTCACCATTTTGGGGATGTTGTTTATCTTAAAGGTTACAATGATCCCTTCAATATTCACACATCAAATGTAGATCTTGTAAACTTGTTGCTTTCCACAGCAAGATGACTCTGTAGATGTGCTTTGGTCAGGTCTTCTGTCACCCAGAACATACATAGATAAGATTTTTCATCTCCTCTGACATTCTCTGCCTTCATCCAAATCCATCAGCACCTCTCTATTTGATTTTATTATTGAATACTTAAGGATTTCTACTCAATATTCAAGGATCTTAAAGTTGTAGAATCATTATGGCCCCCTTCTCTTGCTTGCTGGTGGATGCTTTGTCCTTTCTGGGAAAGGGCAGTTGGGAACTCAGCCTCAAGCCCAGCATGGTTTGCATGGAAGAACACTAGTTCTATTCATCAGGGTCCAAGCCTTTAAACTCTATTTGACCTAATGACATCCTAAAGACCATGTCTTCAAATTCAGTGACATTAGTGACGGAGGCTTCCCTGTATGAATCTTGGTGACTTCAGTTCTGTCTAAGGTAGGAGATGTAAATAATCTGCCAACTAGAACTCTAGTGTGAGTATAGGAGTATGGAAAATAACAAAGCCACCTCGGACAGCACTTTGGTCCTTCCTTAGAGCAAAAATATATCTGTCATATGGATCTTCCACTCCATACCAGGGTCCTTTTTTTATGAGAGAGTAGACATCATTATGAAATTATATACAGTAGGGTTCATAGAAACTTTATTTGTAACAGCCAAAATAAAAGGAAGGAAATGAAAGAAATGTAATTATCCAACAATAGATGAGTGGGCAACCCACCTGCGGTCCACCCACTGCATGGAGCAATATTCAGCACTGGAGAATGTTTGACTTAACAGGATATAAACTTAGGTGATTCTCAATGATTCACAGAATAATTCTGCCTAATGAAATAAGCAACCCCCCCAACCACACACACACACACACACACACACACACCATATGAGTTTCTTCTTTTAGTAAAATCTTTGGGATGTACAATTAACTCACAGTAATAGAGGCAGCTAATTGGCTTTCTGGTACCAATACCAGGAAGAGACGATCAGGATCCAAAGGACATTCCTTTTGTGACATGGATTGAATGCCTTCCTTTCTCTTCCTGTCTCTCTCTGTCTCTGTCCGTCTCTGTCTCTCTCTCCTTCTGTCATGTAGTGACTATTTTGTGGTTTAGTTCATTTTTATGACAAAGTGTATTTAATTGTATGCTTTAAATATTCAGTTTATTTTGTCTCAATTATTCTTCCAAAAGGCTATTAATAAAACATACACACAATGAAAAACCACTACACAAATACTAAAGTGGCTGCAATAAAAAGATTTAAAGTACTATCTTAATGTTGGAGAAATGTGTAGAATCTTTGAGTTTTATAAAGTGCTCGTGGCTGTAGTGGTATAGGTGCCTGACCAAACGGTTTGGGCTGGACATTAGGTATCGCCTGATTCAGTGGTTTCATTTTGTGGGTACTTAGCACACACACACACACACACACACACACATATGAAACTACACACACACATAGATGTGTGTGTGTGTATATATACATACATACATACATACATACATACATACATACATATGTGTGTATGCAAGTGTTTTTAATAACCTCATTCATTATAGATGAGAAATAAAATCCAAGGTTCTATCAACTGTTAAATGAAAATTAAGACATAGAGTGCTTGCACAGTGAAATTGTGATCACCTGAAGCAGCACTAATGCATATAGAAACATGAATGAAGCTTAACCAAGCACTCTGAATGGAGGAAAGATACACACAAAATAGACACTGTAACATTCGATTTATGTGGAGTTTGTAAGAACAGAAGTCAGGTCAGCATCTGCCTGGTATCTGGGAAGGCATGGTGCTTGGCTGCAGGTAGACTTGATATCTGGGGGTTTCTCCAAGTGCCATAAATCTGGAATGTCATGGTAGTCCTGTCACTCACTATATGCATTTACTAAAATGTATTCTCTATATTTTTAAATGGGTGGCTTCTTTTGCTACATAAGTGTAATTTAAGTTACTAAACATACAGAGAAGATGAGGGAAAAGCCACATGCCGTGTGCCACCTAAAGTCACAATGACAGACAGCACACATTTGGTGAGTGAAACATTGCAACATTAGGCATGAGGGAAGCTATCTCTCTTGTCTGTGCGATTGGCCCCACTGATGTCACCTTCTTGACCCCTCCCTGTAGTCTGGACACCAAGGACTTGAAACAAGGGTTTTAACTGCTGCTCTAGCTTGTGAGGTAAGCAAGCACCTTCATGTATACCTGTGGGGTGTGTGTGTGTCCCAGTCCTACACCTTCATGCACACCTACCTATGGGGGGGGGTTAGTTCCCAGCTCTGTACTTTTGTGTGCATATACTGTGTTTGTGTACCAGTCATACATGCCTATGTGCATGTATGCCTGTGTGTATGTGTATAGTTATCAACTATGCCCCTTCATGTATACACATACCTGTGTATATATGTCCCGGTACTGCACCTTCATGTACATACATTCCTGGTGTGTGTGTGTGTTGGGGGAGGGATGGCTCCCGATCCTGCACCTTCACGTGTACCTATGCCTGTGTGAGTTCCCAGTCCTGCAGAGGAGATGGTGATATAGTCACTCTCCAGCCATCAATGTTTAAGAGGTGACATTTGTAAAGGCTCTGAGGTATTCAGAGGGAGAGACTTGACATAGTCGGTACAGATTTAATGACTAACAGGCCTGTTGGCGACTCCACAGCTGTCACCTCTTCCCCGTGTTCATTAGCTCTGTCTACTGTAAAGGGAACAGCTGGATCAACAAGACAGCAGGTAAACGTAGCACACATCCTGCCTGCCAATAAAACCAAAGGCAAGTTCAATGTCATGGGAGAGAGTAATGAAGTCAGCATCCCAGTCTTGCAGGTTTCTTTAATGTAATTACAGAGGATGTGCCTGCCTCTCCAAACATACTATTCTCTGAGTTCTCTTTCTTTCAAGCACATGAAAATACTTGGTTGAAAACCTGGGAAACACTTCAGATGTAAACCATTGTTGTACATAGAAAAACGCTATTTTAAATATTGGTAATTTTCCTTCGTGTGAGGAAAAAATGATTTCTCTTGGGTAACTAGGAGAGGAATGGCCAGGATGTGTGGTAGGCAGATACCTTATTTATTAGAAATTATCAAGCAGTGGTCGTACGTACCATTGTGTATTTCCACCAGCAGTGTGTAAATTGTAGTAGTGAACCAAGTGACATGGAAAGATCAACAATCAAACACAGGGATATATGGCACCCACCATTTGCAAACACCTGGAAGGACTTAAAACAGTCATCCTTTCGTGTGACATTATATATCATGTGGCTGAGTCAGTAAAGGAAGTGCAGGTTTGGTTTCCTGCAGCAAGGAGTTGAGTGACCAGTTCAGTATCTCTAATCTCAGTGTATATCAGTGGTTTTCAACCTGTGGGGCGTGACCCTTTTGGAGGGGGTCAAAAGACCTTTTCACAGGGCTTGCCTGTGACCATCAGAAAAACCACAGATATTTACATTATGATTCATGACAGCAACAAAATTATAGTTATGAAGTATCAATGAAATAATTTTATGCTTGGGGGGGGTCACCACAGCCTAACAGAGGAACTGTATTAAAAGGTCACAGCATTAGGAAGGTTGAGAACCAGTGGTGTACAGGGAAGGGAATTTGAATTAAGACTTTGGAGTAGAAAAGCCAGGGATACAAAACAGGGTAGATTATACTTCCTGTGCAGGATAGAACTAAGTTCATATGGAGACAAGCATGAGCAGGTGGAGATCAAGTCCAAGATTTGGACCTGGAGTTCCTAAAACAGACATCCATAATACAAGGAGACCACGGGAGATTACCACGGGGAGGAGGACTTTTGTTTGCTGTTTATTGTCTAGGTCTGCTTACAAACTGTCTATCTGTAGCTGCAGAGCTTGGAAGAGAAGGTGGGTGGGAAAGGTAGAACTTGGGCATCCTGACAGCAGAGTGGAGGAGGAGGGGACTGTGCTCTGGTCAGCTCCTTGAACAGTGCTCACACTGAAACTGGAGAGAAAGGGTCTGCAGCATGAGGCCACAGAGAGGACAAAGACCCACAGATCTGGGCTCACTGACAGCTAGAGGAGGAAGAGCCCCTGACTTTAGAAATCTGTTTTAATATGTTTTGCCAAATGTCTGGATGAAGAACTGTATGTAGTGGATCTGATGTATAGAAAATCACACACACACACACACACACACACACACACACACACACACACACACACACGCACACCATCACCACCACCACCACCACCACCAAGGTCAAAGAAACTGATTATCTATAGATGAGCTGGGAAGTTGTCCATTTAGATGATGAGCTAGCTTCCTTCTTCCTTCCCTTCCTTCCCTTCCTTCCCTTCCTCCCCTTCCTCCCTCCCTCCTTCCCTTCCCTTTCCTTCCTACCTTCCTTCCTTCCTTCCTTCCTTCCTTCCTTCCTTCCCTCCTTCCCTCCTTCCTTCCATCTTCCTTTTTGTTTGAGAGAGTGTATTTTGTTTTGTTTGTTTACTTACTTTTACTTGAGCAACAGAGGAAGAATTTCAAATAAACACAGACAGATGACTGATTGAGACTCTGAAGCCAAGCCTCCAAACACACATACACACACACACACACATGCACACGCACAGAGAGAAAAAGAGACAGAGACAGAGATAGAGAGAGACAGAGAGAGCAGAAGAGAGACAATGAAGGACTTTTTTTTAAAAATCAGAATGAAAAATACAAGCCATAATATTAAAAGGTGATTATTGGACCCATACGTTTAGATTTGTAATTTTATATGGGGATCACAATTAAGCCCTGGTCTCTGAGGTGGAGGATCCATTTAATGATAATGGCATTTGCTGGTTCAGCCTTATCACTTCTGGAGAATTGCCAGAGCCCACACTTTTCCTCAAGCTGCCTGGTTACCTCAGAGCAGATATTAATTTCAGATGCTAATGCTTATATCATCAGATGTTCTTATTTGTAGACTGTGACCCTTTTAATTTGCAGTCTGTGATCATAAACGTAGGTTTTATTGGCCCATTTTATTAGCACAGATCTTTCTTGCTTTTGGTTTTTCCTTAGGACCTGCGTAAGAGTGCCTGGCTGGTAGATTTTGTTAGACTTTAGAAAATTCTCTCCTGAAAACAGCTAAAGATAAAATAATGTCAAACATGTGTTGCATCATTTAAGATATTTCCCATATCAGAGGACTTTTACATTAGATTTTATTTGTGTATCCCATATATTCATCCCAAACACAATTAAGTACCACAAGCCTTTCATTATGCTAATGAGTATTATGATAATTTTTACGTGTGTTTAAAAAAAGGGAAGAAAGCAGTTTGTCTTTGGAGGTATTTGTGTTTTAATGAGCTGCGAAGTTATCTAATACAATAAGTTGTATTTCAAGAGTTCTTTTTGAAGCCTATTAGTCAAAACTATTTGCCACATAAATATTGAGGCCTTAATGCAACTAGCCCACCATAATAATCCTGCCTAGCCCGTGACACACGTTGTTACAGATTCCAATACGCCAATGAATTGTGGCTATATTCAGGGGAATGCATTCAGAGACTCTGACACTGGGATCACTCCTCAACTTGGCTGTGAACTGAACCTCCGTCCACTGCCCTGCCTCCTGATAGCGAGGCTCCAGGAACAGGTGGGAGGTAGCCTAGTGGATGGTGCCTGGTTGAATAGTGGGTAGGCAAGGGGCTTCCTAGGGGTGCACAGTACTGTAAGAGGAGTGTTAGGTATTCACGTAGCCCTTCTTGCTCATTCTTCCTTTCTAGTGTTCCAGCATCAAGCCCAATGGCGGCATGCCCATTTGGCATGCGCCGACGTGTTCATCTTTTCATCTGAAAGGATGAAAGGTCAATCTGGACTTTTCAGATTGACCCTGGTAAATTTGGAACTGTTCTTACACCACCTTCTCAGATTCCAGGAGCCGAGAAAGTGCTTATTAAAAAAAATCTCTCAGTTGGAAATCAGAGCACAGATCTGTCGCCTTCACTGAACCATTAAGCCATAGACACCACTTTTGCCTCAATAGGGCGTTAACTTTTAGTTGTTGAGAAGGAGAGCCTTTGCAGAGGTCCATGTCACCATAGCAACCGGATTTCCAAACCAGACTGTGGAAATAGAACTTGAAAGTCACACGGAAACAGGTCTATCTAGCCCTGGCTTCAAATCCGTGGCGCTCCCGAGACAAAGTAGAACGGGTTCCCTGGCCCACCATTGATTTGCTGTAGGCAAGCTACCCAAGGAACAGCAGCCTCTTCCTCTATAACTGTGTGGCTGGAATTGACCTAGCATGTATGAATACACAAAGCTGACATTAGTCCCTCTGTTTTAGAAACAAAAATCAATCGTAACTGACATTCCAGGGGTGTTGTTGTTGTTTTGTCTTTTATAGTCTCTGCTTATTGTGTTGCCCCGTGAGTTTACAGCCCCCCATCAGGGGCGGGACTGGCCTGCTTGCTGCTCCAACAAAGGTAAAAGTGAATATGGAGTGAGTAGCTGGAAAACCAGGGTCACTGTTTTAATTAAAAGGGAACGCCGTTTATAAATCTCTTAAACACGGGAGGATCTCTAAATGCCATCTTTTGCCTTGCCCCCATTGCCAAGTTCCAACTTGACTGGACAACTCCCTCATAGTCAAAATCAAGTGGAGTAGGTAATGCTGGGAGCCAGATATTCTGATGCCTGAATTTAGAACTTGTAGAAATACTGCAGAAAGGAAAGACAGAGGCTTAGCATGAGTTGTTCACAAGGAGAAGCCACCATGGACACACTCAGGATAACTGTAACAGTAAATTTAGAATTTAGTGAGAGCATTGCCACTAAATTTCACTAAAACCACTTTTCATTCATTCATTCTGTTTGTTTTGTTTTGAGTTTGGGTTTTCTCATAGAGACCAAACTCACTGTATACCTGACTTTATACTCTTATGACTGACTTAATACTCCTGTTCTCATTAAGTCCCAGTTGTAACAGGCAAGTGCAGCTGCCGGGCCTGACTTAAAATAGTCTTACTAATAATCGAGGTGTGTGTTTTCTCTAAAACCATGACTTGTGTCAAATGCTGAATGATCAGAGTATTGGGAAGGTATGGAAAACAGTTATTGATCGGAACTCACCCTCCCTCCCCTTGAGAAGAGAAGTATCAGACTACGAACACATCCTTTGGCTTCATTTGCATCCCAGACCCTTCCTCAGGAAATCAGTATCTTGAATGCATGTTTCAAGTCTATGCTATCAGCATTAGGCAGAGCTGTGGGGTGATTACACTATATATCAAAATTAAATCTTTTTTTATGTCTACACATAAATTTGCACATATTTTGGAATCTGATGTGATATTTATGCACACATTGTTAACAATCAAATAATAGTCCTTGGCATATAGCCTCATGTAGCATTCCTTTTTAAATAAGAACACTCAAAATATACTCTTAATTATTTTGAAGTACATGACTGCAAACTGTAGCTATTCCTCCATGCAGTAGAGCAATCAGGCTCATCTCTCCTGTTAACTTGTTTTGACCTGTATTTGCTGTGCACTCCTGAGCCCCTTCCCTGGTCCCTTCACAGCCTCTGGTAACCACCGTATTCCTTACTTCTGTAAGGACACCATAGTGTGGGAAGCAGGCATTGTTTGTCATTTTGCGTGTAGCTTATTTATGTCACCAGGTTCATCCCTGTTGCTAGAAATAACAATACCTACTTCTAGTGTATGGTGCAAGGGGTTTTCATTGTGTGGACATAAAATACTTCCTTTGTCTCTTGTCAAGTTGATGGCTGCTTAGTTTAATTTGATACCTTGGCTATTGTGAATAGTGCTTCAACTAATGTGAGGCTGCAGATGTCTCTTCAACACACAGACTTTATTTCTTTGGGCATATATTTAGTTTATATGCTCCTATTCTAAGCAGAAGCTTTTCAGTTCAGTGTAATTCTCTGTTTATTTTTGCTTTCATTCATTGTATCTTTCGAGGCCCTTTTATTTACTTAGCTGTTTGTTGGGACAAGGTCAAGGTCAAGGTCATGTTTAGTAACCCTGACTAGCCTTAAACTTGCCTTGTAGTTCAGAATGGTCTTGAACACATATGGCAGTTCTCTTGTCTTACCCTCTCAAGCACTGAGCTTACAGGCATGCACAGTTTTGGAGGTCTTATCCTTGTCCAGACCAAAGGATCATCCTTGTTCCAGGTCTCAGAAGACAAGCTGTCTTTCTCCCATTCTGCATGACACCAGCTACAGCATGTCACACACTGCCTTTTATCTTGAGGCACATTTTTCTCCAAAGCTATTAAGTTAGGAATTCTCATTTGGGAGGAATTTTTATTTTATCAAATAGGTTTCTGATGATCTATGCTTTTTTCTTCCATCCTGGCAGTGTGAATATATCATATATATTGAATTATATATATTGAGCCATCTTCCATCCTGGCATGAATTCCACTTGATTATAGTAAGTGGATGATCCTTTAAATATACTGTTGGATTAGCTTTGCTAGTATTTTATTGAATAAATTTTGCAATTATGCATAACAAGGATATTAAGCCAGTAGGGTTACTGTTCATTATATCATTGTCTAAGTTTTATAAAACAGAAAAAAACTCTTGACCAAGAATACTTTACATTTTAGGGGAAGGCTTTCTAGGCATCCATTTTTAAAATTTGTACATATGTAGACAATATTAGCATATCAAATTTGCTACTTATATAGGGTTTTTAATAAAATGCCTATCACAGAAAACATAACCATCTCAATACTGTAAAATGTACAATTTTGTAGTATTAAATACATCCACAATGTTGAAATTTTCTTAACGAGGAAGTCTACCCTGATTAAACAATATATCAGTCCCTCACCTCCTCCACCACCACTGGAGACTGTTCAGTGAGTAGTTTGAGAAATGTCCCCCAAAGGCTCAGTCATCTGAACACACAGTTCCCAGCTGGTGGTGCTGTTGAGGAGCTGGTGCAACATCGCTGGAGGAAGTACGTCACCGGAAGCAGGCGTGAAGAAGTCACAGCCTCATCCTGCTTCTCGGCGGCTTTCTCTGCTGCATGAGTGAGGTTGAATATGTGAGGTGTCTCTCAGCTTCCCACTCCCGACATGATGCTCGCTGGCTGCTATGCCATGCTTCTCCAACGTGATGGTCTGTTTCCTTCTGGAACTTTAATCCAAAATAAACTCTTTCATATATTGCATTCGGTCCCAGACTTTGATTGAAGCTAAAAAAAAAAAATGAGCTAATATGAAAATTTGTACTAGGGAATGGGAGGACGGAGCCAACCATATTAGCGTTTTGGTGACTGTAGAAGGATTTTTGCAGCTTTGGGATGGAGAAGCCATTACAGTCTCAGAGCTTAATGGGCTGTTCTGTGGGAGATTAGAAGAAAAGAACATTGAGAAACCCAGACTATGGAGGCCTGGCTTGCGCATTGTCAGAGAATCCCTCAAAGACTCTATCTTGGTTGTTTTATATCATATTTTGCATTAAGGATCAGTGGTTTCTGGTAATCTGGGATTGAAGAATCAGCTTTGATTAATAAGTCAGTTTAAAAGGTAAAACCTTTGTTTGACTGGGGCAATTTACTTTACTTAGCTAGGGCTGAAAAACCAGCTGTAACTAAGAAGAAAGCAGCATCACCTGGGTCTGATCTTCCGGGAAGCATTTTTCTCAAGGTCACCATGCAGAATCTGATGTCTAGAGGTGGTGGTGGTACAGCAGAATTTGGCAAATGATGTATACCATTTTCCCACATGGTACTGGTTTTAAGGACATGGCAGGGTTATGGAGAGCAGCCTAGACTTGGCCTTGTGTCGAGCAGGGCTAGTGTATCTTGGAAGAAACTCTGGAAGAAGCCACTGGTAAAGGTGGAGTCTCAGTTTCAGTGGAAACTGGAGTATTGAAGACTCCATAGAAGAGAAGCTGAGGCTTAGGACCAAATGTCAGGGAGGGAGATTCTGAAGAGCACAAGATAATGCGTTGTGTATGGCCTCAGTTGCCATGGAGATTGGGGCACGAAGGCATGAACCAAGGGATGAACACCAAGGTAGCACAGGGTGTAGAGTGAGGTGGCACAAGCCATGTATGCTGCAGATTGTTGAATTAACTATTTAATTAATTAGTTAATCTCTGCGCGGGGTTCACTACCTTCTTCAATGCTTTACATTCCTGAATGAAAGACCCAGCCTTTATATTCTGATATGCCTTAATCAGCTCAGTAGCTGGTCCACTGCCTAACCTCCTCCATAGTTAATCCACCTCTTTCTCTTAGAGCATAGTAGACCTCCTTCCTTATCTCCTCTCTCTGGGTCCCACGCCTAGGCAAATCCAAAACTCCTGCCGCGCACATCTGTCTGTCCTTCCCAGCTATTGGCGGTTGGCATTTTAATCTACCAATCAGAACCAACTGGGGGCAGGTTCTCAGAAGCTAAGTCCTGGCAGTTTGGGGGACCCAAGTTGACATTAGAATACAAGCGGCTTTAGGTGGAACACACTACAGCAGATAGCAGAGTCAGACAAGCAAAACTAAACAGTTCGAAGCTCAGAAGATCAGGAGTGAGGTCCGGACATTGGAGACCGAGTTACAGAATTTTAGTATGTTGCAGGATTTTCATTTTGCTTACGTGTGATTGTTTTTATTCCCTGGCTCTTCCCTTTTAGAGCAAGAAAATGTTGAATCTGTTTCTGATTTTACAAAGGCTAACAATTAAGAAATTTGTGTTATTTAAAAAAAAAAAAAAACCTTTGACCTTTCAAAGGGTTTGAATTTTGATGATTCCACTTTACCATTTTTATTATATGTGCGGTTGATGCCATATCCAAGAAATAACCCAATATTTTCTTCCGAGTTTTGTAGTTTCGGGTGTTTATCCCATTTTGAGTTATTTTAATATCATTTTTGGTGCGGGTGGTGCATGGATATCCAGTTGGCCTAGCACCGCTGTTGCAGAGATGGTAATTCCCTCACTAAGTGATCTGGATTCTCCATTAAAAAAAAAAAAATCGGGCTCAGAACTGAACAAAGAATTCTCACCTGAGGAATACCGAATGGCAGAGAAACACCTGAAAAAATGTTCAACATCCTTAATCATCAGGGAAATGCAAATCAAAACAACCCTGAGATTCCACCTCACACCAGTCAGAATGGCTAAGATCAAAAATTCAGGTGACAGCAGTTGCTGGCGAGGATGTGGAGAAAGAGGAACACTCCTCCATTGTTGGTGGGATTGCAAGCTTGTACAACCACTCTGGAAATCAGTCTGGCGGTTCCTCAGAAAATTGGACATAGTACTACCGGAGGATCCAGCAATACCTCTCCTGGGCATATATCCAGAAGATGTCCCAACCGGTAAAAAGGACACATGTTCCACTATGTTCATAGCAGCCCTATTTATAATAGCCAGAAGCTGGAAAGAACCCAGATGTCCCTCAACAGAGGAATGGATACAGAAATTATGGTACATTTACACAATGGAGTACTACTCAGCTATTAAAAAGAATGAATTTATGAAATTCCTAGCCAAATGGATGGACCTGGAGGGCATCATCTTGAGTGAAGTAACACAATCACAAAAGAACTCACACAATATGTATTCACTGATAAGTGGATATTAGCCCAAAACTTAGGATACCCAAGATTTAAGATACAATTTGCTAAACGCATGAAACTCAAGAAGAATGAAGACCAAAGTGTGGACACTGTGCACCTTCTTAGAATTGGGAACAAAACACCCAGGGAAGGAGTTACAGAGACAAAGTTCGTAGCGGTGATGAAAGGATGGACCATTTAGAGACTGCCGTACCCAGGGATCCATCCCATAATCAACTTCTAAACGCTGACACCATTGCATACACTAGCAAGATTTTGCTGAAAGGACCCAAATATAGCTGTCTCTTGTGAGACGATGCTGGGGCCTAGCAAACACAGGAGTGGATGTTCACAGTCAGCTATTGGATGTATCACAGGGCTCCCAATGGAGAAGCTAGAGTAAGTACCCAAGGAGCTAAAGGGATCTGCAACCCTATTGTTGGAACAACATGATGTACTAACTAGAACCCCGGAGCTCTTGTCTCTAGCTGCATATGTATCGAAAGATGGCCTAGTCAGCCATCAATGGAAAGAGAGGCCCATTGGACTTGCAAACTTTATATGCCCCAATATAGGGGAATGCCAGGGCCAAAAGAATGGGAATGGGTGGATAGGGAAGTGGGGGGCGCTATGGGGGACTTTTGGGATAGCATTGGAAATGTAATTGAGGAAAATATGTAATAAAAATATTAAAAAAAAAAAAGAAAGAAAAAAAATCATCGGATTGCACTTTCAAGGGCCTTTTTCTGGATTTTCTGTTCTATTCTGCTGGTTCTGTGTCTTCTGCATGCCGGCATCCCGCTGTGCTCTGTCTTCTGTACTTTTAAATGCATCTGAATCACACCAGACTCTGCATTAATCTGAGGTTTCATCTTGTGTTCTTGTCCTAACTTTATGAGAGCTACTAATATCGATATAGGCAAAATTCATTTTTATTTGCTTTATGATATAAAGATTTTATTTCTGTCTCCACTGAAAATATGAATACATATAATATATGTGGGAGCTTTCTATTATTGGGATAAAGCTGCAAGGTCATATTTTAAAGGACTCCTATGTCAGGCTTATATATCTTGACCTAGATGGTTGTCTGCTGGGTGTCAGGGTCCATTTGCTATCTTCTTAGATATTGATACATTAATCACAAATATCTATTATTCATTACTCCCTTTAATGACAGTTCCAAGCCAGAAATTATCTATAGGTTATAGTTTTAAAATTTTTTGTTAATATACTTATGCATTTAATGGGTGCTAATTGTTTTTGTTTTGTTTTTTGGTATTATTTTGTTTTTGTTTAATTGAAGAGCACTTTGAGAAGCATGAATCTAGAGTTATTAATGAATGGCCTAGGATTAGCATGTTAGAAACTTACGAATAAAAATGTTTTTATATTATGGGGCAAAATTTTAACTTGTAGTCTGTTAATCCGGAAAAACAAGCTCAGCGTTTCCCTGTGGAAGTTAGCTTGGGTAAAATTCAGTGAAATAAATTTTCTTAAGAAATGATGACATATTGAACCATCCCTGCATCCCTGGGATGAAACCTACTTGGTCAGGATGGATGATTGTTTTGATGTGTTCTTGGATTCGGTTAGCAAGAACTTTATTGAGGATTTTTGCATCAATATTCATAAGGGATATTGGTCTGAAGTTTTCTATCTTTGTTGGGTCTTTTTGTGGTTTAGGTATCAGAGTAATTGTGGCTTCATAGAATGAGTTGGGTAGAGTACCTTCTGTTTCTATTTTGTGGAATAGTTTGTGAAGAACTGGGATTAGATCTTCTTTGAAGGTCTGATAGAACTCTGCACTAAACCCATCTGGTCCTGGGCTTTTTTTAGTTGGGAGACTATTAATGACTGCTTCTATTTCTTTGGGGGATATAGGGCTGTTTAGATCATTAACCTGATCTTGATTCAACTTTGGTACCTGGTATCTGTCTAGGAACTTCTCCATTTCATCCAGGTTCTCCAGTTTTGTTGAGTATAGCCTTTGGTAGAAGGATCTGATGGTGTTTTGGATGTCTTCAGGATCTGTTGTTATGTCTCCTTTTTCATTTCTGATTTTGTTAATTAGGATGCTTTCCCTGTGCCCTCTAGTGAGTCTGGCTAAGGGTTTATCTATCTTGTTGATTTTCTCAAAGAACCAGCTCCTTGATTGGTTGATTCTTTGAATAGTTTTTCTTGTTTCCACTTGGTTGATTTCACCCCTGAGTTTGATTATTTCCTGCCGTCTACTCCTCTTGGGTGAATTTGCTTCCTTTTGTTCTAGTGCTTTTAGGTGTGTTGTCAAGCTGCTAATGTGTGCTCTCTCTAGTTTCCTTTTGGAGGCACTCAGAGCTATGAGTTTTCCTCTTAGAAATGCTTTCATTGCGTCCCATAAGTTTGGGTATGTTGTGGCTTCATTTTCATTGAACTCTAAAAAGCCCTATCTCCTTGTACTAAGGTCAAGTCTAAGTGGATCAAGGAACTTCACATAAAACCAGAGACACTGAAACTTATAGAGGAGAAAGTGGGGAAAAGCCTTGAAGATATGGGCACAGGGGAAAAATTCCTGAATAGAACAGTAATGGCTTGTGCTGTAAGATCGAGAATTGACAAGTGGGACCTCATGAAACTACAAAGCTTCTGCAAGGCTAAAGACACCATCAATAAGACAAAAAAAACCACCAACAGATTGGGAAAGGATCTTCACCTATCCTAAATCAGATAAGGGACTAATATCCAATATATATAAAGAACTCAAGAAGGTGGACTCCAGAAAGTCAAATAACCCCATTAAAAAATGGGGCTCAGAACTGAACAAAGAATTCTCACCTGAGGAATACCGAATGGCAGAGAAACACCTGAAAAAATGTTCAACATCCTTAATCATCAGGGAAATGCAAATCAAAACAACCCTGAGATTCCACCTCACACCAGTCAGAATGGCTAAGATCAAAAATTCAGGTGACAGCAGATGCTGGCGAGGATGTGGAGAAAGAGGAACACTCCTCCATTGTTGGTGGGATTGCAAGCTTGTACAACCACTCTGGAAATCAGTCTGGCGGTTCCTCAGAAAATTGGACATAGTACTACCGGAGGATCCAGCAATACCTCTCCTGGGCATATATCCAGAAGATGTCCCAACCGGTAAAAAGGACACATGCTCCACTATGTTCATAGCAGCCCTATTTATAATAGCCAGAAGCTGGAAAGAACCCAGATGTCCCTCAACAGAGGAATGGATACAGAAATTATGGTACATTTACACAATGGAGTACTACTCAGCTATTAAAAAGAATGAATTTATGAAATTCCTAGCCAAATGGATGGACCTGGAGGGCATCATCTTGAGTGAAGTAACACAATCACAAAAGAACTCACACAATATGTATTCATTGATAAGTGGATATTAGCCCAAAACTTAGGATACCCAAGATATAAGATACAATTTGCTAAACGCATGAAACTCAAGAAGAATGAAGACCAAAATGTGGACACTGTGCACCTTCTTAGAATTGGGAACAAAACACCCAGGGAAGGAGTTACAGAGACAAAGTTCGTAGCTGTGATGAAAGGATGGACCATTTAGAGACTGCTGTATCCAGGGATCCGTCCCATAATCAGCTTCTAAACGCTGACACCATTGCATACACTAGCAAGATTTTGCTGAAAGGACCCAAATATAGCTGTCTCTTGTGAGACGATGCCGGGGCCTAGCAAACACAGGAGTGGATGTTCACAGTCAGCTATTGGATGTATCACAGGGCTCCCAATGGAGAAGCTAGAGAAAGTACCCAAGGAGCTAAAGGGATCTGCAACCCTATTGTTGGAACAACATGATGTACTAACCAGAACCCCGGAGCTCTTGTCTCTAGCTGCATATGTATCGAAAGATGGCCTAGTCGGCCATCAATGGAAAGAGAGGCCCATTGGACTTGCAAACTTTATATGCCCCAATATAGGGGAATGCCAGGGCCAAAAGAATGGGAATGGGTGGGTAGGGAAGTGGGGGGCGCTATGGGGGACTTTTGGGATAGCATTGGAAATGTAATTGAGGAAAATATGTAATAAAAATATTAAAAATCAAAAAAAAATAAATTCCACAAAGTTGGCATACAAAAAAAAAAAAAAAAGAAATGATGACATAGGTGAAACAAAATTATCACAAATTCTAGACTACTAAGTGAGGGCAAAAGCTTAATTATGTAATAACCTGAAAATGCTAAGAACATTGTTTAAGATCTGGACAGAGGAGATATATTTTAGCCCTTGCTACAAACCCAATTTTCATGGCTAAAATATCATTGACATGAGAAAAACAGAATTTTTAACTCCTACCAAAGTGCTTGTGCTAAAAGGAAATCAGAAAATACACTACAAAACAATCTGACTCCAGTTCCTCCAACCAAGCACACGAAATGTTTTGCCGAAGTTAAACTTATTGACAACTCAGAGAAAATTACCTATATAACTTCTGGTTGTTAAATGACAATTTTATTATATAATTAAATAGATTGGCTTAAAATGTTCCAAAGTTAAAACATGGGAAAGTATATAATTACACTTCTGGAATGTTTCAAGTTATCTAGTAAATCTTTAAATCATTTAATAAAAATTTAAATATACAGTAGAGATGAAAGTTCCACAGAGAGCTTTCTGGGTCTTAATACCTTCTGAGTTTGATTTCAGAGTCTATGACCTGGCAGTATTTAGGGCCAAGAGTTTTGTAAGACAGACTCCATGGTAGAAGTACCTATCTCTAAGGAAGCTTGTCCTTTGTGTCACAGAGAGATAAAGATTCCATGGGAAGGACAATGGGCATTCCTGAATAAGGACTTTAGATGCTGCTCACTACCCAGAGGGCCTGCTTCCTGAGGCAGAGGAAATGGACCAGTCTTCTGGACTCCGGCACCAGAATCCCATGGGTATATAAGGCACAATGAGTCCATTAAAATGTCCCATAGCTCACCCAAGGCTAAAACTTCTCAGCCACCATTTTTAAGCTTAATTTGAGCTCATTCCTGGACCCTTTCTTGGCGGTGAGAGCAGATGTCAACTGTCCTGACTTCTGAGGAATTTACATCAAGAACTTTTAAAGTTATGCAACTTACCCTCAGGCTGTCACTACTCTGAGAAGCCTACTGTGGTCCCATCTGTAAGCCCACGCTCAGACGAGGAACACAGTGGTGATTGGGAAGATGTGGCTACCTAGAAGAACCATGCAATTTGCCTAAAATTTGTTGCTGGAGACCGGGAGGAAAACAGGATATCTACTGGATTCTATTTGAAGACTGTCTGGTGTAGAAGGCATGAGGACAATCCAAAGTCCCAGACCAGCTTATAAAAAGCCTTTGTTAAAATCTGTCCCCAATGTGTGCACAAGATCGTGTCTGCCAAGGAAATACAAGCTGACTCAGGAAAAAGTGTAAATTGGTTAAGAAGTCTTTTCCTTCTGCATTCACAATGATGAAGCTTCTGTCCTTAGGTAGGATGGAGATGCAAGGTGAAAATCATCGTTCCTGAAAATAAAAGAAGTTGGGAATTCTGACTGGCTTTTGAGGTGATGGAGCTGAGCTGGCCTAGTGTCAACTTCCCATTTCCCAGAAGACAGAGAGTAACTCTAAACAAACTTACCGCGTAGTTTTGAAATCCAATAGTGGAAGGCGTTCAAAACTCTCAAATCAGCTTTAGTGAATTCTATTTCAACAATCAGATTTTAAAACCACTTTTGGATGCACCAAAACACCCGACTTTCGAATATAAAAGATTTCCTCATTTAAAAAGAATCTCAAAGAATGTACAGTTTTATAATAAATTTTGAATCGTTAAAAGAGCCCTGTGTGCTCATGTATTATTGATTTGCACAATTACGAGGCAAGCAGAGGACTGTATTTTGCACTACTAGCATTGTTCTGTCAGTGTGAGCGTAACAAAGCGCCTCTCTTACCTCCCTCTCTGAAATTATGCCTCTGATTTTACATAGCTGATAACGTAGCCATTTGGGAACATAGCTTATTATGACCATAATTTGAAAAATTCAACAGGGACTGTCAGAACTTGAAATTCAGAATGATATCTACAGAGAAAATCGGGAGGCATGCCTCTCCCCCACCCCCATTGCCCACCACTCCCCCTCCCCTACTCCTCTCCCTCCCCTCGGTGGTTCCTCTGCTTCAGTGTCTGAAGTATACACTGTTAATTGTTGATGTAATTTCCAGTATTCCATATTCCTGAGAAAATGAGATTTTTGTCTTTTCCTAAGTCTTCAGAAACTACAGCACTAAGAAATGATGTTTCAAAGAAATTTCCTTGAACATGTAACAGTTCCAAAATAAGATTTCTCTCTCTTTTTCTGTCCCACCCTTGACACACACTATACAAAATTTGTATTTTATAAGAGAAATAAATGTGCCTGTTCCTGATCAACACTGTCCCTTCTACTTTTTCTCAAGTTTGAATGTAAAATTCCTAGGCTTCGTGCGTTGGTGCCCATTCTCAGAGTGTCTGGGCTCCATGGCTGTCTGACTTGAATGCTCTGCTTGGAGCTGTCCAGCAGCTGTGCCTGCTTTTTCTTCCTGTCAGTTTTAAAGGTTTGCTCTGCCATCTCTGTGAGCTCAGGGATTCCTTCCCTGGTTAGGCGGTCCGCCTTTAAGGCATTTCTTATTTCTGTCGTGGGTTGTGGATCCCAACCCTTTCTGTTTTGAGGTTTTCCCTAGGATTCTCATATTTCTGCTTACACGGTCCATCTGTTCTTTCAGATCGTCTGTGTCTCCACGGAACCTCAGCATGTCAGTTACTGCTTTAAAATTTTTGTCTGACACTACCAATGTCCCTTCCATGCCTGATTGATCCCTTATACTTGTTCATCCACTTCCAGTGATTTTATTTTTTCCCATCTTCCCTTTGGTCTTCCTTCTTGAACAAAAGACATAAAATACTGTGTAAAAGAAGAGCCACAGTGAGTAGATCCTTGGCGATACGGGGGTAAAATGTCGGAGAAGGAAAGGGCATTATTGTCCTATGATTGGGTCTTGGTCTTATGCAGGGCCTGGGAGACAGATCTTGAACTTTATCCATTTCCCTCAGTACAGAGGACACCTTCTCCTTTATATGAGACACAGTGGCAAGAGGATCTGGAGTTGGGCCCTCCCCCCCCAGTACAAAACAGAGCACTGTGGTGTGCAATAGATTTTCAAGGTGAGGAGCTGGCTCATTCAGGAATGTTCCCCAGAACCCAGGTGAGAACACCCAGTGTGGAGCTGTGCCCCTGAGATCACAGGGCTGAGGTAGAGAAAGAAGGATCCCCACGGGTTGTTGGCTAGCCACCCCAGCCTAATCAGTAAGCTCCAGGCTGTGGAGAGAGCCCATGGTTGGTGACAGTCCTGAACACCTGAGGTTGTCCTCTGACCTTGATGCACACATGCATGTATGCCAGCCCCCACAGCAAGCAAGCAAACACACACACACACATACACACACACACTTATCATCATAATTACGATGATGATAATTATAGTTTAATTTCCTCCTTTCCATGGCAGGATCAGAAGCAGAGCCTTTGTCTGATCTTCATTGTCAGTACCTGTGCAGTTCATAGAAGAAATCTCAAGAGAGCTCAAGGGGCCCACCCCTCTGTGGCTGTTTTCCCTGAGAGATCTCTAACTCTCAGATTGTCCATACTGATCTCACAGAAACATGTTAGTTGTCCCTGAATTTTGTCCCTTCATGAGAACCCACAGAGGAGAATGCTCTGATGACTTGCGACCCTTGCTCTGCTAGGGAACAGATGTTTAAGTGGTGAGGAATGTGGGAGGGTAAGGCAGAGTCATGGTGGGGAGAAGGGATAACTACAGATGTTTGAAAAGGTAGTATTTTGTAAATACACACATGTGAAAAAACTGTTCAAGAGACACAGTCAGACAGACAGACAGACAGGCAGAGCAAGGGAGAGAGAGAGAGAGAATTCCAGTGATCTATTTCTTCCCAATGGGCCAACTGAAGTCACCACCTCCATGCAGTAATACCATCTACTTATGAATCCACCCATGGATTAATCTACATATGAGTTCAGAGTCCTCTGATCCAGACACCTCCAGGAAGCTCACCCTTGAACACAGCTTCATTGGTAAACAAGTCTTTAACACCTGAGACTCAGGGGATCATTTTCTGTCCGAACCATTATATGAAGTGTGTGTGTGTGTGTGTGTGTGTGTGTGTGTGTGTGTGTGTGTGTGTGTGCTTGTCTCAGAAACCCTGGAGCTTAGTGGAGGACCCCTGTTATTACTCTGGAAATACAAGGGCACATGTCTGTGTAAACATCTTTTCAATGTGAGTAATAAGAGAACGCAGAACTCAGGAGACCAGGTAGGCATTAGCCTGAAAATCTGAAGGAGTCAGAAATGCCCCAATGAGAAGAAACCCCTCAAGTCAATTTCAGTGTAAGTGCAGACTTTTCTCAGAGCGGTTTGCTGAGTGTGGTGTATGCTGGTTTAGTCAGTAGTGAGTACTTCATCCTGGGGATGTCTACACAACATTACCCAGCTAGGATGCTGGTGAAGAAACTAAAAGGGTAGATTGCTAGATGAACAACTTGGGGTAGCTAGGGATTAAGATTCTGTGATTTTCTGAAAAGCTCATTAAATAAAGAGAATTTTTCAGAGATTAATGTCATGGCTGAATATAGATCAGCAGGGAACAAGATCATATTGTCTCTCAAACCTGCATTCGTCCTAACATGTATCCCATCTCTCGTTCTTATCTTTTGGGGAAACCTGTGGTTCTATTATACTGACTTCCAATTTTCCCATATCTGACTGTTCCCCATTACCGTCCTTCAAATGAATTGACTGACACCAATTTCTTTTCTTTTCCCTTTCTTTTTCTTTTCCCTCTCTCTCTCCCCCTCCTTCCCTTCCTCCCACCCTCCTTCCCTCTTTTCCAACAACTCTTTTGAAAATGTGTTTCACAGTGTAACCCACTGTTCAAGGCTAAAGAGTTCAAGGCTTGCCTCAAACTTCGGGCAACCCTCTTCTTCCTCCTGCCTCTGTTTCCTAAGCTCCATCAGATGTTTCTCTTTAACATGTTTGAGATTTTGTAAAGCAGACACCCAGTCTTTGTCCTCATTTCCTGCTATATTGTTTCTAAAATTCTTGGGATCTTGGGAGGGATGCTAGTGGGATGCCTAGTAGAGGGAGTTCCTAGTTAGTTGTGAATGGGCTGGTTCACCAAAGGAAAAGGTGTATGTTAAGGGTCTGGGATTTTTCAAAGCCTCACCTGCCAACCTCTGGGGAAAGAAGAGGATCTTGGGTTGTTGAGGTGATGGCTGACTGCGGATGGCCTTTTCAGTTACATCTGTGGAAGGAAACAGTCATAAATCTCCAAAGGACTGACTTTACAGGAGCTCAGGAAGCTTAACAAGAGCATTGCGGCAGTCTTCGACCCGCAGAGACAAGAACGACATGGACACCAGGTCGGGTTCACACAGCAGCTTCTTCTTTTACTTAGGGCAAGGGCTATACTCATATTGTAGCAGCAACTGACCTCATCTTGCCCCACACCACCTCATCCATTCAGAATCATACACGCTCCAGGCACAAGCTCAGGTCGGTCACCGATAGGTCGATCCAGATCACAAGGAATAATCTAATTTGGCAGGCAGCTTATGCATGCAGTTTCACTGCGCATGTTCGGGCAAGGCAGTAAACATGTGAGTTTCACAGGGCCTGACAATGGGCCAGGACGCCATCTTGGCCCATACGGCCACACCCGCTTCCTGCAGAGCATGTCTCCCTAAGAGAGAGGACAGGAACTCCAGAAGCCTTACCTGTGGCTCATCCTTGCAGCTTTCTGACATCAACGTTCCTTTGCATCTGTTAGGCTGACCTTTCTAATAGGTAGATATATGAAAATAATTTTCCCAAGTTCTATGGGCTGCTCCTGAAAAACTTAAAGCAAGCGTAGAAGGAGGGTGTTGGGAAACTTGGTTTGCAGCTAGTTGATGGGAGGTAGAGGCAACCTGGAGTTGATAATTGACTTTGTCTTAGTGACTTTTCTATAGTTGTGATACACACCATGACCAAAAAACAACTTGGGGAGGAAACGGGCTTGTGTCAGCTTCTAGTCCATGATGAAGGGAAGTCAAGACAGGAATTCAAGACAGAAATCAGGAGGCAGGAACTGAAGTAGGGGGTATGGAGGAGTACTGCTTACTGACTTGCTTGACATGCTTTCTATTACAATTCAGGCCCACCTGCCCAGTGGTAGCACTGCCTCCAGAGGCTGGGCCCTCCCACATCAATTTTAATAAAGAATATGCCCTACAGACTTGCCCACAAGCCAACCAACACACTTTGGAAGGGGCAGTTTGGGGAGTCCCAACCCTCGACCAGAGTGATCTAATGCAATCTTCAAGTAAACGGTGTCAGAACTGAAAGTGAGCTAGAAGAGCCCAGCAGGTGTCTGCTGCCTTCTTCATTGGAGAGTGGGGGAAGATCCGTACATTTATCAGTGATCATGGACTCTTTGTGTTGAGAGTAAAGACAAAGAACACGTTGTGATTTAGCCTTTCCTGTCCTCGAAATGTCAGACTCTATTTATAGGCGGCTGTTTTGGCTTCTCTAACTAGCCTTCCCTCATTTTCCTTGGACCATGCAGAAGATTGGTTCTAGCCAGTCTCTCAGCAGTCTTCTGAGAGGAGCCCTCCCTTTGAGCTTGGTGGCTTCTAAGAGCTCCTTTATAATGTGTCATGCAAACAAACACTTTGCCACCTCTGTTTTCCTAGTCCTTCTGTGATATTACCTTATTTCTGTTCTCTCCTCCTCTTCCCCCTCCCCATCTTCTCTATTTTCCCTCCCCTCCCCCATTCTGGACCTTAGTAGGTTTAATACCTGTAGGACTAAATGTGCTCATTTCTCTCATTTTCCTACTTAAGCTTCTTGGTCCTTTGTTTTCCATTCATGTTAGGTTCATTATGACATCTTCAAACACAGTTGGTCTTGTTTTATTCTCTTCTCCTTTATCCCTGCCTCACATTGTACCCTCCCACCCCAGTCTCTCCCCACCTCCATACCAGGTGTCCTCCTGGCTCTGCCCCCAACATCATTTGACCCCCCCCTCTTAAATTCTATGATTTTTTAAAAAGTAAATTATGGCAGGAAAGTTAGTTGAAATAGATACTAAAACAAAAAGACAAAGGGAATAAGTTCTCCTTCAAATGATGTAACCATCATCATGCCAAAACAGGCTTACAGAATAGGATTCTTAGCACTGAGAAGGGATGCTGACTGGCTGCCAACGTCTCTTTAGTTCATATGCTTTCAATCAGAGTTCGTATTTTGTTTCCTTTTAAATTAAAATGTACTTACGTCACCCCCTTCCTTCTCCTTCCTCTGTCCTCTCCCCTGTTCCCCTACTCCCTCTCAAATTCATCCTTCTTGTTCTTTAATTAGTATCATTACACATATATATGAACAAACATAAATACAAGTTGTTGAGTCTATTTAGTGTTGTTGTATGTTGGAGTTCATATTTTGTTAATGATATTTTAGTGTGTGAATATGATTTGAGCTTTTAATATCATGAATTTATGGAATATTTGACATGTGAAAAATTTTGTTTCTGGTATAGTGTGTGTGTGTGTCTGGGTATGTGTGCATGCATGCATTGAATGTCCTCCATCTCTCTTTCTTATTCCTTCGAGACAGGGTCTTTCCGGCATTTGGAGCACTGTGAGCATTAGGCTATGCTGCCAGCCAGCAAATCTCTGTAGTCTTTTCCTTTGACCCCCCCCCCCACTCCCATGCCCTGCATTCACTGTGGTTACAGTGTGGGAGACAGTGCTCACCTTGTGTGGGTGCTGGGTTCTGAACTTAGCTCCTCATGGTTGCATACAGTGGCTAACTGCTGAGCCATCATTCCAACCCCTTGGTTTCCAAGGGCTTTTTGGTTTGTTTGTCTGTTTGTTCTCCATATCAACTTTATAATCTCACTATATGTGCACTGCAGGCCAGAGATGGACATTGTCAGTTTCTAGAGTGATGGTGTTTCACGGGATTAAGGGATGCTACAAAGATGAAAAGAAATAAAGGATAGCAGGGTGGCTCAGTGGGTAAAAGCAACTGCTGCCAAGCCAGAAACCTCAAGTTCAATTCCTGGGAGCCCTCAAGTTGTCCTCTGATCTCCACCTTTGTGCTAGGACTCATGGGCATGTCCTTAATCGACTTTCATGCCAGCTGTTTAGAGTGTGGCCGACTCTTACCAGGACTACTTCATTGTCAGCTTGCTGAGTCTGTCCCAGGAAGAATGCACTTTTAGCTGACTAGGGTGTTTGCAAGCAGCTTCATCATAATCCTCCCTTCCATTTTAACATCCGCATGACCAGAAAGGCTGCCATTCATCACCTACCTCAGACAAACAGCTTTTGCTTAAAGGATTTTTGAGCCTGGTACCTGAAGACTGAGAAATCCCGGCAAGGTTATTCTAATCCTGGAGAGCACACATCCCTTATAACTGTTCTGTGTCTTAGCTTAGTTTTGAGGTTTATTCCTAATGAAATTACATTTCTTTTGTTGGAATAAATAAATAAATAAATACACTTTGAATAAAAACTAGAATTAAAGCTTTGTCTGTTTTTATGTTTACTGTTGCAATAAGAATCACAGGCACACATAGTTACTTTCTTTGTGTTAAATAAATATCCAGTTTTCTTTTTTTATTTATTTATGTATTTATTTATGTGTTTATTTATTTATTTTTAAAAGAGGAATTATGATTAGCATAGGCCCTGGGTATTCAGGGAGGGGAGGCACTTTGGTCCTAATAATGTAAGTAAAAAGTTTCTGAAAAAAAAAAAAAAACAGAATAAACGGTATTTTTTAAAAGCTTTTACTCCAGCCTACTGTAATGAAGAAAAAGTGTTCCAAATATGAACTGATGAAGTACAAAGTAATGAATATTTAATTTGTATAATTTACCAAAGTGCTTTTAGAAATCAGAGCTACATTCTTCATAAACATAATGTTCATTAAGCCTGAACTGTAGCTCACATGCAATTACCATACTGCTCCCGTACCACTCCCTTGTCACCGGGTATTGAATAAAACCCCGTTGAGAATTTCTCCTGGGCCAACAGAGGAAAGAAGGAAATGGTGTTGTGGCTATGGTGTTTGAATGGCTCACCTTTAGCAAGGGAGGCCTGGAAGATGGGAAGACTGGAATGAGGGCAGGGCAGTCAGCATTTGCCTGGGAGCCAAAGGCTTGCTCAGGGCTACCTAGTCCCTTGGCAAGGCTTGCTCAGGTCTACCTAGTCCCTTGACAAGGCTTGCTCAGGGCTACCTAGTCCCTTGGCAAGGCTTGCTCAGGGTTACCTAGTCCCTTGGCAAAAAGCAGTTTGGATAGAGAAAAAACAAGAACAAAAAGCCCCAAATTAGTCCAATGGCTCTGCTGGATACCTTATCAGGTCCTTAGATGTAAAAGGAGTGCTACTTGAAACCTGACTGATAAGTTATCAGATCATGCAGGGTAGACTGGAGCAGAAACAGACCTGGATGTGACATGAATTTTAATGTGAACAGTAACCTGATCCTTGTCCTCATAGTGTCTGTTGTGAGAAATGACAGTTATTTTTTTTTTAATTGAAACATACCTCTTTTTGTTTGTTTTTTTTTTTCCCCATTCTCTTATTTTAAAACTTGGCAGCCAGATTATAACTATCAAAGGACTTTATAAACATTTGCTCCAAGATCTATTTTTGAAATACCCAAAGAAAACTAAAATTCGGCGGCATTTTAACAACATTTGTAAAATGCAGAAGTTATGCCTATTAAAGCCTATTTGGCAAAAAAAAAAAAAAATTCTCAGCTTTGAAAACTTGCTTTTTACTTCCTTGTGCCTCACTAATGGTTTTTCTGCTCAGCTGTTCTGGGTCTATGTGGTTCAGGTTTGCAAGAAGTTACCAAGCAGCAGACCAGAGTCCAAGAGCTTGTTCCTAGTGCTCTCGGCCTAGCACACCAGGGAGAACCTCAGAGCGCTACAGACAGAACAGAGATGGTCTGCTCCTTGGACCATGGCCCTGACAAATGGCTTGTGAGCAGAACAGTAGAACAAGCTGAGCTGTGCAAAGGGGTAGGGGATGAGTCGGAACGACTGAATACTGAATTAATATGAAAACATTAGTGTGCCTGCCTGCCAAAGGTTTCCATTAAAGTGTCCAAAGAAAATGATTTTGACAAATGATCCTCTTTATGGATAAAAACATGCAACCTGCTGCATTAGGCACTTTGTCTTTCTATTGTGGAGGGAAAAGGGAAATGGCCTTTGCTGTGAGTCACTGTATCTGGATTTGTTCTCCACTGAGTGTGTCAATTAGCTGAGACATCCTCCTGGAAACATTTGGTGACAGCTGGCTGGCTTGGCCTTCAAGAGCCCGGCCTACTCAATGTAGGTCCTGCCTAAGTAATGGGAGCCTCCCTCAATGGAGTGTTTTAGCAACTGTAGGTTATCATTGAAGACATCTATTGGCAAGTCAGCAGGAGAGGCAGAAAAAAATGCAAGCTCATTTCAGAGCATAAGCAAGCATGCTTCTAAGTAAAACAGCCAAAGCACGTTTATCACTGGACTAAATCCAAGGATCTGGTAGAATCCATACAAGGAAGGGGGGTATGAGCTCCCTCTGGCCAACTACTCAGTAAAGTATAGATACCCTTGACTTCTGTACAAGTAGAGGAAACTTGAAAGAGTGTAAATGCGTTGAATAAAGAGTTAGTTGAGAAAACGCCCACAGTCACACGACAATGTAGGAGAACATATACTGAGATCTTCCTGCTGTTATATTGTGTGAGTGCGTGAGGTTGCAAAGGGAGAGAGGGAAAGAAGACTCCAAGGGAAAAGGTCGGTATTTGGAGTGGGGTGTTGTGCAGATGAGTTGCTAACAAATGGAAGGAGGTAGAGAGAGTTCATTTATGGGCAGCGTTTCTTTTCTTGAATACATAGAAGGCAGGACATCCTTCACTGATAGTGAAGATGTATAGGGCGTTAGAAGAAGGGAAAAGTGGGAGAAATTTACACCAGAAACTGTCTGGAGGGAGAGTAGACCAAAGGCAGTCTGCTAAGTCCCTGGATGGTTGCAGAACCAGCTGGCAATGTTGCATAGCGTCTAAAAATACTCAGCCATCAATACTAAGGCAGGAGTGGTGCGATCGGCATGATTGAAGGCTATAATGCTCATTGTGGACGCTCTCAGGTTCTAGGTGAGCTTAAAAAACACCAAATAGCTGACACATACATAGGATGCGTGGGAACAAGAAAAAAAGATGTTGAGGTAAAATTAAGGGAGTCGGGTTTGTTTTTCTGACATTTATAGCTCTGGCTTCCATGACCATGTTTGCAATTCCATGGTCTGATTCAACTGAATTACTCTTAGCCGATGTTATCTGATACTAATATACAGCCATGTGGTTTATTGGTTGAAATGACTTTACCAAAGGGTTAAAGAATAAAAAAAATATAATGGGCACAGATTTTTTAAACTCTTTAAACATGACAATTTACCCTTCATTATTTTTAATGTAGAAAACAGGCTTGCATCTGTGTTGGCTGTTAACTCTAAGTGCATTCAAATGAATGTAGTTTCTTATTTTGCACAGATAGTTCACATATAATAAATCATGTATCACATATTATGTATATAATATGTACAGAATGAAACAGTGATTTCACATGGCTATGCTAACCGGTTTTGCTTCTGGAGCCTCTTTTGCTATGCCAGGTCATGTTTTCCTTCCTAAACTTTATCTCAGATGCTTAAAAGGTATGCAAGGTTCCTTTAGGGAGATATTCAACCTCTGATACTCAAAAGTGGCTTTAACACCTATGTAACTTGGTTCTAGTAGTTATAAAATATAACATTACACTCTGGAAATTATTGATCAACCTTGATATCCATTGACTCTTGAGTTTTGAAAGAGGGAACCTTTTTTCCCCCCTGATGTCCTTATTTGTTCTTATCCCTTAGACACCAGGGCAGAAAATAAAAAAATAAGGGGGAAAGTTTATGATGACATAGTACCACAATCAAAACTGTAAAACTAACTAAAGGCATTTTGAAAAAGCCATGTAGAAGCCTACTACTATAGAAGATTCCTAAAACAAATGCATATATTTAAAAAAGAGTTTAAATAGAGTTATTGTATAATGGGGGATGGCAAAACACCATCTAGATACCATATGATACCAAATAAAAATACCTAGTACTAAGAATAAGTTATTTCTTTTTTGAGTTCTTAGTCACTGGTGTCTCATAGATGCCCCCAACATTACAGGTGCAATAGTGACATAAATGTAATTGTGCAACCAACCAGGAAGTGCAATCCATACCTCACACTGTTAATAAAATCAAGATCCAGAGGTTAGATAAGTCATGGTCCCTGTGGGGAAACCTATTGCTATTATTCTGTTAATGAACATAGCAATACAATGAATTCTAATGAGCTACTTCAAGGAATAGAAAAAAGAACTAATTAGGAAGCATTCCCCATCTCTGACAGAATGGAGGTGGGAAATATCATTTAATTTCTTTTAATGTCATTGGAATACTTTTGGCAAGTTATGGCTATATACCCCACCCCGTTTGTATTTTTTTTTTGTAAACAAAGAAGACATTGCTATTATTCTTTTACTAGGCCACCAAGACATTCTGAGTGTGTCGTGATGTCCTAATGTGTACAGTTTACCATGTGCAATGTGTGTGGGGTGTATTAATTCGGGTTCTGTAGAGGAGCATTACCAATGGGACAAACTTAATTATATTAAAGACTTTATTTTCAGTTTACACCAAAAGAATAATGTCTGAATCATAGCCAAAAGGATAAAAATCAGTAGTTAGTTGGTCGTCAAGGTTGGGTGCCTCAACAGTTGGAATAATCCCATAGAAGCTGTCTCTCACTGGGAGTGGGGGGATCACATCCTGGTAGCTGCTCAGTTCACAAGGCTGGGTGCCTCAGGAGTCCCAGTTTGTCATCACAAACCTGAAAGGCTTCTGGAAGGCCTCTGTTCATGGATCCATGATGGAAACCTGGAAACACGGGGGTTCTGATTTCAGCAAAGGAAGCAGCGGCTTCAGCAATAGAGTAAATCAACTTGACAGTAAGATGGAAGGCCAGCCATCTTCCCCCTGTGTACTGTTGATTTAGACTTCTGAGAGCAGAAGGTTCTGCCCACAATACAGGTGAGCCTGCCTTCATTGACTCAGGCAATCAGGATGCCTACTCGGGAGATCTTAGAGGCAGGTTGGCATTAAAACCAACCATAAGGCTGAGAAAATCCTGATTTGTATTGTTGAGTGGTTTCTGTGCTGTAAATATGCGAGCCCCCCCCCCCATCCAAGATGATACATTGTAAGCTGCTCCCCCAATGAATGTCTGAAAATGTGGATCCTGCAAATAACAACATCTGGACCAGATTTCTGATTTCCTTATTAAGCCGATATCTATACATTTTGCATTTCCTTTCATCTCACATGTTTATTTTCGTTGCATATGGAATGATTGCTAATAAGCATGTGGGGGAACCAATATTAGGCTGTCTTGAAATCTCTGCCAGGGAAATTAGTTCACACTTTTCAATTTAGCCTCAGGCACAGTCCTAACACATGGGCAAAAGGTTGACACGTTCTTTGCCAAAAATATCACAAGCATCTAGCACAGTTGCTAATCCTGTTCCCCCTAAGACTTCATGAGCAGGCCTCCACTGTCTGCATCACTCTCAGCATGATTGTCTTCTGTGCTCCGGTTAGGATGGCATGTTAAGCCCTGTTACAGCATTCCAACATTTTCCTAGTACAAAGTCCCAGAGTTTCCCACATTCCTTAAAAGCAGCAGCAGCAGTAGTAACTACAACAATAACAACAAAAGCAAGGAAGCAAACAAACAAAACAATATGGTCAGAGCGATCCCAGCAATAGTCTCAATACTGATTTTTGGCATTATTTACTTTTCAGTTATTGTGATAAGTCCCTGTGACCAAAACAACTTACAGAAGAAGTTGTTTCCATTTCCTGGTGGACCCTTTCAGCTCTCCCATCTAACTCACCTCTATGTATTTTTATCAACTGCTGATACCCAGAAACACTGTGTCCACATGGGGCTGGACTCAGGTAAGTGATTGTCATTGTCCTTTCTGTCCTCCATAATGACATCTCCATTCTTACTTTAAGCTCTGAAGCAACCTGCTCTTAGATGTCTCTCCTCTTACCTCATCTCCATTCACTGGAAACTCCAACTACTGGTACAGACCCAGGGTTCCCTAGCATTTTCATCCTGTATCTCCAGACATATTTTTTGTCTTACTGCAGCTTAACCTCCACCAATATCTCCTCCTACTACTAACTCCCTGAGGACCTACATCATAGTGTGGACCAGATCCCCCGAGCTTTCTCACAGTCTCTCTTATCCTTTTCTCCTAGCTCATCTCTATTCCTTTCCGCTACTCACTGAGATGCAGAAACTCTATAGGAAACCAGAACCACAACACTTACTTGAGATCCAAAGACAGCAACAAACCTCGGTATGGCGTACCCTTCCAACAAACACAAGATAAGACAACCACTGCAATTATCATGACTCAGATGCCCAGGAACCAGCACAAAAACACCAACACTAATAGCCAACACGATTTGTCTCCACCAGAGAAGTCAGTAACATTAGTACAGTAGGCCCTGTGAAATGCGATATAACTGAAGCACAAGACAAAGACTTCAAAAATAGCAACTGTGACTATATTCAAGCACATTAAAGAAGAGATGGGTAAACCCTTAATGAAGTCTTGAGAACACACACACAAACACACACACACACAAACTTAGTGGAATGAAATAATGAACATACTTCAATGCATGAAAGTAGAATTTAGCAAAGAAATAGAATCATTAACGAAAGCCCAATCTGAAAATGAAACTAAAGGAAGTCAAACAGATGTAAGCCTTGCAGAGTACAGGAGTTGAAAAAGGGAATCTCAGGCATTTAAGACAAGGCAAAAGAAATTAATACCTCACTAAAACTAAATGTTAAACCTAAAAAAAAATCCAGACTATCTGGGAAAGAACAGACCAAACTACAAAAGATCAAAGTCACAGAAGATGTTTTCAACAAAATTATAGAGAAATATTTCCCCATTCTAAACAAGGAGATGCCTAGCAAGAAACATACAGAACACAAAATAGATTGGACCAGAAAAGAAATTCCCTATGACATATAATAATCAAAACACTAAATGTCTAGAACAAAGAAACAAGATTAAAAGCCACAAGAGAAAAAGATCAAGTAACAAATAAAGGCAGACCCATTGGAATAACACCTGACTCCTCGATGGAGGCTCTGACATATAATCATCAAAACACCAGATTTCCAGAACAAAGGGAGAATATTAAAAGCTACAATGGAAAAAGATCAAGTAATATACAAAAGCAAACCCCATTAGAATAACACCTGACTTCTCAATGGAGACTCTGGAAGCCAGAAGGGCTTGGACAGATGTTCTACAAACTCTGGGAGACCACAGGTGCCAACTCAGAAAAAGAATTGATCACAATCAATGAAGAAAAAAAAACATGACTTGATAAAACCAAATTTTAGCAGTATCTCATCTAGTTCTACAGAAGGCACCAAACCAAAGGCACTAAATAGAAATCTTCAGGCTGAAGTGGTAAGCCACACCTAAGAAAACGCAGGAGTAAATAATACTAGACCGCTGGTCAAAAGAGTAGGAAAAAGCCTATATCATAACAAAATAACAGGAATAGTAAACACTCCTTATTGATATCTCTCAATACTAATGGCATCATTTCCACAATAAAAAGACGAAGACTAACAGAATGACTGATAAACTCATATGATCATCTCATTAGATGCAGAAAAGGACTTTGACAAAATCCAACATCTCTTTATGATAAAAGTCCTTGAGAGAATAGAGATACGAGAGACATATGTCAACATAATAAAAGCAAATGATGTCCTTGTCTTGAGCAAGGACAAGAGAGAGGTGTCAATTATCTCTACTAATACCAAAATACCACATGCCCTTATTATAAAGTTTCTAGAGAGTGTAGGTCTAGAGAGGGCACAGATGAACATAATAATAGCTATATATGAGAAACCCACAGTTAACGTCATTCCAAATGGAGCAAAGCTTGAAACAATCCCGCTGGAGCAAGCACAAGTCAACATTTATCTAACACAAAGCATTTCCACTAAAACCAGATTAATACAAGGTTCTCTATTCTCTCTATATCTATTCAATACAATACTTGAAGTCTTAGCAAGAGCAGTAAGACAACTAAGGGAGAAAGAGGGGATAAATATAGGGTAAAGAGACGTCAATGCTTCTTAATTTGCAGATAATATAGCCTTATAAATAGAAAGAAATTTTATGAAAATGAATTTATGAAAATTTCAGGTAACTACATGGAGCAGAAAAAAAAGCCATCTTGAGTGAGGTAACTCAGCCTCCAAAAGAAAATATTCCAATTTATCTCTTTTAAGTGGATATTTGATTTTATCCTTCAATAGGTGTGGTGTACCATCCATATACTCATAGAGATTAGGTATCCAGTAAGGGACTCGTTGCAAACAGAATGCAGACATGCATCAAAGATATTATTTAGAATGACCAGGTTGCCATTATACATAAAATACAGGGATGGTTCAAGGTATTTAAGTCAATAAATATACTAGACCACAGATATAGGCTTAAAGACAAAATCCACACCTCAATAGACACAGAAAAAGGTTTTAGCAAAATACCACATGCCCTTATTATAAAGTTTCTAGAGAGTGTAGGTCTAGAGAGGGCACAGATGAACATAATAATAGCTATATATGAGAAACCCACAGTTAACGTCATTCCAAATGGAGCAAAGCTTGAAACAATCCCGCTGGAGCAAGGACAAGAGAGAGGTGTCAATTATCTCTACTAACTTTTAATGTTATTCTCTAAGTACTAGCTGGAGCAGTAAGACAAGAGGAAATTAAAGTGATTAAAAATAGAAAATGATGACGCCAAACTATCCCTATATTCAGATGATATAATACACTAGAGATCCCCCAACATTCTACTAGCAAACTTCTAGAAATGATAAATTCAGCAATGTGGCAGGATACAGCATCAACCTACACAAGTCAATAGCTTTTCTATGTACTAACAACAACAACAAAAGAAAAAATAAAAACTTGGAGACAGAGATTATATACACACTCCTCTTCATAATAGCTTTAAAAACTACCTAGGAGTAAATGTAACCAATGTTGTGAAGGATCTCTGCAATGGAAAGGTTAAAAACTCTGATGAAAGAGACAAAGAAAAATACAAGAAAATAGAAAAATATCCATGCTAATTGATTTGTAGAATTAATACTGTGAAAATGGCCATTCTATCAGAAGCTACTTATAGATTGGACACAATCCCAGTGAGCAGGAATAGAAAAAATATCCTCAATCTCTCTTGGAGCTATGAAGGACCCTTGATCGCCAAATAGTCCTGAGCAAAAATAACAAGGCTGGAAGGATTAGCATTCAGGACCTTAGGATACATCCCATAGCCATCCTGTCAAAACCAACATGGTTCTGGCGCACAACAGGCCTGTGCACCAGTCATGTGCATCTATAGAACAAAATAGGAGAGCCAGATACAAGTTCATGTAACTTCAGCCACAGAATATTAAACAGAGATGCTAAAGGCATAAGCAGTAGAAAAGAGTTCATCGTCTAACAAATGGTGCTAAGAAAACTAGATGTCCACATGCAGAAGAATTAAATCAGATTTAATCAGAGGTTTATTGCCTTGCATGGAAACTGACTCCAAATGGATCAAAGACCTAAATATGAAACTCTATACACTAAAACTGCTGGAAGAAAACATAGACAAGACCTTATAAGATAAAGATAGGACTTTCTGAATAGGATCCTTTGCCTAAGAATTAAGACTAGCAATTGACAAGTGAATGGGACTTCATAGAACTAAAAAGTTTCTTCTGATAACTAAAGAAACAATCAACTAGGTGAAGAATGGATATGATACTTACCAGATATACATCTGACAGAGGCTTAATATCCAGAATGTATAAAGAAAAAAAAAACAGTCAAAGGCAATGAGTGACCTATTTGAAAAAAAAAAATGGGCCTGGGACCCGAGCAGATCTCAAAAGAAGTACAAAACGTGACTAAGGAATATGTTAAAAGATGTGCATCATCCTTAACAATTAGGAAAGTTCAAAGCAAAACAAGTCTGAGATTTCATCTTACACTAGTCAGAAACACAAAGATGAACAAAACAACTGAGAAGAAATGTTGGATGGGATGTAGGGAAAGGGAACCCTTATTCAGAATTGGTGGAACAAAAAACCAGTACAGACATTATTGAAATCAGTCTCAGGCATTCTCAAAACACTGAAAGTAAATCTATTATATGGCCCATATATAATATTCCTTGGCATGCATCAAAAAGACTTAACATCATGCTTCAGAGATATTTATCCATGTTAATTTATAGTCTATTTACAATAGGTAGGGAATCTGAACAACTCAAGTATCCTTCAAACAACAAACTTATAGTGAAAATATAGTAGATACACACTATGGAGTGATATTCCACAGTGTAAAAAGAAATGAAATTATGAATGTTGCATATAAATGGATGGGACTAGGAAAGATAACACTGATTGAGGTAACTCAGACTCAGAAAGCAAAACATCAAATGCCAATTGTCATCAGAGGTTATCAGATCCAAAGTTTCAAATGGGGAGAAACTACAAAATTTAGAAAGTAGAAAGTGACCATTGGTTGGGTGGTGATGGGCAGTAGAGAGGAAGAGTAACAATGTTCAAGTGATCTGATCAGAAAATGGGAAATGGGGCTCTAATTAAGGAAGGGGCGAGAGATAAATACAGAGTGAGTAAGGATAGTAAGATAACTGTAAGGATTTCTAAAAAGTCACAATAAATCATAATATTAACTATCTAAAATATCCATAATGCATGAGTGTATTTATAAATATACATATATGGTTTAAAATAAATGTTTCACATTTGGATGGACAATGCCCCCTCCAAGAGTCAGAAACATCTAACAAAACATGGTCCAACACCAGACATGAAAATCTCTCTTTTGAATTGTTGGTCCATGTTGTCCAAAAATTTCCCCAAAATTATAGACTATAATTATTACCCTTGTTGCCCTCCAAGAGGTGTGTACTTGTTGGTTTGGTGTGTCAACTTGAGTTAGAGTCATCAGAGGGGAAGGAGCCTCAGTTGAAGAAATGCCTCCATGAGATCCAGCTGCAAGTCATTTTCTCAGTTAGTGGCCAATAGGAGAGGGCCCAGCCCATGGTGGGTGGTGCCATCTCTGGACTGGTGGTTCTGAGTTCCATAAGAAAGCTGGCTGAGCAAGCCATGGGAAGCAAGCCAGTAAGCAGCATCCATCTATGGTCTCTGCAGCAGCTCTTCACCCCAGGTTCCAGCCCTGCTTCAGTTCTAATCCTGGTTTCCTCCAATGATACATTAAGATCTGGTAGTATAAGCCAAATAAACCCTTTCCTCTTAACTTGCTTTTTGGTCATGGTATTTCATCCCAGCAATAGAAACTCTAACTAAGGCAAGGTGGAAGGTTAGTCACTATTGCTGAAGACTCCATACACTTTAGAAACAGGACCCAGAGACTACTGAGATAGAGCTGACCTGAAAGTCTCCTTCTTGAGAAATATCTTCCGTGATGTCTGAAGGCACCATGCAGAGTTCTCAGGGAGTGAATCAACCAACAGCCCTACTTAGTTGTGATGACGGTGAACCATAGCAATGGCTGGCATGATGTGTTAATACCTTTAGGGAAAGGTGCAGTAATGACATGCATATTGTAGCAGCTACCAAGCAAATTGAACTTGAGGACCACTCAACAAGAGGGAAATCATTCGGAACACTGGAAACCTAGCTAACTACTCTAGGACAGTGACATCATGAATCTTGGAAGCAAATCTACAAACATCTCTTTACTAAATCAGCAGAATCCCTAACTGCACAGTTAAGAGATTATGCACTAATATTTGACCTTATACTCACAGAAGACTAAAGTGTAGTCTTTATCCCTAATCAAGAGATTTTCTTTTGGCAATAGAGACCATTATAGAAAACTACAATCAAACAGAATGCATAGTTATGGAGCCTAGTCCCAGTGAGTACATTTACAATACACCCTCATTGTGGAATAATGAATTTAAGAGCCAGAATATCAGTGACTTTGCTATAGTATTTTGCCCCCTGGTAATGTCAGCAGTTACACTCATAAAGTCTTACCAACTTGGATGCCTAAACATGCACTGTACAAGAGTAAGAGCAATAGACAAGACATGAAAAAGCCCACCAGGCTTCAAATCTACACACACACACACACACACACACACACACACAAAACAACAACAGAAAACTGTGGGAGGGTCTCCCTTTTCTTTGTGGGTCATCAGCCACAGGCCCATAAGGGTGAGGGGTAGTGAGCAGGGTTCAGACAGCTGTTATGACAGAAAGAACTTCTGGGAGTCAGCTACAGTGAGACAGCTTGTTTTATTGTTGCATGGATAAGGGACAAAAGGGCTCTTAGGGCTATGGGTGGGAAGGGCTGATTGGTAATAACACAGCACCTAATTATCATATGGGCAGGAAGACCTGGGAGGTCATTAATACTGTGTCTCATTATCATACCGGTGGGAGGAGAGAGGTCATATGCTGACTCATGCAGCACTTACTGCATTGGGCCATCCTCCAAATAAGGTTAGGAATCTGTGCTAGACACATTCTGTGATTAAGGTTAGGCGGAAAAGAGGAAGCCCCGCTGAGAAATGGAGTCCTCCATTTTTCACGAAGCTCAAAGAGCTATCTTGACATGGAGGACTGCTACCTTCGGAAGGATCCTCCAACAAGCAAGTGAAGAATATTGAGAGATGAAAGAATAGCTTTCCCCAAGGAAGAACACACGAGTTGGTTATCCAGTACCAAATGCTCAGCCCTGAAAGCGCACACATGTAAGTAACATTATACTGACCAAGTAGGACTATCCATGTATATACAGGTACATGCATTTATATACGTATAACAACAATTAATGAAAAATGGGGCCATGAGTTTGGTAAAGATCAGGAAAGGGTATTTAGGAGGGTTGGAGGGAAGGAAAGGAGAGGGAGGAAATTATGCTATAATGTCCAAAATAAAATAAATAATTTAAAAGAACAAAGGAGAAAAATAATTTAGCTAGAAGAGAGAGAAAAAAAAATGTATAGCTTAGTTTCTAACTCGTTTCTCTGCACTGTGCAAGGTGGCCATGAGTGTGATGTCCTCAGCAGTGGGGTGTTAGCATCTACCTCTGCTGGGCTCCTTCCTAGGTACCATACTGTCTATGGGGAGGTACTTTGGGGCTTTGCACGTGAGGGTTTCCTGTTTTGTACACGATGGCTCCAAACGATAAACATTCTATCTGCATTAAATCTTGGCACAGGCTAAAAGCCTCTGCTGGATCCAACAAGGGTATTTAAAGCCCGTGTCACCTGGGACAAGGACAGGCATTGCGGGCCTTCTTGAGGTTCCTATGCTCTGTGTGAAAGCAAGTAGATTAGTTTCTGTGTGCCCAATTAAAGGGTTATGGCCCAAATACTAAAATTATCTAAAAGCATTGCATAACGTGTCGAAAGCATATGAGAGCTTGATGGTTTATTGGCAACTTAATTTCCCTTGTTGATGCCCCAAATTTCTTTAAAAGTACATCTGTATTTTCTGCTCTTATAGGGAAAACACTACTATGCAAACTTGGGATGCCTTTGAAAGGCTATCGTGACACAAAATCCCTGGGAGGAAATACAAAGCATTTTGAGTCTCACACATGCGTTGACAAGTATTTGACCTTAGATGACAATTTACACCTTTAATAGGATGCAGTTTATCATCAGAGCTTCTGTCATTCTCAGTACATTCAGAAGAATCTTTTTCCTCTGTGTGTTAAAATATCCTACAGAATTTTAGAAGTCTGTGTTGCTATACTCTGCAGGGCTTTTTAAATAAGTATACTCTTTTTTTTCCATTTTAGATTTATTTATTGCGTATGAGTATTTTGCCGGCATATATGTTTGTGTGCCACATGCGTGTGTAGGGCTGGAGGAAGTGGTGAGCCTCTGCATGGGTGCTGGGAATGGAACCGGGGTCCTTTGCAAGAACAAGTGCTCTTAACCACTAAGTCAACTCACCAGTCTCTACTTTACAAGTTTTAAGCACTCATGAAGAGAAATAGATTGTAATACATTATCTGGGTATAAAATAAGTCTGGGGTCAGAATGACGTGAGGGTGACTTGCCCGTGTTGCTTGTCAGCTAAGAGCCAGCATGAAAGTTATCTTATGTCTCTTCACCTAAAAGAAAAAAAAATGATCCTCAATCTCTCATACCGCAGCGTGAGAATGAAGGAGGGAAACGGGCAAGGGTTTAGCACGTTCTGGGACGCATAGTTAGTCATAGTTAGTGTCCAGTGCAAATTCTGTTTCCACTGTCATGACTCACTCAGTTTTTGCTTACATGATATGAAGCAGGTATTCCTTGTAGAGTTTTAATTAATTGCTCGTTGGCTTTACCGGATCTTTCTTCAAAAAGAAAAAAAAAAAGCCATTGCTTTCTCCCACTCTATTTATTAGAAGTGGTACTCACAGCCATTAACCGGCCTAAGATGCTCTTTAAGTAAGACAGCATTCTGATCTTGTCAATCTGAGTCCTAATTGTCTGAGGGAGTACATGGTCCTGTGTTCTCTCCCACTCCAGCAAGAATCAACAGACGATGCATTAGAAAAAAATGTTTCTTTCGTTTTGTAAATTGCTGCTCCCTGTTTATGTATTCATTTTATAGGTTGATTCATTTTTATTGTTAATTAAACCCTTAAATTACCTTCCAAATTGGAATTAAAGTAAAATGTCAAAGGCATTTACATTTCCAAACTTGATATTCTACTTGTACAATGATTCTCAGAGTACTAAAAATAAGGGGAAAATATCATGTCAATGTTAAGTCCTAGACATAGAAATGAAATTAACTTGTGAACTAAGTTGTTTGTGTCATAGCACACAGTAGCTCATAGGGTCTGAGACAAACAATTCTATCTATAACAAGACTATTGGGGCGGTTCCCTGTTGAAAGAGTGGGGTGTAAGAAAATAAACCAGGTTGAGGCAAATAACAAAAATGAAGTGCCTCTCATTTCAGATGGCTTATAAATTGTTTTTAATCATAAACTCCAGTTAGAAAATTCATACTCATTTTTATCACGCATTAGCCTATTCTTGCCCCTTCTTGAGAATAAATGAGCTGTTTGGGCCCAAGCCTTTTCACTTTGCAAAATTACCATTCTTTTTGCCTCTCCCCTGCTGTTCCAGCTCACTACTGAATATTTGTTAACTACAGGGAAAAAAAATCTTGTTTTGCCCGTGCTTGTCAGGTATAATATGGAAAAACTAATGAAAAACATTTTTCATGCTTATCCAACAGAGGCTGTTTCAATGAAATGAGTGAAACGCTCTTTACTTAAACTGAAACCTGCCCAAATATTCCGATAGAAACTTTTTTCCTCTTTAACTAAATAAGCTGACCTTCCATTTGTGTCAATACCGATTTCTCAAATTTCCCCAAGAGCAAGTTATTTGTAGTGGAAAGCTCAACATATTTAACCAGGATCTCCGCAGCCGGGTCTAACCATATGGACTGTGAAAGAACTGGTCCAATGTGAGGCAAGGAGCACAGACTCTGTATTGCAATCTGTCACACCATGTCACTCACCATCCAGATTGTCTGTAAATTGGGTCCTTGTATAGATGATGTAGACAGGCAGATGGGACGCCTAGTGGTCAGACAGAGCTCTGAAAGGGTTCCGTCTTATTGTGAAAGAGGGCACAGTCTCCATGGCAGGGCTCTCTGCTCAAGTTTGTCCTCTGGACTCTGAGAAAGGATGCTGTTTTGGTTTGCAGAATGGCTTCTAGCTCCAAGCCATGAGGTGGGGGGAGGCTATGGGGAGGGTGGAAGGGGGTAGGAGGGAGGATGTGAGGAACTGGACTGTGGGAAGTAAGCTTGCACAGGGGAGTTGGAGTCACACCTGTCAAGGGCAAGTTCTAGAAAGGTAAGGAGTCTTGACAGAGAGAGCAGGTGCTAAGGAGCTATATATACCAATCTGTGCAATCAAAGGAGTGTGCGTGTGTGTGAGTGGACTTCCTAGAGTACTGGACACTTCACTTGATTCATCCATTTCAAAGGCACAAGTGGAAATGGACTAGTAAAATGTTTAATATTTAAGGGTATTAATGTTAAGGATTAAATAATTAATGAATTATATTAATATTAATGGATGAAAAGGTGAAGTCTCAGGACTTAGTCCCTTTGCCTACCTAGTTGATAATGGCCTGAGAGAAAAAGATACTCAACAATCTAACTTAGATTAGCTATAGCATAGTCTTCAAGGACAGGAGAGTCCCTGAAGCCTAGTCTTCCCGGGGGGACTAGTGGCTGTTACTGGTTGTTGGGGGCTATCTGTGTCACTTACTTCCAGTGGTGTAGCCACTCCAAAACTTCCCTTGCTATATAAACTGCTCTCCACTCGTGGACAATGAACTAATAAAACTCAGCGGGCCACACACTGAACACACTAAAACGGACACAGAAGAGTGGGAGGGGCTTACTGAGAAGCGGTTCAGTGTGAGAGGGAGGAGAACAAGAGAGGAGAATGGGGGTGAAAATGGATTACAAAAATTAACTACACAGATGTCCGGAACTGTCCAAAACCATGTTTTCGTGGAAGCACATGACCACCAACAAGCTGTGTCTCTTCAAGCGGTCTGACAATAGAAATCTGTGTCCTATCTCACCACTCTCTGGTGACAGGGACTCTAGGTGTTATCTGTAGATGACAGGGTCACTGCTCAGACTTCCTCCACTGTAATTTCAGCTAATGATCTTGACTGCTACTGCACTGGGAAATCGGAAGCCAGCAGCAGTGGGTCTCACAGACTAATGCCACCAAGCCTCCTCACCTGCCTGTCACACTCCGACTCCTCCCCACTTCAGTGGGTGAAATTCAGAGAGGACTTGGTGCATCAATTCCCATACGCCCTCACATATTCAAGATATTAACCAGGCATTTCCTCCCTCCCTCTCTCTCTCTCTCTCTCTCTCTCTCTCTCTCTCTCTCTCTCTCTGTCTCTCTGTCTCTCTCTCTCTGTCTCTCTCTCTCTCTCTCTCTCCCCTCTGTCTCCTTCCCTGTTCTTGTTTTATTGAATTACTGTTACTATACACACAGACTAAACTTCTCCCATGATCCACTCCATCTCTGACCCATTTTATTTGGTTCCCAAAGAACTCCAGGGGGTTCTCACCTCCACAATTTCACAAAGCATGTCCTGTCATTGTTGCTAACAACCTCCACGTTGCTGAATCCCATACATGATTTGTCTTTGCCTAACTTGGTCTACCAGGAGGAGGACCTGGCAAAGCTGATCGCTTTCTCCTTAAAGGAGAGTTTAAACAGGTATTTGCTCTTTGTTGTTGTTGTTGTTTTGTTGTTGTTTTGTTGTTTGTTTTTGTATTTTGTTTGTTTGTTTTTGCAACATTATATGCTGTTGGATTCTCTCCTAAATCCTAGCTGTTTCTTCCTAAGTCTTTCTTGCCTATCCTTTCCGAGTCTTGGGCCTTTTTCCCTTTTTTGTACAGGTGTTGTGCCTCTGTTGAAGATGCCTAAAAATCTCTCTTTACTTCTCAGCTTCTCATGCTCAGTGGCCTGCACTTCAGTGCATGTGGGAAGCCACATGTGCCGTTGCAAAGTGGCACAGGCTTCTGCTGGCCACCACGCATACATAGGCAGGAAAGTCTTTTGCCAAGATGAGGTTTTGAGAATTGACCAAAATTGACCAATCAGAAGAGAGAGAAATTGACCAATCAGAAGAGAGAGAAAGTAACCAATCAGATAAGAGAGAAAGTAACCAATCAGAAGAGAGAGAAAGTAACCAATCAGAAGAGAGAGAAAGTAACCAATCAGATAAGAGAGAAAGTAACCAATCAGATGTAAGAATGCAAATGAGGTTGTAAGTATCAACCAAACACAACACAATCCGGGTGTGAGACACGCCTCTCCTAGGCCTATATAAAGCAGCACCAGGGCTGGGCTAAGCGTCTTTTCGCCTCTGCAATCAAGCTCTCCCAATAAACGCGTGTAGAAGGATCCTGTTGCAGCGTCGTTCTTGCTGGTCGAGTCGGACGCGCGCAAGAAGTGGTGCCGAGAACCCGGGACGAAACATCTTCAGGCACGAGCGAAGACCCCCTGCTACAGGGAGGATTCAGAACTGCATCGCGGGGAAGGAGCGGTTAATAAAGGTTCCCGTAAAACAGGCTGCTGAGAAGGATCCGGCGTGGGTTCAGAACTCTTCAGCTGGGGAGCGGTGTTAATAAAGTGTTCCTGCAAAACAGGCTGCTGAGAAGGATTCGACCGCACGGATTCAGAACTCTTCAGCTGAGGAACGGTGGTACCGGTAAGTATAAAGAAATTGATATGAGTCTCTGAGAGGTATGCTTTCCTATGGAATAGATCCGATAGTTGTAGCTGGGGTTGTGCTGCTTGCTTTTTTTCTTGCCTTGATAATTTGCTTTTGCCTTAACTGTCACCGCCCAGGGCACGAGTGTATCTGCTGGGAATAATTTCATGCAGATAACGCTTAGTCCAGGACGATCATGGGTACTGGCCAGTCTATTCCTTTAGTGGGGCCGGTGCAAGCCTTGCTTAAAGAGAGAGGTTTAAAGATTTCAGAAAGCACAGTGAGCGGGTTTTTAAAAGAGATAGACAGACTCGCTCCTTGGTTTGCCCCCACTGGGTCGCTGACGCTACCTAGTTGGGAAAAGTTAGGGAGAGATATAGCAAGAGAGGAAGCAGAAGGGAAAGTGAAGGCAGGAACAAGGCCGTTATGGAAACTAATTAAGGCTTGTATTCAGGATAAGAAATGTGAGCTAGCTGTTAAGGAAGGGCAGCGACTTTTACAGGAGCAACAGGAAAGTATGTCAGAAACAGAGAGGTATGAAAAAGAAGGCGTGCGCAGAAAGATAAGTAAAGGGAAAGAAATAAAAGGAGAAAAGGAAAAGAAACCAAAAAGTAAAGATATCAAAGATAGTATAAAAAATAAAGAACAGAAAATTAAGTCAATTTACCCTCCTCTTGAGGACTTTGAGTCATTAGAATTATCTTGCTCAGAGGACTCGGAATTATCAGCAGGGGAGGAGGAAGATTTGGAGGAGGCTGCTGCAGAGTATGAAGTGGAAAGATATGGTACAATAGGGAGGAGTTTTGGTGCTCCCCCACCACCTCCACCTTATACAGATAAGAAAGCAATTGGCAATGGGCACTCTTTTTGCACTCCTAGAGGGTTGCGAAAAATATGTCAGGCTTTTCCTGTTTTTCAGGATCAAGCTCAACAGCGGTATTATGAGCCAATATCACATAAACAATTGAAAGAGTTAGTAGAGTCAGTAAGGACCTATGGAGTCAATGCCTCTTTTACTCAGTCCCAGATCGAAAGACTGGCTCACAATGCCATGACTCCCTCGGATTGGATGAGTGTGGTAAAGGCATGTCTTACGATGGGACAGTATCTAGATTGGAAGTCTATATGGCATGATCTGTGTTTGAGTCAGGCCCGTGCTAATGCTACTGCAGGGCAACCAGCATGGAACTTTGAAATGCTTACAGGTCAGGGTATGTGGACAAACAATCAATTAGGATACCCAGTGCAGGTCTATGATCAAATCAATCAGGCAGCAGTGAAAGCTTGGAAAGCATTGCCTAATCGAGGAGAGGTATCTGGTAATTTGACAAAAATTATTCAGGGAATTAATGAGCCATTCTCTGAATTTGTGGCTCGCATGATGGAAGCAGCAGGGCGCATATTTGGTGATTCTGAGACCACATTGCCGCTAATTGAACAATTAGTTTATGAGCAATGTACCAAAGAATGCAGAAATGCTATCACACCTTGGAAAGGGAAAGGACTACAGGCGTGGATGAAAGCATGTAGAGAAATAGGAGGACCACTTTCAAATGCAGGGCTAGCTGCCGCAGTTTTAATGGCAAAAACAAAAGAAATAACCTGCTATAATTGTGGACAAACAGGTCATATGCAAAAGCAGTGTACAAAGGGTAGGAAGAGTAGGTTTGAAAAGACAGGACCAGGTATCTGCCCAAAATGTGGGAAAGGAAAACATTGGGCAAATGAATGTAGATCAGTCAGAGATATAAAAGGAAGGCCAATACCTCAGTATAAAGTGCAACAGCCAAAAAACGGAGTAAGGGGCCCCCGTCCCCAGGGCCCCCAAATGTATGGGGCACTCCAGACCACAGTGTCTATGAGGCCACCCAGAGACCGAGGAGAGCCACTCCGGGTTCAGCAGGATTGGACATCTGTGCCACCTCCAGAGTAATTCTTACACCTCAAATGGGATGCCAACCTATTTCATCAGATTTTAGAGGTCCCTTACCAAAGGATACAGTGGGCCTACTGTTGGGTAGGTCCTCTTCTGCTTTGAAAGGATTAATGATACACCCTGGAGTTATAGATTCAGATTATGAGGGACAAGTTAAGATTATGTGTTCTGCACCCCGAGGTATCGTAGCCATTTCTCCTGGAGATCGCATTGCTCAATTGCTGATTCTTCCTAGCTTGCATAACATGTTCCCTAGTAGCCAGGATTCCCGAGGAGATAAGGGACTTGGTTCTACAGGAACTAATGTGGCATACATATCTTTAGATTTGGATAATCGTCCCACTTTACCATTACAAATAGAAGGAAAAACCTTTCAAGGTATAATGGATACAGGAGCAGATAAAAGCATTATATCTAGTAATTGGTGGCCTGCTTCTTGGCCTGTTAATCAATCATCACATAGCTTACAAGGATTAGGATATGAGGCTACACCAACTATAAGTGCAAAATCCTTACAATGGAAAGATAAAGAAGGAAGGACAGGGCTTTTTCAACCTTATGTACTCCCTTTACCTGTAAACCTATGGGGAAGAGATGTGATGTCAGCCATGAACTTTATACTGACAAATGATTATTCTCAGAAAAGCAAGGAAATGCTGAAAGGAATGGGATATATACCTGGACTAGGTCTAGGAAAAGGTTTACAAGGTAGAATTTCACCAGTTAAAGCCACAGTAAAAGCAGATAAGAAAGGGCTGGTTTTTTTCTAGGGGCCGCTGAGGAGCCTTTGCCCATTCCGTGGTGTACAGAGGACACGGTGTGGGTGCCTCAGTGGTCTTTATCCTCTGAGAAATTAAAAGCAGCTAAAGAATTAGTACAAGAACAATTAGACTTGGGACATGTAGAACCCACACAATCACCCTGGAACACCCCTATTTTTGTTGTAAAGAAAAAGTCAGGTAAATGGAGATTGTTACATGACCTCAGAGCCATTAATGCACAAATGCAAGTTATGGGTCCCGTACAAAGAGGACTCCCTCTACTTTCAGCTCTACCTAAGGATTGGAAAATTATAGTAGTAGATATTAAGGATTGTTTCTTTTCCATTCCGTTAAACGAGAAAGATAAACCTAGATTTGCATTTACCCTACCTTCTGTTAATCATATGGAGCCTGATAAAAGGTATCAATGGCGAGTGTTACCCCAAGGAATGGCAAATAGCCCTACCATATGTCAAATATATGTAGGAAAAGCTTTACAACCAGTCAGAGATGGTTTCCCCTCCTTAAAAATTTGTCATTATATGGACGACATTGTGATTTGTGGACCTGAAGAAGAAAGTATACAGCGAGCTTATGGCTTTCTTAATGAAACTTTAAAAAATAATGGCTTGATTATTGCACCAGAAAAGGTGCAGCAGTCTAATGTTAGTCAATTTTTAGGAGCCACTATTACTTTACAGTGTGTTACCCCACAAAAGATTAGTATAAGAAAAGATCATCTAAAGACATTAAATGATTTTCAAAAATTATTAGGAGATATAAATTGGATTCGACCTTATTTAAGGATCCCTACTTCGGAATTAAAACCTCTATTTCAAATTTTAGAAGGTGAATCACATATTACCTCATTGAGACAATTAACACCTGAGGCTTCTGCTGTTCTTAGGAAGGTAGAAGAAGCAATCCAAACAGCACAGCTAAATCGTATAAATGAGCAAAAACCTTTTTGCCTATGCATATTACGAACCATAAACTTGCCAACTGCTGTATTATGGCAAGATGGTCCTCTAGTATGGATACATCCACACATATCCCCTAATAAGACTATAGAGCATTATCCCACCATGGTGGCAAATATGGCCCATAAAGGTATAAAAAGTTCAATTACTCACTTTGGAAAAATGCCGGATAGCATAATTGTCCCCTATACTGCTGCACAAATGCAGACATTGTGTGCGACTATAGATGAATGGGCTATTCTTAGATGCAGTTATTCTGGTTTAATTGATAATCATTATCCTAAACATCCTTTATTACATTTTCTGTTATTACATCCAGTTATATTTCCAAAGGTAATGGCTAACACTCCTATAAAGGGAGCCATTGATATTTATACAGATGGATCCAAAACAGGAATTGGAAGTTATGTGATTAATGAAAAGGCTGTAAGGTTGCAATTTACACCAGGAGCCCCTCAATTGGTAGAATGTTTGGTGGTTTTAGAAGTCTTTAAAAGATTTCTTATGCCCATAAATATTATCTCTGATTCTGTTTATGTGGTTAATGCTGTACTAATGTTAGAGACTGTTGGAAATTTTAAGCAGTCTAGTCCAGTAACTGAAACTTTGAGGAAAATACAAAATTGTATTTTGATGCGTGAGCATCCCTTTTATATTCAACATATTAGAGCACATACATCATTACCTGGACCTATGGTTAAGGGTAATGCAATTGCTGATTCAGCCACCAGAGATACGGTTTTCCTATCACACAATTCTATAGAAAGTGCAAAAAATTTTCATCAACTTTATCATGTCCCTGCTTCTACATTACGACAAAAGTTTAAGCTCACACGAACAGAAGCTCGAGATATTGTCCTCCAGTGTGGTAGGTGTGTAGAATTCATTAATGCACCTTCCGTGGGCGTTAATCCTCGCGGAGTGCGACCCCTAGATGTTTGGCAAATGGACGTCACGCATATCCCAGCTTTTGGGAAATTACAATATGTACATGTGTCCATCGATACCAGTTCTGGTGTCCTACATGCCTCTCCCTTGTCAGGGGAAAAAGCAGTTCATGTCATATCTCACTGCTTAGAGGCTTGGGCTGCATGGGGTAAGCCCCTAGTGCTAAAGACAGATAATGGTCCTGCATATACTTCTTCTAAATTTAACCAATTTTGCAAACAAATGCAAGTGAAACATATTACTGGACTGCCCTATAATCCACAGGGCCAAGGCATCATTGAGAGAGCTCATCGTACTTTGAAACAATATTTGCAAAAACAGAAAGGGGGAATAGAGGCTATGACGCCAAAGATGGCTCTATCCCTTACAATATTTACTCTTAATTTTTTAAAATTGGATGATGCTGGAAGATCACCAGCCGAAAGGCACGGACAATGGCCTCAATCGCCCAATGAAATGGTCAAATGGAAAAATGTCCTTGATAATAAATGGTATGGCCCGGATCCTATCTTAATCAGATCCCGGGGAGCTATTTGTGTTTTTCCACAGGGTGAAGAAAATCCACTTTGGGTCCCGACGCGACTGACAAGGACCGTGAGAGAGCAAGATGAATCCCAAGATGATCCTGCTATTCCTGCTCATGATGATTGAGACCGGGATAAGTATACCTTTGTGGGCCATAGTAAGATCATGGCCAGTACCTTTACCGGTACATTCCAATTCTTCCACCTTGCCTTTGTTTTATGCAACAGAATGTTTTCTGGATGCGCCTTGTGCACGACAAACTCCTCAAGAGCCACGGGTGTATAATAGTACGAGTTTTAATTTAAATTATACACTATGCTTTGTGCATGATGTGGATAGACCTTTTACACCCTGTATATTTTTAAAGAAAAAGGTTATCTCTAATTGGGCAGACCCCATTATCCAAAATAAAGTGAGCTCTGAAGTGTTACTTAATGCTTTAACGCAAGTCGTCCAAGGAGAGCAATTAGGCTCAGGTGATGTTGGAAATAATATAACTTCACCTATAAACATCACCACTATTATGATAAAGGGAAAGGTGACTATTCCCAAAAGATCACGATGGCCTGTTGGCAATGCTACTGCCAAACGCAGCGTGCCCTGGTGTCATCCGGACCTCACATTTCCTATAGTTTTTTCACCTTGTCAATCAAAAGTTTTTCCTCGAAAAGAAATAGCAAAGGGTTTTGCTTTGTCACCTCCTTTAGATTTTTCTGTAATGAATGATAAGGAAGATGCTACAGGAAAAGAAAATATTTGGCCATATTACCAATGGATTTTAAGTAATGAGGCAGGTGCTAGTACCAGTCTGTCAGCCTTTGCACTGCTGACTGGCACCTTTCATGAGATACTGAATGTTTCTGCCACACTTTCCAATACCTCTGCTCATTTAGATAATGTGACAACTAATAGAGTTATCAGAAATATGACTACCTCTCCAGTAGAAGTTTGTGTTAGTCCTCCATTTTTCTTTATATTGGCTGAATTTCAAAATGATACAGAATGGTTAGATTGTACAAATATCACTTGTTTTTTGACGCAATGCTGGAATGGAACCAAATCCTTAGCCTTAGTGGTACAGCTACCAATCTTGGTCCCTGTACCTGTTGAGGCAGATCCAGAGAAGTTCCCAATAATGAATCTAATTAGACAGAAGAGAGATTTTGGAATCACAGCTGCCATTGTCACTGCCATTGTAGTGTCTGCAGCATCAGCGGTTACCGCAGGAATTGCTATGGCCAATCAAGTTAATAGTGCTGATACCATAAGTCAGATAGCAGAAAAAACGTCTGAGGCATTGCTCACTCTGCAAAGGGTGGATTCTCATCTCGCCTCAGGATTAATGTTAGTGAATCAGAGAGTGGATATTTTACAGCATAACATGGAACAGATGATGGTTGTCATTCAAATGAGTTGTGTGGCATCCACTCCGCATGTATGCATTACTCCCAATAGGTATATTAATAATTCTTTTATTAAAAGTACAGACCTATCGAATTATCTGAAGGGAAACTGGTCGCAGGAGCTGGACAGGCTGCAGAAGAGGCTGCAGATACAGATCCTGAACCTTAATGGAACCGGAGTGGAACCTGTGACCTTTGGAGACTTTACCTCTTGGCTTTCCTCTGCTTTCTCTTACTTTAAGGAATGGGTGGGAGTGATTTTGTTTGGTGCTGCCATATGCTGTGGACTGGCGCTCATGCTCTGGTTGGTATGCAAATTTAGAACACAACAAAAACGTGACAAGGTGATTATATCTCAGGCACTATTGGCTATTGAAAACGGCGCCTCCCCCAAAGTTTGGTTATCTATGCTCAAGAATTAGTCGGCATCTGAGTTCTCTGCTCTTGCGCATGAGAGAGACTCAACAATCATTGATCAGCCCTTGCACATTGATGCATACGACAGGGTGATCATGATTTCCCCACTAATTCATTTTTTGGCTGGCCTCTTTTGCAGAGTTCGCCCTAGGTCATTTAGCAGTTACTGTCACACAGCTCTGGGGTATCCAGAGACGGGCAACTTTCCTCATGCACAGGCCAACCTAAGGCACGGGGCCCGGTGGCGATAGGGTTACCCTACGACGGGAAAAGACTGTGACATTGGAGGAACGACCTAAAACAGGAGCCACAGCAGATGGACATAATTGCACAGGCCTAGTCCAGCCTCATTTTATTAAAACAGAAAGGGGGAGATGTGGGAAGCCACATGTGCCGTTGCAAAGTGGCACAGGCTTCTGCTGGCCACCACGCATACATAGGCAGGAAAGTCTTTTGCCAAGATGAGGTTTTGAGAATTGACCAAAATTGACCAATCAGAAGAGAGAGAAATTGACCAATCAGAAGAGAGAGAAAGTAACCAATCAGATAAGAGAGAAAGTAACCAATCAGAAGAGAGAGAAAGTAACCAATCAGAAGAGAGAGAAAGTAACCAATCAGATAAGAGAGAAAGTAACCAATCAGATGTAAGAATGCAAATGAGGTTGTAAGTATCAACCAAACACAACACAATCCGGGTGTGAGACACGCCTCTCCTAGGCCTATATAAAGCAGCACCAGGGCTGGGCTAAGCGTCTTTTCGCCTCTGCAATCAAGCTCTCCCAATAAACGCGTGTAGAAGGATCCTGTTGCAGCGTCGTTCTTGCTGGTCGAGTCGGACGCGCACAAGAAGTGCATCTCCTCGTGGAAGCTGTATTTTGGTGTTTCAGAACCAAACTCTTGAAGTCCCTCTTCAATTCATCACTTCCAAAGCCTTTCATATTCAGCAACATACTGTGTCTCCACCTTGCTTTCTCTCTAACTCAGTTTTCTCTGTTCAACTACTCCATACATCCCCTTGTTCCTCTTTAAAAACAGAACGAGAATATGACTCAGGCTACAATAGTTCAGACATCATCATCTCCTCTCCTAACAAATAGGAATATTCTCCTACTGACCTCACCATGTCTACAGTTACCACCACCAATAGACGGTACAGGTACACAATGAAATCTGGTTTTCCTTGTGCTTCTGACCAGTCCGTGGTCTTGGAGTGTGAGTGTAAGCAATAGCGGTCAGTGAACTTTCCCTTTGTCAATGACTGTCAGGTCAATGTTGGATTAGTAGAGTCACAAGCAAAGGTAGCCTGTATCGCTGAATTATCACATGAAGGACATCTGCCAAAGACATTGCTAGACTTTTATTATACTCAATAATAATTCAAATGCATTGTCTTTCTGTCACACACGCACACATACATACACATACACACACACACACACACAGAGAGAGAGAGAGAGAGAACAAGAGAGAGCTTAGAGCTACAAATCAACCTTGTATAATTTCCACCACTGATTTCTGCCTCAACTTGTTTGTCTCACCTTGCTTACTTGAGTTCTGGTTTACCTATCTTTTGGTTGATCCTGGAGTAGCACACACACATACACATGCATCTTTCTCCTGACCTTTGCATTTATATCCTTGATGTTCATAGGGTAACTATAATGGCGTTGTTTTTCCTCATCTTTCTTAGATGGCCTCAGAAATGGTAGCTCAGAATGGCCAAACTTGTTATAATTTCAAAATTTGGTCAATTGAGTATATACACACACCACCCCCACCTTCCACACACAGTTTTTTGTTTTTTATTTCCAAGCACACAATGGAAACTTCTACTGATGACTGATTCTGTCTGGTACATAGGTGACAGTAATAAATGCATGTGGAATGAATGAATGAAGCTACTTTTTCTCTAATTAAAAACTCTAAAGTTGGCAACTGTTGATTAATATGCTAATAATAGAATGTGTAAAGAATAACATCAGAAATTCACATGTGGCTTACTTATAATGCAGAAGTTATACATAAAAAGCTGCCAGCAGGAATTGGATTCTATATATAACTTAGGTCCAAATCAAAGAATGCAAAATATAAATTCTTTAACTACTTACAATTAAAATAAATAGCAGTAGACGAAGGCTAATTTTTTTTCTGTAATTGAATCTATTCATTTTAATAAAATACCTATGATAAAACCCTGAAAGGATATTACACAGCCCATTAGTATATAATAATTGATGTATAAAATATATTGTGCAATAATAGACTAGGAAATGAGGTAGAGATTATGTCTGTTGTGGTATAAAGAGGCAGTAAATATGTGATTACGAATGCCCACTTAATGTTAAAGCTGTCACCCACTCCAAAGTATTTGGGTTTTTTTTGCATAGAATTATTAACATCATAACATTTTCATATTCACAATTAATTAGGAGAGTTTAAGATTTAATGTCAAAACATCAAAATCAAATAATGAAAGCTCTCGGAAACCTAATGGTTCTTGCACCTAATGGTGAAAGTGCAGTGTTATTAGATGAATTTCTCTGTGTTCATGTGTGCTATTAAAAATGTTTACCAAAGGTGGCATAATGTACTAAAGTGCGGCAGTGGCATATGAACAATGCTTAGAGACAAACAGGGAGAAGAGCAGCTTTAATGGTTGTGTGTGTGTGTGTGTGTTTCATTTGGGCTCAGAACTGAGCATTAATAGTATATACTTGGGTTGTATGAATGGACAAATGAGATTCTATGAGGGGCTTCTGTATACAAAACAAGAATATATGTTTATAATCCTCAAGTTCAGAATCTACTCCTACCCCACACTCCGATCATATTAAGATACCAATATTCAGTTGAAAATTTCATTTTTTTGTAGTAATGAGAAATTGGTGTGTACCCTTGCTACTTTCTACATATGAGCTATTTGTAGCCAAGGGAAGACGGTGGCTCTGACTTAGGGAGATGGTTGTATGTGTGTGAGTAGTAGGATGCCTAGATTCTAGATCTTGCTTTGGGTTATTTAGAAGAATGTGTGTGTGTGTGTGTGTGTGTGTGTGTGTGTGTGTGTGTGTGTGCTATTTCTATGCCCAATGAGATACAATGGTTCCTCAGACTAATGCCTGGGCATTTTGTTAGTTTAAAATAAGAAAATAAATATCAAGCATTAAAAACCAATTTTTGCATACAAAAGAATACAGGTTACCATTGAGAGCTGATCATCCCCTAAGCTCAGGTACTTCCCATTGTGGGCATTCCACAAACCGGGGCAGAAACTGATTGCCTTTCATCCATACCGTTTATGGAGAATTTAAAGGAATTCATAGGAATTTACTATTATCTTTTGAATTCAGGACTGACAAGACTTTCAAGAGCAAATGAAATGTAATGGTTTATCTACCAGTGTTAAGAAATTGATAATCTTTTGCTCTATGTCTTATCACCTCTGGCTTTGGCTTTCTGATGAGCATTCAATATGCCTCAGCTGTTCAAATACAAATATTTAGAGATGTCTACATTCTCTATTTGAACACAAATGAATACCATCAATACAATAATTTTCACATGTAAAGACTATAATTGGAGAACACTTGACCAATAAGGAAGACAATAGCCTTTAATATGTTCCATAAAAAATTTTCAAGAAAAGTTTTGGGGAGTTAGAGCATTTCATTGGCTTTAGTTTGTAAGGCCACAGGGCTAGTGGCAAACTCTCTGTAGGAAAATTTCTTCTAGTCTTGAATGTGCTTGTATTTGCTGGAGTCTTAAGAAGGGAATAGTGGCTGCCTTAGATTTATTATTTCCTTGCACAGGAAGCTCATTGCCTTTTCTACTGTATACATGCCTGGCTTTCTTTGTATTCTCTTATACATGATGAAGAGGTAGACATACATAGCAAATTCTGCCCCCGCTGCTAATGGAAGCTCTATTGCTTAGACCATGGGCACTTTCAGTTGGAATTCTATAAACAAATGTAGATATTATATTATATTATTTACTATTATTATTGTTGTTATTATTATTACTAGATACAATGGAAACTCCAAAATTTTTTCAATGTAACTCTCTACATACAGATGTTCTTAAGCTGCTAGCTGATTTTTTTCATGACATCTTAGTCAAAACTCTTTCTCACCTACCTGAATAAAGTCCACATTGAGTGCACCTGTCTGGCCAGTACAAAGTTGAGCAGTCCTGTGAAGTGGGGAGTGAGGATGATTATGGGAAAGACAGAAAATGGGCTCAGAGACAAAGGTTAGAAATCAGGAGGCCTGTCCGGTCAGTACTGTGGCAGCCTCTAGTTTAATTCTCTAAGACTTTATATACTTTATGGTATCATGGGTAACAAAGTCACAAGCTAGCAGAGACAATGGCTGGTGTACATTCGGTATCTGTACCCATCCAGAGGCCTCCCTGTTCCTTCCTCCAAGATTAACAGAACATTAATTACCTTGAGCTCCAAGGGTATCCCCTCTTATGGTTCCATGCCTCACTAGGTCAGGAAATCTGCCAGTAGACCCTGATTTGCCTCTGCTTCACAGACAGGCTGTCACAGAAGCAGGCAAAATGGCTCCCAACAGTTGAGTACTGTCTTAGTCAGGGTTCTCTAGAGTCACAGAAATTATGGGATGTCTCTTTATATTGAGGGAACTTAATGTGATGATTTATAGTCTGCAGTCCAACTAACCCAACAATGGGCAGCTGTGAATGAGAAGTCCAAGGATCTAGGAGTTGCTCAGCCCCGGGAGGCGAGTTGTTTCAGCTGGCCTTCTGTAGAAGTAGGTTCCAACAGACAGGCTGAGACAGGCTGGCAAGCAAGTGCAAGCAGTTGAAGAAGAGCGAATCTTCCTTCTTCCAATGTCCTCATGTAATCCTCCAGCAGAAGGTGTGGCCCAGAGGAAAGGTGTATCCCACCATGACTGGATCTAAAGCTTGCTTTGTCCAGGCTGACCGTGAACTCAGAGATCTGCTTGCCTCTGTCTCCTTTAAGTACATTAATGGAATGTACTACCTTGCCCGAGCCTAAGCTGTTCATGGCCACTATGCCTCAAGATTTCCACGTCAAGATTCAGGTCAGAAACTTGTGTCTTCCAGCCTCAAGATCTGGATCACAGGTGAGCCCTCCAATTCTGGATTGGAGTTCATTCCAGATAGAGACAAGCTGACAACCAGGAATAGTCGTCACAAGTACACAGTGACTGCTGGTAAGAGGAGCTGATCTCCTCCTACAGGAAACGTCTTTCACTGACTAGTCCTGAAGCTGGTTAAAGTGTATGGACTTAGTTGTTTCTGAAACTGGTATCACTATGTAGTATAGGATGGCTTGGATATTCAGTCCTCCTATGTCAACCCATGAAGTGGTGAGGATGCAGATATATTCTGCATGAACTTTGACCTTACTAAAGTTTTCAACTCTAAGTTCATGGTTATTTGTTACAACAGTCATACGAGACTTGGAGAAAGGCCTATTAAATGAAGGAAACTATTTTGAATATTGGATATTTAGGACGCTAGTTATGTGTAGCTATGGTGGGTTCTTGATCCCTTAACTGAATTCCTATTTCCTTTCACATAGACCTGGTTATGCTATTTTGTGTCTAAGAGGAGTAAATGTATTTTTTTTAAATCTTTTTGTTTACCATGGTCTAAAATTATTCCTACATATCAACTCCTAAGCTCTCATGTCTGTCTCCTTGAAGCCAGGAAGTGTCACATGGCTTGCTTTTAGTAGCAGAACCCGACAGGGTATGAAGCATATGTGTTCCATGCAGAATGTAAAATGCAATGTGTAATTTACCTCTGTAGCAGTCTATCAGCACTGCTGCCTTCCCCTAACTGTGCCTAATAATGGCCTCAGAGACCAGCTGATTATAATGGAAATGAACAGTGACTGGGGATATTAGCCAGGCTTTTTGCCACTGTAATGAAATATTTGACTGTTTACAAAGAAAATAAGGAATTTAAAAGTTTACAATGGAGTTCAAAGCCCAAGGTCAAGTGGAGATTCATTGGTTTGGGTCTTTGATAGATGGCAGCGCAAGATGCTACACAAGTGTGTGTGTTTGTGTGTGTGCGTGTGTGTGTGTGTGTATGCGTGCACACACGTGTGTAAGAGATTCCAAAATGGCTAGAGATAGTACCCAAGGAGCTAAAGGGGTCTTCAACCCTATAGTAGGAACAACAATATGAACTAACCAGTACCCCCCCCCCCCCAGAGTCGTGTCTCTGGTTGCATATGTAGCAGAGGATGGCCTACTCAGCCATCAATGGGAGGAGAGGCCCTTGGTCTTGTGAGGATCATATGCCCCAGTTCAGGGGATTGTCAGGGCCAGGAAGCAGGAGTAGATGGGCTGGGGAGCAGGGCAGGGGGAGCGTATGGGGGCTTTGGGGATAGCAATTGAAATGTAAATGAAAAAATATCTAATAAAAAAAAGAAAAAAAAAGAGAGATTCCAAAATGACAGTCAAAGAGAAGCCTAAAGTCCTATGGCCCTCTTTCCTAAGGATGTAAGGACCTCCCATGGCAAGATCCACTGGTACCCCCCCCCCCCCTACTCCAATAGGTGAACAGTGGGCCCTCAGTCTTCTACTATGTACATATCTGATACCGTTCTATTCAATGTGGTCCTCGGCATGGTCTCAATTCCCCTGACTCCAGCCAGGCCCATGTCCTCCCTGTGACCAAGCTGTGCCACATACCTTTAATTTTTAGTTCTGTCTTTTAAATGATATTTATTATCTTGCTGTGCTTAATCCTAATAACTAAACATCATCCAACACTGGCAGTATTTTAGATTTCATTTGAAATATTAGGTAAAGGCTTTCAAGTTAATGTGTTTCTGCCTGCAGGAGAAGCAAGGAGCTGGTGTGTAGATCAAACCCTTCCTGGACTTGGAACGATTTATCAGCCTTACGTGTGGATGGCCCTCTCATTTCAAGTAATCACAGTGCATGAAGACATGATTTATCAGGCCTGCCACAAATTATCACTATGCTTAATTTATTCTGAATCTAATTCTCTATTTATATATCCAAATGACAAATACTAAACACAGGGGGGAAATTTGTGTTCAATAAATTGAAATATGATTTGTTGTATGCCTGTGAAGTTTAGTGGCCTTTAGCTAAAGAGTCTATTTTGGATGGAACAAAGGGCTTTAATGATTATAAGCAACTCCATTTTAGCATTATCTTCTCTTTGAAATATGGTGGTTAAAAATTTCAGTTGCAAGCAATTACTTATTTTTTTAAAAGAATGGCTGCCTTGGAGGCTTGCATTGAAGATGATAAAAATTAGCCATCTAAAACGATTTTAATTTTATAAAGAAAAAATAAAGCTGATACAATGTTTCTACTTGAACGCTCAGATGATCTGTAGAGGAAATTAGTGATGTTGCTAATAGAGGCTCCAATTTCTAAGGCACTGGAAGGAGATGATCAGAGAGGGAAAAACAAGATAAATAACCCTGAAAATGGAGCAATTAAATAAAGATCAGTTGTGACAAAATTACGAAAGGACCCCCAGTCTTGGAGAGGCGATGGTTTCTTTGTGTTAATTAGGAATATGTGTATCTTCTGAGCTGCAGCCATTTGCTTGGGTGATGGTGAGATTTCCTTAGATATGAAATACATGCAGCTCCAGGTGGACTCTCATTCAGAAAGGTGGCTAAGGTGATAATTCCTCATTTCTTCAGGTATAACTTTGATAATAGCTAGGTTCTCTGTCATTTTCTTTTCAAAATTAAACTATACATATAAACCACGTGCGTCAAAGCTCCAACTAGTGCAATATTTTCCTTTTCATTTGGCACAGATATTAAACTAGCTGTTTATTTACACATAGAGCTGCATGTAAATATGAGATGAAAAATGTCACGCAGAGTTCTCTCCACAGCTATATCTCCTCATCACGCTCATGCCCGTTTCCAACCTTATGAAATGAATATTATATATTTTGGAGCTAGCAGATGTTGAATGTGCTGCGCTCGCCTCATTTACATATATGGGTTAGGATGTTTTACTTTGTTGTGCGCTAGACGGATCTCTTAATTTCGATGATATGAAACTGTTTTTATTGGACTTATAGGAAAAAGTCAATTATTTTGCAAAAATATTCATCCATAGAATGTGCTTGTTGTAGTCACACATAGAATAAATTTGAATGTAGATGTTACGTTATTCCCCGTCCCATTATGGGAAGTTGGGATGACGATGTTACAGTTTCTTGATTCATATTGCTTTAAAATCCATGCAAATGGGCATAAATACTGGCTTTACACTTTCACTTAGCATTTTCATGCATATTTATTTCCAAATAAGTGAATATTTCTCATGTTCAAATTTCTTTTCTCCTCCCTGCAAAATTAATAGGCCAGGAAATCTAACTGTAAACAAAATAGATTTCCAGGCTCTATTTATTGCCTTTGCTTTGTTTGGAAGCAAAGAGAGAGAATTGTTCTGGGGTTACTTGTCTTGGAAGCAAAGAGATAGCATCGTTCTGGGGTTACCTGTCTTTCCTGAGCACTGAGTTATGGCTAGAACAACAGACACAGCTCCATTTGCAGCATTCGGTTGGTATCAAAGCTCCACTTCTTCCTTCTAGGGTAGCAGTTTTCATGGATCCCGCTCCCATTGTGACCCTGGCACTCCTTGCCACCTGATGTCTATTCGGGTACCTATTTGTCTCTTCCCTTCTTATCTCTCAACCAGCTCCCCAGGTATCTCTGCTGTAGGGCTCCCGAATCCTGGAGCAGAAAATAATGTCGACATGTGAAAGCTCTTGCAGACAGTTTTGGAGTTGATTAAACTGATGTAAGAGTTTTGCTGTGTGCTAGTTGATGGTTTCTACCATGTCAACAATGCAAGGGATATGACATACATTTTCTACCGTAGGGAACGCTTCCCGTTCCTTAAGAAGTGTCCTTTTCCTTCCGAAAGGTTCTTTTCTGCTCTTGTCATGATTTGAAGGTTCGTATTTCCGTTTTCACTACTAAGGAGGCATAAAATTCCTTTGGACACAGGATTTCGAGGAAATTTGAGCTATACAAATTCTTGGGTTACCCAGCAGTCATCACTACGTCCCCTTCTGTGAACCCAAAGTTATGTGATTTTTTTTTTTAGGTTACCAAGTTATTTAATTTTATTTATTTATCACCAGGCCCACCACACATCTCTCTGTGAAGAAAGACCCGAGTGAAAAGGAGGTCACAGTGTGCAGGCTTGAAGGATGTCATTTTAATTTTTGTTTTAAAACTTTTATTAGTTCTTTTGTGAGATTTTAGTTTTGTAAAATTGTATTCCTCACTCCTCAGCTCTTCCCAGATCTACCCCCTCCCCCATCCACCCAACTTTGGGTCCTTTTTCTATTTGTAAACCCTCCAAGACCAGTCTGTGCTGTCCCAAGTATGCTTGGATGTTTGATTTTCCTCTGGAGTGTGGTTGACATACCAGGGGCTTCATCCTCAGAGGAAAGTAATCTCCCCCTTCCCTGTCACCCCCTTCCCTTCAGCCAGTTGCTCCATGGCTCTGGGTGGGACTCTCTACCCACTTCTATCTCCAGGCTGGGATTTGGTCTGACTTGAGCTTGTACAGTTTTAGTGTATGCGATCACCACTGTGAGTTCATACCTGCAGCCTCCCTCCTGTGCCCAGGGAATGCTTCCTTATAGTCATGTACTGCCTCTGATTCTTACACACTTTTAATAATTTTTAAAAAGATTTATTTATTTATTTATTTATTTATTTATGTATTATATGTAAGTACACTGTAGCTGCCTTCAGACACACTAGAAGAGGACATCAGATTTTATTACAGATGGGTGTGAGCCGCCATGTGGTTTCTGGGATTTGAACTCAGGACCTCTGGTATAGCAGTCAGTGCTCTTAACTGCTGAGCCATCTCTCCAGCCCTGATTTTTACACTCTTTGCTCTCCCTCTTCTACACTGGGAAGGCCTGGGAGGAGGGGTGTGCTCTCTATATTTCCTTTAGGGCTGTTAATTCTGCAGTCTCTTATTCTCTGCACGTTGACCAGTTGTAGGTCTTTGACAATTGCCACCTATTGAAAATAGAAGTGTCTCAGATGCAGGTTGAGAGATGCATTGACCTCTGTGTGTAATAATTAGTTCACAGAGAGTCCAGTCTGTTTGGCCTCTATGAGTCTTTAGGCTGCTCTTCTCTTCTCTCCCCTCCCCTCCCCTCCCCTCCCCTCCCCTCCCCTTCCCTCCCCTCTCCCTCCCCTCTCCCTCCCCTCTCCCTCCCCTCTCCCTCCCCTTCCCTCTCCTTTCCCTTCTGTTCCCTTCTCTTCCCTCCCCAACCCCTCCCCTTCCCTTCCCTTTCCCTCCCCTCCCTTCTTGTCCTGTCCTCTGCTCTTCTGTCATCTCCTTTTCTTTTCTTTTTCTCTTGGACAAGTCATCCTGTGTTGTAAGCAAAGATAAAGATTCTGATGAGCAACTAACTGATCACCTTTTGACCACTTTTAGCTAGGCAGCTTTCATCAGCTTCCCAATGTCTTTGAGCCACTTAATATCTGCCTTGAAGGGTAATTAGGAAGATCAGTTTTGACAGCTTATAAAGTGCTCGCCTGAGTGTCTAGCACATTATAGATATTTAATAAATCATATATGAATATTAAGCAAGGTTATCTATGAGAACAGAACTAATGCAACTCATATATATATATATATATATATATATATATATATATATAATTTTCAAAATAGATTTACCGAGTTGACTTATGTAGTTGGAAGCTGAATAGACTAACAGTGGCCATCTACATTGGAGATACAGAGAACATGGTATCTCTGTATTGGATGTTGGATGCAAAGGGACCAATGGTGTGCTTGTTACCAAGGGATCAATGATGTGGATGCTGATGGGTAGGTGTCTGTGTTGAAAGACAAGTGTACAATGTCCATAGTTGAGGGGTGGTACTTGCAAGTCCCTAGTGCATGTCTATGCTCATAGTGGGTCTTTTCCACCTGTTTCTCACTTCAGTTTCTCTCCCATGGTGGTCCTGTAAATGCCACCACAGGCTGTGCTTTGCTCTCCCCTTGGCATCTCTCAATACAGTCAGACTACCAACCAAGGTTGACTATCACAATATAGATATGTCAACACTCATGAATATAATTATTCTGTTATTTAAATAATTTGATAGATTTAAAGATATTGATAAGTCTCCAAATTATATCCCATGGAAAAACATTTTCAATATTTTTTAATCTGAGAAAAATTGATTATACTGTTGGGAAAAAACCTAGGATTTTTCATTGGGGAAAGTAAGTAAAGTTGAGAGAGATTAAATCAAAACTGACGATCAATAAATTGTAGAGTTGGTTTTAAACTCCAGAGTAGAGGTTGGCATATTAGCTGTCTAATCTAGCGGGCTACCTTGAACACAGGTCCATCCATCACCGTGCACAGGGCTCCCACCATGCCAAAGGGCGGAGTTAGGTATTTTCTAGAGACAGCATGTCCCACAAAATTCAAAATATTTACTCTCTAATATTGTAGAAAAAGAGAAGTTTGCTGAGCCCTGCCGTAGTAGAATTGAGTAGTTCTGAACAAACTTGGGATGCATTCACTCGCAGCAGCTTTCAGTAAGTAATTGAGTGACTCTGGACTGAAGTTTCTCACATTTAGATTTCCTGAATTCCAACCGGAATAACTATCATGTGCATACTTAGCTCCACATTCATATGCCCAGCAGGGATCAGAGTATCCTTGGGAGAGAATCTGTGCACTGAAGTGGTTAGGAGAGCTCCTGGTAGTTTTTGCTTCCCATTCTCTTCTATCTCTATTTTATTGCTGGTTTATACTGGGGAGGTGCTCTTGGGTGTCACCATTATGTTGTCGATGCTTCCCCCAAATTGCCCTTTCTTATCTGTTGACTCCATTCCTCATCTAAGGCTCTGTTAAGACTTAGCCACCAGCATGCTTCCTGAGTCTGCCTGCCATTCTCTCTGGAGATGACCCCCCCACACACCCCCTCCACACACACACATCACTGATGGTACAGTGTGAGCACATGATTACAAAGTCAAATCGGTCTGTAGCAAGTGATGAGGGTGAGATTGATGGACCACCACTCACACCGCGCAATAACCCAGTGATTTGCAGTTCCCACGCAAAGAAGGGAAGTCCTTAAGACTGGAAGGCTCCACGCACGCTTATGATAATTTTGCTGTGCAAAAGATTTACTGGTTTTTTTTTTCCTCTTTTTCCTCTCTCCTGGACAAATGGGTCTATGTTACAACTCTGATTTAAGACTATTTAAAATTCTCTGAATTGAGAGCCATCACCCTTCGCTTCATAATTCATGATAATAAATTTGCACAAAAAAATCAAGGGCAAGTTGAAAGTTGATTTAGGTCATCTGTTTCTCCCAAACTAAAATAAAAACTGATCCTCTCTCACAGAACTTCAGAGATAAAAAGACACTCGGTTCTGATAGGTTGGGCTCAGCTGCCAAGGTACAAGAGAAAACTGGAACGTCAGTCGGGTAACTGGAGAAGAAAAAGGAATGTCAGCTTGATTATTTACCAGGCTCTTGTGTTCCTCTCCTTCCCCTCGTGGGTAAATACAGTAGCTTCGCCTGTTTTGAGGGCTGAATGAAACAAAGCAAGAGAGTTGCTCAGTGCAAAGTCTAGCAGAGAACAAGTGTTCAATATGCTGACCAGGGTGTGTTTGTTTGCTTTTCTATTGACATTGCTACAGTGACTAATTTCTCTTCTCATGTAATGTTCTCCTGTGGGAAATGACAAGACAGTGTGTCTCATGTTGACAGAAGGTAAAAGGGTAGGACATTGTTTGGTTGTTTCTCACCGACACAATCAAAATTGAGATGACCTTGAAATTCTTGGCCAGTGAGTGACAGGCAGTTGGCTCTTCCTTCAATACAGTGTAACTTGGAAAAGTTAAGTGTACTGTATCAGAAAATTTATTATTGCATGTATTTATTGAGATTTTGAAAATCCCTTAACTCTGTGTTTTCTCTCTAGGATTCCAAGGAAAGGGACTGTCTGGGGGTCCATGGAACTTCTAAGGTTTATGTAACATCCTCTGCTTACATTATTTGGGGAGAAGGAAGTTTTACACCCTTAACAACATTCTCACTGTGGTCTTTGATCTGGAGATCAAAGGTTAAATCATCAGCAATATCCAAGTGGGCAAGAATTTGTTTAGAACGTTGGAACTTTTTTTCCCAGAATATGACCACATCCAAGACCCCCCATGCTTTATAAGCATTTAAATTCTTTTTAGGAAAAAAAATAATGAAGAAGTACTTTGCGATATGTAAAGGCATCAACACTACTTAATAAAATAAATAATTACATATTTGTGGCCCAGGTGAGCTTGCTAAGTACTTTTCAGTGGCACTTTTGAGGAAGGAGTCTAATTTGTTATAATTTAACAGCACTTTACAGTAGATGCTTAACAAACCAGGTAATAAAACATAATCAGGAGAAGGCTTTCAGCACTAATGCTGAATTTTCAGAGGAAAAAAAAATCCTCATGTTCTTTAATGACTGTGCAGTCTGTTCAATTAACTGTTGCTATGCTCAGTGAGAGGCTTGTGAGTGCTCGGCTGGTCCTCCCCTATTTTAACTGCGTTTTCCACATTCGCAGCCTGGTGTGACAGGTTCTGCTTTGTGTACTGAGGGGAGCCCTGTGCTCATCATGAGGTAGAGGGTAGCGAGCAGCAGTTTGAAGACTGATCCTCCATTCCTCCATGTTCTATGTTCATTGATCCTCTACTCTCTATGCTCTGTGCCCTCCCCCTGGAGATGGCCAAAGAGCAGCCACCATTATTTCTTCGAGGGTCTACTGTGTTGAGTCCTTCCCATGGGGGATGACATATACTATATATTATATACTTAATATCATTTCCTTAATCTTTCATAGCTTTCCAAAAAAGCAATGTAGTGTGTGGAGTGACAGAAGTTGTCACGCAATCTAATCAGTCATGCCTTTGATGTACATAAGGGAAGGGTTTGCTTAGGGGTGAGGTTTCTCTAAAATAGAACATTCTATATGCTCCCCTCTATGAGTCTCTTTCTTGTTCCCTAGTTGGGAGATTTCACACAGGAAGAAATGCCAACATTTGGTCTCTGTGTCCTGCAAACTTAAATAACAGAGGCAAAGCCTTTTCATTTTTCAGTACATGAAGGTGAATTGGATACTTCCATTCCAGACCATTGTCCCCAGCAGGAACACATTGCTCTGTCTCTACGGATTCACTACTTATGAAGGCAGAATTCTCCATTTCACTTCATCACACAGTAAAACAATAGGACCATTATTGTACCAATAACCTGGGGGGAGCAGTGGTACTTTCCTCAGTTCATTCTTTCTCTAAGTTCTAGACACATTTGAGAAACAATAGCTGTAAATGTCATAATGAGAATAAGTGGAAGACATTAATATGGCTTACTTGGTTAGTTTCAGAAGTTAAGAGTCAGACACATTCTAATACTACCTAATGCCGGTTTTCTACAAACCCTGTATTTGGATACAAAATGTTTATTTCGATAAGAATAATATTTAGAAATTCCAGACTAAAGGCTTGCATTTAAAAATGTTTAAAGTAAATCAGGAAACAATACTTCAGCAGGATGAGCAGCAGTTTTGGAATTGGGTCTGGGTTCAGTTTTAGTTGCATAGGAAAGATCCCGCGGCCTTCGTCATATTACTTAACCTTTCGGGTGTCTTGGCACTGCCTGGGCACCATGCTTAGTAGAACAGTAAATGATGTAACTGCTCAGGTCACACAAAGTGACCTGCCTGCTTCTGCCAAGGCACACTTTGGGACTTTCTCCACTTGCTGCTGACGGGGAGAGAAGAGCAAGAGCCAAGCACCTGGGTACAGCAAGGACTCAAGGGTGGGGAAGCAGCGGGGTCCCTTCAGCTGCGTGTGGATTGTTGCACAGCAGAGATGGAAACTTGTGGTGCTCTGAGGTGCTTTCCACTGGAGACTTTGGCCTGTCTTCACTGTCCACTCTGCTGTTTCCCTCTCCTCCCCATTTGCCTCTTGTTATCTTACCTTACTTTCTCATTATGCTTCTTTTACTCTCAGTTGCTTGAGCATCCTCCAGCATGACATCCAAATAGCTGAGACAAAGAAAATAAGGCAGAAGGCTCCCTTTGCTCTTCTTAATGAGTCCAACTAATTACGGGCCATTAGAACATCCATTAAGAGCACGTAATCAGATGAAATAATCCCTACGATGTTATATTAAGTTTAAAATAAGATATTATAAATGTAATTGTAGCCAATTAAAAATACCTGCCTTACTCAGGTGTCCCCCCCCCCCCAGGAAACAGAATCGACAGGATATATGCACAGATATTTAAAGGTAGATATATTGTAGATGATTATAAGAATGGATTTGTACATTTAAAGAGGTAAATATATAGCTTTAGAGATGAAGAAGAAGAAGAAGAAGAAGAAGAAGAAGAAGAAGAAGAAGAAGAAGAAGAAGAAGAAGAAGAAGAAGAAGCCCAAAAGAACAAACCAATGCAACAACAAAGCACTACCTGAACAACCTGAACAACCTTCTTCTTAGCAGCTAGGTCATAAACACTTAGCAAGAGGGCTTAAGACAACATGAAAAAAATAGTTTTCCTAGATTTGACGTAGTCCAGTTTAATCCAAACCAAGGTATAAACTAAATGGAATGCTGACCCAACATGGGTAGGCATTTACAAACAGAAGGCCTGAAATTGAACTTTTTGAGGTCAGACTTAAGCACCCAGACTGCCTGCGTGTAAAGTGACCAATTAGAAGACCCATGGTCCTGATACAGCCGTCTTCTGGTTGCCTCCCATAAGAACAGATGACAGCAGTGAAACCTGCACAGAACACTCCCAATTCCTCTTTCTTGTTTGGTTAACCCTACCCAGCACACTAAGTTTGCCCAAGACAGGGGGTAATTTCATCTTCATGAATGAGGGCTTGCTAAAGTTCTCACTTGTAGGCAGTGAACTGATGCCTAAAGATTAAATGTGCAGAAGATAGCTCCCTTCGCACATGCACACACGTGCATGCGTGCACACACAAACTCACGAACTCACGCATGTGCGTGTGCATGGGCTTCAAGGTTCCCAAGAAACAAAGTCAAGGGACTGCTTTAGGAGATGCAATGCTATGATTTTATCCACTGCTCTGAGCCAGGTATATCACTTGTGTGTGGGAGGCTAGAAAGCATGATTAAAAGGTACATTAATTAATGAACAGAGGCAGCCTCAAGTGCATATTCATTTTACCTCATGCTGCTGTTTCTTAAAAGAGAACGTAATGGTTTTAATAAAAGTGTTAACTTTGGATACCTTGCATTGCTTAGGAAAAGTGTGTATGTGTGTGTGTGTGTGTGTGTGTGTGTGAGAGAGAGAGAGAGAGAGAGAGAGAGAGACAGACAGACAGACAGACAGACAGAGACAGAGACAGAGAGAGAGAGAGATCTCTTCATCTGTAGACACCTTCACATTATCCTTCCAAGGTCACATTTTCTCTCACCAGATCACTCAGTGCTTTCTGGTTTTATATTAGCTTTGTGCTGAAAATTGAGACTGGAATATTAGAACTCAGTTGGGGAGCCCACTAATTTAATTAAATACTAAAAGCCAGCTGGTTTTTACGTTACGTGGGCAAATTAGAGAATTAGTGATTTGGTACACTTTCGTGTTCCTGTCAAGCTACAAGAACATGAAGAATAGCTCATTTATACCAAGTTACCAAAGGTGAGTTTGAAAAATGAGGTCTGCCTCGTTAAAGTGTTTCCATCCAGAGTGTTTTGAGAACAGCATGACTTGCTTATTTGTAAAGCACCCAACAGGCACTGGGACAATGGGAAGGAGTCCAAAAGATCTTGTTATTGGGTGTCTCAAAAACTGGGAACTCTAAGGTGGCGGGAGCTCTGGGTATCTGTATGTCCTTATGTGCATGCTGTCTGGGTGTCAAATGTGGGGAATCACCACTGTCAATTGATTCTGTTGTTCACCAGCCCACTAAAGAGTTGAGGAAAACTTAGAGTACGGATGAGGTAATGAGATGGATGTCCAGACAGTAGCAGCACCTTTCAGTCCTTCATAGTCACCACTGCACTGAAGGCTTCTGGGACTTCTTAGTCCTTTGAGTGCACAAAACACTGCATCAGATGTATCTGAGGGCAGAGGGTTACTGCTCTCCAGACACACTGTGTGCCAAGCTCTTTGGAAGAGCTTTGCTGACTCTCCTACTCCTTATCTTTTCTCCTTTCTTTACATGATTGCAAATGAAGACTGGAGTTTTGTGGTGGTGGTGGGGGTTGAGGCTAGAAGATGCTGCAGAGCTTTGGATAAACCATGTCACTTGACCTTTCGGTTTTTTGCTTTTCTTCTCTGTCATGAAGGAAGATATGGTGATGCCTTGGTGATGATGTATGACCCCTTAACAAGTCACTCCGACACGTGGCTCTGAACAACATCCCATTATTTGTGACAATTTTGCAATCTTTGCTGAACACTGTGGTGTCTCCTTGAAGCTAGCCCTTCCATTTGGCACCATGGCTCCATTCTTTGAGGGTGTCATGAGGTTAGACTCATCTGAGCTGGACCCTACTCTTCATGTGATCACAGGCTCAAGCTGTCAACTGAGCATCAGAGTGGATGTGCACCAGGCCCTCTTTACATTCAGGCCTACAGCTTGGCCAGCAGCATGGGCAAGTTTCTCCATTGATGCTAGGTTCCTCTTAGGTTCAAAGAGAGAAACTCTCACAAGGATGGGGGTGGTTCCTCAGGAAATGCCCATTTCAGAGTGAATTTAACAAGTATACTATTGTCCTCTGCCTTCAATGGTGCTGTTTCTCAAATCATGCCTTAAATAGTTGTATATTTTGCGTGTGATTATGGATGACAAGATGACATTTTTTTTTCTCAGCCATAGTGAAGTAGCATTACCCTCACAACAATTCCTTTGTACCCCTTCCCACTTGGCCGTGGTCAATTTGGCTTTCCTAGAATGACTGGTAACCTGATGGTTGCAGTGAGTAAGACATTGAATGGGGCATACCTTTTTATATAACCCCAAAGGTCCCTTAAATCTTCCATGTACAGCCTGGGGTGCTGGTGCTTTCAGCGGCTATCAAGTGTGCTATAGATCATTCCCTTTTCAGTCCTAGGGAACAAATCTAAGGTTTTGAGTATGCTAGAAAAGTATTTTTCCACTGAGCTACAACCCCATTTCTAATATTTGCTTTGTTTTTTACTCTAATGGTGTGATTCCATCTGACAACATGTGTTAAAAGAGAGTGCTTTAAAGTCCACACAAGTCTCTGGTCATTAGATTTAGACATTGTGAATATACTGAAGTCATCAGAAAAAGCTCACAGGCTAAGGAGAAGGGCAGTGAAGGGAGCCAATGGGCAGCATCTTCTAGACCATTAGCTTACTTCTGTAGGTGGGCTCTTCACTGGCTGTGTGCTATCTGTCTCAAGCAGCAGCATTTCTACCCCAGATACCGTATCCGTTATTACAGCCTCGGCAGTCTGCAGTCATGGTAGTTAATGTCATGGTTCTTTGGTAGTTAACGGTAATTGAAGTCATTCCCATACAGGCTTATGAAAATTTTTGTTTCTGTGAGGTTTTAAAGGGGGGGGGGTGGCTTTCCAGATAGGAAAGGCTATAATTTGGAAGTAGACATTATTAGTGACTCTCCTTTACAGACAGCTTCTTACTCTTTATCCCAAGCTGACCCAACCTCAGCCCACTGAATCCTGGGTTTAAAAGATGTACACTGTCACTTCTGGAGGTAGTGAGCATGATTCCATGATTCTTGACTTAGGTTGCTGTAACAAGGTAGCAAAAGGAGAGTGTCTTAGACAGTAGGCACTAGTTATTTGTGTGCCTCCTGGGTCAGGAGGCAGAAAGGGAAGTCCAGATGAAGAGCAAAGTCTTAGAAGATCCATGTCTCTTTCTACCATTATGGTGGGTTTTTTGTTTGTTGTTTTGTTTTGTTTTGTTTGGCAATCATTAGCATTCCTTGGCTTCAGGAAGCACAACCCAATCTTTACCTTCATGTTTACAGAGTACTTTCCGTGGGATTGTTCTTGTTTCAGACATCCCCCTTTCAATAAGGAATAGCAGCCATTCAATTAGGGCTCCCACTAATGACCTCACTGAACCTGCAACCTCTGTAAGGCCACTGCCTACAGGTACATTGACAGTGTGAGGCACAGAGAATTAGGACTTCCGTACATGGCTTTGAGGGACACAAGTTTCCGCATAGCTTATGGCTGAAACTGCTTTAGAACAAACCTTATATTTATAACCCAGTGTATGTTAACCTATCAAGGAGTTCAGCAGATAGGAAAATAAAGCCGAAATCATATATTCCTCCTGGGGCTGACGAATGCTTCTAAAAATGAGGCTCTTTCTGTTGGAACTGTGAAAACTGAAATATGTAGCCATCTATAATGGCAGATATATTTGTCTTCTTCCTTCCTTTACTTTTTCTTTTTTTTTTCCTTTTTTGGGGGTAGGGTAGGGAAGTAGGTGTCTCGTGTTGGATACTTGAAAATGTGGTAGCTTCTGGATTGTGGGTATAATTGTGAAGCCCAATTTCTTTCAAATAAGCCAAAGAGAACCAGTACTCAGGAGACCAGTGGATCTCCATGAATTTGAGGCTGGTTAGACCTCTACAGTGAGTTTCAGACTAGCCAAAGAAATATGTGATACTCTCCCCACAACCCCCTCCCAAAGAAAACAAACAAACAAACAAACAAACAAACAAAAAGACAAGACATACTTGTCTTATATTGTAGGCATCCTTATCCCAGCAAATTACCATTGAGAGAATGCTGGTATTAAAGGCATATACCTTAAGTGATGGGTATGAGTATGTCTTTTATCATATGTAGAAAAATACGTTCAGCTTGACCTCAAGACACAACAGTTTTGAATTGGAAAAGCAGTCATGGCTAACCATACCTGTGAGTCCACTGGGGGACATTGGTGTGCAGTGTGGGTAGTAAGGACAACCCCGAAAGGCAGTCCCAGTTTGAGTTGTAGATGTGTTTCTCTTTAGCTCATTCGAAAGGAATCGGGCTTCACAATTATACCCACAATCCAGAAGCTGCCACATTTTCAAGTATCCATCCAAAGCAGAGAGACTTTGCTCCTTGAAATCTTTGCTAAGTCAGAAAGTGTGAACAAAGCAGGGTCACTTTGACCTTTGAAAGATGAAGGGGACGTACAAAAGACTCTTAAGCTTCATGTCAAGGTGCCAGAGTCAGTACAGTTGATGGAAGGCAATTCAGGTAGGAGATTCCTGGTTCCTGGGCAGTTTCTTTTTTTAGTTTTCAGGATGAGGAATCCTGGAGGATACTCTAGATCATACACCATTAAAAAAGAGCTGCCAGGAAAATGGTCCACAAATGGACGAAGCTAAATTGTACCTATCTTAGTCGCTGGTGTAGTGCTGTGAAGAGACACCATGACCAAAGCAACTCTTATAAGAGAAAGCATTGAATTGGGGTTGGCTTACTATTTCAGATGCTTAGTCCATTATCATCATGGTGGGGAGTGTGGCAGCATGCAGGGAGGCACTGGAGCAACAGCTGAGAACTAGATCCTGACCAGTAGAAAGAGCAACACTGGGCTTAGCATGGGCTTTAGAAACCTTCAAGCCCACTCGCAGGGATACACTTCTTCAAACACAGCCGCACCTCTTAATCTTTCTAATCCTATCAAACAGTTCCCCTCCCTGGTGGCTGAGCATTCAAATATAGCCTCAAGCCCATGGGAGTCATTCTTATATAGGTTTTGGGCTGCATATAAGGGGATTAGAGAAAGAAGCAGTGGCGCAGAGGCTTTAAAGGTTAAAGAATGTCAAGGATCTAGATAAAAAGTACAGGTATTGGAGGGTGACTATCATTCAAAGAGTAAACAGAGGCATCCCTGGGTTTGCAGGACCACAAGGATGAACATCATTACATAATTCATCTCTCTGGGGCCCTGTGATGGTTAATCCTGGTAGTCAAGTAGGTAGATACCTAGAAAATTGAATAGCACACGTCTGGTGTGTCTGTGAGGGTGTTTCTTTCAGTGACTGACACTTGGGTTAGTAAACTAAGTGATTAAGACCACTTCTCAAACATGAGCCTCGGAGGCAGGGATGTAGGAAAGAATAGAAAATGGAAGAAGCATGCACATTTCGACGTGTGGACTCTGTGGGTGTTCCTCTGCAGTTCTTGTTGCCTAAGGACACCAGACTCCAGATTCCTTAGTCCTTAAAAATGATCTGGCTTCTGTGAGCCTCGGTGAGTTATAATAGAGGCTGTGGCTTCTGTCCCTTTTTTCCCTCTTATTAAAAGAGATTTCTTTTATTGTTTTATGTTATATGTACGTGTCTGAGCCTGAGTATGTGCATAGCGCATGTAGAGACCAGAAGAAAGTCAGTTGTAAGCCATGTGATGCGGGTGGGTGCTGCGAACCAAATTCAGGTCCTCTGCATAAACCCCAACTGTTCTTAAATACCGAGTCATCTCTTCAGTCACTGTACTTTTTGTCCCAAAGCTCCCAGTATGTCTGGCTCTCTAGCTGTAGTTGGTCATTGTGAGATGTCTTCGGCTTCTCGTTATTTAAGCCAATCCCATCTTCTGGTTCTATATAGATATAATGCACTTTATATATAAGATTTTGAGAATTCTGGTGAACTCTGTCTGACATGGGCTGCACATTTGACTCAGTGTCTGGCATTCATTCACTAGTGGGTTTGTGTCACTGTAACAAATCACCATAGAACGGAGTGCTTTAAACATCTCTTTCCCAGTTCTAGTGGCTAGAAATGCAATGTGAAAGGGTCGGTGGAACAGAGATGAAGGGCTCTTTTCCACGTTCTCCTGTGAGGAACTAATTGTCTCTGCATGGGCTCCATGCTAACGATCCTTTCATCTCCAAAAGGCAGACCCCACACACTGGGCACCTTCTCTCCCACTGCGGGTTGTATTTTCAGTATATAAACTGGATGTGTGGTGTGGATGTGCAGACATTACGTCCAGGACACACTGGCCACCACACAGTCCTCACAACCCCCTTTGTGCTGTGATCTTTGTGTGGCCTCCGTCAAGTGTCTGCTCAGGATCAGGATCGCTTGACGATGTACAGGTGCAAGCTCTGGAGGAAATATCAGTGCTCCTAAATATCCCAGACCCGGCTTTCATGACTGTGCTTTAAAAGACTAAATGGAATTTAACTGCACAAATTAAAGGCACCGTGAAAGAAGAGTGTAGTGCTGCCGGAAGTATCTAGCTTCCGCTGTAAGGGTGTGCTATGTGCTGGACTAAAGCCACCGGTGAGCTTGATAGCTCGCTCACATGAGTGGTGCACCTGTTGGGCTCTGTCTCTCAATTGCCATCTTTCTTGCCAAAGAAGAACACCTGAATGCTGCTACATTTCATTTGGGGAATAAAAGGAGGCGCCTGTGTAGCTGCTCTGTCTGTGTTGCATACAGATAAATCACTAGGCTTCTGAGCATGGCTGCTGGATTAGAAAGCATTAGAAAGCATGGGCATACTCTAGGTGGACATCTTGAATTTTGCTAGACCAGAACATCCTGCATCCAGTCCAGTCGCAGGGCAGCTATAATATGCTTGTAAAATAACAATTTCTTACCATTCGTCCCCTCCCCTCCCGCTCTCTCCCTTCCCCCTCCCTCTCTCCCTCCCTCCCATTGTTTCCTTTCCACCCCCCCCCAACTTCTTTCCCTTTCTTCAAAAGACAGCAGCCTTGCTGCATACTAATGAGGCAATTCTTGGCCTTACCCCTTCATTTATTTCCAGGCAATTAATTCAGCTTTCTAACATGGAGCCAGAATGCTATGCAGGTGATTTGTGAGTCTGCCTAATTCCTGGGACCCCGTGGTTATCAGCCAGTGAAGCTCATTGGGAAGATGAGATCATCCAGCTGGCAGGGAAATATGATTTCCAAAGAAATCCCATCCCTTCATTACAAGCACGGAGTCCTCCAGCTTGGCAAGCATCCCTCCTCACCACTTGGCTTTGTGCTTGAACGTGTTGTGCAGCCTCTACACCTTTGCCTACTGTGCTCATTTTCTGCCCGGAAGGACACTGGGCCCGATGCATCATCAACAGTTTTAAACACAAAACCTGTGATGATCTTTCCCAACTCATGGATTTGTGTATCTGTGACTATGGCAAACAAGCGTATTAACTCCTCCATGCACATGTGGAGTGAAGTTTAACAGCTACTTAGGGGAAATTGGGTAAAGGATAGGAAGAAGGGTGACAATTTCTGCTCACACAAAGTTTGCTGTGAGCTCCAGCAGGCAGTGACTTATCCTTCTGACTGCAAGGCACGAACTGGGTGTTCATTAGCTCTTGGGGACTTTCTCCTGTGAACGAATGGCTAAGAATGTTGGGTCATGAGGAGGAGAATGAACCTGATGCATAGGTAACACCTTAAGGAATTATCATGGGACAACTCTAACCCATATCAAGGATAATTAAATGGTATGGGCTATGACGGGAGCATCTCTGAAGACTTTGGCAAAGATTCCTTGGGAAGAAGATATTTAAGGGCAAGAAATGATTTGAGAAAGATGCTGTAGGGTTAAGTCAAATAAATGCGAGGTTCTTTAAAGGCTTTGGAAATGAAAAGCATAGGTTTGAATTTCAGTTTAGACATTGATTTAATATCTTATGTACTTAACCATGACTAAATCATAATATCCTCTTTTGTAAAAAGGGATAAGAAGGGATAAGTAGGCCTCACAAGGTGGCTCTTGATCAGAAAGAAATGTCAGAGTACCTAGAATACAGTAAAGTATTAATAAATTGCAGATATTTTTATAAGTATTGCAAGTTTTTAATGAAGGGAGACCTTTAAGGCATGAGAATGGAAGAGTTTATAGGAGAGTCAATGTATCTTTTAAAGTTTGTTTTTCTATCATCTATCTATCTATTTATCTATCTACTTATCTTGTGTGTGTGTGTGTGTGTTTATGTTCCTGTGAGTTGGTTCTCTCCCTTCTACTATGTAGAACCCAGGGTGTCAGGCTTGGTATGCAATGGCTTCACCTATATAGCTATCTTGCCATTCCCATTTTATTTCTTGGATGTTTTGACTACTCACTAATTTTGAAGTACCGGAGACAGAGGTTTTATGAAGTGAGAAACAATTGTTGCCTCCTGATTAGAGAAAAGAAAATATTTAAGCAAAATGTTCTAAAATCTTTGCTTTGTGGAACTTGAGCCAACTAGCCAGTGGGGCATAAGGTTAGACTGTTGAAGGGTAGATACGTGGCAACTAAGGAAGCTGGGGAGGAGAAGGTGAAGATGAATGTTTCTGTTCAAGAAATTGGATGGATGCTGTGGCTAGAAATGACAACAGAATATAAAAACAAACTTACAAAAGTCAAAAATAAGGAAGCTACGATAAACGAGGACCAAAAGCAAGGGAGGACCTTGAGAACTGCACATTTTTATGACATTTTATTTAGGGGTAAAAGAAGGCAAATGAAAATACAAAAAAAAAAAAAAGTGGAAATTCAGCCAGCCGAATTATTGATTATTCTTTTTTATAGTTCCTTTGTTTTTAGTAACACCCACTCTTTGGGGTGGGATATTGTATTAATCTTGACAGATGTTGTCACTGTTGTAGGTCCCTCCCCCTCCCCCTTACCCTCCCCCTCCTTCTCCTCCTTCTCCTCCTCTTCCTTCTCCTCCTCCTCCTCCTCCCCCTCCTCTCCCTCTCCCTCCCCCTCCCTCTCCTTCTCCTTTAAAACCTATTATTTGTGTCACTCCTCTTTTCATATAATTTCCGGAATGTTCTGTTTATGGATGGTTTTAGATTTAACATTTTTTTCTTTGAGTCATCCAACTTCCCCATCTTGTCTGAAAGCACTGACAATCTCTCTCTGATTCAGTCTGTCAGTCACTCTTTCTGTTGAGCTTTTCATTTGATCACTGTTATTTGGGTTTCCTATAGAAATTATATCTCTTTATTAAATTCCATTTTTCTCATTTCATGGCTTCCTTATTTTATTCAATTGTTTGTGTTGTCAAGGTCTTCCATCTGGAACCTACTCACATCCTCTTTGAGTTCCTTGTATTATTATTTTCTTTCCATAATTTATTTGCTATATATCTGGACATACCCCCCCCCACTTCCTCTTCTCCTCCCTGTCTCACTATCAAATCCCCCCTACTCCTCCCCTTCTCCTCAGTGAGGGGGGAACCCCCCCCCAGGCACTGCTCCACTCTGGAACATCCAGTCCCAGCAAGACCAAGCACCTCCTCTCCTACTGAGGTCCAATCAGGTGATACAGGTAAGGAAAGGGGACCCAAAGGCAGGCAACGAGTCAGAGACATCCCCCACTCCAATTGCCAGTGGACACACATGAAGACTAAGCTGCACATCTACTACAAATACATGAGGGAAGGGGTTAGCTCCAGCTCCTGCATGCTCTTTGGTTGGTGGTTCAGTTTCTGTGAGCCCCTGTGTGCCTAGGTAAGTTGACTCTGTAGGTCTTCTTGTGGTGTCCTTGACCCCTCTAGTTCCATCAATTCTCCTCTCACTCCTCTTCCACAAGACTCCTGAGCTCTGCGCAATGCCTGGCAATGGGTCTTTTCATCTAGATGTCCCTCCACTGAAGAATGGATAAAGAAAACATGGCACATTTACACAATGGGATACTATTCAGCTATTAAAAACAAAGACAGTGAAATCTGGAGACAAATGGATGGAACTTGATAATATCATCCTGAGTGAGGTAATGCAGACCCAGAAAAACATGTATGGTATGTACTCACTCATAATTGGACATTAGCCATAAAGGGCAGGATAACCATGCTACAATCCACAGACCCAAAGAAAGTAGGTAATAAGGAGGGCTTAAGGGAGGCTATGTGAATCTCATTCAGAAGGGGGAAGAAAATAGTCATCTGAGTTGTATGGAGAGAGGGAAGTGGGTGGGGGAGAGGGTGTAGAGGAATATGGAGATGGTGATCAGGAGTTGGGGAGTGTGGCAGGAGAGGGCTTGGAGTGAGAATGGAAACTGGTGGGGGGCATCTTTGGGACTAGCAGGAGACCTGGGGTTGGAGATGCTAAGCTTAGTCTGTGGGAATAGCCCTAGCTGAGATTCCTACCTCCAGGGGATATAGAATCTGAAGTGGCCATCTCCTGTAGCCAGGCAGGACTTCCAGTGAGGGCAGGCAGACATCAACCCATGCACAAAACCTTCAGCCCAAAGTCTGTCCTGCCTATAGGAGATTGAGGGAATGGCCAATCAATAACTGGCTGAACATGAGACTCATCCCTTGGGAGAGAGTTACACCATTACTATGTGCACATTACACTATTAATGATAGTCAGCTATGTTGCAGACAGGCGCCTAGGAGATATAGCTCCTGAGAGGCTTCTTCATCCAATGACAGATGGAAACAGATGTAGAGGTCCTTGAATGTACTTTGTAGTTTCTATTATTATTTTTTTGGTTTTTGAATATTATATGTTTGTACATATTATATATATACACACACACACATATATATATATGTGTATATATATAGTACTCTAATCAGACACACCAGAAGAGGGCATCAGATCTCATTACAGATAGTTATGAGCCACCATGAAGTTGCTGGGAATTGATCTCAGAACCTCTGGAAGAACAGTCAGTGCTCTTAACCACTGAGCCATCTCTCCAACCTGTAGTTTCTATTTTGAATTCATTATCTTATATGTCATCAAAGTTGCTATTCTCAAGAAATATTACTATAAGAGAGCTAGTTTTTGTTTTTGTTTTGGAGGATGCCTACTATGAAAAAACCTCTGGTGGAATCACCATGCCTAACCTAAAACTCGACTACAGAGCAATTGTGATAAAAACTGCATGGTATTGGTATAGTGACAGACAAGTAGACCAATGGAATAGAATTGAAGACCCAGAAATGAACTCAGACACCTATGGTCACTTGATCTTCGACAAGGGAGTTAAAACCACCCAGTGGAAGAAAGACAGCATTTTCAACAAATGGTGCTGGCACAACTGGTTGTTATCATGTAGAAGAATGGGAATTGATCCATTCCTATCTCCTTGTACTAAGGTCAAATCTAAGTGGATCAAGGAACTTCACATAAAACCAGAGACACTGAAACTTATAGAGGAGAAAGTGGGGAAAAGCCTTGAAGATATGGGCACAGGGGAAAAATTCCTGAATAGAACAGTAATGGCTTGTGCTGTAACATCGAGGATTGACAAATGGGACCTCATGAAACTGCGAAGCTTCTGCAAGGCAAAAGACACCGTCAATAAGACAAAAAGGCCACCAACAGATTGGGAAAGGATCTTTACCTATCTTAAATCAGATAGGGGACTAATATCCAATATATATAAAGAACTCAAGAGGGTGGACTCCAGAATATCAAATAACCCCATTAAAAAATGGGGCTCACAGCTAAACAAAGAATTCTCACCTGAGGAATACCGAATGGCTGAGAAACACCTGAAAAAATGTTCAACATCCTTAATCATCAGAGAAATGCAAATCAAAACAACCCTGAGATTCCATCTCACACCACTCAGAATGGCTAAGATCAAAAATTCAGGTGACAGCAGATGCTGGCGAGGATGTGGAGAAAGAGAAACACTCCTCCATTGTTGGTGGGATTGCAAGCTTGTACAACCACTCTGGAAATCAGTCTGGCGGTTCCTCAGAAAATTGGACATAGTACTACCGGAGGATCCCACAATACCTCTCCTGGGCATATATCCAGAAGATGTCCCAACCAGTAAGAAGGACACATGCTCCACTATGTTCATAGCAGCCTTATTTATAATAGCCAGAAGCTGGAAAGAACCCAGATGCCCCTCAACAGAGGAATGGATACAAAATATGTGGTACATTTACACAATGGAGTACTACTCAGCTATTAAAAAGAATGAATTTATGAAATTCCTAGGCAAATGGCTGAACCTGGAGGGCCTCATCCTGAGTGAGGTAACACAATCACAAAAGAACTGAAATGATATGTACTCACTAATAAGTGGATATTAGCCCAGATACTTAGTATACCCGAGATATAAGAGACAATTTGTAAAACACATGAAACTGAAGAAGAACGAAGACCAAAGTGTGGACACTTTGCCCCTTCTTAGAATTGGAAACAATCACCCATGGAAGGAGTTACAGAGACAAAGTTTGGAGCTGAGACAAAAGGATGGACCATCTAGAGACTGCCATATCCAGGGATCCATCCCATAATTAGCCTCCAAACGATGACACCATTGCATACACTAGCAAGAGTTTGCTGAAAGGACCCCGATATAGCTGTCTCTTGTGAGATAATGCCGGGGCCTAGCAAACACAGAAGTGGATGCTCACAGTCAGCTATTGGATGGATCACAGGGCCCCCAATGGAGGAGCTAGAGAAAGTATCCAAGGAGCTAAAGAGATCTGCAACCCTGTAGGTGCAACAACATTATGAACTAACCAGTACCCCGGAGCTCTTGACTCTAGCTACATATGTATCAAAAGATGGCCTAGACGGCCATCACTGGAAAGAGAGGCCGATTGGAAATGCAAACTTTATATGCCCCAGTACAGGGGAATGCCAGGGCCAAAAAATCAGAATGGGTGGGTAGGGAAGTAGGGGGGAGGGTATGGGGGACTTTTGGGATAGCATTGGAATGTAATTGAGGAAAATATGTAATAAAAAAAAAACCAAAAAAACAAAACAAAACAAAAGAAATACAGATCATCTCAGTAATTAAGTTGACTTATGAGAGTCCTTTAAATTTATCTGGCTACCAAGAATGGGCCTTGAGTCTCTTCATGCAGAACCTCAGAATTAGAGCATTTCATTTTAAAAGGCAAAAAACACAATTGCATCAATGTTAGCTGAGATTTGGGTTGATCTGACAGCATTTATTTAGACAGAATGTAGTTATTTTAGACACAGCCCAACAATTCTTTGTGATTTATATTTTTCCAATTATTTTAGTTTATGCTTAGTTTGTATATACATTAATTATTTTTGGTTAATACATCCTGATCATGGACAGGGTCAATGATTGGTACATGTCCCAAATGTGTTACCAAGGCAGATGTGGATGGCAGGGAGTGGGATAGAGGGCTGGGTCATGAGTGGGCACACATAAAACAGAATCAGGACAAGATGGCGATACCTTAGTCACTTCAATGGGCCCCACACATCTGGAGTCAAGCCATTCCTACTGTATTTCAACATGCTTTCTGTCCCACCTGTGAATGTTAGGCATTTGGATCTATTTGCCTTGCAGGTTTGGATCAGATGTCTGGTGCCCATGGTCAATCCTAGAGCCACTCTGTTGATGTGGGAATGGGATATAATATATGGTCATAATTCAGTGTGGGTGGGATAGATTCTGAGCATAGGAATGAACCCTCCATACAGTTCTTGCTGCAGAGTGTCATAAATCTGTAGGATCCAGGGATGGTTCTGTGGGCAGTCCTCAAGAGTCAGAGGTAACCTGGGGAGAAGGCTACACAGCTCTACATGGTCCTCAGGTGGTAGGGTCTTCTGAGGGTAATAGAATTATGTGATATGAAGCAGAAGTGGGGGCTATTTGAAAAGAGGAAGGAGATCATTGAGGTGTCTGGGGAAAAGCAGTTGGGGGTGAGTTTGACCAAGAACAGAGGTTAATGACGTACATGCATGAAAATGCTATAATGAAGCAAATCACTAACTTAAGGAATAATTTTAAAAGGATTGTATTCAGATGTTGTCATGAATTTAGTTTTCTTTCCTCTGGGGTAGAGTGTAATTTGGGAGTCACATTTTGGTGAGATGCTTAATTTTAGAAGGCACTGCTAGTTAAAGTGTGCTGTGACTATTCTATTGTACGTTTCCACCAGACAAAGGCGAGAATTCTCGCTGTTCTCACTCTTTTTAGCATTTGGAATTGTCTGTTTTGTTTCTGCTAACTTCTAACCATTCAAACAGATGAGTGGAAATATTTATTTCATTTCTCAAGTGACTAATTATGCTGATCATCTTCCTGTGCTTAATTATCATTCTTGTGTCATCTTTGCTGAGATGCCTGTGAACAATTTCCATCTTAAGTTTTTAAAAATTTTGTGAGGATTTAAGCGTCTGAGCAAACTGTTTCCACATCATTTCCATCCCTCCATCTCCCCCCTCCAACTCCTCTGATACCCTCCACTGTCTGGAATTCCTGATCCTTTCTTCTTATCTATCTCTCCTATGGTTTAATGATTAATATCCTATCAGAAAGCTTATCCCTGGATAATACTGATTCTTCCTTCTTTTGCAGCCAGTAATTGCATGTGGTTCTTGGGGCCTTGTGAGATTTCTCCATCCATGCTGGGATGTCAACTAATGTTGTCATTACACAGGTCTTTTTTGGGAAACAGTATTGAGAGTTCATGGGTGCAAAACCTTTGTTGTGTCCCAAAACGGGTATCCTACTTCTTTGGCTATTTCAATCTTTCTACACTCTCTTTCCTATTGTTCCCTGAGCTTTATATATAGGGATCGCATTGTTAGTGCACAAGTTGAGTCTGGGCACCCCAAAATTACTTACTTGCAGCATTTTGACTACTTGTGGCTGTAGCCTCCATTTTAGCTGCTGAAAAACAATTCTTTGAGGAGAGGGAAGAAACTACATGCATTTTAAGTATAAAGGGTAAGTATTTAGGATACAGTTAGAAGCTACAGTGATTTAGGAAAATACAAATAGGTTCTCCTCATGTCTGTTGCCTGTCTAGCCACGTGTGGCTGGCTAGACTTTTCGTACCAAGGGTGAATTCCATCTTATAAAGCAAGTAAAGCCCAAAGAGAGATCTGTTGCTTACTCCCATCTTGTGTAAGTGTTGCTCTTTCACCATTAGGGTTGTCCTGCTGGGCTAGACATTGCTGTAGTTTGTAGGCATCACAGCTGGGGTGGGGGGGCATTGATTGCCTTTGTCCCTTGGCATCTTACAAATCACCTTCCAATACAGTGAAAGCTTGCTCTCAGGAAGGAAGCTTCCAGGTCGATACCTGTCGGACATGTTTTGCGTTGTCTTAAGCAACAATCTCTCATATTCAAGTTCCAAGGACAATTGAGGGTAGTATGAACTGTTAGAAGAAAATATAGGTAGTACCCTCCAAGATATATGAGTAGGGGGTACTTTCTAAATAGAACCTCATTTGCCCAGGAATTAATGCCAATTATGGACAAAAAGAACCACATAAAACTAAAAAGCTCCTGTACATCAGTGGGAATAACCGGCTGACTGAGGAGAAAGCCCAGGGAATGGGAGTAAATCTTTGCTTGCTGTACATTTGATGGACAACTAGTATACAGAATATACAAAGAAGTAAAAAAAAAAAAAAGACATCAAGAAAAAATGGCCTAATCAAAAAAAGTGTGCTATGGATCTCGACAGAGAGTTCTTGAAGGAAGAAATAAAAGTAGCTAAGAACTATCTTTAAGAGCATTAGCCTCCTTAACACATTGAAACCACTTTGAGAATTCATCTTACTCTTATCAGGAAATCTAAGATCAGGAGATCAGTAGAAACAACAACATCAACAAAATGCTAGCTGGATTTTTAAGTAAGGTTTCAAAAATAATGTTTAACTCTGGCATTTTCAAACATCTTTAGTGTTACTTTTCTCTCCTTCTGTGCTACCCTCCATACCCTACCCTAGTTAAGTCCAGTAGCTTTGGTTTTTCTGCTTTCCCCTGGCACCAGTATCCTACTATCCTCTTCCGGGTCTAGAGAAGAGGATAACAGGTTGTCTTAGTTAAGGTTTTACTGTTGTGAACAGATACCATGACCAAGGCAACTCTTATAAGGACAACATTTAATTAGTGCTGGCTTACACATTCAGAGGTTCAGTCTATTATCATCAAAGCAAGAACATGGCAGCATCTAGGCAGGCATGGTGCAGGAGGAGCTGAGAGTTCTACATCTTCATCTGAAGGCTGCTAGCAGAATACTGGCTTCCAGGCAGCTAGGGTGATTGTCCTAAAGCCCACACCCACAGTGACACACCTACTCCTACAAGGCCACACCTAATAGTGCCACTCCCTGGGCATGGAAACCATCACACAGGTGGGAGAGTAACCTCCATGGACTGCACTGCAATTACAGACCGGGTACAAAAGCCAAGTGCTGCAACCATTCTGGAAATCAGTGTGGAGAGTTCAAAACCCTAAGACTCGCTTGCCATATGATCCAGCTCTCCCATTCCCTGACAAAGGACAAGCTGTGCTATTCCTGAGATATGTTTTATTCAGGGCATTTGATCCATAATAGGTAGTAAAGCAGCCTGGACGCCCATCAGCTGACAGTGGATAATGAATATGTGGTGCATACATACAACAGAATTATCTTCATCCACAAAGAAAAAGGAAATCATGACATTTGTTGGTAAACAGATGGAACATGAAAATATAGTGAGTGAGGTAACCCAGAGCCAAAAAATGTCAAATGTGGAATGGTCTCTCTTAATCGTGAGGCCCAGCTCTGAGTCCTTAGATTTTAGTATGTAACCTGAAGTGGCCACAGAAACCAGGGTTATAGAAAGGGCCTGCGGATGGGGAGTTCTAGAAAGGGGAAAAGGGGAGAAAGCATCAATGGAGATACTAAGTAGGGAGTAGGGAGGGTGATACAGAAGGAGAGATAAATAACACCAAAGGCACTTGTAAAGGCCACGGGGAATTATTATTTTATAAGCTTACTTAATATATACATCATTTGTATCATGGGAGAGCCATAGGCAATCTAACCGATACTCAAAAAGCAGGCCTCCGTGGAACTGGTGCTCAGGTGAATCCAAGAGACCAGCGATTTCCATCTTCCCAATTGAGCATAGGGTGTGATGTGTATTCTTGCAATCTCAGCGTTCAAACAAAACAAAACAAAACAAAACAAAACAAAACAAAACAAAACAAAACAAAACAAAAAGTGAGGTCGGAGGCTTAAGTGTTTGAGGCTAGCCTGGACTACATAGGTCCTGCATCAAGGTAAACTAAACCCCACCAACCCAGAAATGTACAAAGAACAGAACTAAGTTCACTTTCTTTCTTCCCAGGTTTTGAGAGGTTGACCACATCCTTTGCGAGATGTGTGAATCCTCTCAGTCCATGTCTGTGTTTACATACAGAACACATCGCTGAGCCTTTGCTGTCCTGGGTGTCTACACATTGCTTTTCCCTGTGTATTAGGAAGGGAGGCTTCGGCTGGTGACCAAACAGCCTTTGGAGATGGACTATGGCCTTCATAAAGGCGGCTCAGAGAACTACCTTGTCCATTCTGGTGTGAGAGCAGACAGATGCCAGCACCAGGAGGAGCAGACTTCAGTAGCATAAAAGCTTATGACAGTTCATTACTACAGTCTGAATGGAACAAGAACCCACACTTTACATTTTATTCATCAACTTAATTGAGTTTAATTTTTTTTATGATTTTAGTGTCCTATCCATTTTTTTTTCTGAATCCACAATAACAAAGCTTTCTGTACTTAAACATTAAAAAAATTTTTTTTCGCAACTTTATAGTTTGCATTTAGGCCTCTCATCCATTTGAAACAAGTTTTTATTTGAGCTGTGAGGAGTTATTTGTGTTGGCCAGTTGGTCTAACACCACTCAATCAAAGGGTATCTGTCCAATACTTGAGTTTATTTTGCATGTTTGCCAAAAATCAATTGACTATAATTATGTGAATCTATTTCTGAATGCTGTTCTTACTGATGGATCTGTTTGTATGATCTCATTGCCTTATTCTGATGACTGTAGCTGTAAAATAAACCTTTAAATTAGATAGTGTATGTCTTCCAAGTTATAAACAAAAATATCTAACTTAGATTCTTTGCATTTTGACATTTTAATAAAGATCTTCTCCCCCCTCCCTCTCTCTCTCTCTCTGAATGACACCTGTGTTCAGGACCCCATGTAGGCTATGAGTGGGTGTCAGATTCTCTCTCTCTCTTTCTCTCTCTCTCTCAATATGTATGTGTGTGTGTGTGTGTGTGTGTGTGTGTGTGTGAATGCCACCTGTGTTCAGGACCCCATGTAGGCTATGAGTGGGTGTCAGACATCCTGCATCTGGACTAACAAGCAGATGGGAGCCACCCAGTATACATTATGCTAACCAAACTCAGGTCCTCCAAAGCAGCAGCAAGCGCTCCTAACTGCTGGCCCATCTCCCCAGACCAGAGGAAAAAATATCTCTACTATTATTATATGTGTGCATGTTCAGCTGGGTGGGTGAGGGGTCAGAGACAGTTAGTTCACACCTTCTATTTTCAGCTGGGTTCTAGGGCTCTAACTCAGGCCACCAGGCTTGGTGACAAGTACCTTTACCACGGAGGCATCTCAACAGCGTAGGACTAGCTTTCCCATCACTTGGAGACATTGTGTTGGGAGTTTGAATGAAGTTGTGTTGAGATAGGGTAATTTGAGGAGAACTGACATCTTAGAAATGTGAGCCTTCCAACCATAAACATGTTAGTTCACACCTGTTTCCGCCATAACATTTTGTAGATTTTTTTTTCTACAGAGAGATCTAGTTTTCTTAGATTCATTACTATAGTTTCAGTTTTGTGGTTTTATTTTAAAGAGTTTCTTTGCATACTTTGATTTTCTAAGTGTTCATTGTTTATATCCAGTAGAAATAGGTTTGAAATTTCAAGGTGAACTCTGTATTCTGTATAACCTACTAAGCTCAGTTATAAACTTTACACAACTTTGTAGATTCTTCGGGACTGTCTACATGACTCTCCTGTCACATGTTTTTAATTTTTCCCTTTGCCCTGTGTTGATGGTTAGGTAGGAAGCAGCAGTCTTGCTTTGTCCCACTTCAGAGAATTCTTACTGTCCCTATAAGCTTGAAGTTACATGTGCATCCTATCAATGTTGCCATTTACCATGGCAGTATTACTAATTTTAATCACAGACCATTGTTTCTCTCTTAATTACTATTATGTGTATTGAGCAAACATTTGGCCTTTCTTTAATTTGTTAGTTCCTGGTTCATGTTGATTTTCTAAAATATGGTGTCAGTCTTGCATTCCCAGGAGTCTGTAGTGCTACACTGTGAATTTGGCAGTGTGGTGGCTTCAGCCTTGCAGAGGTTTGACAAGGAATTTCACGCTGACTCTCATGAAGGACTTTAGTCTGTCTGTCTGTCTGTCTGTCTCTCTCTCTCTCTCTGTCTGTCTCCGTGTCTCTGTCTCTGTGTCTCTGTGTCTGTCTCTGTCTCTCTGTCTTTGCAGTGTCTGTTTCTGTTTTGGGAATCCAGGTAATCCTGATCTGATAAGATCAGTGATGAAGTATTGATTTCCATTCTATTTGATGGACAATGGTGTGTATACTTTCATTAATTCTTCTTTAAAAGCTTGATAGAAAAGGTCAGTGAAGTTCCTAGGGTTTGCTGTTGCTGATCCAAAGTTTTTAACTATATATCTGTTGCTTTTTCAGAGGGGACTATTCAAGTCGCCAAACAGAATACTTAAATTTTGATTGCTTTGTTCCAAGGATGAATCCATCTTATCTAACTTGTTGAACTTCTGGGCATAGAGCACACATAAAAATTTAATACTATTGTTTTATATATAGTAATAATATTTTAGTAGTATTATGTTAGTAATAAAGTACTCCCTTCAATACCCCCTATTGCTAATTTGTTTATGTTCTTTTATCTTGACCAGTTCAAAAGGATCTATAAAAGGATTCTCAAAGAATTACCTTTTGGTTTCACATGTTTCCACTTTCAGCTTTTATGTTCTGCCCTTACGATTATTTTTTCTTCTGTAAGCTTTGTCTTTTAAGTCCACAGTGTCCTCCTCAGAACTGTTAGTATCTGAATGGTTAGGTTTACTTCGATTCTTTGAAATATTTTAAATAGCTTTTCTCTTCTCTTCTCTTCTCTTCTCTTCTCTTCTCTTCTCTTCTCTTCTCTTCTCTTCTCTTCTCTTCTCTTCTCTTCTCTTCTTTCTCTTTCTTTCTTTCTTTCTTTCTTTCTTTCTTTCTTTCTTTCTTTCTTTCTTTCTTTCTTTCTTCCTTCCTTCCTTCCTTCCTTCCTTCCTTCCTTCCTTCCTTCCTTTCTTTCTTTCTTTCTTTCTTTCTTTCTTTCTTTCTTTCTTTCTTTCTTTCTTCTTTATCAATTTATTTGGTGTGTGTGTTTGTATGTATGTATGTGTGTGTGTGTGTGTTTTGCTTGTGCCATGGCACATATGTAGAAGTCAGAGGACAGCTTTTGTTAGGCAATTTTATCCTCTACCATGTGGGTCCCAGGGACCCACTCAGATCTGTAGGTCTGGTGGTCAGTGCCTTTATCCACTGAGTCATCTAATCAGCCCTTTTTTTTTTTTAATGCATACATTTGACTATAGGTTTGGAAGCTCTCCTTATGCTTCAGATTGCCATGCTCTGTGAAGATAGTTCCTGGATTTGCTAATGAAACTTAAGTGAGTGGATCCAGGTCTCGCTTCATTGAATGGAGTTCCCCCCAGTGCAATAATGTCCACGGTTTCAAATACATGTAACCTACAGGGGGATCCTTTGGATTTCGCTGCTAAGTTTATTCAGCTGCTTTTTGAGGACACACAAAAACAATGAGATAATCACATGAAAAGAAGAGCCTGAACCAATTCCCGTCCATCGAGGTCATGGCGATGGGACTCGAGAAGCTGGGTCCTAAAGGCGATGTATTGTCTGCACCAATTGAGTCCTGAGGCTGAAAACCTCAGCACCCCCATATATGGAACCTGTAAAAAATGACACTTCTTGCAGACTGTAAAAATCAACAAGAATTTAATAAAGTTAATCAAATAATTGCAGTTCAACTGCACATAAATTTAAATTGTTTTCCCATTAAAGAATGCTTGTCTGTAAATTATTACAGGGAAAGCCATTTTCAAGTTAATGCTTCAACCATTAGGAAATACAAAGGGCATTTCATTAATTAGACACAGCTCCCCTTCCCCCTAGATTATCATTACCTTTGTAGGCAGAATCAGTTTAGTACTCAAATTTATTGACATGTGTGATTCAATGACACTGTTGTTTATTGTCTGTCACGTACCTGGCATAATAAATTCATCCAATATAAATGAATAGTATGCAGTCATCTCTAAAGTATGCTAGGGCTGTCCTCCAGAGCCATTGTAATGAATGTTAGCACAGCTGGAAGGACGTCTGTGATGATTACGGCTTCCATTCTGAAATGTGTAAGTCTGTGGCTTTTCCTTTCTAGAAGGAAGGGCTCAGAAGCTGAGTGCATTTGCAGCACCTTCCTTGACAGTGGGCAATGTGGAGCAGCCACTTTACCCTGGCTGTTCTCGGGGATCTTTCTGTTTTAATGAAAGACCCTGGTGGATTCTGACAGCAGCTAAATAACTGTCATTGTCACAATGCGATATTCTATATCTTTGTCCTTCTCCCGTCTCCCTCTACCATTCTTTATGGTGGAAGAATGATCTCATTGTGTGAGTGTGTATGTGTGCAGCTACAGAATACACCTTCCTCAGATAGTGTACGTCAACATACATATTTCCATTTAATTTCTTGATTGTTCCAGCTTAACTTTTAATTCTGATGAGTAGTAGCATTTCAATATATACATATATACATATATATATATATTGAAATATATATATTTACTGGGAAGTTTTTAAAGTACATAAACCAATTTCTTCAAAATTGGCCATATTCACTCTCTATTTATGATATCTAATTGGCCACTTAATTCTATGCAGTCCAGGCAGTTCCATAGTAGAGTAGTGGGAAGTGCTGACCTTGCGTGCCAGGGCTTCCTTCTAGTCATGTCACTTCACTGTCCTCATGTCCAGGGGAACTTCCTGCATGGTAGAATTACATCAGATATTAAGAAGTGGTTCTAAGCAGCCACTTATCTCCCAGTTTGGTTTCCACCTCTCTTCTCAGTTTTTCTTCCTCTCCTGTTTTCTGACTTTTCCCATTTCCCCTTACCTCATTTCTCCTGCTGTCAAGAACAGTCTCAGATCAGTGCTTCAGTGGGACCAAGCCTTCCCACAGAGCTCTTGTTTTCTCTGCAGGAGCGAACAGGAACATTCTCCTGCTAACCACTCAGAATATTCATGTACTTTCTAAGACCTGGCTTTAGTGAGTTAAGTCCTGAGTCTATTTTGGAAAGATCAAAGCAAACTCTAGTAGATGTTTTCAAAGTAAAAGTGATGAAGGACCTAGCAGAGAGCAGTTTGCTGGGCTTTCTCTCTCTCTCTCTCTGTCTCTGTCTCTGTCTCGCATTCAGTGAATGTGGATAACAGTTCTAGCTTGGAGAAGTATAATACGCTGAGCATGTAAAGAGGAATAAGTCCTAATGGAGATGATTTGATGATGACTCTTGCTGCAAGAAGGATTCAATACCTACTATAGTAGTTGAATTAGGGACTGATGGTGGGTTGAGACTCATGGTCCAGCACAGTCCATGATGTAGACGTAGCTCTGAGAAGTCTTTGGAACTTAAACATAAAAGCATCTTTTACACAATAGCGTTGATCTTTGCTTTTTTCTCTCTTTCTCTTTCTCTCTTTCTTTTCCTTGAGACAGATATTGTACTATCTATAGCCCAGGTTAACTTTAGACTCACGTAGCCCAGGCTAAACTTGAACTCCTGGCAATGTGACTTCCTCAGACTTGCAAGGACTAGAATTACTAGTGTGAGTCACCACACTGGGAAAATGCTGCCCTTCGGACATGCCAGGATGCAGACTTATCATGTAGGTCTCAGTACCACCAATTGTCCGATGGTTTACTGAGGAGGATTCGCTGATGAATCTGAGTACTGAAGCCATCAGTCACAGACGACACACCAGGGTATGAAATAAGCACAGAGCCAGCAAGCTTGTGGGATAGCTCACTTTTGGTTTTCTAACAGAAAGGTAGGATTTGGATACAGATATGGACACGGACACGGACAAGGATGCAGATACAGATACAGATACAGATACAGATACAGATACAGATACAGATACAGATACAGATACAGATACAGATACAGATACAGGGTTTGGGATACAGAGTGCTAGATAAGGTACAATGAGCAGATACACAGAAACACAAGATTCTCCAGGGAGCTGACATCTGACAGCAGCAGGCCTTTTAGGGTGCCCGTGCTTTGTCTCTGTGCCAGACAACGCTGTGAGTGACAATGAGGTAGTTTTGACTATTCTTGCCTCTATCCTGAAAGCATGGGTTGTAGGAGACATTTAATATAGGTTTAGCAAATCAGGGAATGGAGATGCTGATAAGCAAATCAAATGATTACGGAATGCAGTGCACAGCACGGGTGCTGAATTGAAGGAGGCAGTCCGTGGATGGAAGCATGGAAACAGTGAATGCAGCAGGCACCCTCCATCAGCTATAACTGAAGTCCCTAGGTAGCTGACGATGTAGCTCTCCTCTCAAGCACTGCAAACCAAACAAGAGCTACCAGGTCTTGGAGACCATCCTCATACCTTGTGCTATGACGTCCTATGAAGGACGAGCCAAGGTAGCACAAACCCTGTGGGGACATCTGAAGTGGAAACTTAAGGGTTCTTTGGAAAGTCAGTGGTATTGGATGGCGAAGCAGACAGGTGAAGGAACGTTTTGCTGAAGCAGACACAGGTGAAAGGATGTTCTGCTAAAGCAAGCAAGGAAAAGGGCACAGGATGAAGGATACTTTCCTAACAACATGCATGTAGTGGTCTACCTTACATCGCATAGTTGAGCTGCATTTGTTGGAACTCCATAGATAGAAACGTGTTAACAAGTTTCTGGTGGCATGCTACAATTTCTTGCCGCTTCCGCAGACTCCCAGTGATTGGCAGAGTGATGTCAGCTGAGGCAAGAGTTGTGGAGAACACGTGATGTTTGGAGGGCGTGTATTTATAGGACCGAATGGACTGTGAGAGGGGCTAGCTTGTAATGTTAACATAGCTAAATGCTTCTTGGTCTCACGTCTTCACTGATCTTTGTTTTGCTGAGAGAGGCATAGCAAGAACTTTTCCTGGCATTCCTGTTGGCCCTGGGCCCTCCTGCTAACTCCTAGCTGAGGCCAGGCTATCTCTGCTGGGTAGGGCCACTGTTCCATGTTTGTTATCCGGACTGTACCAAACTGGACTGCTGCTGTATCCATGAAGAGTTTGCAAGCGGATCAAGCTGCTGCTGCTGACCTGTGAGCTGCACTGCTGATTTCCTGACAACACAGATGGGATTTGCTCCAAAGAACCATTTCGAAACAGGTCTGTTTCTCCCATATTCTTTCTTTTCCACTACCTCTGGTGGGTGGTGGGCTAGAAGGGAGGTTAAAGCATTTAAGAACTGTCTTTAAAAATAGATTTTGAAAAACTAAAGTTACAGGTATCTATCTTCAGAGCTGCCTCGGTAACAACCTGGTGTTAACAGTGAGCTGGTTCCACAGTCTCTCCTGTGCTCCATTAAGGCTCTTTCACTGAGATCAGTCCTCCTGAAAACAATCTCTTTTTTTGCAGTACATTTAATTAAACAAATATCTAGACTCTGCTTCTAGGTCATCCAAATTAAGATGCCCATTGTCCTCAAAAGGGTTTCTTAAATAGTAGTCTAAACTGTATATGTAAAACAAACTATTAGTACACATGTCTGTTGCATTTATTTATGTATAAGCTAGATGCATAGATTCCTGGGATAGGATGTTATATGCTCAGTAGACCTCTATGGCTTCCTAAGCACATTCCTGTGCCTCCCTCACAATTATGCCTGGTGACCAAATTTCCCCCATGAGATGGAAAATAAAAATATATAAGAAATTCTGGAAACCTTCCTTGAGAGATCACTGGGCTTCATCTTTAAGTCTTAATGGATGAGAATTTGGTCTGGACCATGCTTTAGGTGTGGATGATGTTACAGAAACATGGTGGTGATGGGGGTGATGGGGGAACTTGGCCTATGTCTTTGCTTGGACTGGGCTATATATAGACACACTTCATAGAAGCAAGAATCTAGGGCTGCTGAAGCAACATCTTGGTATTGTTCTGTTGTTATTGGCCCAGAAACTTAACCATTATTACTCTAGGTGTGCTTAGCCCATTACCCACAAATTTTAATATCTCCAAGATTGGGATACTTCCTAACAGTTAATGAGGTCTTACCATTATAATTATAGTGGTCTTATCTTTCTTAGTGGAACATGTAATTATGTTCCTATTCTAATTGCTTGCAACTTATATTTAATGAACCACAGTAACACACTCTAAGTGGTTAAACCAAACATTAACAAAATGTACTTGAAAGCCAAGGCTTTCTTATGCGGAGAAAGTAAATATTTGAAAACATTAATTTAAAATGTGTTAATTGCTTGAATCTTGTTTTTTTTCCCCCGGATGTATTTGGTGAGAACAATGTGGTCAAATCTGTTACATTGTTTTACTTTTCTGGTTTACTTAAGACTATAAGAATGAGTAATGCAGGCTAAGAACTCAATGCTTCCTCATGGCATATTTAGAAAGATCTGGACATCTAACCTCAGGAAGTTCAATATTAGTTCCATTTCCTAAGTCCCAATACTGTTCACTCTTGACATCAGTAGCTAAGCGAATGTCAGCCTATACATTTTCATCTTCCTTTATGCCAGTTTTTTTTTCTAAAACTAAACAGAAGGTGTTGCATTTTTATATTTGTTTAAACTCCATGCAATTGTATTTAGAAGCTTTTTTTCCCAGTTATAAAATTTCTCCAACTGTTTTAACTATGCAGAAAGACAGATTTTTAAATAGGATTTTGACTTAATGTTATTATTTTCAACAAAACACAATGCACAGAAATATTAACAGACATTCATTGTTGACACAATAACTACTATAAGACTCCTTTGAAAAACAGTTATGTTTCATTTTGTTGGTCGACTTCTTGTCATATTTAGTGAGGAATATTACTTGGCTCTTGTAAAGCTACATAGTTTTATCTGCTATAAGAGAAGGATCAACTTGGCCATTTTCTTGGTTGCTACTGTGCACTCTGGGTATCCACTGTGTATTCTGTGTGTGCATGCACATATGTGTACATGTGTACTTATGCATGTGCATATGTGTATTCTGAGGAAGAAGTCAGGAGGGACCTCTTCTCTTTGATACACTTTTATAGCTACAAGATTGTCTGGAAGTTCTACACAAGGTCTGCCCTATGCTGTTTGTATTGGTTCATAACGATGGCAGATACCTAGGTCAGATCTGGTTGAGGATTCGCCATAGTTCATTCATCTCATAAACATATCGATTCTTACTAAATATAGTGATGCATTCTTTTAAACTTATAACTCAGGAGGCAGAGGCAGGGAGATCTCTCTGAGTTAAAGGACAGCCTGATCTATATAATAAGTTCCAGGCTAGCTAAGAATATATAGTAAGACCCTGTCTTAAAAAGAATTGATCTTTTCAAAACTGGTGGTGCCTACATAACACAAATTCAACTGGAAGGTTCTACAAGGAATATATGGACGTTTAGAAGATGAAACTATTGTCAATACTTTTGCTGCCAGGCCTCATGAATTTTATTCTTCTTAGCGAAGGTTACACAAACACATAAAAAAACTCGGACACCAAAAATATTGAAGTATTTAGAAATTGGTGGTAATCCAGGCAGTTGAGTTTCAGTTGGCCTAAATTATTTGTCTGTAGCTATAAGATGATAGAGTAAGCTGCAGCCGTTCTGTTCTGCTCTGAGGGAATACAGTCAGGGCTAACTGATACTAAACACCTTTTGAAAAAGTCACTTGAAAACCTACTACTTCAGAAGCTCGTATTTAAAGAGTTTAATTATAGTTACTCAATATGAGAACAGCGATGTTCACAGGCTAACAAAGAGAAATACCAGTGTAGGAATGGGTTGCCTCTTTGGAGTTGTAGGCCAGTGAGGTCCTAGAGACTCCCAAGTATTACAAGCTACTGGCATTGGTCTTGATTGTTCTCTAGAAATTGCCAATGAAACCCTAGTGCTAAAGACATTGTATTCTTGAGTTGTAGACTATGGGGAAGTCAAGCTTGCATTGAGCAAGAGGCTTCATTCCCACTGTCTAACCTTCAGAGTGCTGGATGATTCTATGCATGCTACCAGGGGAGAAGGGTAAACATTGACCTTTCCTAACTATCGACCTAGTGTGCTACATAACAACCTACTCAGCAGCCTGCTTTACCCATGCAGCAGAGGCATGAAGGCCATGGTCATAACTGAATACCTTCTGATTGGATTGGAGGTGCTACATAACTACAGTGGAACTTTGTTTTCTGGATACAACAGGACAATTATTCATACAAATTCACAGAAACTACGGCAACAGTTACAGGACCTGAACAACTTCCAGCATTGGAAGAGAGAGGTGGCCATGAAATCCTGGCCCTTGCTGAAGAACAACTGGTAATAGATTCTAAGATCAGTTTCAGTGAGACAGCTCAGCTCTATTGTTCCACAAATACGGTATATAGGACTTCTAGGAGCATGGTAGAAAGGATTGGTCGTAATACTATAGCTAATTATCATGTGGGCAGGAAGCCAGAGTAGATGCTAGGTTAAGCAGCTCTGTACAAGGTTATTCTTCAGATAAAGCCATGAATCTGTGTTCAGGGTCACTAGCCAGACCAAAGTCATACAGAGAAAGGGAGGCCCTGCTGAGAAAGGGAGACCACCATTTTGTGCCAAGCTCAGAGAGCCATTTGATCATGGGAGGCTGTGACAGGGTTCTCCAACACTAGATGCTGAGAGAGGTAGACTTTTCCTTAAGGGTGTGTTCCCTGGTAGGTCAACTATGTTTGAGGGGATGGCCATACATATATCAGCACAAAATTGACTGAACGGATTAAAAAGGACAAACAAAACAAAAGAAAAACAAACCCACAAAATTGGCTGTGTATGGTGCAGAGGTAGATCTGGGAGGCATTTGGGGAGGGAAGGAAATATGATAAAAATATAATTATAAAGTTCTCAAAAATAAAAATGTTAAACTACAAAGAGGAATATGTACACACTACAATTTAAGAAAGTATATGTACATGTGTTAGGTCATTATATGAATTTATGGTTACAAAAGAAGAGAAGAATCAGAGCATGATACTGCAGATTATTCTTGTATTGTGTGTAGTATAATGAACTTTTCCATGGAGTTGCAGTGTGGAAAAACAGTGCTGGTCAAATAGCAAATACTCCTGCCCTTCCTCCTGCTCATGCCATATGACACAGATACTGCATGTTTATGGCCTACTAAGTAACCTTCATCAAAGAAATTTGAATAAAAATTATTTCTAGTGTCCTACTAATTCACCAGAAGATGGGTAAAGATCACACTTTCTCCTCTCTTTTACCCACCACATGGAAACGTAAGATTTGGACCAACGGAAGATATTGTCTTAGGTACTAAGAGGCTGTGATGAAACATCATGGCCAAAGCAACTTGGGGAGAAAAGGGCTCATTTGGCTTACACTTCTACATCACTGTTCATCACTGAAAGGAAGTTAGGGCAGGAACTCAAGCAGGGCAGAAACCTGGAGGCAGGAGCTGATGCAGAGGCCATGGAGAGGTGCTGCTAACTGGCTTGCTCCCCATGGCTTTCTCAGCCTGTTTTCTTACAGATCCAAGGCATGGCACTACCCACAATGGCCTGGGCCCTCCCTCATCTAATTAAGAAAATTCCCTACCGACAGGATTTATGGAGGCATTTTCTCAATTGAGGTTTCTTCTTCTCAGATAATTGTAGCTAATGTCAAGTTGACATAAAACTATGCTGAGTGTTTTGGGATAATGAAGAACAGATGTAGTAGAATAAGGTGACAAATGCCCCAAGGTCCTAGTCCTCAGCTATAGTTTGAGCTCTAGCTTTGCCTGTGTGTATCTTTAAGGTCTTGAAGTTGCTTAACTTCTCAGCTTTCAATATTTATCTTTAGAATGCATATGCTAATAATCAATGAATTGATTAAATGTGGGGATTCATGGTGAGTATGATTTCAGAGCTAAGTAGATATCATGAGCAAGGTGATATATTCTTTTTTAGTTTCAAATTTTTACGCACATAAGTAGGGATCTCTGTAAGGATAGCGAAGTTTCATTGGTTGTAGTTAGAGCCATTGTGAGCACAAAAGACATTACATATCTATTGAGTGAATCAATGAATAAATTTCCAAGGTAGTGGGGAGATGGCCCAGTTGGTAAGGTATTTGCTGCTCAAGCAGGAAGTCACGACTTGGGATTTCTGGCAGCCATAGAAAAGTTAGAGACAGTATGTGAATCTGTAACCCTGATGCTGAAGGGGAAGCAGAGGGACCTGGAAAGAGGTGGACTCCAGAGTTCCCTGGCTGTCAGTCAGACCAACTCTGCAAGCTTCAGTTCCAGTAGGGGACCTTGTTTCATAAAATGTATGGTACATCAATGCTGACCTTTGCCCTTTACATTCACACACACAGGTGTGTATATATCAGTATACACATATACACATATAGAAATACACACATATATCTACTACCTCCTCCTGCCCCACATACAAACAAACAGATAATAAAACAAACTATATGCCTAGTGTTTGCAAAGCATAATTTGCTTATTCTGCCTTAAAATAACTCAAAGGCAAAGTGTTTTTATTATTGCAACAGCCATCAGGATTTTATTTCTGTTATTGTTATTGAAAGGCTGGTTTAGAAAAACGTGAAAAGTACATATTTATCTTTTATATACACCATACCTTTAGCTCTTTTGACAGTTTTTCTCATTTGGTGTCAAAAGAAAATATGTGTTGGGGAAAATTTTCTATCAATATTTTGTGGGAATGAAAGAAGCTGAATGAAATACACTGGAGATGGACAGAAGGAAAAATACAGCCTAGCATGTGGGCAGTATGATTCATATTTCCACACAGATTTGTTCATTTAGTATGTGGTCACATTCATCTTCTGACACTCCACTGCAATAATGAGTTTCAAACATGAAAATAATTATTTCGCCAGGAACATAATTTTGTGCAGAACCTATATCATTTAAGGAGCTGAGCCTCCATTTGCTTAAAACCAGCATCAGATTGCTTCAGGTCATTTAACGTCCCTCTCTCTGCTCCATTTTCTACGTGTTAATGTGACCACACATCTAGTGTGGCCAAGGACTAGCCACTGAGCTTGTGTTCCTGGTTTCAGAGTGTCTCAATTTCCCTTCAGCCTCCCCTTGAGTGCTGTTATATGATTTGCTGAAGTCCCTCAATCCTAGTGACATTGGCGAGCATTTCTTTACTTTTTCTTTGTGAAGGCATTTCCTTCGAATTTAACAGAGAAAAAAAATGACAACTGGTAATATCTTTTCCCACCCCAGTAAACACAAAAAATTAATAATCTCTGAGAGGCTGTATTCAGCCTGACGCAGCACACAATGCAAGTATGCCACAGAGTGTATCTGTACATATATTTGCTAATGTGTACAGATATGCTTCATATAAATTAATCCCCGGTTTCATTATAAGGAAGGAATTACGTCTGCGGTCAAAGGGTGGTGATGGGGGAGCGCTAATCTGATTTAGCATAGCATGTGAAAAATTAATTGAAAGTCAGAACTCCATAGTGTTTATTATAAAGTAATTTCACACCAGCTCAGGATTAGCATGGTGATGGGTGACAACGGGTCATCAATATGTTAATTGAAAGATGCCATGCTTTATAAGAGAGAGACAGAGAGAGAGAGAGAGAGAGAGAGAGAGAGAGAGAGAGAGAGAGAGAGAGAGAGAGGAAGAGAGAGAAAGAGAGGAAGAGAGAGAAGCTGATAAGAGATTGGCCTGCAACATGTGTGAGTTGGTGGTGGCATGGGACAAAGGGGATACAGAAAGTCTAGGACCCTGGTGATGAGGATAGCCCCTTGTAGAACTGAGTGGTTTTCTTTGGTTGGCCTACACAAAATATCCTTCTGTCAATGCAGGGCCCCCACCCCCCAATTAATCCAAGATTTCCATTGTTCAAATTTTCTTCTGGTTGCTTCAGTTCTTCAGGGTTACATGTCCGCTGGTTGAGGGTGTTGACATGCTCCGATGTGTGTGGTGGTAGGGCTGTGTCCCCTGGGGAAAGAAAATTCAAGCTGAGTCTTCAGCCAAGCATTCTTGCTGTCTTTGTTTTCCGAGGGTACAGCTGGGCTCTCGGAGAATCTGAACTTTCCCCCGGAAAGATTAGTACAAGAAGGCCAGTGGTGAAATGAGGGTAACTTTTCTCCAACAGCCTTGGGGTTAATAAAGCTAACAGACAAGTATCAGAAAATAACCTGTCATTTTAGCTTCCTGCTGAAGGAGTGGCCAACCCAGCCAGTCCTTCAGCTGCTGTAGACTCCTATGAGCTGTCTTCCACCTGTCATCCCAGATATGTGTTCTGGTTAAGATGTGCAGTCCAGGACCACAGCTTGCATGGCAGAGGCTGAAATATGTTAGCTTCATGACTAGCAAATCATGCTCGAGGCAAGGCTCAGGTAAGATGCCGTGCTAAGGAGACTTGTTATTAATTGCAACCATTACCAAGGTTTAGGTTGGTAGCTCCATAATGATTTAAATACCTAGTACCATAATAGTACCAAACAGGCAAAAAAAAAAAAAAAAAAAAAAAAAAAAAAAAAAAAAAAAAAAAAAAAAAACCAAACCCCCAAAAGCAAAAACAAACAAAACCAAAGAAAGAAAGAAGGATGCATGATCAGCTCATGACCCAGGAAACCAAGTTCACAAAAATGGGTGGGACAGACCCTGTGCAAGCTTGCGGTGTGGATGAGCAGCCATGTGTTCGGAAGTCCCGTGTGAGGATGGAGGTGTTGACTGGAGCTAGGGAAACTGGTGACTTATTCAAGAGAAGTCATCTTTGGGGATTCTGCAGCTTGTATTGTCAGCTGATGAGCGTGACCTTTCTGCCTCCCCTTTCCTTGTGGCAAGCTTGCAACCCAGGCTGACAGAAGCAGCTGTGATATGTTAATTTTGACCCAGCTCTGCCACAATTACTAATCATGATCTCTAAGACATTTTCACAAAGAAATGCAATCTATCCAGGCATAGCTTTCGGCACTACGTAACCCGAAGACCTTTCTAATACAGCTCAAAATTAAAATGTGAATCCCCCCCTGCCCCCGAAACCAACCCAGGAGTCAGGTGCAGAAAATGAGAACCCTACAGAGTTGTTAGCCAAGAGGCTGCAGTGGTAAGCCTGACCCTGTCTCCTCCATTCCTTCAGGGAGTGTGGTTCCTTGGAAGAGGATGGAGGGAGGTCAGCTGGAAGGTATCTGGAACAAATTGAGGGATGAACTCAGAGAGCATGGGATGAGTTTGGAATCTGTCAGAGTTCCGGGTGTAATTTCAAACATGAAAGGAAAAGAGAAAGAGAAGGCCTTGTCAGCAGCTTTCTGAGACCAGAGTCAGTGTTCATCTACTCAAAGGCTGAGCACATAAGTCACAGATCCAGGTCTTCCCGAGGTCAGTCACATACTTGAGATGTGTGAATCCTGAGGTAGGAGCTTCGAGGGTCTGTGGTAAGCTGGGATGCAGGCAGAAGAGTCTCAGCTCCCACTTTCACTATCTGCAGATTCAGAACAACTTCTTTTGTGTCTTGGCTTTCAAAAAAAAAAGAGGAGACAGGAACAAATATTGTATTTTGATATCTTTTAAATGTCTTAGTCTTTGAAATCTCATACCCAGAAAAATGTAATCATATCTACCATTCCATTTCCTCATCTAGCTCCCTCCTCCCCAGTTTATCCCCTTGACACACCCTTCTCCCAATTTCATTTCTTTTTTTTTTTTTAACTCACCGTCTAATTAGTGTTATCCATATGTACATTGTGTGGGGGCCATGCATGGAATATTTTCTAGTGGCCACACCCCACAGGAAAGAATGATAACTGCCAATCGCTCCTGCAGTAAGGGGTGGGAACTGGGGAGCATCTCTGGGCCCCACAACTCATGCGTAATTTTAGCTGCCTTTGTCTTGGGGAGGTAACACACTGCTTTGAATTCATGAGTGCACTTGCCAGGTCATAATCGGAAGACCGATCTCCTGCCCATCCGCAAATGCTTGTAATCTTTCTGCCCCCCTCATTTGTGATGTTTCCAGAGACTTAGTGGGTCAGGGGGTGGGTGGGTGGGTTGATAAAGATGTTCCATTTAGGACTGAGAACTCACAGTCATATATATATATATATATGTATATATACATATATATATGAATATATATACATATATATAACTATATATAGTTAGTTAGTTAGTTTTGGTTTGAGACAGAGTCTCGCTGTGTAGCCCTGGCTAGCCTGTTGCTCACTATACAGTCCTGGCTGAACTCCAGCTCCCAGCTTCTACTCCTAAGCGCTGTGATTTAAGGTGTGCACCATCACACCTGACTCACAGTCTCATTTTTTTTTTTTTTTCTGATAAGCCTCTGCACTTACTGTTACCTATTGATCAAGACTGAGAGCAACCCAGGTCTATTGGTAGGGACAAATCTTTGAGTGTGAAAGCTCCCGATGTGTACAACTAATGTAAGTTAATTTCTATTTGTGTGTTTGTGTGGTGTGGTGTGTGTGTGTGTGTACCTAACAAAATTTGAAAGTCAGCAAGACCAGCTTTGAAATAAGCAAGACTGTTTTTGAGGGAACTTTTGATTTTACGCGTGTTCTCTGATACAAACCTGCTGGTGAATGGGCCTCTTCTCTTTAGTGTCCGTGTTTGCAAAATTATGTTTACAACTATAATTTGAAAACATTGTAAATGTCTTTCGGACCTTTATAAGACATTTAGAAGTCTAAAAGTAAATTTTGATACATCTTTTTTAGATTAAATAATTTGTTTATTTACTCTTTTTAGTTGCGACATAAAATATAATATATATAATGTATTTATATATATTAATCTTTCAGTACACCTATACACTGTGTAACTTATTTTAATTTTACTTTATCAATCTACACTACTATTCATGCTAGTGAGTTCAGCGTAGCGTGTTCAGATACTCTTGCCCCGTCTCAGCACACTGCCCCATACCTACTTTTCAGTTCATATTATGCAAAATAGCAGGTGATGCTTGTCTTTCTGTGTCTACATTATTTCAGTTCATACAACATCCCCCAGCTCCATCCATCTGGCTCCAAGTGACAGAATTCCTATTTTAGTCTTGACAATAATACTCGATCCACGTGTGTCTCCTGCTGTCCATTCATCTGTTGGACACTGGCTAATTTCATAACATAGCTATGCAGAATAGTGTGGCAAAAAACACAGGCACATAGGTGTTTCTTCCGTATGCTGACTTCATTTCCTCTGATCCATACACAGAGGAGTCAGGTAGCTAGCTCCTCTGGTGGTGCTATTTTTAGTTAGTTCCTTTTAATGAAATCTCCATTCTTTTCTCCACAGTGGCTATGCTAATTTGTGCTCTCAACAGTGTGTACTCTTGCCAGCATTTCTAACTGGGGTCAGACTTGCATTTCCCTGGTGGCTAACGGTATTTATGTTTCCTCTTCTGAGAAGGCTCTGTTCAGATTATTCATCCATTTTAAAATTGGATCACTTGAGACTTTTGTTGTTGTTGCTAAATTTCTTTAGAGTTCTTTTTGTATTCTGGGTATTAGTCTTGGGGGTGTTAATTTTGCAATGTTGGCTTTATTTCCAAGTGGCTCTGATCAGTGAGTTCAGGTACAGTGCATACTGTGATGGAGTCCCTGTGGTCAGTTTAGATTAGGGACAATATAGCAGTTGAAGCAAATGTGGTATAGCGAGGTATATGGGCACACTCTCTAGTTACTCCTACAACAAGATGGTGACCTTTGTCCAGTACTCAGGTTTTCCTTAGATACTCTCGATACTGTTTATAAGGGTCCCTGCATTAGTTATGTCAGCAGTGGTGAGTAGCTGGAAGCCCTTGTCTTTGGACAGGCCATAGTGCAGACCCGGATGTTTCACAGGAGAGGAGAGAATAGGAGACTCTAAACCTCTTCTGTGGTACCCACAGCCAGTTGGTTCCCAGGGTGAAGAAGTGGAGGTGACATGCACTGGGCAACTGCATGAGTGTGGTAGGACTGGATGTGGCATGCCTTACCTCAGATTGGGGCTTCTACTTCCTCTGGGAACCCTCAGCTAGTGCTGTCAGTGAGGGAGCTGGAATGGATTATGGCTGGAACGAGGCAAAGTTCCTCTAGGTCTACCCTGTGCACACTCAGGATCAAGGTGATGACAAGTCCTTTCTCCTCATAGCTCCTTTAGCTACAGTGACTGTGGAAGTGACAAACCCAGCATGCATTGGGCTAAGAAGCCTCTCTCCAGATCCCTTTAATGGCAATAATGAGAAGATACGTCATAGATTTGAAAGAGAGCAAGAAGGTGATTATGGGAGGGTTTGGAGGCAGGGAAAGAAAGGAGGACATGCTGTAATTGTATCATAATCTCAAAAGCTGAAAGAAAGATGATGTGAAAAGCTTTCCCAAAGCAGGGTTGCTGTGCACACTTCAGGTTACTTGTCTAGCACATCGACAAGCCTATATTTGAGAGTCATGGAGCTTTCTAGTGTTCAGTGTTGACACTGTTTGCTGGAATCTTTTTCATGCTTATCCTTAAGGAGGAGACTCCTCATCTTGGGGGCATTGAAAGTATGGTGGCAGGAATCAGGGTATCTCGTTTCTCCATCCTGATAGAATCCTGAAACCAGGCCCTGGCCCACTTTGGATCACAGAGGTCACCTAAGACCATCAGGAAAAACACAGATACATTACAATTCACAAGGGCAGCAAAATTATAGTTGTGAAGTAGCATCAAAAATAATTTTCTGGTTGGTGGTCCTCACAACATGAGAAATTGTATTAAAGGGCTGCAGCATCAGGACGATTGAGAACCACTGCCCTAAACGATATTGAGATGCTCTGTTTTTGTGTTCTGTTTTAAGTCACTCAAGTTATAGGTGGGATGAATGGGCTGCCCCTCCCTTCACAGATTACCAGTAGTATCCTGGCAGAGGGGCCTGAGCTTTGAACTAGGACTCTGAAGGTGTTTCTGTCATTCCTGCTTCTGCCAAGAGTCATCTGAGAGCTCTCTAAATGGCCACATGACTCTGCAACTCAAGGATCCATCCTCTATTTCATTGTGAGACTGTATGTTAGCAACTGTGTCTAACACACACTAGGAAGCACAAATGATGAAACCAGAGAAGGTAGATGATGAAATTGTCTGCAATGGATCTAGGTTTCTGCATTGACCCTTCCTGCTTGATGGAGAAACAGTTTCTTACTCAAAGGATTTAAATTCACTGCCAAAGAATGGCCAGCTGATAGGAAACAAGACGTTATTTTAGACCTTTCTAAGTTAAGAATGCACGCCATAACCACAAGGATCGTAAGGAAGCGGGTAGCAAATACAGACATAGGACACAGAGAACAAAACAGAGACAATATTAAGTTATTCCAATGAAGGCATAGGAGAAACGAATACGGAACTTAGAAAAAGCACAACAAACTTATGACAAGTAAAAAGATGGAAGGTTTAAGATCTGATCTCTTACCATGTGCATTTCAGTATAAGCTTCAAATATAAGCTGGATAAAGTAGGTTAGATTGGACAAAACCAAAAACACTGGTTGAAGGTTGTTTGGTGTATTCATATCAACAAGTCAGAAGAAAAGGGTGGGAAGACTCCTACCTTGATTGTATACATGCTCTAACCCATGATGGCTGAAATTATAATACCAACATGATGAACTTCAAGGAAAGAAGAAATTCCCACCCATAAAGAGAGTCTTGTGAAGGTGTTATTCAACCGAAGCTTAATGTTCCAATTTATGAAACAGAGATGGCCAGATAAACATACACATAGTAAAACAGAGAACATGGAGGATGAATTCAACAAAATTCTTTTAATGACTAGCACCCAAGGGGCTGAAGGGGTCTGCAACCATATAGGTGGAACAACAATATGAACTAACCAGTACCCCCAGAGCTCGTGTCTCTAGCTGCATATGTAGCAGAAGATGGCCTAGTTGGCCATCATTGGGAAGAGAGGCCCCTTGGTCGTGCAAACATTATATGCCCCACTACAGGGGAATGCCAGGACCAAGAAGTGGGAGTGGGTGGGTAGGGGAGCAGGGCGGGGGTAGGGTATAGGGAACTTTTGGGATAGCATTTGGAATGTAAATAAAATATCTAATAAAAAATATTAAAAAAAGAAAAAGAGACAGCATAGTTACTAATACTACGTATTAACTTTGAGCCATGTGTTTAACAAATGTGACTTAGTTCACATACACAGGAGATTGTAGCACTACATTTTTTTTTCAGATGCAGACTAGACCATATACTGGATCCTGAAGTAAGTTTCAAACATTCAAAGAATTAAACTTACAGGAAAAGAAAATAAATTTTCACAATTATAGATTCACAAATGGTTTATTAGATATGACTTGAAAGTCACAACTAAGAACAGAAATAATATTGATCATAATTAAAACTTAAATTCTTGTTTGTGTCAGAGTTACCTTCAAAAATCAAAAGGAATGGGAAGTGAGTAGTGAGAAATTTGGTTTCTCTAAAAATCATGGAGGAGCTAGAGAAAGTATCCAAGGAGCTAAAGAGATCTGCAACCCTGTAGGTGCAACATTATGAACTAACCAGTACCCCGGAGCTCTTGACTCTAGCTGCATATGTATCAAAAGATGGCCTAGACGGCCATCACTGGAAAGAGAGGCCCATTGGACATGCAAACTTTATATGCCCCAGTACAGGGGAACGCCAGGGCCAAAAAAATGGGGATGGGTGGGTAGGGAAGTGGGGGGGGGGAGCATATGGGGGACTTTTGGGATAGCATTGGAAATGTAATTGAGGAAAATACGTAATAAAAAAAATATTTTAAAAAATCCTAGTTATGTTGTGTGACTGTTTTTGTTTTAATCCTAGGTGTGGGATATGGGGCTGCCTTTGACTGTCCACAGCCACTAACTAGGATTGTCTAGTGCTCTAGGAGGGGCGTGAGTTTGGCCAGCTGCAGATGGTTCCTATTTGGGATTCTGGGGACTCTTGAGGGGGTATAAATACAAGAGCCCCAAGAGGTGGCTACTACTCCCCCTGTGGCTTTCTATCCTTGCATTCGCTATGTTTGCTTTTGCTCAATTGTTGTTTGCTGGATTGCTGGTTGGAGATATCTACAGGAAGTGGGTGTGGCTGCAGGCACTTGAAACCCACTTGTTTACTGCCTTGCCCGAGCATGTGTGGGCTGCCTGCCAGGCTGGACAGTTCCTCGTGATCAGGACCTGTCAGCCTATCTGTGAATGACCTAAGCTCCTGCCTGGAGCGTGTGTGAATTCTGATTGGATAATGTGGGGTGGACCTAGAAGGAGGTGAGTCTGCGCGAGTTGTGAAAGGAGTTTTTGTTTTAGCCCTTGCAGTAGTAAGAGAAGCTGTTGTAATAGGAGTTTAGCCCTTGCTGCAAGAAGGATGGAATAGTAGAAGCTGCTGTTGTAAGTGGTAGAAGCTGCTGTTGTAAAAGAAGTAGAAGTAGTTGTACATAAAGCTGCAAGAAGGACAGGGGAAGAAGAAGGTGATGGGGCAAAGAGCTGTAAGAAAAAATGCCCGAAGTAATGAAGTTACTGCGTGAACCTGCCTTGGTGTCTGTGTCATTCCTGTCTCGGCTGGCTCAGAGGACCAACGACAGATCTCTTGACCATGGAGATTGGATTTGCCCTGAGGAACCAGATGCCCCTAATCACCAGGAAGTAGTCTTAAAAGCTCTACTCCTTCTTCCCCCTTAAACCTTCTTTCTCTCCTACCTAGTGTTGGGGGGTTGGAAGGAATTAGGGTGTAATGAGGGTTGGAAGGGTAGTAGATATGAAATAGCCATAAAATATGATTATGGGAATGAAAAATTATTTTGCAGGTCTCACAGCCATATACCCGATAAGAACAGCTATCCAAAACATTTGTGAAAATTTTACAACCCAATAGTAAATTTCATATAATTTAAAAGTTTTCTAAGGAACATAACATAACACACACACACACACACACACACACATACACACACACACATCATAACTAATAAAACACACTCACACACACATGGAAAATCACCTAGCATCCCTTGCAGTTATGGAGATGCAAAGAACATCTTTAGTGAGAAGCTAAGTTATGACCCATTGTAACAAAAGGCAGAGTAAAATAATAAATGTGGAGGAGTTGTAACCTTCCTACTGTGCTAGTGAGACTTTAAAATGATGAAGCTACTCTAGGAATGAACAGCGGTAACCCCTTAAAGGACTGGAGCTTCATGGCCATCTAATCTAGTCCTGTCTATATTCTTAAGTGAAGGAAAACATTATCCACAGAGAACTTAAACGCAATTCCCCATAATAGTGCTGTTCACAGTAGCCACAAGCTAGGCACCATGCAAATGGCCATAATCAACAGATGAATGACCCAGATAATAACCATCTAATGTAATACTGTCTGACTAAGAGTGGTAGATACAGGCTACAACGGATGAATCTGGAATGAATGTCTCCTCAGTGAAAGAAAGTGACCCCCCCCCCCAAAGGCCACACAGCATGTGAGCTCTCTTACATGAAATATATAGACCATACAGGTCTAGAGAGAAAGTACATGAGCTGCTGCCTAGAAATGGAAGGATATGGAAAAACTGCAATTGTCCTGATGAGAACACCCCTGACTGAGACAGCTGAAAATCCATCGTTTATGAAACGGGCCATTGAATGATAGCTTTTAAGCGAACCGGTTACATCTGCTTTAGGGTGTGCAATGTACCCAAGATGTTGGTAAGGACAGAATAATGAAACATTTATCACAGATCATGGCAGTATAAAAGTACCCAAATTATTTGGTACACTCAATTAATGTAGAACTCTAGGATGCAGTGAGTTTCTTCTCACAGATATGTGTATCTTTGTGTCTGAGTATGTTCATAACAACATCCTTCTTAAACCAAGAAATAACTCAAATATTTATCAATAGAGTAGATGGCATATACTCCTCCTAAACACTCTCCAAATATCTTAAAACCTTTTATCTTTCAGGTTCTCCCATTCACTACCATATAAACGGGTGTGTGTGCTTTGTATATGATAGGGCTCCTTTGAGGGGCGAGTCTAAAGCTCTCAGAGCATTCTCCAAGGCACCCAGAGACTCAGTTTTTTATAGGTTGAGCTAACACTGGCCAGAATTTTTCAATGAACATACACAAACCTTTCACATGCCTCATGCAAACGGTGGTCCATCACCAAATGTATTCAGGTTAAATAAAACCTAAAAACCCTCTTTGATAAATTAACATACCCAAAGCTTTTCTGGAAGCCCAACTGTGAAGACTCTCGTCCTGTTTTGGTACCTCAGTGTCTACAAATGAATTTCTGAAGAAAGGAATTGAAGTTTTGTTGTAATAACCTGATCAAAACAATACCAAACAACACCCAGCGCTTTCCCCCAAAACAACAAAATAGAAACCAACCAAAACAACAACCATCAAAACAAATAAACAAACAAATACAATATCATAACGAGGTAGGTTTTCTTGAAAAATATTTTGAGAAACCTAAATGCACAATTCTGGTTGTGGAGCTATTGAATAAAAGGCTAAGATGTTATGAAATAGTAGCAAATTGACTCAACTCACTAATTAAACTTTTGAGAGCAAAACCTAAATATTAATTCAGCCCATCCCTTGCCAAGCCCTGCTGATGCATTGAACTCAACATTTGAAGAAATCCTGCTGTCTCCAGTTTCTCCTCTCTAGGCCTGGTCTGCTTGGCAGAAATCTGGCTCTCACATTCATCGATGTCTGAGGGCTTTCCTCCCTTTTAAGCAACGCTGGGTGGGACCCCTCTGCTCTGCTTCCTGTCTGCCTGTGTGGCAGATCTTGCTCACTGCCAGGCTTACTGAGTAATTTAAGGCATAGAAATGCCCAACTCTTTTTGTTTTGTTTTGTTTTGTTTGTTTTTTGAGACAGGGTTTCTCTGTACAGCCTTTGTAGACCAGTCTGGCCTCGAACTCAGAAATCCGCCTGCCTCTGCCTAGAAATACCCAACTCTAAAAAGGACTTAACCCTCGCACTGAGAAGCCAGGCAGTCCTCTAAGGGCAGCAAGCCCTGCCCCTCTGAACATTCCCATCTCTATCCCTGGATGACCTAGGGATGTCTCTTCTCCTCTCTAAAGGTTTATACTGGGCCATATTCTAAAACATTTCTTGCTTTCCCTACTCATTTTTTCTCTCTCACTATTCAAGAAGCTATCGATTTGATTTCTCTGGATCATAATTTGTGTCCCTGAAGCCTTATGTAGTCTCCTCCCTACTTCTCGGAAGCACATTTTACATCAACGTGCAGAGGTAAGCATTTCAGAGTCTTCGCAGAACACAGCCCTTTCTTTCGAGGTATAATTAGAAACCATGCCTTGAAGTGGATAGAGTCATGCGGTCCTGATACTTTCTGTGCAGACAGGTTATCTTTTCTTCACGATTTAACTACTCGAGGGTCTTCGAATCTGATTGTTTACTTCATAGCTGCTTTGTTGGCTTGTGAACATATTAATTTTTCCTCCGTGCTGTATAAAGCACTTTATAGTAATTGGATTTCAACTATGTATGCAGATAGGAAGAGAAAGGGAACAAATACCATTTTACCCCTTGCTCATGTTTTTCTAGAATAAATAATAACCCATCCTCCTACCCTAACATTCCATGACAGCTTGCATATGATGGGTTGGGCATTTTCTTGGACACAGACAATATTCATTCCTTTATACTTTAACCCATCAGAGGCCCAGCGATATTTAGCTTGCCAGGTACTGAGCTATTCCGTGCTACAGCTCTAGTGGGAGATGTTCAAAACTTGGGCTTTCCTGAGGATCTGTAGCCTCTCTTGTACATTTCCTGAATGGACCTTTGTTAGTATTTTTTTTAAACTATCTCTTACTTTACTAAAACATAAGCATAAACCTAAGAGTGAATCTGGAAATTTGATTAGAAACACTTCTAACTATGAAAAAAAATCCTTAAATGTGTCTTTTTGGTGAGACTATTCCATTCCACATGACTCTCTCTCTCTCTCTCTCTCTCTCTCTTTACTTCAAAATGACTGGAAAGACCAACTAGAAGCAAAGACCACTGAGCTAGCTTGAGCTTTACCGCATGGCACAGGAACAGCTCTGAGCTGACTTATTTTTCCAGGATAATAAAATTTTGTGTGAGGCATTTGGTGTTGTGGGATTCAGAAAGGTTATCAGCCAAGCATTTATAATAAAAGTGCTCTGTGTTTTCCCCCTTGCACACACCGGGAAGATGGAACTGCTATCAGTTTGACATTTCTGTCAGAACTGGTATTTGAACCACTGGATGATCCTGACAAATGCCATGGCTGTCATTGGCTCAGTTTTAATTACACCTGACTGAGGCTTTCAATGACAGCAAGTGGAAAACTTAATTAGCTGGAGTCGAGAGCATGAGCTGGCTAGAGGTTCCCCACACACTGTATACAGGAACAGTGACCATGTTAAAAAGCTACCAGCCTTCCAGCATGACTTCTAGATGACTGCCCAAGGCTTCCATGAGTATTTAAATGCAAACTGTTCTTGAGAGTACATTATATTTATGTATTTATTTCACTAGTAATCTAATAGTGTAGGATAGTAGGTAGACTATACCAATGTAAAAGTAAAATAGAATTCTTCTTTCCTATGAGTATAGACAAACACACACACACACACACACACACACACACACACACAGTGAGCATGTGCACACACATTGTTAGATAACAGTTCTTTCTCCAAGAAAAGAACAATGACATCAATGTTTCCATTTTATATTACCATTTATTTCCAAGGTCTGGATGTTATTTCTGTTTTAGCTATGTATTTTTATAGAAATACAAATTAGCTAGCTGTGATGCAGTACTGCTAATGACCTGTGATTAAAATTAGCCACATCTTGCTTGCTAGTTGTAGGAAACTGTCATTTCCTTAAAAGAAAGACCCTCTCAGATATGCCACTCTTCGCCACAGCGTTACTAATGGGATCCCGAGCCCAACGCCCTCTGTGATGCGACGCATGTGCAGTTCTCCCTACTTTTCCAAAGGTGTTCCTGTGGGGGGAGTAATCACCGGTCGTCACTCACCCAGGCTAAGAAAGAGTCATACTGCATATTGAGTTTTGTCAAACATAAAGGACGGTACTCAATGGTGTTTTATAAATAAAAGATGCCAGTGCTTGACAAGGCCGACTGAACTGGCATTCTGATGACTCAGCCCAGACGCAGGACCTTCCTGTCTTGTCAGCTGTCTAGTTTGATTCGGCTGCCACTGTCATTGCTGCCTGTAAATCCAGTGACGCCCGTGGATCAGAACGTTATTGGATACTGATTGTCTACTTGGGTGAAATAACAGCCCAAGGCGGTGCTGCTTCTAAAGAAAGGGATGGCAGTGTAGGTCTTTGGAGTTTTCTCGTGGGCGTTCCCATGAGAAGAACTGTAAATTTCTCACTTTGGGGAATACTTAAATGCCACAATGTAGCCACGTTAACCTGTTAAACGCTGGAGTTACTTGTTGGTGTGACAGCATCCAGGTCTCACTGTTAGGATAGTCTTTAGTGATTGTGGACAGGAGCTCATCTTGAGTTCATGTGTTTGGCTAAGGCATATTAGTTGCCAAGATAAACTTGCTACTGTATTTGGCAATACCATGGCTGGTTTTAAGTGTTGTGTGTTTATATTAACACTTTCCATTGCGTCTCAGAGCCCTTTGGGGGAATGTGTGCAGCTTTTATCTCTGAAATGTTGGCTCTTTGGGCACCCGTGAGCTGAAGCGCTGAGGACCTCTGGTAAAGTCCTGCTCCCAACCTTCTAGGGGAGAAACAGAATTAGAGTTGGTACTTAAAATCAAATAAGGTGAGGGTCTATGGAGCAAGTAAATATAAAGTACTTAAAAGAATATGCTACAGATGACAGAAAAGTACAAAAATTGTTCCTGACATGAATAATTCACCAACTCTCCGATGGCATAAGTCACTTAGTAATGTGCATTGCTTGCCATTTAATAGTGGCTGTATCTGAAGAAATATGGAAATTGGAATACTTTAATAACTTTCTATATGAAAGATGACGAGCCTGCCTAAATGATTAAGAGGAAGATATGTTATAATGAACTAAAGCCACTCGAGTGTAAGGTAATTTTAATTCAAATCTCCATCTGCTTATGTATAATTAAGACTCATTTAACAAGTTAATGCTTAACAGAGAGAGCTGATAAGTTTGGTATTAAGGATCTTAAGAGAAGTAAATTAAACTGTCAGGGTTGAACCGGTCTTTAGTTTTAATTTCTTATACCTGAACCTCATATGAATTTCAGGGTCCACTTCTTTATCATTGAAGCCAACAACAAAGCGGGGTGCGGGGAGGGAGGCAGCATCCTATCTCTTTATGTTTTAATTTGGGAGAGCCCATCCCACCTTAGGTGTGACAGCATCCTGACTGATATGAATATTTATAGACTTCTTACCCAGTGCATAGCATCTCTGCAATGTTAGGATGGTGATTTCAAAGCCACAAAATATTCATGCACACTTGAGAGTGGCGGTAGGGTTAAATAATCTCAGAAAATAAGAAGAAAGCCTGTGGGTGCCAGGAGAGGATGTTTTGATCCTCAGTGGTCTTGTTGCCGGGCAACTTCCTGCTTTTTTCATCTTTTTCTGTGCTTCCTGCTGAAGAAAGCTCAGGGCTCACAGATATGATACCAACTCTTGGGTTCTAGCATGAGGACCGAGTTCCCTGTGTAAGGTCATTTATAGGGGGGATGAATGGGACTCCCCTTTTCACGCAGTGGAGCACTGTCAAGGCAGAGTTAAAGCAGGGTATTTGAGAATGCTTGTGGCTTCCCTCAGCAGGAGTCCCACTAAGTTAAAGATTAGCAACTGTTTACATCAGGACCATACAGTGAGGCCACAGAGTTGAACCCATAAGGGACAACTTCTTAAGATAATAAATTCACAAATCAGAGAGAGATTAGTTGCTGATACTTGAGCATAGCTGAGTACTTTCTTCCTGGCTCTCAGATACAGTGACTCCTTCCTTCCTTCCTTCCTTCCTTCCTTCCTTCCTTCCTTCCTCCCTCCCTCCCTCCCTCCCTCCCTCCCTCCCTGCCTGCCTGCCTGCCTGCCTGCCTGCCTGCTTTCCTTCCTTCCTTCCTTCCTTCCTTCCTTCCTTCCTTCCTTCCTTCCTTCCTTCCTTCCTTCCTTCCTTCCTCCCTCCCTCCCTCCCTCCCTCCCTCCCTCCCTCCCTCCCTTCCTTCCTTCCTTCCTTCCTTCCTTCCGAGCTAGGAAGTACTTGCACATTTTCTCTTACTGACTTTTAAAGAGGAGGTCATTTGTCCAAGTTCATGGAAATAATGGAAAGGTGGGTCTAGTGTTTTGATACTCTTCCATCTTTCCATATCACACTGTTCCATGCATCTGCCAAATCAATGTTTCACATACACACACATACACACACACACACAAATTACACAGTGATACTATTTTTTCTAAGAACATGGTCCATATCTATACAACTAAAATATCCCAGTATTAACCATTATTTAAGCATCTACTTCTTGAAATATATTTTCAATGGCAAGTATATACATACTAGAACTTTGAAACCATATAGGAAAGAAACCCTACACATAAACTCTGGCAATGCTTTCAAGAAGCAGATTATTTTCTTAGGAAACAGGGAGATAATTTTTTCATAGGAAAGAGTTGGAAATAAGTGTCTCTATGGAGTTTTCATCCATCAGATCATTGAAAAAAATTAGTTCTAGCATGTTCACGTTCAAGAGTCAATTCATTGGAAAATTGCTGCCTCCGTATTGGATTTCCTTCATGTGGAAGTGGATTTCCTAAATAGTCACTAGATCTGGGGAAATGGTGAGAGGCAGTGGGACCTCTATGTTTGAAATATTTTTCCCCATAGGATTGAATATTCTCATATGCTGTCAGGTATGCGACTGTCAAAAAGACACTGTCAAGAAAGATAAAAGATGGCAGATCACACACACACACACACACACACACACACACACACACACACAGTCTGGTATACCCCCAGGGAAGCAACTGGGGAATCTGGAGAACAATTTCAGAAGATGTGGGTGACAGCTAAGTCTCTAGTCTAATAAAAAGATGAAATAGGGCACTTTGAAAAACAGAACAAGAAGAATCTAGATTCTGTCTCCCTGGGGTGTTTGTCAGTGAGTGGCTAGCTCCAGTCTCAGTGAGAGAGAACAGAGCCATGCCCCCACTTCCAGACTCTTCCCCTTTAACATTTAACCTTTGTCAGCTTAACAGGCCAGCTCTGTACTGTTCTGTTCTTGGTCCCTCCTTTCCTCTCCTTTTCTATAGTCGTTTCTTTCTCATTTTCCTTTTAATGTGCTTTCCTGAAGAACATGGGCTTGCCTGCTTTGTGGGGCTCTCTGTGTCTCAGCCTCTTGGGAAGTGGAAATCTTTGGGGTTAACTAATTGCATTTTAGCACTTCTCAGGATTGTGTCCTACTTTTGGCCCAAATTTGTATTATGTAGCTACCCATATTTCTACCATTCCCTTCTCTAGATTTGCTCGGTTGGCCCAGAACGATGCAGTAGTTTTACTCTGTTTTCTCCTATTTTTAATCCCAGTGAACTCATACCACTGTTGCTAGTGTCTTGCTATACACTGTACTGGCATCAGTGTGCCTTTGCTTTCCACTGTTGCTAGTGTCTGGCTATACACTGTACTGGCATCAGTGTGCCTTTGCTTTCCACCATTGCTAGTGTCTTACTATACACTGTACTGGCATCAGTGTGCCTTTGCTTTCCACCATTGCTAGTATCTTGCTATACACTATACTGGCATCAGTGTGCCTTTGCTTTCTAAAATGGTTGGAACTTTTAAAGGTGCCTGCTATCTGATTAACACTGTATGATCATGGCCAACCTATCCTTTGGCAGTAGTTGTTTTTACACACTGAGTTCTGCTTTTAGAGGCATACAGGAGACTGAGCCTGTACCCAGAACAGGAGTTTAGCAGTAAAATGTCACATCAGCTGTGCTCCACACTAGCCCTTCTTGATCATGACAAACACTTTCACTGAAAGAAGAAGGCTGTTTAGAAAGCAAAACAAGCAACCACACCACACCAGCTAGCAGATACACCCCAGATGTACAAGGTCCATATTAAAAACAAAAACAAAAAACAAGGCAACACAATTTCTCCTAAAATTATGAATCCTGCAGTAATGGCTTCTAATGAGTGTGAGTTATCTGAAATCCCAGAGAAACGATTTAAAAAATTGTATATTCAAAGAAATCACAGAGGGAAAAAAAATCTCCTGAGTGACTTTTAAGAGAACACGAATGAATGAAATAAGGAAGCCAATACAGAATGTGAATGTGGAATGGATGGTTGAAGTACTATCCACACAGGGCCACAGTCTTGGTTGGGCCAGTGCTGGTATACCCTTTAAACCCAGTAATGGGTCAGGAAGGGCGTGCAGAGGCAAATGCATTTCTGTGAGTTCAAGGCTAGCTTGATCTACACAGCAAGTTATAGGCTATCCAGGGATGCATAACAAGACCCTGTTTCAAAACTAAATCATCAGAGGAAAAAGAAAAATAACTGGAACATTGAAGATGAGAAATTCACTCAAATGGGACACTATGGAGAAGCATCATCATGAAATAGATCAAAGGGAGGAAAGAGCTACCGGGGATTAAAGACAAGTTTAAACAACTAGAACATTCAGATTTCAAAGATAAATTAATAAAAAGGTACAAACAAAACATTTGAGATCTATAGGACATGACAAAAAGATCAAATCTATGAATTAGTGTAATCTTTATTATAATTCCAATGTTATTCTACTAGAAGGAAAGGAAAGAAAGAAAAAGAAGAAAGAAAAAGAAGAAAATAAGGAAAGAAAGAAAGAAAGAAAGGAAGGAAAGAAAAGAAAAGAAAAGAAAAGAAAAGAAAAGAAAAGAAAAAAGAAAAGAAAGACAGGAAGGAAGGAAGGAAGAAAGAAAGAAAGAAGAAAAGAAAAAAGAAAATCTTAAAATTCATATAAAGACTACAAAAGAACTCTATGGCTCTAACATTCCTGAATAAAAAGAGCAACACTGGAGGTATTACCATACCTCATCTTAAGTTATAATGCAGAGCCAAAGCAACAAAGATACTGACATATAAATAGCCATGTAGATCAGTGGACTACGAGCCGTACATCCCATACAACCCTAGCCATGTAGTTTCCTCAAAGGCTTCAAAATTACACATTGGAGAAATGACAGCCTCTTCAACAAGTGATGCAATGAAATAAAAATGAGAGTTGTTAAAGATGGAATACAAATGGCCAATAAACACATAGAAAAATGGTCAACTTCATTGGCTATCAGAGAAGGGAAAACTGTAACTACATACATTAAGATTCCTTCTCTCCCCAGCCTAAATTATACTCATTAAACAGTAAGAAATTTTGGTGAGAGTATGGGCAAAATAGAAGCCTTTTACACTGTGGGTGGGGGATGTGGGGTGGGTGAGAACTAGTCAAGGCATCATGGAAATCATTATGGATATTCCTTAAAATAATTGAAAATATGTCTGCCACATGACCCAGTGGTAGCATTCCTAAGTATTTACCCAAAGGCCTCCAAGTCACTGTATCCCAGAGATGTTTCTTACCGGTGTTTATTACTGAATGATGTTTAATAGCAAATTCATGAAACCAATTTAGATAACCTACAACAGCAGAACAGAAAATTTTTGATCCAGAATTGTTCCTGACTAAAAGAAATACAGGGACAAAAATGAAGCAGAAATGGAAAGAAAGGCTATCTAGTGATCAGCCCAACTTGGGATCTATCCCATGGGTGGGCACCAAACCCTGTCACTATTGGTGATGCCATGTTGTACTTGCAGTCTGGGGCCTAGCATGACTGTCCTCTGGGAGGCTCTACCAGCAGCTGATTGAGACAGATGCAAATACTTAGAGCTAACCATCGAACTGAAGTCTGGGATCTGTATGGAAGAGTTGGGGGAAGAACTGAAGGAGCTGAAGGGGGTGGCAACTCCATAGGAAGACCAACAGTATCAACTAACCCAGATACCTGGGAACTCCCAGAGATTAAGCCACCAACCAAAGAGCATGCATGGCCTGGTTCGTGCCCTCCTCCCCCCACATATGTAGCAGAGGACTGCCTTGTCTGACCTCAGTAGGAGAAGATGCACCTAATCCTGTAGAGACTTGATGCCAAGGGAAGAGGAATGAGACCCAATAGTAAGCAAAAAGGTTGCTCAGCTACGCTGACAGTGAAGCACATGAAGTCGAGAGTTGGTGTGTCTCTGGAAATATTTTCCATAAGAACAAGCACTATAAAACCTGACTTGAGGTTGTGTGCGATTATTTCTAGTTTAAATACTCATGTGTCTTACTACCTAAATATTATGAATTCGGTTACAGTGTTCTTTGTCAGGTATTGCTGGAGATGTTTTTGAAGTACACACTCTGGACTTGCAGCTATCTCCAGAGGAGAGGATGTTTGAAGCGGGTATTCTTGCTTCCCCTTCTTAGGAGACATAGATACAGCTCTTAAAGCAGAAACCAGGAAGAAGGACAGTGGCTTTTCAGAGTGCATCCTACCTTCTTGACACCCGGAATAAAAGAGAAAAGCATTAGATGGTCTACTTAGAGTTCCTGGATGACTTTTTCCAGTCTCCGAGTTCTGGTTTAAGATCTGAAGAGTTTTAGTGGCACCTGAAAAATCAGCAGCCTAAGGTAGAATCATTCACCTTTCCTTCTAGGACGGCTTTCTTGTCTTGAGACTATTTAATATAATACCCATTCGGTCAATTCCCCAACCAGGCTCAGCAACATCTTTCCTCCCCTCCCCTCCCCTCCCCTCCCCTCCCCTCCCCTCCCCTCCCCTCCCCTCCCCTCCCCTCCCCTCCCCTCCCCTCCCCTCCCCTCCCCTCCCCTCCCCTCCCCTCCCCTCCCCTCCCCTCCCCTCCCCTCCCCTCCCCTCCTTTCCTCATCTCTCCATACTCTTTTAAAGACCATCTTTAATTAAATAAAAACTTGAATACCATCCATACATTGTTGTTTTTAGCCTAAATGCTTTTCTTCCCTGAAAATGCCCAAATTTCAAATAGCCCGAGTTGTACGCAGCACGGATTTGATTCTATCTCCTGCTACAATTCACTGTGTGAGCCTTCTTGACCAGGTTCTTGCCTAACTCCTCATGCTTCTTTTTACTTAAATTATACAGTATTTGCAGAAACCAGCCAGTGTATCTGCAGTGATTTCAGAGGCTTTCTCTCTGGAGTACCACAACAGCAAGTGTGCCCGCTATCTGTATAGAAGCTCCTTGATTACAAAGCTCAGCATCGTCCACGTGGATGGATGATGTCTTCCTTTCTCCATCTTCTCTGTAAGTATGTACCCAAAGACTCAGCATCTCTTCTAGAGCACAGCCACAGGATAATATGAGAACCCAAAAGACAGGGCATCTTCTGGAGAAGTGGAAGGTAAAACTGGCAAAACTTAGGTCCTAACATAGCAGTTCTCGACCTTCCTGATGCTGCAGCCCTTTAATACAGCTCTTCATGTTGTGATAACCCCAAACCATAAAATTATTTTGCTGCTAGTTCATAATTTTTCTATGATTATTAATCTTAATGTTAATATCTGATATGTGGGAAATATATGACCACCCCTCAAAGGGGTTGTGACCCATAGGTTGAAGCTGTGGTGGTGTCTTAACAGAAAGCTTACAATGTGGCAGTTGTTAAGTGTTAGAAAGAGTTGTAGAATTATTTTTAAGGAATTATGACTTTTTGTTTTTTCACTTTCAAATGCCCTTTACTTGCCCCAAAAGGATATGGCTAAATCAAAAACAAAAAACAAAAACAAACAAACAAACACCCCTCACTTCTGGCAAATTTCTAGACTATCAGACATCAAAGGGGCTTTGGAGGTTATTAGTTCAAATATCCTCATTTTGTGGATGAGAAAATAGAGTTTGGGATGGTTGGAAACCAGAGCCCTACCAGGAACTTGTGGATTAGGTAAGCTATGGCTGAAGGCTTCAAGGCCAGGGAGGCTGGCAGAGCTGGTGGGAGCCCAAGTCCTTTTCCTGCTCCTTCCTCCTGCATCATCTAAACACTCGGCTTGAGAAAGGCTTCCTTTCACGTGTGTTTAGTCCATCGGCCCCAGACAACAAGCTTGTTAAAGATCCACTGAAAGCATCCAACACGGGGAACATTTCAGGATCTCAAATACAGTTTCTTCTCCTGGCAGCTTGGTGCTGTTCGCCTCTGTCCATCTCACACAGTACATTTCAATCCCTATTGATTTGCTGATCGGTAGTCTGTTCCAAACGAAGCCTGAATGAGTTGACTTGACACAAATAGACACCAATGCTGTATTCACTGACCTTACCACAATGGAATATCTGCAAGGAACTGGTTTTTGTTTTTTAGCATGCTGGGTTAACTTTTCTCTCTCCTATTTTTACTGTCTTTCTAGATGCTTTAAAAATCTGAGACATGTGAGAGCTAACAAGAGATAATGTACCCTATACATAGGGTGAGTAGGACTTCTAAAGGCCCAGCATCATATGCTCCAGGCAAGCACAGATTCGTAGTAGAAGCCAGATGCTTAAAAAAACCAACCAACCAAACAGACAAGACAGACAGACAGACAGGCATCAGGATGGTCCAATATAGCACAAAAAACTATCTCACAGCATATTTGCTCTTTCATCAAAGTTGGACACAATGTCATGGGTGAGCAACACTACCAAAGCCAACCCTCTAGCTCATAGATATTTGTTACGAGCTTCAACCTCCTCGGATGCTGCTATACAGAAGCAATCTACATTGCACTTAGAATGGGTGTTTGTAGTGGAGGCATCTCTTGATGGAATTATTCTTCAATGTGTCTTAAGACTACCCTCTCAAATTTCACAATGATGTCTTTGTCCTGGGCTTAGATTTTTATATGCCATGATAAGATTCTTTTTTGGTCACATGTATTTGGGGTTCAATGAGCCCCAGCTTGCTGCTGTCTGTGGAGTCCCCATGATGATAGAATCCTTCCACTGTTACTTTTACTAACTGGTTGTTTTTCTTCTTCATCTCTTATGCTCTAACCTTTATTTCTCAGCCTTTGGATGCTCCTGGTGTTTGATCACTGAATGGCAGTGTCACAAAGTTACTGAGTGCTTTCTCTATCTTTTCTTTCTTTTCCTGTATCCCCCCCCCTCCATGAATAAGAAAATTTAAAAGACCCATCTCTACTCTCAGATATTCTGTATTCTGTTTGATCTAATACATCCTCGGGCTCTCAAGTGAGTTTTTCATTTGATTTATTGAACTTTCAATTTCTCTATGGGTCTGTTTCAAAACATGCATTTTTTTCTGTTGAATTTCACATTTATTTCCTGCATTTTATTCTCAATTTCAGCGAATGGTTTATCTTTAGTCACTTAGATCTTATTCACTGTCTTTGAAAAAAAAAAAAACAAAACGTTCTTTGAATTCTCTATCAGGTCTCTCATTCATCAAAACTTCTTTGCTGTTACCAGAAAGTTTTGATCTTTTGATGTTATCATATGACCCAATTAAAATATATTTTCTGTGTTCCTATGTTCAGATTTATATATGAAGTGGGTGAGATCTATCACTACCATTTTATGGTCTTCTGAGTAAGTGGATTGCTTCATGTTTCTGATGGCAGGGGTTCATTAGGCAATGTTGGCATTATGTCCAGTTGGGCATGAAGTATAGTCTCCTGGTGTTTCTTTGCCAATGGATGGTGAGTACACTCTTTCTGCAGGCCATTCAAGAGTGGGAATGTGGTAGTACTTCAGGCAGGCGTGAGGTGGACAGCCTTGTATGTGAAATCTATACTGCGTGTCTATACTTACAACAGTGGCACAATTTCTAGTTCAGGGATAGGGGTATCTTAGGCACTGTTGACTGTTTTATTCATTGGCCTCTCTGGATTTGCTAATAGCACTAATACTGTGGGGCTGAAATGCTGTGTCTTCTTACCAGTAAATGGAAAGGTGATTCCACTTGAGCCTTCATTAGCTGGGTAGGGTGATGGTTAGGTTTTTCTTTCTCTTACTCTTTTATGCTTAGTGTCCATAGAGGGACAGGGCTGGCACTAGCAAAGTTTCTCATCAGACTGTCTTAGGCTGTGTGCCTGCAAGAGTTGGTAACAGCTGGAGTTCCTGTGTTACTCAAAGCTCATCTCAGGATGCACCTGTGTGCAGCAACAATGAAATGGAGTGGTAGCATCTTGGGATGGACTGTGTGTTCATCCTGTTACTGCCACATCTATGTGTATGACTGGCCATCAGGTGAGCTCCCTATCCTGTGTCTTGAGGACAGCACCTCCTTGCCACTCTCCACGATGATGCTATTTTCTATAGCACAAGGCATTCTGTAGATTTGATTCAGAGTTAAACTTCAATGCCAAGCTTGGTTTGTGAGGCATCCCCAATGTTATCAGTGCATTAGAATGTCTGTTGGGTCCACAGGATGGGAATATTCAGGTTTCCCATCCCCAGAGAAGAGTGACTTGAGATAAGTTGTCCTGTCTTAGTGCCTGGCTTTGGCATGCTAGGACACCTATGAAAAAAAAATCAAGCTTATTTGTAAAACCAGGATGCAGGTGTCAGAGAATTGTGTAACTTTTCTGCAGCTAGGATCGTTAGCATCCACGTTGACAGCATTTTATGAATCTGCCCCATTCAGCACTTACCCCTGCAGAGGGGAGACACCCTCTCTTAGTCTGTGGAGCTGGGCATTCATTTTCTCCTTGTACATTGCTGTCTCCTATCTCTGTATTTTATCATATCCCAGTTTCTCTTCTGCATACCTTCAGTGTTCTCCTACAGTCGTTCCCGTCAAATGTAGCTGTGTAGCTGTTGCTTTGCTTAGTAAACTCTGGGTATTTCTACAAATCTGTAAGTGCCAAGGTCAAAATTTCTAGGGAATTTACTCTTTTTTCTTGGAAGAAGTAAATTAGTCAACAAGTCTGATGTAATGTTTAACTTTATTGAGAAATAATAGAAGTTATTCAGTTGTTATTATATATGTAGTTAATTGCATTGATAATGATTTACATAAGTAATCTATAGATTCATTACTAGAAAACAATAGAGCAAACATTTCACTACATATTCATTAAAATTTGAAGACTGTTAGTTTAAGGAACCATCAGAAAAACCATTTACCAAAGGTTCAGGCTTCTCAAAGCATGAATTGGAAACATCATAGAGAGTAGTAAGAGAAAAGATGGAAAGATACAGACATCCTTAAATAAGAGTCACAAGAACTCAGATTTTAAAGATATCCAAGTACACTGAGGAAAATGGAGCAGATGTTGCTGCCACAGGCAGGATAGGATAGAGAGACCAAGCTCAGGCCTGAGTAACCAATTGTGGGGCAATGATATTCTAGTCTCTGGAAGTCTTGAGATCACTGGAAGCAATCTATGCACTTTGAAAAAGAAATGATAGAGCTTTATTAATGAGCAGGTAAGGCGGCAAGAGAACAAGTAAATGGCACTGCCTTAACGAAGAATATGAGGCAGAGAGCCAGTGCACACAAAAGGCAAAAAACAAAACAAAACAAAACAAACAGCAGTACGCGGATCAAGTCAAGATGTAGCTACTTACTGAAAGTTAATGTTGAATGCACAGCAGGTGTTCATAAAAGGACAGCAAGGGAAACCAGGAGAGTAACAGTATAGCCTTCTTCCTGGACATGATGAAGAAATAGCCTTTGTATCTAGAGTCTTTTTTTACCTCCTTAGGTCCCTGTCATTTGGATTCTAATACTAATCCTGTCATAACAACATAAAAAACAAACAAAAAAAACAATTTCAAGATAAGCCGAAATAAAATATTTCCACCTTTATATCTAGGCATTTCCTTTGGACTGAAATAAAATATTCCACATATTGCTAAGAAAATATTTAGTGGTCAACAGATTTATTATTTATACAATAAAAACAAGCTTATCACAAAGCTTGATTATACACATAGAGCATGACACTTTTCAGATTTTCACCAAATTTTGTGGGAGGTATCTCAACCTGTAGAAGTATATAAACACAGATGTGAAAGTGTATCACAGTTTTAGAAATCTGGTAAGCATACTTGACTTTATTAAAAGGAAAATGAAATGGGTCATTTGCAAAATAGTAAATTCTTAGAAATGTGAAGGTGTTTCTTCTAGAAAATGTGCATGTTGGTTCATGCATGCAGGAGAAGAGAAGGATCAGCCATAGTTAGATCTGAATTGGAAAGAATTGAAATCAGGATAGTGAAGTGTTTATATAGGAAACCATGAGACAAAACTGAACTCTAGAACTGGTCACTGGCTTAGTAGGCTGCTTACCTAATATTTGCAAGCTCTCAGCACTACAAAAGAAAGAAAAAAAGAATCAATGGAGTATACATGGAATAGTTTAGCAAGTCCATTCATGATGGCTAAAACTAAGAACCATGAAAGCCTTCAATTGCCTTACTTATCACTTTTTCTAAATTTGTGGCCAGCTTTTAACTCTAGGCAAGTAAAATGAGTTTATTTTCCTATGTGTAATAGGCCTTCAAAAAGATACAATCATGGAAGAAGACAAGTAGAAGAGGGAGAGGGAGGGAAGGGGAAGAAGAAGAAGAAGAAGAAGAAGAAGAAGAAGAAGAAGAAGAAGAAGAAGAAGAAGAAGAAGAAGAAGAAGAAGGAGAAGAAGAAGAAGATCAACAACAACAATAACTATAGCAAACAGACCAATGTATAGGGTTGTCCTAGTTAGCATCACTTGCCAACTTGACACAATCTCAATCTGATTCTTAATTCTTTTTTATCTGGTTGGTCTGTGGGCATAGTCTCTGACAGATTTTCTTGACTGATAATGATAATTCATGTAGGAGGTCCAAGCCCACTGTGGGTGGTACAATCCCCTGAGCAAGTGGTCCAGGGTTGTATAAGGAAACTAGCTGAGCAAGTGAGTAAGCCAGAGAGCAAGGCAGCAAGCAAGTTACTTCATGGACTTCCCTCAATGATGGGCTGTGACTTGGAAGTGAATGATGAAATAAACCGTTTCATCTCCCAAGGATCTCTTGGTTAGAGTGTTTTATAACAGCAATGGGATAAAAGCAACAGATCAAAGAGGAAAATGCAGATTTATAAAGTAATTTAGGGTAAATAGTATTCATTATTATTCAAATGGAATTGAACCAGGGGATTCAAGATTGTCCCTTCATGACCATCCAGAGACTGTCCCACCCAGGGAACCATCCCATAAACAACCACCCAAACCAGACACTATTGCATATGCTAGCAAGATTTTGCTGACAGGACCCTGATATAGCGGTCTCTTGTGAGGCTATGCCAGTGCCTGGCAAATACAGAAGTGGATGCTCACAGTCATCTATTGGATGGATCACAGGGCTAGAGGAGCTAGAGAAAGTACCCAAGAAGCTGAAGGGGTCTGCTCTTGCGCCCATTGGACTCGCCAGCAAGAACGACACTGCAACAGGATCCTTCTGCACATGTTTATTGGGAGAGCTTGATTGCAGAGGTGAAGAGACCCCAAGCCCAGAACTGTTGCTGCTTATATAGGCCTAGGAGAGGCGTGTCTCACACCTGGATCGGTTGCGCATTCTACTTCATTTGCATGTTCCTCATCTGATTGGTTATTCTCTCTCAGTACCTCACAGAACCTCATTAACATACCTCATTTGCATGTCTCACATCTGATTGGTTATTCTCTCAGTACCTTATAGAACCTCATTATCATACCTCATTTGCATGTCTCTCATCTGATTGGTTAACTCTCTTAGTACTTTGCAGAGCCTCATTATCATGCCCGGGCCAGGCAGTGTTTTGGCGAAAAAAACTTTACTGCATAAGTACGCATTGGTTGTTTGCCCAAACTTATGCGTCGTAGCCAGCAGTAGCCAGCGCCACCCTGCAACGGTACATGTGGCTTCCCACAGTCTGCAACCCTATAGGAGAAACAACAATATGAACTAACCGGTAACCCCCGAGCTCGTGTTTCTAGCTGCATATGTAGATGGCCTAGTTGTCCATCATTGGGAGGAGAGGCCCTTGGCCTTGCAAAGATTATATATATGCCCCAGTACAGGGGAATGCCAGGGCCAGGAAGCAGGAGTGGGTGGGTTGGGGAGCAGGGCAAGGGGAAGGTATAGGGGACTTTCAGGATAGCATTTGAAATGTAAATGAAGACCATATCTAATAAAAAATTGTTTTTGAAAAAAAAAAAAAAAGACTGTCCCATCAGGAAACTAAACTAAACTCTATGAAGGGAGAAAATGCTTATGATTCAATTATGAATAAATTGCCCAAAAAAAGGAAACAATGGGCATACCAGTATATGCTAAGGAGCTAAGAAAATGTTTCCTCCTCAAACTCTTGTCTGTTGTTTCATTCTAATAAGGGCTAAGATTTGTTTCAGAGATCTTGGGAAAATAACAGGTAGTAACTTCAATGAGAACTGTCAGGATAGGTGACCTGAGCAAGCTACAGGGAGAGATGAGTATAATGCTGGGGCCTGAGACTGATTGGAGAGCTAATAGGTTCTGTACATAGCTACTGTAGGCTTTCATATAAGACACTAGCTTCAACATAGTTCGGTGCATGTCCTCATTATGACAAACAATCTGCTGGGTTAAATGAAATTTTACATACATAGTTAACAATGCCTTCTATTCTGTAGGCATTAGGGGTGACACATGGGATGGCTAAATGTTTAAGCAATGAAAAGCTAGATTAATAGAAATCTGACTAGCCAGTTAACAATATACCCTTTAATAAAGACATATAAGGCATTTAATTGAATATGCTGAAAATTACCGCAAAGATGGATGGCTTCTCAAAACGCACTTCTAGATGATCAAATAAACCTGCTGTTTTGTAGACTGGATTGTGTCCTACAAAAATCGAATGATTTAGCAGTCTCCAAAGCTGTGAGTGGTGAGTTCCCATTGCTGAAGCCTCTCAGAGCAATATGAGTTGTAGAGGTAAGCAGACGTGTCAATAGGAGACCCTTCATTAATATTCTTCTGGAAGCTCACCTGTGAAAGGCAGGCTCGAGGCTCATGAGGGGTAATTTAGCATCATTGAAATACTGCGTTTATTATCTAATTTGTTCCCAGTAGGAATATGTGATTTGGAAGATGTGACACAATGACCTAGAAGCAGTGTTTCAAAACAACTTTATTGGAAAAAAGAAAAAGGTGATAGAAAAACTGCACAATTTATAATTCACAATTAAGAGTCTTCTAATAGTACATGTACAACCAAACATGTTAACCACAGTGGGCAAAGAAAATAACAGTCCTTGGTTAACTTTTCGTAAGGATAATCAATAATTTATTTATTCTTTTATTGTCACAAATTACCACAATTATCTAGCTACATGACCAGTGTCACTACATATCACGGGAAGATTGTCCACCCACACTTTACTGAGACAAAGACAATTGCCATGTATGTGTTAAATGTACAGGAAGATGTTAAAGGGGGGCTACTTCATGTATAAGACAAGATGCGGCATGTAGTTTAGTAGCAGATCTGATTTAGCATACACTATGCCAGGAGGTAAGCATAGACATGTTTTGGCATTGAACTATTAAAATAGGAAATAAGAAAATTAGCGAAATAAATCCAGATTTTTAACTTACAATAGATACATTAAAATAGGAAATTAATTAGGTCCTTAGTATTTTTGTTCATTTTTTTTCCTTTTGTTTTTTCATTGTTTTCTTTTTTTTTCTATAAATGTGTGCTATGAATATATCACAAGTTAAGGGAAGATATTAGCCAAAGAAGGTACCAGCATATGAAAAACAAATTAAAAAGTACCAGGTATTTTTTGCTTACAAAAAATTTAAACTGTAAAGTCACAAAATATATATAAAAATGCCACATTGAACGAGGCAATGATACTCTACCGAAACTGGTAGCGTGCTCTCTAAGCCAGTTGTCCCCATGTGTCTGGTCATACGGTGGTCACCGACAGAAAGGCATTATGGACCCTAGTGCCATCTGGGGATTTGGCCCCATGGGTCATCAGTTCTTGGATTGTCATCCAATTATCCAAAATTTTCTTGTTTCTTTTTTTCATCATCTTTTTGTGGCTCAGTTCGATGATGCTCAGCTCTTTCTTGCCTTCCCCACTGCTCTGTGGGCTCTCTTTAAGGCTCTCCAGCCGACTCCGCATCATGAACTCCCGGCGCCGCCTTTGCTCCTTGGCCCGGACCAGGTGTTGCTTTCTCTCCTCCTTGCTCCAGTAGCGCCCCATTTTCATCTCACTCATGGTGTCGTCATCTGTGGTCATGCCACTCCGCTCCTCCTTGATCTTTAAGGCACGTTCCTTCAGAAGTCGGTCTCTCACTGGCCTCTTGGTGATGTACCGGGTCCCATCACTCCTAATTTTTACCTTCCATTCCATCTTGGGCTCCGAGCCCCTTTGCGATTCCTTGCACATGCTCACCAAGCTAAGCTGACTCTGGGCATACTCCACAGCCGATTTCTGTTGAATTAACTGCATGTAGCTTTGATAATGCCGGGCATGCGCCGGAATGTTGGCGTATCTGTAGGAGGAACTGTGGTAAGGAGAGAGGTATGGAGGATGCTCGCTGACTGTGTGCTCCTGATCCAGAAGCTGGCTGCTTTCTAGACCCTTCTCCAGGCTTTCGATGCTGCAACCTTCATCGTTGGCTTTGGCTTTGGTAGATGCATATTCCCTGGTGCTCTGTCTGGGAGGGGACTGATGGGCTGTCATCATGCTTCTCAGATTTTTCTTATTGGTGAGGTTGATCATTCTTGGAAGGGAACTGTCCGGGGACCTGTCTACAGTCAGCGGAGTGCTTCTGCAGCTCTCCGCCGTATTGTACGCACTCGAGCTGTCCTTGTCTGACTTTTCTGGGTGTTCCATGATGTCATCCAGTTTCCCCCGTTGCACATCCAGGCTGGTGTTGTAATTTCGGAATCCCCCATCATGCAATGCCCAGATGTCTCCGTATTGGTCCGTCACTTTCTGGAGCCTGTGGGCCTGCATGATGTTCTGGCACTCTAGCTCAATGTTTCGCAGCTCCTCGTTAAGCAGCTGCAGCTCGTGCTCCACCCCGTCCTGTTCCCCTCGATTGCACTCGATGGTACTGCTTGAGTAGTACAGGTCATAATCTCCGTGGTTTCGAATCTTAAGCTCCAACAGCTGCTGGAAGCCTTCGCACACCTCCTGGTTGCTGGCACAGTCGGAGTCTAAGCAGTCACCCCCAGCACAGCTCTCATTGCATTGATGCTCAAGGCTCCCTAGCGTGTCTTGGCTCTGCCCCAGCTCTCTCTTGCTCTTCAGGGCGGTGCTGTGGGGCTCCTCCACTGTGTTCTCCTGCTCTGAGCTCTCATCATTCCGCAAGCTCTCATCCGTGCGCCCCACGCCACTGTCCTTCTCCTGGTTGTTGGAAGAGGAGGTGGCCGTATCTGTTGTGCCTTCTTCTTCCTCCTGTTTTTTTGGCTGAGAAAACAGAACACAAGATATTATTTTTGGAAAGCCCTGGCTGTTGTAAACTTGCTTGAAGAACAATGTTTTGTGGCTAGCTGTTGTTTGCATAGGAATTTTAGAAATAGAGACAATTAGTTCACAACAGTCTTGTGTGTAGCATAACAGAGGAAATATGTTTCCTTATAACTGTAACACTCGCTGGGTATAAATGAGACAGAGAACCTGGTAACGAAGGATCTCTACATTCAGCTTTTCTCTTTGGGAAACCTAGCTAAAGGATATATACAAAGTGACAACTTCTCAGGTGAAACCACTCCCAAGAGTCATGAAGACAAAGTATCTACATCTTTTTCAGCAATTTGTAGGTCTAATGCTTAAGTAACTATTGCTGATTCTTAACTTTCTTTAAAGGAAGTCGAAGAAGGCAGAAATGACCACTTATACACTACTGATGTATCATTGATCTATTTAGTGATCTACCAAAGGCACCGCCTGTACTGCCCGTTTACCAACCACAACTTTACTCCTTACCTGAAACAGCATGAGTTGGAAAGGCAACTGAAAACAATTACCTGTCGCCACTTACAACTTGCTGACTGCCCTGTATGCTTCTGTAAAATCTTTTTTGGTTGCCCACCCCACATTGTGGTTTTAGGGTATAAAGTGAATACTAACTGGACCTGGATTGAAGCCTTTCAGGAGCTGTCCAGTGACATCTCTTTTGTCACTCCAAGCATTGGTGGCAGAATGCTTATTTCAGAAGGACCACCACCACATAAATCAGGGGGTGGGGGTCTTTACGGACAGGAATGTGCAGAATATAGTAAGGCTGGTATCACAAAACAGCAGGTCCATGTTAGGATGCTGTACTGGAACTGCAAACCTCCATCTCTCTCTGTAGAGGAGGATGCCCCACACCACACAGGTCTAGGCTGTGAGTTGCTTAGTAGGCTGAAGGCAAAGCTCTCCTCCTATGGTCCACATTAGTTATGGTCAGCATGTTGTGTTCCTGGATACATGGCCACAGTGCATCTCCTTCTACATCATCCATCTCAGAAGCAAGAACAATGTCCCAGAGCTGGACCATGTACAAAGTATTCTTAGCCACTAATTTCCTGCACAGGTGAGATTTAGTCGGGGGCAGGTGGAATTGGTTAAGGGCATATGTTTAATCTGAGCCACACTTTCTGCTGGAGACCTACATAAGGGCATCGGAAGAAGGAAGATTCGCTCTCTCTTCTTTGCCTGCTTGCCTTGTGGGACTGAGCAACTGCTAGACCCTTGGACTTCCATTCACAGCTGCTGGTGACCATTGTTGGGGAGTTGGACTATAGACTGTAAGTCATCAACAAATTCCCTTACTATATAGAGACTACCCATACGTTCTGTGATTCTAGAGAACCCTGACTAATACAGAAATTGGTATACATTCGGACATATGTTCATTAAGTAACAACATTCTTCAGCAATCGTCCCTGTGGTGTGGAGCCAGCTTAAGAACAGATATGAGCAGAAGCAGTCAAGCTGACTTGTGAATGATGCCATAAACTCAAGCTCCTGTGAAGAATATGACCTCCCTCTCCTCAAAAAGAAACTTGTGAGTTGTGAAGAAGCATGCTCTGTAGCCCTTTAGGAGGGCACAACTCCGGCTCTGTAGCCCTTTAGGAGGGTGCAACTCCGGCTGGCTGGCCATATGATCTGATGCCAGTCTGAAATGCTCAGATGCCCGAACCTGTACCTCCATAGTAGGACTGCCTACCCTACATATCTTCTTCATTTTTGCAAGAGGAAACTTCTCTACATGAGTAGACACAAGGTGTCTCTGCATGAGACCTTCGCCTTTCTTCCTGGTATAGGGGTATAAGCTAAGTCTTTGCTTAAGGGCTGACAGACTTCTGGAGATGCAGCAATCCCTTCAGGGGTTCTTGACTCTTCCTGCCTTTGGAGTCTGGGTGTAGTAGCAGAATCATAAGGTTCCATTTGGGGGATACTGGATAGCTGTTTGGCCTGATCCAGTCTGGATGTCTATTGTTGCTTACTTGCTTTTTGTTTCCCCCTACCTGTTAATTTTTTTCCCTGGATTTTGTGAGTCCATGTTGGTGACAATTGGTTTGATAGAGGCTGAGGGATTTTGTGGCTATAGCAAGACTCTTCTGAAAACTTTCTGTATACAAGGGACTCTGGTTCTGAAGAAGCAAACACTTCCCTGGATACCCAGGATGACAAGACCCCCGGGAGGGGGTGGTGCTAGGACAACTTACTATAGTAACACATGGAAAGGCCTCAGAAGAACATACCCCACTCCTGGTTTAGAAGGATCTTGGCTCATTTGGAAGGTGCCATTGAGAGTGGTCAGCTCTTAGCCTGAGGCCACCCATACTTCTTGGGAGTTCAGGGCATTCTGAGACACTAGTAGGGGTGTCTGGCAGATTGGTGATTCTGGGAGATAATGTCCCTTAAACAGCACATCTGGCTTGAAACATTTCCTGAGTAGTGACTTGTCCTTCAGCTACCAGATAAACCTCTCATAGAAGGGGTCCCAGAGATGCAATGGACAGAGATGAGTTTAATCCCATGAAGGCGAATTGCCCCTAGAATTCCTCAGACTAATGATGGTAGAAGTGGAGTGCTACCATCTCTCCTTGGTGACAGGAGATGTTCCTTTATGGTTTTTTTCCATAACTCACTTTATACCAGTGCCTGGTGGCCTTTCTCTGGTGAATCTTTGACTCTGTGAGCCTTTGTAGTTTTTAGGACTGGCATGGCTCCTTTAAAATTTTCTTGTGGTCCTCTTTCAGACAGTTCTTAAACAGCAGGCAGTGAACTAGCGCATAAAGATCTTGAGCCCTTTAAGTTCTTGCTCTGCTAATTTTAAATCTGTTGATTATTCCAAGTTATGTATAAGATTGCTATTTCAGCTAGGTCTAGCTAACAGGGACATGGCTGAGAGTGAATCCATAGACGCATTGGAAACTAAGACCAGGAAAAACAAGCAAGCAAGCAAACAAACAAGAAACAACAAAACCAAAGCCAACCAACCCAAACCACCACCACCAACAGTAACAACAACAACAACAACAACAACAACAAAACACCAAAAAAACCCAAAACAAACAAAAAAACAACCCTCTATCAGGTGCTGTGGACCTGGCTTCATTTGAAAGCCCATCTGAAGACTGTAGAAGACTTGAAAATACAAACCTTAAGATTAGATGACCTTGACTTTTCTATTGGCTCACGAATACAAGTCAGTTTTAACTTTCTTTTTTATAGCCTGGCAGTTTGTATTGTAGTCTCCTGACTAGCTGAAAAATAGATAAACTTTGTGTATGTGTGTTTCTGTATATTCTGTTGTATGCACATTATATTGTATGTGTTTATATGACAGGATGAAGGAATTCTCTTCAAACTGTTTCAGTTACATGAACAGATGCATAAATTAAGACTTTCGCATTTAAAAAGTGCCTGTTTGTTCAAATCATTGATATACAGTGTGCTTGGGTGTGCTGGCCAGGTAGGGTTATATTTATTATCACTAGATATAAGATATGAGAGTTGTGTCTAAATAAATATAAACATTTGTAACATTCTTAAATATTAGTTAATACACTTAAGCTTGTTAAATTTTGTGAAAATGAAGGATTATTCTGCAGGGTTATGAATGTACTTTCTCCCATCTTTTGGCATATGGCATTTAAAGCTTGATTTCTCCCTGGGGTTTGCTAAGGTTATTGTGATTCAAAAGTATAACTAACATGTGCAATTCTATATACAAAGAGCACAAAATGAAGAAGTTAAGATATCTTTGACAAAAACAAACAAACAAACAAAAACCCAGAAAACAATGTTTATAGATAAGAAGTAATTTTGTATACTATGACTAACCCAGGATGAAAAGGAAGAAATGAAAGAAGGAAAGTAAGGAAGGAAAGAAGAAAGGAAGGAAGGAAAGAAGAAAGGAAGGAAGGAAAGAAGAAAGGAAGGAAGGGAAGGGAAGGGAAGGAAGAAAGGATGGACAGGCTTTGAGCAGTCACGGAGAATCTGTAGATGGCAAATCTTACAAGACAAATAAACTATCATGTGTTGCCAGTGAGCTATAATTAGAAAGAGATTGTTTATATTTGTCCAAACTCAAGCATTAACACAGTGATATCAAACCAGAATCTCAATGCTCTATGTCTAAAGCAACAAGGCACTCTGAAATTATGTACTTATTCTTAGCAAAATTTATGTTAGGCAGTTCTAATATTCAGCTACCAATCAGGACGATTATTTTAAAATGCTGTATGCAGTGAAAGTAACTACTTTTTTGGTCAGCTGCTAATTCTTACCAAAGTCCTACCGGTTTCCATGGTTACTGTTGTCTTTATTCATCTACATTTTTGCTTCTTCACCAAAGTAGTTGAACACAAGTACATGAAAAAGAGTCTAAGTCGTTCTTCTTACTGTTAATTTAAGTTATAATTTATTTTAGATTTCCATACATGAATACTGTGTTTATATCATTTTCTTGCTTCTTCCCCATCCAACTCCTCCTAGGCCCCCACTCCTTCTCAACCTTCATGGCTTCTTTGTTTTAATTTTTATTGTTAGAAGCACAAGTGTGTATATGTGTGCATGTGTTTGTGCGTGTACATATGTGTTTTTGTGCATGTGTGTGAGTGTGCAAGTGTGTGTGAGCGTGTAAGTATGGGTTTGAGTGTGAGTATGTGTGACCATGTAAGTATGTGATTGTGTGAGAGGGTGTGCATGTGTGTTTGTGTGTGTGCCTGTGTGAGAGTGTCCAAGTGTAAGTGTGAGTTTGAGTGTGAGTGTGTGTGTGTGTATATATAAATACAACTGTCTGACTCCATTTGTGTTGCTCATGTGCACTTGTGTGTAGGGTTGACTACTTAAGATTGGATAACCTATCAGGGGACTTATCACTGGAAAGTATGATTGTCCCTCTGTCAGCAACCTTTGATTGATTGCCTGTGGCTCTTTATCTAGGGGGAAGGCCTTGTGGGTGTCCCTCAGTCTGCACTGGAATATTATCTCGCATCATCATTACGCAAGCCTTATTTAGATGGCTGTATGATTGCACTTTCCTGGATACAGCTTTCTTGTCATACATAAAAGATGCTATCTCACAGAAGACGTTCAACCCCCCCTGGCTCTTACACTCTTTGTGCTCCCTCCTTCTCCAAGGCTCTCTGAGTGTAGGACACATTTGAATACAACTTTTAGGGACAACTGAGCGCATAAGTAAGCTGTCTTTTCTTTAATAAAAATTGGCATATGGCTACAGAAAATTATATCTCTTTGCTTAAAGCTAGACTATAACATGGAGTGTTTTGCTTATTTAGTTCAATATTTTCCTTTTAAAACTTTATAGCTGTGCATATCAAGTCTTCGTAGGACTTAGACTCATTACACAGTGAGGCTTGTTCGGTGCCGTGACATAATGCCTGCTACCAACAGAAAAGAAGAGTGAGCAGGACTTCGCAAGGAGCACCAGCTGTCCTTGGCTCGAGAGCATTTCTTCTAAACCTCTTTGTTGCCCAAACGTCACTGAAATGACTGAGGTAACTTCCCCATCACTCACTTTCCCTCCAGTGTGGGCCAGTCAGGCTGGCAACTAGCAGAAAATCAACCTAGCTACAGGATGGCCAGGCAGTGATGCTGCAGAGACAGGGGGACACATCAAAGAACTGAGAGAGTTACTGTAATCATGAAAGAGTCATTTGTGTTAAGCTTACTGAAGGAGGAATGAAGAAGCATTCTTCTATGCTGGGAAGAAGTTCTCTTCTAATAACTACCACAGGAGGCTGCCCGGTGCAGCAGCCACCACAGCCTGTGTAGAAAGTGCTTCAATGCAGTCATTTCTCTCTGCATTCATACCTCAGGCTGATGCTATTTTCATTTTAGTCACACGTGGTGTGGTGAAGATGGTCATTTAGAATACCTGCTATGGTCTGCCTCAGTTTGTCTGTAAGCTTCCCCTTGCCCACCTCGTTCCTATTAAGCTGTTTACTCTTGACTACTAAGAGCAAAGCCAAAAGAGCTTGTACCACTCTGCCCTTCTAGTAACAAACACCTCAGGGAAAACAAGAAACAAAACAAAATACCTCTACTAAGCAGCAGCATCAAACACCACATGGTTTGAGGAACCTACCCTTCGAAATATTAGTGTGAATGATTCACTGGGCTAAATTGCTTCTCAGGGAAAATGAGAACTTCTGTATCCATGTCTTAACTCTCACTGAGGAAAAGTCCAATGAAGGTTAACCACAGATAGTCACTGTGTTAGACTTCTCATCGGCTTCATGACTCGCCTTCAGTCTATGATGTAGTGAGCATTACCATTTACGTGGATATTAGCAGATCTCAACAAATGGAATTAGAAGAGCCAAGGCTTTAAAGCTAGTGTAGACAAAAAAGGTGACTCTATTCTTCGAGCAGGATTGGCTTTCAGCTTCTGGTCCTTTTGTGCCATGTCCTAAGCACTGGGTCTTCCTCTTTGGATTTGGGAGGAGGGTATGCCAGGGAGATGGGAGACCAGGGGAGCAAGACTGTGGGGTGGCCTGATTTGTCATTTCCTTTCTTATCCTCAGAGACAGGATGTCCCACTGACCCACGAGCTGGGGTTACAGGTGTGCTTGGAGCATGAGGTTGTTGTTGTGATGTCTTGCTCTGCTAGGTTCCTCTCTGTGCTTCTCCCTGATGGTTCTATCTCTAGGAGCAAGCACCCGACTTCTCTTAAAGTTCATAATTTGTTTGGATTGCCTAGACGCAACGGAGACCTTGTATTTATTATTCTTTCCCGACACACAAGACTTACTCAAGACAACCCCAACTCTAAACCCTAACTACACCCTAATTCAGCAGGAAGTAGCAATAGTAGCCATCACCAAACTTTCAAGATGGAAGAAGGAATAAAGACAAAGGATTGAAATCACCCCTGACCTGGATACACCCGGGTATCATTTTCTTAATAAAGTTCCGAGGGTATCTTCGAGCAAAGGAATTGAAGACTTTTAAAATGCCACAATAAGATCTAGCTGTAGTGCATTTTCTTAATTAATGGTTGATGTGGGAGATCCCAGACTAGTGTGGGTGGTGGCATTCCCTCGGGTGGTAGTCCTGGGTTCTATAAGAAAGCAGGCCAAGGAAGCCATAAGACCAGGCCAGTAAGCAGCACCCCTCCATGGCCTCTGCCTCATCTCCTTCCTCCAAGTTCCTGCCATGTTTGAGTTCCTGTCTTGATTGCCTTTAATGATGCACAGTGGTGTGGAAGCAGAAATCAAATCAACCCTTTTCTCCCCAAGTTGCTTTGGTCATGGAAATTCATCCCGGCAACAGTAACCTTAACTAGGATGGTCATGGAGGGCTTTCTTCTCTGCTCCTGAACCCCCCTAGAATTAACCCAGTGCAGAGGCAAGTGTGGGCTCTGCTTTAGCTCCTGGCCTCCTTTCTGGCTGTCTATATGATACAGCTTTTTTATTCTGTAGTAGTCTGAAGCCATACCATTATTTTCTACACCCATTGAACAATGATTCCTTCCCCCAAAACACAGGCACAAGTGTTAGTTCCCAGGAAATTTTGAGCAATGCTGATTGGCAGGCATAGACATAATATCAAAAACATGTTTTGACATGTGTGCACATATCTAATAGCACATATGGTATGAATGTGCATACATTATTTACTTTCATATAGAACAATTTACCAATGGCCTAATGGGATGAATATGGTAAAATGACTTTCTTTCCTTATCACAGAGCATCTGTGTTCCACATTGCACTTTCTGCTTTGTTTTCCCTACTTGTTAATTTCCTCACCACTAGATCTGTTTCCTTATCCTAGCAAGTTCCACTACATCATTAAAAACAATTAAACCCGGGGGCAAGAAATTTTCTATGGAGAAATAAAAGTAAATAAAAAATAATAAAATATAAAATAATATAAAAAAATAATGAAAGCTCTCTCTAAATAACCACTGTTTTGTTCCCCAAAAGGAATGTCACATAAATAATAAAGAAAACGTAGCCGTGTACCATTCAATTCTAGGATTCTCAAGCTTTCCCTACAATACCTTCCCTTACTTGTTATGAACACAATGATTAATGTCTAATGTCTCAAGGATAAATCAAATTGTATGTAACTAGCAAAGGAAAGCTGCTCACAGCTCCATGCCAGGCTCTGTCCAACAAAGGCTGCATGGTGTGCCTTGCCCACCATATTCTTGATGGTCTACTACTTTGGGCAGTTTGAGTTTCTATGTAACAAACTTGAGACAGTGTAGAAAGGCTAATGTTTTTCTTTGAGTCCATAGCAGCTGGGTAACCCAAGACAGTGTAAAAAGTTGACCTTGGTATAAAGCCATCACTGAGGTGCCTACAATGCTGAGTTGCTGAATTGACCTTGCAATCATTGTCACTGGTCAATGAAAAAGCATGGAAACAAAAATCTCCATTCCAATCCCAGAGTGCCTTGCTGTTAACATACTACCTTGGTGTTGTTTTCCCTCCTCACCCTGGGAGTATGACTCTCTGACAGGCGGTGTTCCCGACAGGACATTTCTAATGCAATGTTATTGTTTATAAGGGCAAAAGACGGTTTGAAGGTTTCTGTACTTGTCGTCAGTTTTCAGTCTTGTGGTGGAGAAAAATTTCCACACAATGCGTGTCTGACCTCGGGGGACATTAGGTGTTCCTTCATACAACCTCGCATCTGTATTACATCTGATGCGTGGGTAGCATTTGGTACTGTATCACTTTACCTAGACAGCATCTCTGCTTTACTTCTTTATTCCAGCAGTACCTCCCCCCCTCCTCAATTCTGTATCAGGTCACATTTTGTATCTAAGAAAGAAAAAGCCCGGAGCAAGGACTTTTTTGCTTGTAAGAGGCGGCTGCCAACAAAAGATATCTTTATTTGTGGCCAGTGTTGAGGCCATACATAAAAATTCCAACCCTATCTATACTACAAAAGAACCACCACCCAGCAGCAGCGTTTCTGAACACAGACCACCACTAGTGGAGGGGCCAGTAACAGTCACAATTCTGCATCACGCCTGACTGTGCTGATGGCATAGCTGGCAGTCTTAAGGTTTAGTTACTGCATTTTTGTTTGAAGTAAGCATATTTCATTGTTCAGTTTGGAGAGGTGATAGGATGTCTATGTTTCATGTGGTTAAACCTGTCAGGATATATTTAAAAAAAAAAAACCCAGACATCTTTATGACGAGGAGGAAACAATTAAAGTTGAGAACGGGATGATAATTAAATGAATTAGTAAACTGTCAGAGAAATGTTAACGAGATTATGTCAGGCAGATGAAAGACAAGAATTAGACATAAAAATCTAGGTCATCTGGTCTTGTTTTTCCGTGCTGTGAAAATAACAGAAATAAAGAAGACTACGAGACTCACTTTGCCTTAGCCCAGGCTGTGATCGTCCCCCATTTTAAACACTTTAAGGTCAGGAACTCTGTTTTTAAAACATTCCCGCCATCAAGTATGGAATTTACAATGTATGAAGAGTTCAAATTTTTGTTGAATGAATATGTGACCTTAATACAACATGATGTCACAGACAGGAGCCTGTCATGGCTGCCCTCCGAGAGGCCCAACCAGCAGCTGAAAGAGTCAGATGCAGGCAGACACTTACAGCCAACCAATGGACAGAAGCCACGGAACCCTGTGGTTGAATTAGGGAAAGGCTGGAAGAAGCTGAGAGGCAGGGTGATCCCATAGGAAGACCAGCAGTCTCAACTAACCCGGACCCCTGAGATCTCTTAGACACTGTGTCACCACCCAGGCAGCACACACTAGTTGATATGAGGCCCCCAATACATATACAACAGAGAACTGCCAGGTCTGGCCTCAGTGAGAGAAGGTACAGCTAACCCTTGAGAGACTTGAGGCCCAGGGAGTGGGGAGGTCTGGTGGGCTGGGGGTGGGAGGGTGGGGACATCCTCTTGGAGACGGGGGGGGGGGGGGAGGGATGAGGAATGGGATGAGGAACAGTCAGAGGGCAGACTAAGAGGGGGATAATGACTGGACTGTAAAAAAGATTAAAGAATAACAACAACAACAACAACAATAATAATAAAGAAGTTTTAAAAAGACATCGTGATGTCATCACCTCAATTTATGCCACAGGGCATGCCTATGACAACCACTGGGCCAAAGATCACCTTTAAGGTTGTTCAGGAGTACACAGATGTGATTAACCCATGATGGACACAAAACCCTACCGCATGTCATCATTCTATTTACAGTTTAACTATTCAAATAGTAACATGTATATTTTAAAGCTCAAATGCTTGTTTTAACGTTACCTCATGGATGATGGTTGCTTGTTCCTAGCTGGCCTATCCATAAGCAAAGCACACATTTACTCTTTTTTTTTTTTTTTGGTATTTTCCTCATTTACATTTCCAATGCTATCCCAAAAGTCCCCCATACTCTCCCCCCGACTCCCCTACCCACCCACTCCCACTTTTTGGCCCTGGCATTCCCCTATACTGGGGCATATAAAGTTTGCAAGTCCAGTGGCCTCTCTTTCCAGTGATGGCCGACTAGGCCATCTTTTGATACATATGCAGCTAGAGTCAAGAGCTCCAGGCTACTGGTTAGTTCATAATGTTGTTCCACCTATAGGGTTGCAGATCCCTTTAGCTCCTTGGGTACTTTTTCTAGCTCCTCCATTGGGGGCCCTGTGATCCATCCATTAGCTGACTGTGAGCATCCACTTCTGTGTTTGCTAGGCCCTGGCATAGCCTCACAAGAGACAGCTATATCAGGGTCCTTTCCGCAAAATCTTGCTAGTGTATGCAATGGTGTCAGTGTTTGGAGGCTGATTATGGGATGGATCCCTGGATATGGCAGTCTCTAGATGGTCCATCCTTTTGTCTCAGCTCTAAACTTTGTCTCTGTAACTCCTTCCATGGGTGTTTTGTTCCCAGTTCTAAGAAGGGGCAAAGTGTCCCCACTTTGGTCTTCTTCGTGAGCATATATCCAGAAGATGTTCCAAGTAGTAAGAAAGAAACATGCTCCACTATGTTCATAGCATCCTTATTTATAATAGCCAGAAGCTGGAAAGAACCCAGATGCCCCTCAACAGAGGAATGAATACAAAAAATGTGGTACATTTACACAATGGAGTACTACTCAGCTATTAAAAAGAATGAATTTATGAAATTCCTAGCCAAATGGATGGACCTGGAGGGCATCATCCTGAGTGAGGTTACCCAATCACAAAAGAACTCAAATGATATGTACTCACTGATAAGTGGATATTAGCCCAGAAACTTAGAATACCCAATATTTAAGTTACAATTTGCAAAACACATTTACTCTTAAGTGCCTGCAAATTCTGTCGAAGACTACATTTGAGTACATCTGCGTGGTACTGTGTCGTCTTAAGAGTCTTCAGGCTTCCCAAGCGGGAAATAATCTTAACAGAAAAGGTACACATTTCCTCTGCTTCATTTGAGAAGATCGTTTGCCCCTAAAGATTACGATTAGAGGTGTTTGATCAAACCCTTTGATTGTGCTTTCTTTCCCATTAAAGAACCCGAGCAACATTCCAACGCCAGAGCTCAGGTTGGGGGCCCTACCTGCTGCAGCTCAGAGGCTGTGCGCTGTGCTCCTTCATTATGGTCTTCCTCCAGCAGCTCTGAGTTTAACTCCTCTAAGAATTCGTTCCTTTCATCTTCCAGCCAGCCTTCATCCAGCTGCAAGGGAGAACACATTAGTCCATTACATTATGTTAGTGAGACTCGTGCTAAAATAGGGTAAGCCCCAGCGCTGACTGCCAACCAGCTCTCTTTGTCGGTGATTCTCTTCAGAGCCTCAGCCCCCTCTGGTCACCTCTCAGAAAGAAGAAAAGGTGGGACAAAAAAAAGAAAGAAAGAAAAGGATTCTTAGGCCTTTTATCCTCTCCTGAAACAGCTTTAGATTTTCTCTCGTAACTGAGTAAATCCCACAGCACAGAACATTACCTTCTTTCAAAACCTATGAAAAGCACACTGCATAATCCACAGCTGGCATTCTCATTATCTCCCGCAGCCCCGGGTTAAAAGAACTGCAGTTGGTTCTGATAGGGCTATGAGACAATTGGGCCTTTACCCTTAACAACATCCCCCAGTGAGACTGTACACAACGCGCTGCCGCCAACAAGCAGATTTTATTCTTGTCCTTCTGCTTCTTTCATTTTTAGTTGGGTGACTCAAGCTAGCAAGGTGGAACCTTGGCATAAAGGAATTGACAGACAACACTGAATTTGTCTGTAAAAAAGAAAAGGAAAAATAATAAAACTAAACACAAAAACATAAAACTAAAAACCAAATACCCAAACATCTATTTATTTGTTCTGTCTGTCTGTCTGTCTATCTATCTATCTATCTATCTATTATCTATCTATATCTATAAATCATTTATCTATCATCTATCAATCATCTATCTATCTCTATCTCTGTGTGTGCATGTCTGTGCATGCATGTGTGAGAGTGTGTGTGTGTGTGTGTGTGTATGTGTGTGTGTGTGCCTGTAAGTGTCCCACATGCCATGGGACCCATATGAAGGTCAGAGGACAATGTGTGGTTTCTCTCTTTGCACCAGGGGATTTCTAGGGATTGAACTCAGGTTATCAGGCTTGGTTATAAGTGCCTTTAACCACTGAACCATCTCACTGGTACCTACGTTCTTTGAATGGAGGGAAAGCATTCCTAATCATGCCTGTTTATTCACAGGGTTCTGAGGATTATTCAAGGCCTTAAGCATGTGGAGCACATGCAGTCCTACTGAGGACATCTAAGCTCCCATGTCTAGGAGTTTGAGGGGACTTGGCCAATGTGGTATATACAGGCAGTGGAATGGTGCACAGTTTTGCTCATGGGTGATGAACGCAAATGCTCACGAGAGGCTCTTTCAACACTCAGTTAAACAAATCCTGTTGGTGTCTCCATTCAGAGTGACGCAGAAAGCTGGAGATTACCTGTGTAATATGATGGCTGTTGACAGCCAATACAGGTAATTGGCCTCCAAGTGGATTTCTGGAGCTGGAGTATATAAATTAACTGTTGTGCTCATTAAACAACCTGAACTGTCATCAAAACTCTGCTCTACTCTGTGCTCCAAAGAAAACAGGTGTCTAATGAGCACAGAAGGACAGTGGTTGGAGATGGTTTTAATAAGAAACCTTTAGAGACAAATGAGTGTCTTAAAAGAAAATAAACAAATAAGACAAACAAACAAAAAAAATAGAAAAAAACCCAAACTCTTGAAAATAGAACATTAAACAGCACAATAAGCACCCATATGCATGCATGGCACTCTCTAACAGAAGGCAGATCAGGGGTGTCATAGGACCATTTGTCTTGACACACCGGGAAGAGGGACTCTCTATTGGAGAAATTGCCTCAATGAGATTGGCCTGTGGGCATGTCTGTGGGCATTGTTTTAGTTTTTTACTGCAGTAGGAGGTCCCAGCCCACTGTGAGTGGTGCCATCCCTGGGTAGGTGGGCAGAGGTTGATTTAGAGAAGGTAGCTGAACAAACCAGCAAGGGGTATCCTCTGTGGTCTCTGCAGCAACTCCTACATCCAGGAATCTGCCTTGAACACATTCTCTGGTGTCTCTCAATAAGTTAAAACATACATACATACATATATACAGACAGACAGATAGACAAACAAAATGCCCCTTTCTTCTCCAAATCGCCTTTGGATCCGGTGTTTATCACAGCAATAGAAGTTAAATCAGGACATGCAGATTTCCTGGTGTCCATTAAAGCCCTCACAGAACTCACATCACCTCAGATACAACCGTTTACCAGACGTGTGGACAAGCTTCTCTGTCCTCCTTTTTCTTAATGTGGCCCAAGTAAGTTGTCCAAATGACTATGCTAATAAGAGTTCTGTATTCTTTAACCTTTTATTTTGAGCCATGAAGCTGTACAATTTAACTCTTAAACAAAATTATCTCAAGCTAAGTATGTTTCCTTCTTATAAATGTCACAAGGACTGTTCTTTTGTTTGTTTGTTTTTAAAATTAGGTCAAAGCTAGAATCTTCTTGATAGTTATATAGAACAGTCCTTTGAGGGCTAAGTAAAGTGGCGGGAAAGCTGGGAACAAAGTAGAAGTGACTCTCTCATCAAGTTACCATCCATAGGCACCTGTGTGCCTAACTTGGAGGCAGGAGCACATAGCCTCCAAGGAATGGAGGACCCCTCACTGCTGCCCCTCCCCTGATGCACCGCTGCATCACTCATTCAACTGCAGTCCATGCGCTACCTGAGCTGAGCTGCCAGGAAGGAGGGATCACCTTCACAGGACACTGTGTCTGCACAATGGAAGTCATGCATAGCGTCGCGGAGAAAGTATAGAGTACAGCAGCTCTAAAGGTAGTGGCTCCAAGGGTCTCTGAGAGCCCTCTCTGCCCCCATCTCCCCAGGGGAATAGGGTAGAAAAAGCAATATCTTTAATGGTCTGAGGAAGAAAACGGGCAGGAAATGAAAGAAAGGTGGCACGGAATGAAGGAAATGAGTTATTTAAAAATATTGCACAGATGCACAATACCGCCTCCGGCAATCACATAGATCATTTCCAAGAATCCGGAGAGTGTTCAAAACGTTTTTAAACACGTTAGGCCAAGCACACACAAAGCTTCCCCACTGTGCCTGCATGAAGTACACAGGCCCACAATACACAAGGCACACCGAACTTGATAGACAAAGATAGCAGATGGAAAAACAGGATTTGTTGTCTGGTTTTCCTTTTTTTTTTTTTTTCAACCTTAGCATGTACCGGGTAAATTCTATTTTTAAAGTATGGTGCTAAGATGAACGTTCTTGGATAATCTTGCTGGAAATCCAATTTCAAAGCAATTGTGTCTTTTCTAATCATATGGAGCATTTATTTATTTATTTATTTCTTCAAGGGTGAAGGCAAATACTGGTTTGAGACTGTAACACATTGTTCCGTGGCATCAGTGATGTCTGTTATCAAATGTGGAAACAGTCGGATTTGATGATTAATTTGCTAACTTTCACTCTTTCAGGTGCGAGTTCAGGAGGGTGAGCCAGTTACTATCAGGGACCAGTCTTAAAAGCCATGAATATCTATTCTTTCTCTTGCCTATTATGGTCAGGCTGGAAATGCCTTGGTTCTAAATTCACGAGTTTCCCCAGCAGCTGCCTGGGCAGACAGGACATTGACTTATATCTCTCTACACCATGGATGGCCGCTCAATTCATTCCCACTTACTATGAATTTTGCTGATATATATCCTTTTAATTCTTTTTCTTAAGGAAATGGTATTGGGGAGATAATTGGCTCAGGAACATTCTAGATAATTGGTACAATTTCCAATGTATTTTAAACATTCCTTCCTAGCAAGAATGCATTCCAGCCTGTCGTATGGGCTCATTTCTTCCCACTACTAAGACCTCAGGTGTGTAGCTTTACTCCGCTCCAGGCTACAGCAGACTTTATGAGAACCATTTAGCATGGTCAAGGGCATAAAGGAAATATATGCGGAAAGAGCGACTTTTATAACCACTCTATCCAAGTCCGAACCCAGCCTGACACTGAACTCTACTTAGCGTAATTTATAGAGAGAATGTAGTTACTGAGTCTGAAAAATATCAGATCAATAACCTAGGAGACAAGCGGTGACACAGCTAACTTCCCTCACGATACTGACAGGTGGATGGGACAGTGACAACCTGTCCTTTCTGCATTCAATGGGACAGGAGAAGGATGTGAAGGGAGATGTCTGTTAAGGGCCTTTCTCCCATCATTACCTCGCCTTTCTTCTGATGACATTGTCCTCTGTCAAGCTATAAAAGCACTCCTTTGGAAGCCTCTTTGGGAGGGAGCAGTTAAATGTTTGTTTTTTTGTTTGTTTTTTTGTTTTTTTGTTTTTTTGTCACATTAGCTATGGAAAAGAACTCACGTCCTTCATGGGACTACCCCATAGATATTTCATTTGATAGAATTATTTTAGGAAGATTTAAGATGATAGCAACATATGCTAATATCATTCTCATTAGCGAATCCTTCATGATGCCTTAATATGCCAATTATGTATTTTAGTCTAAACGAAGGGTCTACCCAGAATATAAAATAATCTGCAGTCAACTATGTCTCATTTGTTGATCCATTTAAATAACAACCAAGCAGAGGGAAAGGGAGAGGGGTGGGGGAGGGGAAGGGGGGTTCCATTTCGTGTGTTTTAAATTTCCCTCTAAAATTGGATACTCAGCTGCCTTTCTGTGGAGTCTTTAGCAGAGTTTTTTGGGGTAAGGTTGGGCAGTGAGGAACAGACTGGAATTTTATACTGTTTCACGGGTTGTACGGACACCCGTGAAAGTGATTCGATATCACCTAGCAGGAGCGCATGCACATTCATTCACGAACTCGGTGAGTATAGAGTGTAGCCTCAAGATCCCGCTCTTTGCTCGGACCTGCAAGTCGGGCCTGGCGATGAGCAGCACGATTCTCTTACACTCATCGCTGGAGAGCAGAGCCACGGCCTCTTCCCGGTTCTGGATGTCTTCCCCATTTATCTAGAGAACAAATGAAAGTGGCACATTAGTTTCTATTTCCACAATGCTGCACACAATAAATGGCGAATATCAGCTCATTTGTGGTGAATGTATGGACAACGAAGCTCCCACAATGGGCTCCTCGTCACCCCTCCGTGGAAAGTGCCTTCACTCAATTACACGCGTGCTGTAAGAGCCGTATCGATCCCTGAAGGATGGTGGACATCACAGGAAGCAGTTATGTTCATAAATGTCCAACCTGCGCCCTGGCAACATACATCTAGCAACACAATTAACCAGCCCCTGACAGGTGACGTTCATCTTTCTCCGCTCAGAGTAATGGAAGTGTCACTCTGAGATAATAGCGCTGGGGAAGCGGCCAGCAGTTCCACAACTGAAATCCGTCATCCTGCACGCTCCCGGGAGCCAATTAGAGAGCTGCAGCCTGCCTCTGAGCGGGCTGCTCTCCCAGACCGTTGCTGACCTGGGCTCGGTTAATCACTTCATATTGGTGTGGGGGTCTGACTCAGTTGTCCGAACATCACTCCGGCTATCCCCCAAATGAGTCTAATCCAAAGAGAGAACAGCAGCTCTTTAGGACCCTGTTCCCAGTGCTGACTCCCCCTAAGGATTGCCCATTTGCTCTTTCAACAAAACACATGCAATATTACAGATATACTTGGACTAGTTAAAGATCGGCATCAAGTAAAATTGACTTTATCAAAGGAGAGAAAGAGAGCAACCTGAGCTTTTGATTGCGCAGGGGAAAAAAAAAGATCCTATACTACTCAGACTTTCTTAGGTTGTAAAAATAGAGTAAGAATCCTTCAGCTACATTTTAGTGTCCAGATGCATTTGTTTTTAAGTTAGCATATTTTCTTTTTGGATGCTTAAAAATCATTCTGTTTTATTGATTTCTCAAATCCATAGAGACAATATTTCTCTACTGCTAGGGTAGTATCAAAATATGCAGAGATTTTGAACACAGAAGAAATTCTGCCTAAATGAATTCTAATTATGTAAGTTAAACAGAAAAAAAGACATGGTCATGCTAGCCAAGTTTTTTTTTCTTCCAGTAATTTTATATTTTCACTCAGAGTTTTCATTTTCAGGTCTCTGGGGGATTTTGGCCGACCCACGTGGACAAACAGGTTTATCAAAAACACAAAACCAAACCAAAGCAAACAAACAAACAAACAAAAACCCAACAACAAACAAAATTAGCCAAAGAGTCTCACTTTGGAAAGCAGCAAATAATCCTTATTCCTAAACTCTTATTATAGATACTTAGGAGAGCAGACCTCAAGTGGGAAAAAAAAATCATAAAACCTACAGGTATTTTGCACTCTCATCTAAATAGGCACCACCTTCATTTCCTGCTTGTCTGTGGATAGACACCCCCATGCTCATGGGTTTCTTATGCCCAACTTTCAAACCTTGTCCAACTAGGTCTATGGTTTTTAAAGGTTGTGACCTTTACTTCCTTTGAGCGAAGGACGTTTAGCCATTTCATGCCACCTCTCAGTTTGTCTGCAACTTACTGGTCCACCTGTCAGGCTTACCTGTCTCTTCCTGGACACGTTTGGTGGCAAATGTTCTGTGATTTCTGACATGGCTAATCTCCATCTTTTTTTGGCCTGGGATTTAACAATCACTACTTTCCTGTCTAGCGTTAACTCAAACATATGCGTGCTTTCCCTTCCTCACCCAGTTTCACCTGCTATTGATCCTGCTCTCACCCCTACTTATCCTAATGTTGCTCTCACATTTGCTGGCTTCGATTAGATGCTCATAGTGGGCTTTTCAGAGGGTTGTGGTAAAGGGCTTAACCATGTTCCTGCCATAGTAGCAGCTCATGCTTCTACGGCTTTTCATGTTGCATTGTTACACTCACTATTTATACTTTTAATCCCCCCGTGATGGCAAACTCTATCCTACCAAGTAAAGACAACAGAGTAAAATCTATAAACACTCAAATCCATAGTAGTAGGTCTGTCTCTGTCTAGACATGTATTTATTTTAGATATAGTTTTATCTCTTAGAAAGCCACCAATACTGTGTCACGTTTTTCAGTCCCTCTGGCTGGCACTCTGCTTTTCTTCTCTGCAAACTCACAACGGTCTGAGCTTTGCCTTCTAGGATTGCCAGTTAGCATAAAGCATTTGTCGTGGAAGCCACTCGCCTTCAGGGTCACGTGCGGGATGAAATGGAGCCAGCACAGAAATTTGCTATTAAAATATTATTCACTTTTATTCTTCTTCAAAAGAGGGGCCACTTCAGCCAACTGGTCGGTAGATTTCAGAGGGGTGTTCTCAGGATTTTAGTTGGATGTTCAAACCGACATAAAGCAAGAAATGCAGCCATGTGTTTCAGCAAAGAGTCCTCTCAAAGAATGAAAGATCTGAGGCAGGGAATCAGATAGAGCTTTCAACCTTCAGCTGCCTTTGTTCCTGAAATAATGGCTTGTGGTTACGGGGCTGCTGGTGGGGAAGAAGCTGGCTCTGCTGGAGGACACCAGGAAGACATAAAGAATCATAGAGAGAAAACGGATGGCCGGTCCTGTCCCCCTCGGCCTCCTGAAGGACTTTTGGCTTAAGATAGAGGGAATGAGAGCCTCGAGGAAAACAGTATGTAGGTTGTGTTTGAAACAAGGTTAATCTTTAAGGATAATTAGATGTAGACCTCATGTTATCTGCGCATCAACATATGTAAATATTCAGTTCAAAATGGGTATTGGAGCGGGGTTGGGTGTGGGTGGTGGAAGTAGGCGTTGTCTTCTTCCTGGGGGAGATAAATGAATCAAAAATCTCACTTTAGGCCTGATCTCCTGGGAGAGGGAGTGTGTAGAGGAACATGCCCAGAAATCTATAAATGGCATAATACGGGATTATTTTTCTGCTTCAGTATACCAGTATTTAGGCTTCAAAAGTATTGCAGCTGAGACAGATGGGCATCTGAAATGTTGGCATCCAACCTATGGCATTTCTAAGGCAAAAACCTAAGTATCTTGGGCAAAAGAAGGCTATTCTGTTTTGTATGTATTTAATAACAAAGGGAGGAGAGGGGGGAGCTGGGGCTAGGAAAAGAATCGGGGAAAACTGCTATTCAAGGAGAGAAAATGAACATCTAGGACGACATGTCGTCGTTGTATACAGTACAAAGAATGCAGGCAGCTTGCTCCAAGGCTGTCATCCCACTCTGCCTTCTGCAGAGCCTTCCCGGGAAGAATCCACAGGCACGTGGCGGGTTCTTTGGCCAACATGATATCTCAGGGAGTCTTCTTTGCTTCTTCTCTTTTTTTTTTCTTTTTTTCTTTTTTGTTTTTTTGAGACAGGGTTTCTCTGTATAGCTCTGGCTGTCCTGGAACTCACTTTGTTGACCAGGCTGGCCTTGAACTCAGAAATCCGCCTGCCTCTGCCTCCCGAGTGCTCTCTCTGTGCTTCTTACTCCAACAAGATAGTGGGACATAGTTCTACTTCCAGGAACTGGTTATTTGTGTGACACTTAACCCTTGCAGTTCTGACTCAGGCGTGCTTTTGTTGATGCTATGCATTTTTCTTTTAGGTGAATTCCTGAAACAAATTGGATCTAAGGGCTTGTCAGTGGTACAGTGGGCAGACGCAACAGGCACTTAGTGGGAGAACATATGAGAACGTGAAATGTTCTGGAAAAGTTGTCTCATGATTTTCCTTGTGCATAGTACCTTGGTGATAGCTACCACCTGTGAGTGAGTGTAGTTTTGTGTGTGTGTGTGTGTGTGTGTGTGTGTGTGTGTGTGTGTGAGAGAGAGAGAGAGAGAGAGAGAGAGAGAGAGAGAGAGAGAGAGAGAGATGTGCCATCAGGAAGTTACCTGAGAAGGCTGTGTGGTATGTTATCAGAAGAAAATACTAGCTCTGCAATGAGGGCAGGCCCATAAATACACTCAACTTAGCTCATCGTAATAGACAATTAAAACCATAGTTGACCCAGAGAGAGGTTCTTTTAAATAGAAGTCAACCAGGAAACCTTATGTCGAAGAAGCAATTCCTCTGTTTGTCCCATTGCCCCCTCCCTGGGAAAGGGGTCTTTAATTGTTCATTACAAGGTATCCCATAATCTCCCCACCAGACAGATGGGAGCGATTTGTCTGTGGATATAATTTTTGTCATAGCTTTATTTCACCACCACCCCTAAGACACGTTGATTCTTATGTGTGTGAGACAAAATTGAATTCTAGGCTTTTTTTTTTTTTAAATGTGATGTGTGTGTATTCATTTAGTTTGCTGTATTTGTCACAGAATATAAAGCAATCTGGCAAAAACACCATTTATCAGCCCTGCCATTGACTCTTCAATGAACTAATTCCATTAAAAAAATCTTTATTATTCTCTAGGCATTTTTCTTCGCAGATAAATCTGCATACAAAATAGCTAAGAACCTAGACGCTTCAAAATACGCAGTCTCGTGGAAACACGTGCACCCCGTTTCTATCCAGTTAGCCACAGAACTAAAGGATGTAATTTTTTTCTAAATGTAATCTTTAAAACTGTGCTTGCCTAGGGGACAGTGGTTAGCTGGAAAATTGGAAGGGGGCCAGAGGATGGTATACTGGGAGCTGTAGTTGTGGAGGATATGCGGTTAGAAGGAGTGAGGGCCGACAGAGAAGCAGCAAAGAAAAATGACAATGGGTACATTTACTTCATCAAAGCGTGGCTGAACAGGGTGGTTACTCTGAGGGTTCAAAACCTTCCAAGTCCTTTGGATGCCGAACACCTTATTGTGTGTGTTAGCACTTAGTGACCGCGGAGAGCCAAGAAGTCACACTACCTCAGTGTATTATAGATATTAATAAAGCAACAGCAGAGTTAATATTTCATTTTACTTGAAAAAAATACAGCATCTGACCCTTCCAATATTTATATCAAATACCAACTTAAGTAGGATACTGTAGCAAAGATTTTCTGTAGATTGTCTTCACCTGTCCTGAATGCCTGTTTCATTCATTGACTTGTTTGTGTATGTGTGTGTGTGTGTGTGTGTGTGTGTGTGTGTGTGTGTATACGATGTACCCAACAATGGGTACAGTTCCATTTGCTTAACTACAGGCCACCGCTCATAAGTCTTACTCTACTGCCTATCCTTGAGGTTTTTTGGAAACTGCTTGGACCCTAGGTCATCAGAAACTCTTACGTTTTCTGCTTTCCTGACCTTTGTAGAGGATCGTGGATGGAAGGATCTGTAGCATCCTTTCTAAGGAAGAGAAGAGGTGTGAGAGTGATGGAGGTTAGCAAGGTGGCCCTGGGTGCTGACAGGGTAACCAAGCAGCTTAGGGACTCCTTCATTATGCTACACTGCTCTGTGGTCTTCTGTGTGGGCTGCTGTGATCCCACTTAGGACAGGATTCCCCAAGTGTATCTTGGATATTTTCTGAAGCTCAGGGTTGTAGCAGAAAGTCTGAGGAAGCATTCCCTGGGATCCACTAGAAGACGTGGGAACTCTGGATCTGCTACTACATCTAGACGTTAAGTATGCACCTCTTCAATGGTCCACACTAGCACAGCTGTGACTATGAACTCTGATGAGCAGTTTCACTTGGAGTGAGGTTGATCTGGACGTTAGACTTTCCATGGAGTCTTCCAGTCACACTTTAAGGCAAGAACCCATAAGGGCTGTCAGGAGCTGAGACAAGTTTAGAGCAGAGCCAGTAGCTTCCTGTTAACTGCCATCAGGCTGTGAGAGTCTTTCCAGCCCCATGCCTCCCTCTGATCTCCGACAATTTTATCTTTCTCATTCAACTGGATTCTAAATGTCTCTCTGTTTTCATATTTCTCTATGGAGACAAAATCAGAGCCCTTCCTTCTGGCCTTGGCAGCTCACTCTCTAGTCATGGGCTACTACTGCTGGTTTGGACTTCTAGACTTGTGTATAGTAAGGGAACACATGGAACCATGTTTGAGCAGTTCACTGTGCAAAGGGCAGCCATCAGGACTCTTAGGAACAGCAGCTACTGTGTACCAGCCATTTCTCAGCACCGTGCTAAGCACACCCCATACATCTCATGGAAGCTTTGCAACAAGAGCAGGGTATAACTCAAGATATGAAAATGGGCTTGCAGTGAAGGAGGGTAAACAGTGTGTGGAAGCCAACAGGAGGAGCTGGAAATCAAAAGCCTCCTTCTGGAAGCTGTTTCTCAATAACTGTCATTCAATAACTCTAGAGAGATGGTACCACTTTTGCTTTCAAAGTGCTGAAAATGGTGGTATTTTGTTTCATAGATGATAATATGCAAAAGCAATGACAAGCTCTTTTCCCCCCAAGGTTTTACAAGAAACAAGATAAAATGAGAGCCATTAGATGGCCTGTGGGAAACCTGGGAAATAAACACGTCACGTACTTGTAAAATACGATCCCCTTCTCGAATCCGGCCATCCTTGGCAGCGATGCTATTTGGGTCAACCTGTAATAGAGAAGGCATACATCTTCAGGGCCATACAATATCCTTCTGAGAGCGTACAATGTGTAGTTTTAAAATATATTAAGACATTGTAGTTTTAGACTATATTGACTCAGAATTCTCAATTGATTCGTGACAGGGCATGTGCCAATTTTTTCTTGGCCAAAAAAAAAAAAAAAAAAAAAAATCAGGGATTCTAAAGCTGGGAATGAACCACTTTAAAGCTAACAATAACAAAATGGACTTGGCAGAGCTTCGATTGCAGGGCATTTTTTCCATCCCTTTCCCCTCCATCCCTGCCTTCCCTTTTCATGTCCTTTCAGTCATTTTTGAAGCCCAGTTAGTTGTCAGACAGTCTTTACCTGACAGGATGCTATGATGATGTTAATACCAGGACTTTACAGTCTTTACAGTATATAATGTGACAGTAAATAATACTGGAAATCTCTTAGGAAAGCTGACAGATCTCTTAAGCCTTCACTTATTAAAGTGATTTCGGTTTCACAGGCATATTACCTTTAAAGATATTTTTAATCTATATTGTTCAAGAATTAAAATCTATCTGTACATCCTGTTACTCGGTATCACTTTACATAGAGTGGAAATTACGTCAACTTTGCATTATTAGAACAAACAGAGATTTAAAGCTCTACTAAGAATATTCCAATATTTTAACAGGCCAAACTTGGGTGATGGCTTTCAGTTCCTTGAGGCGATTTTATCTATTGCGTTCCTGTGATCATTCCAAATCATTGGTATAGGCTCGTTGCATCCAACCTTCTTTTCTGAGTTAAGCATTTCAAGTATCTCATGAGGTCGATCTGCTCCCAGACACTGAGAGTAAGAGGAGGAGCCAAGCGCAAAAGGCCTCGTGGTCATACGCAGGCAGTGTAAGGGCAAGTCTTTCCAAGTCCACATGTTCGGTTCCCATGGCCTCTTTATCACCTCTAAAAAGGGAGGTTTCAAGTCCGACAGATTTAAATACCAAACATAGACTTACCGGAATGAAGAGGATTATGCTATTGATTTGTGTCCCTTTAAAAAATCCATCCAACACATGAAACTCTTGTCTTTCAAACCTAAAACTAAACCAGACCACCCATGAAACTGCCTGTCTCTGTATACATTACAGAAAGGGTTCGGTAAGTATTGTTTGAATCCTCCTCCATCCCTTTGTAAGAGGGAGGGGTCACTGGAATCCTTCATTTTAAAGAAGTAGTCAAATTGATTTTTTCCACTGGAGAGTTTTCCATGTAGGAAGAGGCCAGCAAAAAGATAAAGAAATACACCATTATATAGTTTCAGAGTAGAGTGAAAAAGAAGAAGTACCCCTCTGTATTTTCAGAATTGTGTTGTTCTCTGTGTGTGTTTGTGGCAGATCTCTCGAATATTCTAAGCAACTCTATAGAAAACTACTGCACCTAGTTTCTTCCAAGGTGCTGTTTTTAACACGGCAACTGTGAAAACTTAGACTGCAGTGAACACTAGCATCCAGTTTGCCTAACCCTTAAAGACATATCCTCGGGAATTAAGCTACGTAATAAGCACATCTTCATGTTGACTACAGGTGTAGTTTTAAATAATATGCATAGGTCCTCTACATAATACTGTGGTTGTCTATCTTGGGGTGCTTGTGGGAATTCTTACAGTGGGAGAGGGAAGGGTGTCATTAGGGCCCTTTTCTTCCTACTGGGTTGCCTCATCCAGCCTTGCTATGAGGTCTGTGCCTAGTCTTACTGCATCTTCTTATGCTGTGTTCGGTTGATATCCCTTGGAGGCCTGCTCTTTTTTGAAGGGAGGTGGAGAAGCAGAGCACCAGGGGGAGAGGAGAGGTGGAAGGAGAGGTGGAAGGCACAGAGGATATAGTTGGGATGTGGTATATGAAAGAATAAATAAATAAATAAATAATAAAAGTCTTTAAAATACAAAAAAAAAAAAACCCTCACATATCTTTTTCACGTTTTCCTGAAATCCACTGCGGATAAGTTGTGGTTGATAACCTTTCAAGCTAACACTAAAATGGTGACTCGAATGTAGTGTTTTTTTGGCCTCTTGAAAATGATCTTGTGGTTGAACAAAAGAAGTGGGCAGATGTACTTCTTGGGTATTTAAATCTATTAACCCCTCCCACAGAGGAAAAGAGGTGATTATTATGCCTGCTAGTTTAAAACAATTAGCCCATCCCGTTGTTATCAGTGTATTAAAGGATGCAATGGAAGGGAAGGACAAATGTTTGGGGAGCAGGGCTGAGCTCAGCCTGCTGCTGTCTTCTGGGGATTTATTCAAATTGATACAATGTTCCCACATTCACACTTTTTCCTTGCTCGGATTCTGCAGGGGAAGCCCCCACCGCTAAACAAGCTGATGATAATTGCGTTCCTCGGGCAGCATAATTTGCTTCCCTAATTGAAAGTGGCAAGAGTTGGAAGGCAGCCAGTTCTTCCCACTCGGGCCTTGGAAAAGAGGCTTCCCTCCTCCTGAGCCCCTTCAAGTCCTCCTACCCTTCTCCTTCCTGCCCAGGTCTTCACAGCATCTCTTACCTCGCTGACATAAATGCCCGTGTCTTCTTCATCATCGGTTCGGTAGCAGACTGTCAGGCCCAGCTTCTCTTGACTGCTAACACGACACAGCTCGACCTCCTGGGGGAATGGCATACATATTGAGGCATTAATCTCAGAGTGGAAATTCAAAAGATGCGTTATCGGTCACTGTGAAAAGTTTTAAACATTATTGGCTAACATCTGAAATAAATCTTTGTGACCAAAAGTATTGAAATTTATTTCTCATCAAGTTAATTTTTCTTGTAGACTTAAATCAGCACTTCAAATGCTCGTTCCATAGTTTGAAATATGTAGACTCACATGAGTTTGCACACCAAACTACACAGGTTATTAGGTTGGGATTATAAAGTAATCAAAGATATCAAAGAAAGTAGAAAAAGCTTTGTAAACATTGCTATAGAATTTTTGTCTGTAATGTAATAAAAGCAGATAAATTTGAACAACAATAACAACAAGGTTATACTGAATCGTTCTGTTAGTTCTTCCTTGAGTTTTATACCATGTGATAAGAAGCGAGGGTTTGTATAGGTCAGGTCAGATTTTTCTATTATCCTGCAGAAAGCTCCAGCCTTGGAAAGGAATGGGTTCATCCAGCTGAAGGGAGAGCTATCAACCTCCATACAGGGCAGAGGCAATGATTCAGAATACGGCAGTGAGCGAACAAGAAAATACATTCAGTGGCAGGCACCGCTGAGGGGCTGGGGATGGCGGCTCCAGGTAATGTGTACTGGATCTATTTCCTGATTTATGTTCGGTAAAATAATAATAAATTTCAGTTTCCTATAATGAAATGGGCTTGTGCCACTTTCGGATGCCGACTGGGATAAATCATACAATTCCAAGTGTCTTGGGAAACTTGTTCCTACTGTGGAGGAGAAGGTAAGACCTACCACTAAGTAGTCAGAGGAGGGAGGAGGGAGGAGGGAGGAGGGAGGAGGGTATGATTTGGAAGGGAAGCCTGGCTCTTGGCTTCAGCCCTGTGGACCTGTGTCTTTCTCTGTGCTGTCAGTGCCACCTCATCAATAAACAGGAGTGCCACCATGAGCTCAGCCACTACCAGGAAGGATGCTGTGACTCCTTCCCAATCTTTCCTTGCCTGCATAGATTTTTGTAAAAGCGAACCCATATTTAAGAAGCCTTTCCTTTTTGATGGAAAATGTGTGTGTATGAGCATGTATATATAAAATGATTATGAAGCTGAATAATACACTGATGTGGGCATATAGGTCTGTTTTTCCCCAACTGAATGTTGAAATCCTAACCCTCGAGGTGATTGTCCGATCAGGAGGAGGAACCTTTGAAAGGTAGCTAGGTCATGAGTGGGAAGACTGTGAAGGAAAAGAGTGCTCCTATGAAGAAAGGGGCAGGGTGCACAGTTGCTCTCAAGTATGCAGGTCACAGGGTGACTGTGCTCTCGGTGAGAAAGTGGGCCCAATGAAAGACCAACCTGCTGCTGCTTTCATCTTGAACCTCCCAGTTCCAGCTCTGAGGAACGTGTCTGTACTATATGAGTCACCTGATGTCTGGTTATCTTACTACAGTACACAGAATAGACAAAGACAGCAAGGCCCAGCTTAGCTACCCAAGAGTAGAGATACTGGGGCTAAATATGAAAAAGTTCACTTGGCTGTGAACAAGAGGATGCTTCCTACAGCATTCTGTATCGTCTGGGGAAATTCCCTCCCTTCAGTTTAGCATCTCAGAGATGCCCTGGCCACTGGGTAAAGACTGTTTAAATGATGCGCTATAATCTATGGATAAATCCTTAACGAGGACATTTACTATCATAAATTCCAATGACCAATAATTTCATAGCCAACAGCCAATGTAAAACAAAAGGTAGCTTTCTACCCTGAGACAAGTATTGCAAATTAGTACAAAATGAAACCAAAGGATGTAAGTGTGTAGGCTACTGTAAGGGCTTTTAAAAGCAAGCTGGACAAGAATGCTGGCCAACGTGCCAAACTGGATAGAGAAAAGACCGTGAGACCTCAACCTACACAAAGAGGTACAGGCAACTGAGAACAGGAGAGATGGTCCCTGGGGGAAAAGCATACCAATTGGTTGCTCAGTGCCAAATGTTCAGCTGGGCATGGGAACACACATCTTTAAGCCCAGCACTCAGGAGGCAGAAGCAGGTGGATCTCTGTTAAGTTTGAGGCCAGCCTAGTCTACATTGTTAGTTCCAGGATGGCCAGAGCTATATGGTGAGACACCTTGTCAAGAAAAACAAACAAAAACAAAAAAAGAAAACATAAATATAAGTAACATAATATGGAACATTAACTATAATTGGGCTATATTAGGGATGTATTTATATATAATACAGATATGTATGTAATAATAATTAATGAAAAAGAAGCCATGGATTTGAAGGAGAAGTATGTGGGAGGGTTTGAAAGGAGAAAGGAGAAGGGAGAGACACTGTAATTAAATTACAACCTCAAAAATAAACAACATTCCAACCAAGCTTTTGGGGGAGCAGAAAAAGGTGGGAAATCCATCTGTCCCGGACAGAACAGGAAATAAGGACTTCATTTGTTACCCAAAGGGGAAACACATACACCAAGCCATGGTCTCCTCCAAACTGACAGCTTGCTCATAGCTCTGGAGGCTGATGGTCCCTAACTCAACCTGGACCTCCAGGAAGGAGTCACAGCCACAGATCTGCCTGCCCCACCAATAGTACAGTGAGCAAACCAGCCCGCTGCCCAAGAAAGAGTCTTCCAAGGAAACCTGAATACACTGCAGAGAGCTGCCTTTGCAGCTCTTAAATCAAGGTTGCTAAGGAAGGACAACTCGTGCAGGGGGAGGCACTTGCATATGGATATACTTCTCAATGTCTGCACAGAATTCCTAGAGTTATCTGCCCACTCTTGGGGGGGTCTGTCTAGGAGAGCATAGCAGAGTGCTGTGTAATAAGACTGAATGAATCTATTAACAACAGAATCTCTAGAGCTATCCTAAGTAGCTACCCAAGTATTCAAAGGAAAAAAAAAAAACACTTAAGACCTTGAGATATTTTTTCAATATTTTCATACCTTTGAACCTATGTAAAGAGTATTAAAGAGTATTAAAATCTAGTCTAGATTTCCAGGACACCACTTTCTGAGACGGCACACACCTCCTGTATCTAGCTGCCTTTGTCGGGCTTTCTGCACAGGTGTTTTAGGCTTCCCATTTAAGCATCCCACCAGCGAAATCTGGTGTTTGCTCTGAGCTTCTGTTCTCTTACAGGTGTACTTGAGAAGTAAAACTGATAAATAAATCTCCTTTAAAAGACTCGTTATTATAATGTAAAATGTAAATGTGGGGTAAAATACAATATATGTATATTAATATATATAATATATAATATAATAGATATAATATGTATAAGGTAAAGATACAATTTTAGGAAAATTATCTCTTGACCTCCAAAAGATTGAACTTTTGGCAGTTTATAGCAAATCCATAATACACCACTCGATTGTTTAAGGATATATACCTAATCTGCTGTTATACTGTGTTCTCAGCCTGTTTAAAGCCAACCTCCCTTTGAGAGCCATGGAACACCTAACCTTACTATGCCTTGGACGACCTATACAATCAGCTTTCATAAGCTAAGCTGACACCTGGCTTTAATCTTTGGTTGTACACTCTCCCCTGTCCCTGACTCTGACTCATGTATGTGTGTATGTCTGCGTGTGGTAGTAATCATTTGCTGGAGGCAGCCAACAGTGGAAAGCAAAATGAAGACCGACCATCAATGTTGCAAACAACATGGATGTAGCTCGATACCATGTGTGCAGTACGATACTTTTTCTGCGCTTACTATTTTACTCTATAAAACTTTAAGGATTTCTGTAATGAATCCCTCATTCCTTTCCCATTCCATGTTTTCTGTGCTGTTCAGTATAGAGAAGTATAGAGAGAAGCCTACTGTTAGAGGCAGAAGTAGCAACAGCAGCAGATCAGAGAGATGCACAGAGTAGACAAATCACAGATAGACCAACAAACCATGATCTACAGACAAATGGAAGACAGGAAGACAAGGAGAGAAGTACAAAATTCAGGCTTGGGCTCAGATTAATCCAAAATGTGATGCTATGTTTTCATCCCTTGATACAACATCATAACATATTTATATCTCTAGGGTTATCTTTAGTGCATTCACTAGACAAACTGGGGCTTGAAGGATGGTTCAGGGTGCTGGCTTCTCTTCCAGAGCACTTCTGTTTGAGTCTCAGTACCCACTTGGTGGCTTACAACTGTCTGTAGTTGAAGATGTGGGTGGACCTGACAATTTCTTCTGAACCCCATGGGCAGTCCAACATGCAGGCCAACACTCATGCACACAAAATAATTTTTTAAAAGATCATGTAAAATGTGATTCAACAGGAGGTTAGTTCATATCACCACAGGCAGAAAATTCACAGCTTTCTGTGCACACACACACACACACACACACACACACACACATGTTCATGTATGTGCATGGGTGCTTAGAAGCCAAGGATGAAGGTCAGTCTCTTTCTCAATCATGTTCCTCCATTGAGAAACATTTTTCTTTATATTTATTTATTAAATCTGTGTGTATTGGTCAAAGTCCAACTTGCAGTAGTTAGTTCTCTTCTTCTGCCATGTAGATCCAGGGGATGAATGTAGGTAGTTGGGCATGAAGTTGACAGTCTTTGGCAGCTGAGCCACATTTCCAGCCCCACTTTTTTGAGTCAGGGACTTTTAGAGCTAGGAGTTTGTTGACTGGCGAGACTGGGTGGAATGTAAGAAGCCCCAGGAATGTTTCAGTCTTGATCTCCTAACAGGGGGATTACAGGCAGTTCTCAATGTGCAGTGCTTTTTTATTTACATGACGGCTGGCGCTCCAAAATCTGGTCTTTGAATGTACATGAGAAGCCTGTTCTCTACTGCGCTGGCTCCTCAGCCACACACGGTTTTAATTCATGGGCTGGACTCCCAGGGTTAGAGCTTCAGGCACTGAGGAAAGTCCAGGTCTGATGACTTACATCTTACAATTCACAAGCCAGGGAACCCAGCCCTAGTGTAGGATGACAGTGCTTCCTTCCTGTGGTGGTTCCACAATTCACACAGGTTCACGGAACCACACAGTTCATAGCGGAGGTTCTTATGATAAAGTTACTAATAAGTGTCTTCTATAATATGCTGGTTTGAGGCCAGGGAAGCTGTGCAGGCACCATGAGATGGATCTGCGGCAGAAGTTGCACCCAGCACTCTTTTGTCCGTCCCAGGCTGGCTTCCGAAGAAGCACCTGAAGTAACAGGCCATGCTTCCTGCATCTTCACACACAGCTCTCTGTCTACCAGGAGTTCATTTGAAAACCATAAAAGTGAAAAAGCTATTGGCTCCTTCTCAGAGGCAATTCATGGGTGTGTGCAAGCTTCAGGTCTGCCCTGATGCAGACAGAAGTGCTAATGTCACATATGTCACCGTGACAGCAAATGGGCACTTCACACACCTGGCATAGCCACATTCACTTGTATATAAACACATGTCAAAAAATCCTATCCTGGAAATGGATAAAGTTTCATTTTAAAAAATAAATCAAACCATGGCATCCATTCCTCTGAGAATTAGCTTGTATGTAGATGGGGTATGGAAAAGATTGGAGTCAAAAGAGCTTTCCGCAAAAATCCCACTCTTAGGACAAGAATGAGCCATTAAACAATGATTTCTCAACTTCGATCCATTATGTTTTCATTAAAGAGAGAGGAAGAGACCATGGGTAAAGAAGGAAGATAGCACTGTACTGGGAATGCAAACTAACAGAAATCAGAATGGAGGGTTTTCAGTGCCCCCATATAGTCCAGTTACCCTGCCATATAGTAAATATCCAAAGAAGAAGAAATCAGTGTGTCACAGAGGCACCTGAATCTCATGCTTACTACTACACTAATCATGATCTCCAAGGTATGGAAGGAACAAGGGTCCAGAAACAAATGAATGGGCAAAGGAAATGTTGCTTATATACACCATGGAATACAGCTCAGCTGTTGAGACAACATTCTGTCATTTGTAGCAACAAGGACGGAGGCCATTATGTCAGGTGAAATGGCCTCACTAAAACAAATACGGAGTGTTCTTATTTATATTGGAATAGCAAATGGATCCCATGGAAGGAAGACTTAGGAAGGGTGATTCCCAGAGCCTGGAAAGGGTACAAGGAGAGGGATAGAGTGAGATGCTCTGACACAAGGGTGCAACCGTGGGTGATGGAGAATAGTTTCCATGGTGCTGTCGATACCTGTCATTACCAATAACTGGCTGAACATTCCAAAATAGCTAGTAGAAAGGACTTGGAATGTTTTCAAAATAACGAAATGACAAATGTCTGAAGCAGTAGATTTGGTAATTAAATTGACACAATCATCACATATTATATACAAGTCTTAACGATCACATTTCTCTCCAGAAATATGCACAAGTACTATGTTAAAATAAGAACATATTTAATTAGAATATATTTAGTCAGAATATATTTGTTTTGAAAAGTATTTATTTTATTTGAAAAAAACAGAAATGAGTTGTACTAGAACACTGTGAAAATATTTTCTTTTATGATTGAGTCTAGGAAGGAATTAAGAACTTGAAAGAAAACCATAATCAAACATTTGGTCTGTAGCTAAGGCTCTAAGCATAGAGGCTTGCAAGCACTGAGTGAGAAACTACTATTACTCAAGCTGGAACAATATCTAGGACCAGAGAGGGTAGTCATCTCAGAGGAGACAGTGAAAAGAGGAGGGCCGTTCACATCTCTGTCTTCAGTTAGTGTTGTGTGTTCATAATAATTAAGGAGATGTCTTGGAAATTATTGAAAATAGTCTGTTGAAACTGGACAGTTTAACCCTGCAGAGAAGAAAAGCCCCTTACTATGTCAATCCTACTATCTTCCAGGCAACGGAAACCTACATCACACTTACAAGAATATAAGTAACAAAAATCCGTGGCCCAAGTCCCAGTAATGACATCATTGCATTCATAACAAACTATTCAACAGCAAGTAAGTCTCATTTCTCAGCAGCCTTGTCAGCAACCTCTTTCCCACTGAGATTATTCCTCCGTTTACTATTTGAGTGCAGACTTTATGAACTCTATGACAAATAGACCTGAGTTATCCGCTCCTTGTTGTAGGATGTGAATCCTCTTGACACAAAAATGCTCATTTGGTTGAGGGTTTTAAACTAAAGAAGAACATGGATCCCACCTGGGTGGAAACTGAAGAGGGGGCTGGTAATTAGAATTATAGAGTGGAACACAAGTAGAAATGGAAAACTAAGATACAAGAACATCAAATTCTGCTCTAAGGTCTACTGGAACAGGTGACTTTATGGAATTTGAAGTCCACCTAGGTTGATCCCATATGTCAGCAGTTATGATGAATGTTGTTATAAACACAGGAGGTAGATGTCTCTATGACATACTGATTTTATTTCCTTTTGGACATTTAGCCATTATAGCTAGGTCATGTAATAGGGTTTGAGAAACCTCATGCTATCTACAATGAGCACAACGGTGTAAGTGAAAACCACAGGGAATCTGTGTGCAGCAGATGATGCTTGCTGGGTCTTTTGAGAAGACTGTCACTATTGGTAGGAAATCATTTAAGAATCCAGGGATCCAAGGGTTTAAGTGTTGAGTTTTGAGCATTGAGTGAAGATTGAAATGACTGTTGATTATCTTTCTAATGGCATTGCCAATTATCACAGTCATTTGTGATGATTAGTTCTTGGGAGTTTTCCATCAGAACAACTTAAAATGCCAACACAATGTACGAGAAGTATTATTTGCTGCCAGAGGAGAGGTGTCTGCCTAGTAGGGCTCGGCTGGAGCAGGTGGGGGAGCCAACTTGGGTTCTGGATGCCTCAGAGACTAGTCTGCACAGGTGAGACTGTGGACTACAGAAGCGACACAGGTTCTGGGACAGGCAGAAGCAACACAGCTTCTGGGACAGACCCCGTTTCAGGCTCCAGACATCCGGGCACCTTCCCCGCCAGAGGAGAGGTGTCCACCCAAGAGGGATCTGCCGGAGCAGGTGTGGGAGCCATCTTAGGTCCCAGATCCCTCAGAGACTAGTCTATGCAGGTAAGAGTGTTGACTACAGAAATGACACAGCTTCTGAAACAGGCAGAAGCAACACAGCTTCTGGGACAGGCCGTTTCGGCCCTACATCTTAAGTCAGGAGGCAAGTCCAAATGCCAGATATCTGTGCACCTTCCCTGCAAGAGGAGAGCTTGCCTGCAGAGAGTACTCTGACCACTGAGACTCAGGAGAGAGCTAGACTCCCAGGTCTGCTGACAGAGGCTAACAGAATCACAGGAGGAACAAGCTCCAACCAGAGACAACTATAACAACTAACTCCAGAGATTACCAGATGGCGAAAGGCAAACATAAGAATCTTACTAACAGAAACCAAGACCACTCACCATCATCAGAATCCAGCACTCCCACCTCAGCCAGTCCTGGATACCCCAACACACCCGAAAAGCAAGACTCGGATTTAAAATCATATCTCATGATGCTGGAAGAGAACATCAAAAAGGGCTTTGATAACTCACTTAAAGAAATACAGGAGAACACTGCTGAAGAGGTAGAAGTCCTTAAAGAAAAACAGGACAACACAACCAAACAGGTGATGGAATTGAATAAAACCATCCAAGACCTAAAAAGGGAAGTAGAAACAATAAAGAAAACCCAAAGTGAAACAACGCTGGAGATAGAAACCCTAGGAAAGAAATCTGGAACCATAGATGTGAGCATCAGCAAAAGAATACAAGAGATGGAAGAGAGAATCTCAGGTGCAGGAGATTCCATAGAGAACATTGGCACAACAATCAAAGAAAATGCAAAATGCCAAAAGATCCTAACTCAAAACATCCAGGAAATCCAAGACACAATGAGAAGACCAAACCTGTGGATAATAGGAGTAGATGAGTGAGAATGAAGACTTTCAACTTAAAGGGCCAGCAAATATTTTCAACAAAATTATAGAAGAAAACTTCCCAAACCTAAAGAAAGAGATGCCCATGAACATATAAGAAGCCTACAGAACTCCAAATAGACTGGACCAGAAAAGAAATTCCTCCCAATACATAATAATCAGAACAACAAATGCACTAAATAAAGATAGAATAGTAAAAGCAGTAAGGGGAAAAGGTCAAGTAACATATAAAGGCAGGCCTATTAGAATTACACCAGACTTCTCTCCAGAGACCATGAAAGCCAGAAGATCCTGGACAGATGTTATGCAGACCATAAGAGAACAGAAATGCCAGCTCAGGCTACTATACCCAGCAAAACTTTCAATTATCATAGATGGAGAAACCAAAGTATTCCATGATAAAACCAAATTCACACAATATCTTTCCATGAATCCAGCCCTTCAAAGGTTAAAGGGAAAACACCAACACAAGGACAGAAACTACACCCTAGAAAAAGCAAGAAAGTAATCCTTCAACAAACCTAAAAGAAGACAGCCACAAGAACGGAATCCCAATTTTAACATCAAAAATAACAGGTAGCAACAATTACTTTTCTTTAATTTCTCTTAACAGCAATGGACTCAATTTCCCAATAAAAAGACATAGACTAATAAACTGGCTACACAAACAGGATCCAACATTTTGTTGCTTACAGGAAACCCACCTCAGGGAAAAGGACAGACACTACCTCAGAGTGAAAGGCTGGAAAACAATTTTCCAAGCAAATGGTCTGAAGAAACAAGCTGGAGTAGCCATTCTAATATCGAATAAAAGTGACTTCCAACCATGTTATCAAAAAGACAAGGAGGGGCAATCACAGGTAAAATCTACCAAGATGAACTCTCAATTCTGAATATCTATGCTCCAAATACAAGGGCAGCCACATTCATTAAAGAAACTTTAGTAAAGTTCAAAGCACACATTGCACCTCACACAATAATAGTGGGAGACTTCAACACCCCACTCTCACCAATGGACAGATCCTGGAAACAGAAACTAAACAGAGACACATGGACACTAACAGAAGTTATGAAACAAATGGATTAAATTGATAGCTACAGAACATTTTATCCTAAAACAAAAGGATATACCTTCCTTCTTCTCAGTGCCACATGGTACCTCCTCCAAAATTGACCATATAATTGGTTACAAAACAGACCTCAACAGATACAAAAATATTGAAATTATCCCATGCATCTTATCTGATCACCACAGACTAAGGCTGATCTTCAATAACAACATAAATAATAGAAAGCCAACATTCACGTGTAAACTGAACAACACTCTACTCAATGATTCCTTGGTCAAAGATGAAATAAAGAAAGAAATTAAAGACTTTTTAGAGTTTAATGAAAATGAAGCCACAACATACCCAAATTTATGGAACACAATGAAGGCAGTCCTAAGAGGAAAACTCATAGCTCTGAGTGCCTCCAAAAAGAAACTAGAGAGAGCACACACTAGCAGCCTGACAGCACACCTTGAAGCTCTAGAACTAAAGGAAGCAAATACACCCAAGAGGAGTAGACAGCAGGAAATAATCAAACTCAGGGCTGAAATCAACCAAGTGGAAACAAAAAGAACTATTCAAAGAATCAACCAAACCAGGAGCTGTTTATGTGAGAAAATCAACAATATAGATAAACTCTTATCCAGGCTAACTAGAGGGCACAGGGACAGTATCCTAATTATCAAAATCAAAAATGAAAAAGGAGACGTAACAACAGAATCTGAGGAAATCCAAAATACCATCAGATTCACTACAAAAGGCTATACTCAACAAAACTAGAAAACCTGGATGAAATGGATAAGTACCTAGACAGATACCAGGTACCAAAGTTAAATCAGGATCAGATTAACAATCTAAACAGTTCCATATCCTCTAAAGAAATAGAAGCAGTCATCAATAGTCTCCCAACCAAAAAAAAAAAAAAAAAAAAAAAAAAGCCCAGGACTAGATGGGTTTAGTGCAGAGTTCTATCAGACCTTCAAAGAAGATCTAATTCTAACTCTTCTCAAACTATTCCACAAAATAGAAACAGGAGGTGCTCTACCCAATTCATTCTATGAAGCCACAATTACTCTGATACCTAAACCACACAAAGATCCAACAAAGAAAGAGAACTCCAGACCAATTTCCCTTATGAATATCAATGCAAATATACTCAATAAAATCCTCGCAAACCGAATTCAGGAACACATCAAAAGGATCATCCATCATGACCAAGTAGGCTTCATCCCAGGGATGCAGGGATGGTTTAATATAAGGAAATCCATCAACGTAATCCATTATATAAACAAACTCAAAGACAAAAACCACATGATCTTCTCTTTAGATGCTGAGAAAGCATTTGACATGATCCAACACCCCTTCATGATAAAAGTTTTGGAAAGATCAGGAATTCAAGGCCCATAACTAAACATAATAAAAGCAATCTACAGCAAACCAGTAGCCAACATCAAACTAAATGGAGACAAGCTCAAAGCAATCCCACTAAAATCAGGGACTAGACAAGGCTGCCCACTTTCTCCCTACCTATTCAATATAGTACTTGAAATTCTAGCCAGAGCAATTCAACAATAAAAAGACATCAAGGGGATACAAGTTGGAAAGCAAGAAGTCAAAATATCACTATTTTCAGATGATATGATAGTATATATAAATGACCCCAAAAATTCTACCAGAGAACTCCTAAACCTGATAAACAGCTTCAGTGCAGTAGCTGGATATAAAATTTACTCATATCAATGGCCTTTCTCTACACAAATGATAAACAGACTGAGAAAGAAATTAGGGAGACAACACCCTTCACAATAGTCACAAGTAATATAAAATACCTTGGTGTGACTCTAACTAAGGAAGTGAAAGATCTGTATGATAAGAACTTCAAGTCTCTGAACAAAAAAATTGAAGATCTCAGAAGATGGAAATATCTCCCATGCTCCTGGATCGGCAGGATTAATATAGTAAAAATGACTATCCTGCCAAAAGCGATATATAGATTCAATGCAATCCCATCAAAATTCCAACTCAATTCTTCACTGAGATAGAAAGGGCAATTTGCAAATTCATCTGGAAAAATAAAAAACCTAGGATAGCAAAAACTATTCTCAACAATAAAAGAACCTCTGGTAGAATCACCATGCCTGATATTAAACTGTACTACAGAGCAATTGTTATAAAAACTGCATGGTACTGGTACAGTGACAGACAGATAGATCAATGGAATAGAATTAAAGACCCAGAAATGAATCGAAACACCTATTGTCACTTGATCTTTGACCAGGGAGATAAACCCATCCAGTGGAAAAAAGACAGCATTTTCAACAAATGGTGCTGGCACAACTGGCGGTTATCATGTAGAAGAATGCAAAATGATCCATTCTTATCTCCTTGTACAAAGCTCAAGTCTAAGTGGATCAAAGACCTCCACATAAGACCAGAGACACTGAAATTAATAGATGAGAAAGTGGGGGGGGGGGAAGCCTTGAAGATTGGGCAAAGGGGGAAAATTCCTAAACAGAACAGCAATGGCTTGTGCTGTAAGATCAAGAATTGACAAATGGGACCTCATAAAATTGCAAAGCTTCTGTAAGGCAAAAGACACTGTCAATAAGACAAAAAAGGCCACCAACAGGTTGAGAAAGGATTTTTATCAATCCTAAATCTGATAGAAAACTAATATCCAATATATACAAAGAGCTCAAGAAGCTGGACTCCAGAAATTCAAATAACCCCATTAAAGATGGGGTTCAGAACTAATCAAAGAATTCTCAACTAAGGAATAATGAATGGTTGAGAAGCACCTGAAAAAATGTTCAACATTCTTAATCATCAGGGAAATGCAAATCAAAACAACCTTGAGATTCCACCTCACACCAGTCAGAATGGCTAAGATCAAAAATTCAGGTGACAGCAGATGCTGGCAAGGATGTGGAGAAAGAGGAACACTCCTCCATTGCTGGTGGGATTGCAAACTTGTACAACCACTCTGGAAGTCAGTCTGGTGGTTCCTCAGAAAATTGGACATAGTACCACTGGAAGATCCAGCAATACCTCTTCTGGGCATATACCCAGAAGAATTTCCAACTGGTAATAAGAACACATGCTCCACTATGTTCATAGCAGCCTTATTTATAATAACCAGAAGCTGGAAGGAACCCAGATTTCCCTCAACAAAAGAATGGATACAGAAAATGTGGTACATTTATACAATGGAGTACTACTCAGCTATTAAAAACAATGAATTTATGAAATTGTTGGACAAATGGAAGTATCTAGAGGATATCATCCTTTGTGAGGTAACCCAATCAGAAAAGAACTCACATGATGTGTACTCAGTGATAAGTGGATATTAGCCAAGAAACATAGAACACCCAAGATACAATTTGCAAAACACAAGAAAATCAAGAAGAGGGAAGACCAATGGGTGGATACTTCATTCCTCCTTAGAATAGGGAACAAAATACCCATGAAAGGAGTTACAGAGACAAAGTTTGGAGCTTAGACGAAAGGCTGGACTATCCCGAGACTACCCCACCTGGGGATCCATCCCATAATCATCCAACAAACCCAGACACTATTGCATATGCCAGAAAGATTTTGCTGAAGGGACCCTGTTATAGCTGTCTCGTATGAGGCTATGCCAGTGCCTTGCAAATACAGAAGTGGATGCTCACAGTCATCTATAAGACAGAACACAGGGCCCCCAATGGAGAAGCTAGAGAAAGCACCCAAAGAGCTGAAGGTGTCTGCAACCCTATAGGTGGAACAACAATATGGACTAACCAGTATCCCCAGAGCTCGTGTCTCTAGCTGCATATGTAGCAGAAGGTGGCCTAGTTGGTCATCACTGGGAAGAGAGGCCCCTTGGTATTGCAAACTTTATATGCCCCAGTACAGGGGAATGCCAGGGCCAAGAAGTGGGAGTGGGTGGGTAGGAGAGTAGGGCGGGGGAAGGGTATAGGGAACTTTCGGGATAGCATTTGAAATGTATATAAAGAAAATATCTAATAAAAAAATAAAGAAAGAAGTATTACTTGCAAATGTCATTCTAAAAGTTTTATTAGCACATGCTAATTGTATGTGAGAAAAGGCTTCATAACATGTATGTTTATAATGTATGTGTATAAGGCTTATGTGCGTATATAGGACTCATGCTCTCTCTATTCCTTGGTAGCCATGTAAGGTACTCACCATAGTTACATTTCCATTGCCCACACTCGTCCACTGTTCACCTCTTCTTAATCTTAAGACTCTTTGTTGCTGTTCAGCTCCACACTTGGGAGATAATAGATGCTATTTATCCTCATGAGTCTGGCTTTTCTCACTTAACAGGATATTCTCTAGCTCCATTCTTTGTCCTGAAGACATAATTAACTTTCTTCGTAGAGTGTATTCACCGGTGGTCTTCATTCATTCATACGATTGGGCACTTTAGCTCATTCCATGACTTGCCTATAGTGAATAATGCTGGAGGAGATGGCTCTTCAGTATACTGACTTAGAATCCTTGGGGTAAATTTCTGGCAGAAATGCAACTAGATTATATGTAGTTCTATTTTTAGGTTTTGGAAGAATTGCCATATGGATTTCCACAGTGACTATAATATTTACACTCCCACCAATAGTGTATAAAGTTTTGCTTTCTCTATATCCTTGCCAGCATTTAATTTTTTTCCTTGATGACAGCAATTCTGAGTGATATAAAAATGGAATCTCAGTATAGTTTTGTATTTCCCTATGACTTGAGGATGGTGAATTTTTCCTTGTTGTGCACTTGTGAATTGTCTGTTCAGTTCATCTTTCATTTATTGATTGGGTTGTTTATTCTTCTAATATTTAGGTTTTTTTAAGTAATCTTTTTATTAGCACCTATTCACTGTGTGTCGTGCTGTACTTCATATAGACGTTTTACACAAGTATAAAGTACAGTTTAGTCTAGGCTACCAGCTGTGTGCTTTAATTTAAAGTAATGATTCCAAGCAGTGCACTCTTTATGGAGATCCAACACTCTCCGATTCTCAGATTCTCCCTTTAGCTCCTTTATTCTCACACTAAATATTTAGTCTCTGGCCTTTCTACTTTTCTCTGCGAATAATTCTTTCATGCTTTTGCTTCTGCCCTTATTTAGCTTCCAATCCACATGTAGGTAAAATGGCGCCTGCTGGCAATTCCTGCTGCCCTTGCTCACCACACTGTATTATATAGCAAAAGGTCAATTGCTGCTAAGTGTATGCATTTTGCTTCCTTGTACTCCTATCTGAGGAACTGTGCCGTCCTGGATGAGTATACACACCCCAGTATCCATGAAGGCTCTGTGAAGATCCATTCCACAAATCTTGGTGTTACTTGAAAAACACTGTGACTTCTATGTCAGGTTGCTTTTCTGTTCTCTTCTGTATTTCCCAGGTTTAATGTGCTCTCTGAGAATTTTGTTACAGTTTTGATTATATATAAACCTCCCTCAAATCCTCCAAGATCCATCCTCCCTTACCTACTCATTCAACTTTGTGTCCCCTCTCATTTAAACCTATCAGGTCCAATTTGTGTTTTACACACACACACACACACACACACACACACACACACACACACACACTATATGTAATGTCCACTAGAAGCCTTCTAGCATTTTGTCTACATCAAGATGTGTGGTCTTCCATTGGAGTATGGTCCTACAACCAGGGACTATACGCTTTTTTTTTTATTACATATTTTCCTCAATTACATTTCCAATGCTATCCCAAAAGTCCCCCATACCGCCCCCCACTTCCCTACCCTCCCATTCCCATTCTTTTGGCCCTGGCATTCCCCTATATTGGGGCATATAAAGTTTGCAAGTCCAATGGGCCTCTTTCCAGTGATGGCCGACTAGGCCATCTTTCGATACATATGCAGCTAGAGACAAGAGCTCCGGGGTACTGGTTAGTTCATCTTGTTGTTCCAACTATAGGGTTGCAGATCCCTTTAGCTCCTTGGGTACTTTCTCTAGCTTCTCCATTGGGAGCCCTGTGATACATCCAATAGCTGACTGTGAGCATGCACAACTGGTTGTTATCATGTAGAAGAATGCGAATCGATCCATTCCTATCTCCTTGTACTAAGGTCAAGTCTAAGTGGATCAAGGAACTTCACATAAAACCAGAGACACTGAAACTTATAGAGGAGAAAGTGGGGAAAAGCCTTGAAGATATGGGCACAGGGGAAAAATTCTTGAATAGAACAGCAATGGCTTGTGCTGTAAGATCGAGAATTGACAAGTGGGACCTCATGAAACTGCAAAGCTTCTGCAAGGCAAAAGACACCATCAATAAGACAAAAAAACCACCAACAGATTGGGAAAGGATCTTTACCTATCCTAAATCAGATAAGGGTCTAATATCCAATATATATAAGGAACTCAAGAAGGTGGACTCCAGAAAGTCAAATAACCCCATTAAAAAATGGGGCTCAGAATTGAACAAAGAATTCTCACCTGAAGAATACCAAATGGCAGAGAAGCACCTGAAAAAATGTTCAACATCCTTAATCATCAGGGAAATGCAAATCAAAACAACCCTGAGATTCCACCTCACACCAGTCAGAATGGCTAAGATCAAAAATTCAGGTGACAGCAGATGCTGGCAGGGATGTGGAGAAAGAGGAACACTCCTCCATGGTTGGTGGGGTTGCAAGCTTGTACAACCACTCTGGAAATCAGTCTGGCGGTTCCTCAGAAAATTGGACATAGTACTACCGGAGGATCCAGCAATACCTCTCCTGGGCATATATCCAGAAGATGTCCCAACCGGTAAGAAGGACACATGCTCCACTATGTTCATAGCAGCCCTATTTATAATAGCTAGAAGCTGGAAAGAACCCAGATGTCCCTCAACAGAGGAATGGATACAGAAATTATGGTACATTTACACAATGGAGTACTACTCAGCTATTAAAAAGAACGAATTTATGAAATTCCTAGCCAAATGGATGGACCTGGAGGGCATCATCTTGAGTGAGGTAACACAATCACAAAGGAACTCACACAATATGTATTCACTGATAAGTGGATATTAGCCCAAAACTTAGGATACCCAAGATATAAGATACAATTTGCTAAATGCATGAAACTCAAGAAGAATGAAGACCAAAATGTGGACACTGTGCCCCTTCTTAGAATAGGGAACAAAACACCCAGGGAAGGAGTTACAGAGACAAAGTTCGGAGCTGTGATGAAAGGATGGACCATCTAGAGACTGCCATATCCAGGGATCCATCCCATAATCAGCTTCTAAACGCTGACACCATTGCATACACTAGCAAGATTTTGCTGAAAGGACCCAAAGATAGCTGTCTCTTGTGAGACTATGCAGGGGCCTAGCTATACTCTTAAAGAAAATCAACCCCTGCCCCCTAGAATCTATAATTTATCAGTAGCTCCTCAGCTAGGAGTGGTACTTTCTGCCTACCTCCCTGCTCCAGGGTAGATACATGGTTAAGGCGATTGCTTTCCTACTTTCTTAAAAGATGTTGTGCTGTTTCTTCTTTGCCTCAAAATTCCAATAGAACTGTCTCACCATTAGTTGCTATCTCATTTCAGACTATTATGTTATTTTTAGGCGTACCCCAACTTTCCACTTTCCCAAGCTGTCACTGTTTTCCAGCCGCTCCAGTAGGGTACCTATTCTCTCCTCCTGATTACCAGTCAGCCTTGTCCATGCTTCATGAGAGACAAGGAAGCCACTCGATGCAAACTACTGCTTCATCTCTTCAGCCAGTGAGTTTGTCAACATGAATCATATCCACCCTCCCTACCACTTTTCTGTTGATGAAAGAGCACAACCCCATCAGAGGCAAATGCTCCCATGTCTGTCTGTCTGTCTATCTGTCTGACTGACTGTCCTGCAAACCAGGTCTAAATTTTTCCTAGGGTTCCAATTGTGAAGTAACTCCTCTATCTTTGTCATGACTCCCTCTTTCTTTATGAAATAATTTCTTTTGGCATAGGTACACACACACACACACACACACACATACACACGGACATGCACACACAATTATTTTTACTTTTACTGAGTAGGGCAGAAAAGAAACTCCCAAAGAAATGGTAGTCACCTTGAGACTGGGGGCACTAGAACCCAGCAAAATGTCTTGGAATTAAAAAAATTGATTTTTTTTCAAAGAGAAATATTGACCATGCAGAGGCACAGAGACAGAGAACAATACTGCATGTCAGAAGAACTTTCAGTAGTAAGTGTGCTGCGAATGAAGAATTTAAAATTGACTTGGATGAAGGGCCATGGTGAAAAAGAGAATGCAAAGACAGTCGAATGGCCAGAGGTGCTTGTTATATAAGACAACCAACTGCAGTATGTTAGGTGATCCGAATTCTCTTCGATGTTATATAATATTCTAGCACTTTGACAAATGCCTGATCTAGTCAACTTGTAAAACAGAAGTTTAATTTGGCACAAAATTGGAGAACTTTAAGTCCATACTTATTTAGCATCTTTTCTTTTGGGTCTTTGGCTATATCAGATATTCTAGTTGGAGTGATTGGCAAAGCCTATTTACTTGATGGCAGTTCAAAAGAAATGTGTGGCAGAAAAGATCTGAGGTCTCAAGAACTCCTTCAAAGATAAGCCTTCAGCTGCCTAACTGCCTCCTACTAGCCCTGACTCTGTAAACAGTATCGTTCTTTATTCATGTCACATATGTGTGCCCTTCTGTCCTCCCCCACATCTTCTCTAAACACTCATTTCCCCCTTGGCTTGGGAAAGTTCATATAAATCAAACACTATACTAAATTATTTGAAAGCAATGCCTTCTTTAATTTGAAACCTAGGAGAGCACTAATGTACACAGTAGTGTGTTTGTGGACTGTCCAGTATTCCATCCTGTCTTCTTGGAAATGAGATGGTGACTTTTTTAAAAAACAGATTCTTTCACAGTCTATGAGTATGTTTAGGGGCAATTTTTTAACTTGAAGAATGGACCCACACCCCGAGTATTAGTCCACAGTGGTCCCTGAGCACGAGTAACCCTGTCAAGGGGCCCATTCAAGCTCATTGAAAACAGAACCATGGCTTCCACTAACACAGAATAAACCATTTGTCTTTCCTTTTGCACTTGAACTTGCAAGAACGTGGATCAGGAACAGCTCACACTTAATATTGCCACAATATGGAGAGTCTGGGGAGAGGTTCTGAAAAAGGGGAGGATAAATGCCAAAAAGCAGGAGAAGACCAAAGGTGCAGGGACATAGCCATAGCCATAGCCATAGCCATAGCCATAGCCATAGCCATAGCCATAGCCATAGCCATAGCCATAGCCATAGCCATAGCCATAGCTTGGGTTATACCTGCACCCCTTGCCACTTTCAGCTGGGGAAGAGAAAAGCTCTTGGTGTCTGTTTTATTTGTTTGGTTTTGTACTTGTATGGGTCTTCTCTTTCTTGGGTCAATCTTGGTTGCTTCTCATATCTACTATAAGCTTTGTTTTGGAGACAGGAGAACTCAAAACCAGCATGGGTATTTCCTTTGTGGCCACACCTGGGCAGTAATAAATCAGAAGCAGAAATGGAACACATGCATATCTTCTCTTTGTTTCCTTGAACTCCAAGGCTTGATTCTTCTTGATTAAATTTCTGCTCTAATGGTCACTGAAAAGCTCAGACTATACATGGGAACTTAAAGACAGGAAGAACTCGGTGGACTTTGGTGAGACATTTGGTCACATCCGATGAGATGAGCCATGAGAGGAAGCATTCCAGGGAGAGCCACCGTCTGTCGGGGAACAGCCCAGGGTGGCGGAAGCAAAAGGCGCATGGGACAGACTTATAACCGAAGTCCTTGTCAGAGGAGGGAGAAGGTGCTCAAGATACAAAGGCATCGATTTTCACCTTACATAAATTACAAATTTATATATTAGGGCTATTGAGAGAAAGCAAAGACGGTTTTTTTAGCATTTAGCTCAGGCGGACCCAAAAATTCCTTATAGTTTAAATTTAGTATTGGTTGAGATATTTAAGAAATTAACATTATTATACATTTTCTGGGTTCATTTAAAATTAATGTAAAGAAAATGCTATCTGTATTTCTATCTTTCATAAGTGGAAGTGACTTTCTCTTATTGAGCTGGTGATTTAGTGGCAGATATCAAAGTGAAAGCCCATCGGCTTTCCAGATGTCATTCAACTGAACTGCTCGGTATTAACTCCCTCTCCGTTGCTCACTCATCGCTCCTTAATTACAACACAGGAGCTTGGGCTAAGGGTGCCAGCAAGGGGGTATTAGGTGTGGCAGAATTCTCCAAGGGATTGAACCATACTGGAGGACACCTGCTGGACAGGTGAGAGACAGAGAGACAGAGCCACCACTCTGAATAGAGTGTTTGCTGCCATGGCCAATCTTGTCAGGGTGACAGCCAGAGAAAAGGCTTGAACTGAAAACAGCTTTGTGCTCATTCAGCCCTCGGTGTCTGTAGAGAATGTTAGAAGAGGGAGCTGGATAAACGTTTATATCTGAGGCTTGCCTCTGAGGAGACATTGAATCCCTGCTGTTGCTTCAACTGGACACTGCTCTTTTGTGGCGTGCTGTGCTGTTGTCCTTACTGTTCCTTCATCGCCACATTTATAAGCTGCTTTCTTTAAATCACTGAAAATGTATTTTTTCCAGAAGGAAGTGTTAGCAATGCTTTTTTTTTTTTTTTTTTTTTTTTGGTACTGGCTGTGCACGTTACATGAAGTCACCAGTTGGAAGTTGGAAAGGACAGGAAATGGTTGTCCCTGGCTTGATTGTAGTTCTTGGTTATATTTGTTCTGGCCATGTTTTCAGTAAAGGAGATGAGCTAAAGTGATGGGACCCATAGTTCAGGACACTGCTTTATAGCAATAGGCAATCCTAGTCAAACGTTGAAAGACCGTAGGCGTTCACTTGAAAGAGGTCACATACTATGTCGATCAGATAGGTCACATACTATGTCGATCAGACAGGGAGACCATGCATAGCTCTTCCATTGTGCAGAGTGAGCATTGTGCAGAAGTCAGTGGGAGATCTGAGCCTTCACAGGATGGCCCCAGGAGCAAGAGAACTGAACTCTGGGATTATACAAATGGGGTAGAATGGTTAGTGGTCTGATGGTTTTCCCAGGTGCAAGTCTTTTGACATATAGGAAACCATGCTAAACATGTGGGACAAAGGTTATATAAAACAGAAGGTAGGGCAGGTGGAGAGGGATAAAGAGATAAGGAGGAAGGGTCAAGAGTTCTAGTGCTTCACTTTAAAATAAACCCAGGGAATAGATTTGGTTGGAGCTAGACCTGCAAAAGTCTGACCTCAATAGCATAGATGCGGCAGCTTATTATTAACTCAGGCTACTCATTAATGACAGAAAGAAAACAGGAGCGTGCTAATCAACTTCTTGAACTTGAATGGAGATGTTGATCTAAACTGATCAGTCCACGTAGCGTGCTTCATGTTGGAGCTCCATTCTGACAAGCTAAATTCTACAAACTCAGTTTTTCATAGGTCATTGGTTTTCAACATGTGGGTCTCAACCCCTCTAGGGGTCACTTATCAGATATTTACATGACGATTCATAACAGTAGCACAATTACAATTATGAAGTAAGAACAAAAATGATCTGATTGGTAGAGGTGACCACAGCATTAGAAACTGTATGAAAGGGTTGCAGCATTTAGAAGGTTGAGAACCACTGCCGCTGGTAGTTCAGATTGACCATAAATGTCACAGCAATACTAAAAGAGTTTTTATTTTGTGAACATTATATCAAATAAAACTACGTTCCAGAATTTGTTATCATAATTTTCATATTCTATTTTTACACTCATTGTTTAGATACCAGTTAATAATATGATCATGTAATAATTTAAGATCTTCCCAGCCTTTGCAGTGAAAGTCTAAAAATAATATGTTATTATAAAATATAATGGTCAGCAGAAAATATAATCCATAAAGCTAATTATTGAAAGAACTTTGCTATTCTTTATTTTAGCTTAGCACCACAGTGCATAATAACAATTTTCCCAATAACTATGCACTGATTAATGATACGGAGATGGGCTGATCCTACATTTGTACAGAATTTCATATCTATTGTTTTTATATTTTCTCACTGAGTAGGATCTCAGTGAGATTGCCATTTGAAGGAATATTCTAGATGTCCAATTCTGTTCCTTCCTTCTGCAGCTGGCACTTCTACTTTTATTTATTTATTTGTTTAAGCTAATCTATCATACATACAAAGTGTATTCCATCTTTATTTTATTGGCAAAAGAAAAAGTCTAATAACATGCACTAAAAGCCATCAGTGGACGTGTAGATCTGATAAATGAGAAAACAGGCTGTACATTTATCTATTTCAGATCTTATACATTAAATTTCAGACTGGAAGACGCCCCAGGTCTGTGTTGACACAACAGAAATTTGTCAACGCTCACCCACCCAGAGCTTCTCTTTGTTTGAAGAGAATTCAGGAAGTTCTTCAGCATGAATTATTAAGGAAACATAAAAGGAAGATTAACAGGGAAGAAACAGGAAATAAATAAACCTGTTGACAGACGTACTTTACTTCCCTCAGTCGGCTTCCGGAGATGGAAATAGTCTTTTTAATGAACCACTGGGCTCTTATTACTCGTTTCTTCCCAGCTATTTTACACCCCAGATTGCAGGTTTCCCCTTAGTCAGCATAACAGGAAAAGTCACCAGACATTGACTGCCGTCAAGATCCTACCAACGTGACAGTAACTGACCAACTTTTGAGATCATTTCCTTATTTGATGAAATAAGGTTTTTAATTCTGTTTGCTTGTTTGGGTTTTTGTTGTAGTTGTCGTTGTTTTTTAAATAGAGTCTCACTTTGTAGCTCAGGCTGGCCTTGAACTCATGATGTTCTGGTATCAGTCTCAAAAGCGTTGTGATAACTGACCCGAGTCACTGTGCCTAGTTCAAGATTCTTAATAGCAAAATGAGTACATAGACCTCCCACTTAACAAAGAAAACTAAACTCTAAAAAGATACTTATTAAAAGGCATACCAAAAGGTCCAATAACGCTAACATGTCTGTGTCATCCATAGGTTTTTCTTTACTAACAAACAAGAGCAGATAAAACAGCAGCCCCCTGCAAGGCACTGGAGCAGTCGACTCAAGCAGAAAGGTGTTCACTTTAGACATAATCTTCCAGAATGGAGCAAGCTCATTGCTGGGAAGTTCACACATTCCCAGGTTCCAGCAGAGCTCCTACAAAATGCGCATGCCTTATTTACAGCAAGATGTCCTGAATGGGTTTTTTTTCTGAGTTAGGTCATAGCTTGTGGCCCGCACTCATACACCCACAATGAATAGTTCATCATAACGTTTAACACTGACATCAGGTTATCATCTATTCATTTAAACACTGAAAACTGAGGATGGTCTAGACGTCTGTGAACTAGTAGCTTTTCATGTATAAGTATTTATACACACACACACACACAATCTCAATTTTAAAATCCTATTAAATATTATCAAATGGAGTCTGTTATTAGCAACTTGAGGAAATTTTAATAGTGTTTAAAAATATTTGAACAGACAAACTAATGAATTATCTGATTAATTTAAAGCTAGTTTTTGCCTAACTATTCATTTACTAAGATTCTTTCATGGTTGTTTGCCCAAGTGAACGATAAATTGCTTTTGCATTGGGCTCCTGATGAGTCAGCTTCCTACTCGGTGGTGAGTTAATCTGATTACTTTGGTCACTTGGAAATTAACTTCAAGCATTGCACTATCTAGTCTGCATTTTCTTATTAAGCATGGGCCATCAAAGTTAATTGAAATTTTATCAGCATTTTTCACTACCATATGATTATTATCTCTTATATATATCTACCCACTTTTTTTTTCTTTTTTTCTTTGGTAATTTGGGACATTGAACCCAGAACCTCACACATGCTCAGTACCTCCTTTGAAGGTACAGTTTCAGCCCCATGTAATTTTTAACAGTCAAGTTATTTTATCAATCTTCAGTATCCTAACAACGGTTCTAAGGAGTCCTTATTAAAGGGGAAATGATCCTGATAAAATATTAAATAGTAAAACAGTCCATAAATTTATATAACACATGAAGCTGTTTTTAAAATATTTTCGATTTTTTTATGTGTGTATGTCTGTTTTTGTGAGTGTATATGTGAGCATGTTAATGTATGTTTGTAAAAGTGAAGTTCTGTGTGTGTTCGTGAGTGTGTATGAGTGTATATGTGAGTATGTGAATGTGTGTGTGTGTGTGCATAATATGTGAGTGGTGTCACTTGAGTGTGGGTAGCCATGGGGCTGGCTGATGTGGGTTACTTTGGAAGAGCAGCAACAACTCCTAGCCTCTGAACTATTTCCCTAGCCCATTAAAAGGGTTCATATTCAAAGGAAAAATCTTATAAATTCAATATAACAGTAGTTGGTATCTACTACTGTTATTATAACTACTTTCTATTTAATGCTTTCTTGCATTGCCAACATTTTTTGCTCTGGAGTAGATATTTATTTCAAGTCATAAATATTTTAAAATATAAATAGTAATTATTTGGTATTGGAGAGGTAAATATTACATTCCAGAGATATCATGGGAGTCTGCCAATCTCTATTCCTTCTTTTTAAAAATCTCATCATTGTATTTACTGGGAAATATTATGAGAGAGAGAGAGAGAGAGGAGAACCACACTGCAGCCACACCCAAGGCAAGAGCTCAGAAGGGACAACAGCATGTGGCCCATAAGAGAAAGAGGAGATGCTACCTTGTAGTGCCTAAGGAGGCAGAGCTGGGCATTCCTGCTCAGCTTGTGAGAACTTGTTTTCTTATCTCTGTGACATTTTGAAAACAAAGTAGGTGACCTCACCTTCAGCAAAAGAGAGGCATTCTTTGACTCCTGTTTTCTCAGAGTGCAGGCCTGCTCTTCAGCTCTGGAAGTTTCTGTGCTGACAGCAAAGCTGGAGTCACCACTGGTGGCTGGGCCCTGCTTATGTCTCGAGTGTCCTAAGTCATGCTTACTTTTTTAAAAAGTATTAAATGTATTTATTTATTAACTTTACAAGCCAATATCAGCCACTCCCCCATCCCAGTATCTCCTCATGCACCCCTCCCCCCATTCCACCCTCTCCATCTCCTTTGCTTTTATGACTTTGCCAGCCATGTCTAGATTTTCATGGTTATTTCTTTATTCTCCAACCTAACTGTCTTTAAGAACTGACCTTTGCCTATGAAATGGTTCTCCTATCTCCCATTCTTACCCCATCTTCCATTGCTGTAATTCGGGTTTGTGATAGCTCTCTACAGACTTCTACACCTGCAGGTCTATCTAGTTATGCTTCTTAATAAACAGCTTAACACATCAGACCATACTGAGATTAACTTCCTGTGGGTAAATGAAGCCCAAGACTGATACAGTTGACCCTCTTTGATGTCCCCCCAAACACTTACCACCTCCCCCTCCCTGTTTCCTTCTCACTCTGAGGTTGACTGATGCAGCAAAACACAATTAGAACACACTCCCCCAAATCTACCAAGCTAGCTTTCTCCTCACAACAAACCAGGTCACTCCAGCTCCCATCTGAACTGAAACTCTCTTCAGGGTTGTCAGTAAGTGAACTATGGGCTTCCTAAGGCTGGAGATGGTGAAGGAAGCTGTCTCCATGTAGCTGAGGAACCTTGCCTGAAATAACTGCCCAGAGCACACTTGTTGAGTCAGCGCACACACTGTAGCTACAGCTTCCCCAGTCTCCTTCTGCAGAAGAGGTCTGGAGCCCAGTGAGGAAACAACCCTCTGCCTCTCTAGGTCACCTGTGAGCAGACATTGTTCTTATAAAAGGGAGGGTAATCTGTGTTTTCCCAGTAGGATTTGGGATAAGATAACTGAGCCTGCCTGGAAGTCTGATGCCTCCAACTGCCTAACTGCCTCCTACTAGCCCTGACTCGGTAAACAGTATCTTTCTTTATTCATGTCACATATGTGTTCAGTCAGTACATAAAGCTATGTATGCCAAGAATTCTGCTGGAAACAGCAATTGCTGGTGATAAACTTTGATATTACTAAGATCTCTCTCTCTCTCTCTCTCTCTCACACACACACACACAGAGAGAGAGAGAGAGAGAGAGAGAGAGAGAGAGAGAGAGAGAAACACACATATACCACTCAGAAGAAAAAAAAAAGAAATTGGAGAATACTCTAGAAGCAGATTAGACATCCTTCCCCATAGATATTTTTAGAGCAATTTCATGTTGATAAAAAAGTTGACCTGATGGAATAGATATTTTCATATAATCAACCTTTTCCCAATGCATATCTAGCCTTCTCCATTATCAGTGTCTGGTACCATAGCAGGATACTTTCAGGAGGCTACAGTCACATGCCAATTTCCAAACTCCACAGTTGCCATCGGGATTTATCCTTGCTGCTCATTCTATGTGTTAAACCAAGTGCGATGGCCTTTATCCATCATTACAAGAGGACAGACAAGAGTGTTTTCACTGCCCTACAACGAAGCTCTGCCAATTTGCCTCTCCATCCGCATCAGTTTTGTCTGACCATTTGTTGGGAACAGAGTTCTACCCTTCTCAGACTCAGGAGGTTGGCCCTCCGCCTCCTCCATGTGCTTTCAAGACTTGCTCAGTCACCGGCTGGGATGCAGAATAATTGTGTGGACAACCAGAGCAGGCTCAGCCACCTATTGAGTGGCATCTCACGTTCCATGTTTCATTCATTTTTCAAGCAAGTTTTATTAATCTTCGCAGTTCTTTGATGATTTAAGGGAATGCAGGCAGGACTGACAGTGTCATAGGAAGTAAAGTCCAGAGACATCCACATGAGGACACTGATAGGAGATGGACAGCACTGGCGATGAAAGGGCTGGGTGAAGCCAGGAACCCCAAGATCCTAGTCTTCATATACAGGTTAGGAAGAAACACACTACTCTATCCCAGAGAAGTGTGGAGGACATTACCTATGGTTTTTAGTCCAAGTACAAGGGATGAGCCTCATTTGAGAATGTATAATAATGTGGCTGATTCTCACGCTTGTAGCTTAATGTCCTATCACCTACATACAGATTCTAAACCGCGGTAGTTGACAAGTGAGCTTCTGGCAGAAAGAAACTTATCGTGTTTGACTAAAGAAACTTAGTTCTTGAAGCACCCTAGAGATACTGTTAGAGGATACAAAATGGTGGACTATGAGTGAGATCCAAGGGAAAAGAAAATAAGAAAGCAAAGGTCATGACTGTGAAGCCAACAGGGACATTACACTCCAGCTAAAAGCGTGAAAGAAGTCACGGTGAACATGAATGGACACAGAGTATGGAAGCAGCCACTGAAATGTAAGGGTTGACAGAAATGAAGGTTACAGGGATGGAGTATGTTTTTAAGAGCAGGTAGACATGCCGGAGAACAGAATGACCCGGAAGTACTGAACTATAAGACCTGCTTGACAAAAGTGGCTCAGGATGTATATAAAGACATGGGATGGAAGCCAGGGAACTTGAAAGCAAGAGAAGGCTTAGAGTGTGAGAGTCTGAAGAATAGCACCTACTCGCTGGGGACTCTGTCGCACACAGCGCCTGATAGGTCAGAGAGAGACAGTCCAGAAGTTTCTTTAATGTACTGCTGTAAAACTTGCCTACCTAGTGTCTGCTCCTAGCAAGAATGTCTTCCAGAACAAGGATAAAATAGGGATTTTATTTTGAATAAAACAAAATGAAAAACCAAAAATCAAGTAAAAAGAATATTGGTAAGAGCAGACTGTGACCAATAAAAATCAAGAATTTGAGCTTCAAGCTCAGAAGTTAAACTCATATGGACGGTAAGAGACTCAAGAAGAAATACTGAGAAAGGAAAACTGATCACATATAGGGTGACAGCTCAAAGCGCACGGTGGCTTCAAAGGTTAAAAGAGATACAGAACAAAATCTAAATATCTGTAAAGGTCGTATACAAGAGAAGGCAATTTAAATGTTTCTGATTTCCTGTATTGCTTAAGGAAAGGATAATAATTGATTATAGAGAGCCAATTAAAATTTCTAATACACCGCTAAAAGAATAGAAGTAGCATACATAGTTTTCTCTTAGCAAAAAATTAGTATGAGAAAGATAATCCATTCACAAACAGATAGGAAGGAGGAAATAAAGACAGAGAAAAGGAAAAAAATATGAAGCCAATATAAAGGAAATCCTAATACTTTAAATCCAAATGTAAGACAACACAGAAATGCAAACTCCTGACAGGAAAATATGCCAGCTCAACTAAAGGGCACAAGAAACAAACACAAGCAAGAGGAAAGCAAAAGAAACACATCTTTACCACATAGATGGGAAACATTATAAGGCAAAAACAAGCCACAGGGTATTAAGATAAATCTGGACTGTAGCTATCTTATCGAGCAAAGTCGACTTTTGAACAAGAAGTACCACTAGACATATCTTATCATATATTGTCATAAATATCAGATATGATATCTATCATATATACGATATATATGATACACATATATCATATATATATATAATATTTTTTCTGGACTTTGGCACACCAGAAACCATGATTTCAAAGTGTAGAAAATAAAACTGCAGAGGCAGAATCTCACAGAGCTATGCTGTAATGGTAGCTAACAGATATATCAATCAGAGTTTGAACAGTATGACTAATAAGTTTGGTCTGAATCACAGTTATTGAATATTATCACCAATGCACATCAACTACACATGTTACCTTCAAACAGAAATTGAGTGACTTTCTCTCTTTCCTTTTTCCTTCCTTCTTTCCTTCCTATCTTTCGACAGGAGCCCTTTCCATTGTTTAAACTGGCATCAAACTCCTGATCTTCCCACCTCCCCTCCCGAGTTCTGGAATTGTAGTTGTTTGCCATATAAATCATGCTAGGCTGTCAACTAACCATCTATGAGCTGTCCTGAGCAAATTGAACTCAGTGTCTGCTCTAGGACAGGAAGGTTTGTGTAGAAAAGGCTAGGAAAAGCAAGCAAGTTTATAGAGGGGACAACACACCATACCTTCAAAACCAAGATGAAAAATACAAGGTGTGCATTACACACAAGGAAACTCGTCTTTCTGTCTCTCTTCCCCTCTCTGCCACACACAAATGTACAAATGTATACATAAGCACACAAATGCAGGCAACAGAGAGAGAGAGACAGAGAGAGAGAGAGGAGAGGAGAAAGAGAGACAGAGACAGAGAGAGAGAGAGAGAGAGAGAGAGAGGGGAGAGAGAGAAGCCTAAAGGAACTGGTCCAGCACCCCAGGAAGTCCCTCTTTCTGAGCTCTTGGGGCTTCAGCTCAGACTCTCTGCAAATCACTTCTGTAACAGGCAACAGAGCAAAACTGGATGAAAGTCAGCACAGCAAAAGCCAACTGGAACATCAGAAAATGTTTTCTAATGCTGGGTCTATTAGGTCCTGGAGTAATCTCTGCAGGAGGAGGTGAAGGCTGTATTCGAGGAGAGACTTCAAACCTTAGTGAAAATTTTGGTTGAAGCCATAAACAAGGCGAATGTTGGCAGCAGATGAAGGCCGAGGCCTTGGGAACATTACCAGGTTCTAACAATTGCAGAAACGCTATGAAAGAGGAAATCTTCCAGTCCACTGCTGTGTGCTGAAAGTATAGCTTCGAAGAATTGGTTTGCTTTCCAAGAAAACAAAATCAGTTTAATCTTCAAGAATATGGCTTCCCACAGGGACCAACTCTAGGAGGAAGACTGGTTTAGCAGGGACATGCAATAGGTGCAGGCCTGTTGTAATTAGAATTCATCTAGCTGTTCCAAGATTCTCAATTAAAGTAACCATTCAAAATGGTTTAGAGCTTTCACTGTGAGTGGAAGCTGAGTTAATGAGCACACAGTAGGTAGACCTGACGCCTACTGTGATGCTGTTTGCCTTGCAGCTCTGTCCTTCCCAGGTTTCTCCAGCACTGTGTCCTTCTTCCTTGGGCAAGCATAATTCTTTTAGAAAGGAAAAGTTTGTACTTCAGCAAGGGCAGTCCTCTGAGGCTTCCCATTCTTCCCTTCACAAAAGCAGAAGATGGGGCTTGAATGCTTCCCTGTGTATTGAATTTAAAGATAACAGCCGCTCTATTGTTCAGAAGTAGATCCTTTCATTAAAAATAAAAAAAAATAAAAGAAGAGAAAGAAGAAAGAAAGAAAAGGGCTCCTTATCCCACATACCCTCCTTCCATGCATGAGGTAATGAACATTTGGGGGATTCTAGAAGTTCACGTCCCTGTAGTCCCAAGATCCTTTCTGTTTCACAGATCTTTTGCTAAATGCATTTGGAGAATTGGACAGGTTCATGCTTTCCTGTGGAAAGCCATAGGAAGCCTTCAGGGGTGAAAACAACCAAATGAAAATGGCCTCGTTAGCCTCCTGCTCAAGCTAACCAGCCTGCAAATAGCTCACTTGGTGCTGGAAGTTATGTGGATGGGAAGAGAGGAGTCTTGGGACAACAGGCACACGTCCCCGAGGTGAACTGGTACCAGATGCTGGCAGCTGCAGAGTGACAAAGGAGACCATGCCCCTGTTCTTGTCTCACTCATCAGTTTTGACATGTGATGTCCTGACTCCCTGAACATTCGTCAAAGGAGACAAATCACACTGAATGTCAGCTTTTTCGGAATGACTGAGGTTAGCAGTTGCCTATAGAGAAAAAAATGGCTCATAACTAGCTATCATGTAAGGGGAAAAGTTGGTTGCCCACATAAATAATTGTTTTCTTATTTTTAACAGTCATCTATTCATTTAATTTAGCCCACCTCTTTCTGTTCCCATTATGTTCATCTCAATGCTGTGTGTATCACATATTGATTCTAAAAGTGACCCCTGATATGTTTGTCTTCTTTGGTTTTTGTCCTTTCAACTTTGGCTACAAAAAAGGAGGAGCTTTTTTTGGAATACCATCAATTATTTTCTGACATGGATTATCTTCCTACAAATTAAGGTATAAAATCCAAATTTCTCATCCGACACAAAAGGCCTTTCCTTATTTGGTCCATCTCCCTCCCTGCTTATTCCAACCCAGTCCCCATTTAGATAGACCCATCTGCAGCTCATCAACCTAGCTGACCAGTTGGTCCCTGCAACCATCACATTTGTTCTTACTTTAGACATTGTTTAAAATCCTGTGTGGTTCTCCCTGGTGAACTGGCACTCCCTGGAACCAGTCACACCACCCTGTGCCCACATTTTATACTGTGAGCACCTAACAAGAGACAGGGTTCCATTTATTTCTTGCTCTCTGTGTTGAGAAAAAAAAAAGTTTGTTTCCTGACTTAACTGTATCATTGTGGTTTTCAACTCGCCGAATGAAAAGCAGCATTGTTTCACTGGAGACATGGAAGCCATTTAAAAAGTTTTTTAGGTCCAAAGCTGAATTGAATGTGGTTATGAGAAATGAAAAATTTACAAGATATAAATTTAATACCATTGTATGGGATTCCTATAATCTCAGATACTTCTAAGAATGAGACTGCAAATTGCAAATTTGATCTCTAACTACCCAGTGCATGAAGTTATAACATGAAAGGCTCACATAAGTTCATGGTGATGTTTGTATGTATGCTATTTTCAAAAGAGCGAAAGGCTTGCATACCCCAGTTAATTCTGGAGTCTCTTATTCTTAACCTTTAGCAATTCATATTTAATAGCAACATCTCGTATTCAGGAAAGACCCTAGCCTCAACATTCCAGCATCTTAACCTTTAGCAATTCATATTTAATAGCAACATCTCGTATTCAGGAAAGACCCTAGCCTCAACATTCCAGCATCTTTGCCTCTTACACATGTGCTCTAGAATTGCTTTGGTCTTTCAGTTCCCACCGCTTTGCTACCACCGGAGCTGCCCCCTGCTGAACTTGACAAGACAAGCTCCTTACTTCACTTCTAAAATACAAGGCACTGACTAAACATGTGCCTCACAGAGGGAATTATAAAGTGGGGGACAACTAAATCCAGAAGGAAAAAAGATGTTTGTGACTTGAGAGTCACACAGATCTGTTGGGAACAAAAAAAGGGGGGGAGGCAGGGGAAGTGGGGGAAGGGAAAAAAGGCCCATGCCCCACCAGAGTTCCACCTATTCTCTGGTCAGTCAGGCATGGGAAGGCTGCTAACTACCTATCCACTCATCCCTGGGTGGGCATTCCTATATCCCACTCTTCAGGGGAGTGGCCAAGGGGCAGCCCTGCCTGGGAACCCTGGAGCTACCTTGCTTAAAGCCTCAGGGTTATAGGAGAAAGGGATGAGGGAAGAGGTTCCCAACACTGACTAGAGTGCACATCAGATCTTGATGGAGCAGAAACTATCTATGGTTTGAGAGCTTTATTATAGAAATGCAGGGAGAAAGAGAGAAGGGAGGGAGGGAGGGAGAGAGGGAGGGAGGGAGGGAGGGAGGGAGGGAGGGAGAGAGAGAGAGAGAGAGAGAGAGAGAGAGAGAGAGAGAGAGAGAGAGAGAGAGAGAGAGAGAGAGAGAAGGCTGGAGAGAAAGAGGGAGGGAGGAGAGGATAGGACAAGGAGAGAGGAGAGAGAGCATGAGAGTGAGGGGTAAGAGGGAGACAAGAGAGTAAGCAGTAAGAGGGCGAGGTGGGGCTGAACACCCCTTTTATGGTCTTTACTGTTGCTAGGTAACTGGGGAGGAGTTTAGACTGAAGGTCAGAAGCTTAGGCCATTGTCTCCATAACTACTGACCATGCTTCTCTTGTAGGGGCTGGGGGGGGGGCAGTAACTTAGGCAGGGGTCAGAGTTCCGGGAACCTAAGGGAATGCCTACCATGTCATAAAGGTGAATTATGACCATCGGGGTTTAGACTTCAGCTCGACTGGAGACCAGTCTGCAATTCCCCACACAGATCCTCAAGCTCCAAAACCTGAGTGTGTAAGAAAACCATATACTGGAAAAGATTCACAGCCGTGCTTCAAAATAAGAATGGCAACTCTTCATGGATTGGAGACTCGGAGATTCCTGGATGATACGGCGCCGAAAGGATTGTGTTAAAGCTTGAAGCTCAAACAAGAAAGACAGAGAACTAAGCGTTCCTATTCCACAGTAACAATAATCCGAGTACAGGGCTAGCATCTTCCGGCCCCTAGGAGGATGGTGAAGGCATACACCCCGAGGCGTCCTCCAGCCCTGGTGGCTGCCTGCTCACAGCACAGAGCTACAAGGGCAGCTCTCTGCAGCCCAGGAGACACAAGGCTGAGTCTGTGAATAGCTGTCCTATGATTAGCAGAGCAGTGTGGTGTTAGGACAGCAGGGTACAGTGGGACAGTAGCACAGAAACCAAACACTACGGAGAGGATAAGGGCGCAGGGGCCAACTGGAGAAGGTCGGTCACCACACTGAACTCTCAGGTCAGTTCTCAGCAGCTTGAGAAATACTCGGAAAGTGAGAGGGAACCAAGCTATTCTTTTAAGATGTCCAAGGAAGGGGAGACCACAGAAGGTGAGAATAAGAGATCTAAATGGACTTAATCCAAGGTCCCTTTTAAAAACCCAAGCCACTTGACTGTATTTGGCCTTTTGTGACCTTTAACTCTTTCTGTGTGCCGCTCAAATCCCATGTTTGAGGAGCCATGGTTCCTATTATCCACACAGTGTGGAGTTTCTTTTCCTAAAATTCGTTTCACCTCTTCCATAAATATTCTGTGAGCCTGGAACTGAATTGAGCTTAACAATGGTCAAATAATGGAATGCTGTTTGATATACCTTCCCCTCTCCTATCCTCCCTGTAACATATCCATAGATGTCCTGTCAGTGGTTTCAAGTACACCTCTAGTTTGTTGGAAATACATTTTTCAAAGGTTTGTCTCTGACCATTTCTTTGTAAAATACCATTGAGTCTGTCTAGGGGTAGCTCATCCAGAACGGATTCCTCTCTGAGTACTGTACCAAAACAATGCCCTGTCCGGCATCTGTACAGGGATAAAGTATCTCAAACTTACTATGCCCTAATGCTTAACATCCTGGTTTTGCCACACTGTTCTCCTTCTCCATAGTCCTAACCTTAATAGGTGATGTGTTCTCCATGCAGCAGCTCAGATTCTTAAAGGGGGAATCTTAGTTTCATTTCAGTTGCTGTGGCAGTACACCCTGTCAAAGGCAGCCTAACACACAAAGGGTTATTAGTCCCAGGTTGTATGTAGTCCATCATTGTGGGGAAGACAAGGGAACACATCAAGAACATACATGGATGAGCACACAGTAGCCCTTAGCTCACCATCTCCCCTTTTATAAAACACGGGATCCACTGCTCAGGGGATGGTTCCACCCACGGTGGCAGGCCAATTAAGCATGATTAAGGCAATCAAGATAAATTCTCATGCCCATAGGCCAATGCAATCTGGATAATTCCTCGCTGAGACTCCCTTCTCAGGTTATTTTGCATTGGGTCATACTAACCTTTATAAAATGGAAACACTCTCTTTGATTACACTGATTCTTCAACTAGACTACCTATTTGAAATGTCTGCTCTATTTCAAAAGATTTCCCTACCAACTAACCAATAACTGATACTTTCATCTGGATTAACAGAACCATCTATTGCTACCTTTTTTTATATCCTTATCAAACCATTATCTGAATAGAAGCCAAAGTAATGTTTATGGTTTTTTAGAGTTATTGATTTATATGTTTATTTTATGTGTATTCTACTTGCATGTATGTAAGGGCACCATAGGTGTTAAACCCTCTGAAACTGGAGTTGTAGATGGTTGGAAGCCACTATGTGAATGATGGGAATTGAACCCAGGTCCTCTTCAAGAGCAAGCAAGTGTGCTTGACCATGAATCCATCTGTCAAACCCAGACGTAATATTGGAAAACAGAAGCTATGGGTTAAATCACCTTGCAGCTCTTTAGGGGATCTAAGTTTGGGTCCCAGCACCCACATCAAGCTGCTCACAACTGTCTGTAACTCCAGCTCTAAAGAATCCAAGGGATCCGAGGCCTCTGACCTCCATGGGCCTCTATGTTGATATGCACACTCTTCCTCACAAACATACACATAATTCTGAATAATTAAAACATCTTTAAAATCTTTTTAAAAAATCATTTGTTAGATTATGCCAGCCTTCTCTTAAATGCCGGTCCTGTCTTTGAAACGTTTACGATACCTTTATTGAACTTTAAATAAAACCCATCAGTTTGTGATTGGCAAGATCCTGCATCATACATAGTCTGTACCTTTTTTTTTTGTTTTTAAACTGGCATTTTAAAATTTTCAGTGTGTAAGCCTTTCACCTTGGGTAAGGTTAGGTGACACTTTAATCTCTTTGATGTTGTAGATGCTTTTGATATAAGTATAGTGACAGTTTCATGTGTATTTCTAAACTGATCAGGTTGCCCCCCCCCCCACACACACACTGAATATGCACACCCTGTTTGTCACTCACACTTGTACAGAGTGATTTAAAGGTCAGCTCACATCTACTAGTGCTTCATAGGAAGAAAGGCACATCTCTTGCTGGTAATTCTTCCCCTGGGACAATGGAGTGACGCTTTTCTCAGCCTCCAGGGCAGGCTTCTGGGACCCCAATGTATTTGTTTTAACCAGATTTTCCACACACTTCTTTCTAACATCTATCTTCATTTGAGAGTGTCTTACTTAAAAAATGTTATTTTTACCTTGTGGGCCCAAGGCTCGGTGCTATGGCCTTCCCGTTCTCATCTCCGATAAGAACTAGATGCACAGTAAATATTTGCTGGGCAAGCACGCCTGCTTACGGGCTCTGGCTGGCACCTAAGTGGTCATGGTGCTCCAGCATCGATGAACTACACTTTCCTCAACTCTATTTCCACTAGCTTTCCAGATAACTCTCTGTAGCTGGTTTCAGACATCAAACTGCCCACAAACAGACCTATAAGTAGGTTTCGCTCCCAGCGGCGCGAAGCCATCTCAGTCACAGGACAGACATCTGTCAACCAGGTGTGGAGTCTAGAAGCCATGCAGGGCTATTAGGTTATAACATTTACTTGAAAAATATATGCTGTATGACACTATTATAACACTTTGTCTATTATTTAACTTCAATAAATATTATCAACAGTATCTTCTTTGGACAGGTAGAAAAACTTGAGGCTCAGTAGTTACATATCACTAACATGTAGAATACAAATTGAAGTTTCTTGTGGTTTATTATGAATCTATCCAGATATCGTTTTTCTCTTGGTAAAAATGATATAATTCGATATTTATTTTGAGGGAGTGCATTTCTGAAGGAGTGTTGTGAAAATCAATGACTCGGTCATTCATAAAGGATGGTAAATGAGGCCTTAATGGAAGGCATTTATTTCATATGGTTGAATGTAAGCAAAATAATGTAGGTGTGAGAAAATCTAGAATCTTTTTTCTTTTTTCTTTTTCTTTCTTTTCTTTTTTTTTCTTTTTCTTTTTTTCTTTTTTTTTTTTTTTGTAGGATTGATCTATTAGCAGTCAGGTTATTGGCCACATTGAATTACTTTATAAGGAAACCCATACTGTGTTGTTACTTTATTCAAACAGACAAGATTACCAAGCAAAGTCATGGCCAACGGCTCTAAGAGAGTTTTTGCACAATGGAGAGAAATCCCCAGAGAACGTTTTACCATTTCGGCTTTGGGCAAACATGAAGAACATCATCTGCCTATGGCGTGGCCAGAACTTGCTGATGCTTTTGTCTGTCTTCTTCAGAGATGCAGCGAGCAAAGGGAGCGGACTGCTCATTGTTGCCCATGGATGAGGAAGGGAGTGGACTGCTCAGTGTTGCCCCTGGTTGAGGAAGGGAACGGACTGCTCAGTTTTGCTAATGCAGAGACCCTTGAATGCAGTCTCTCCCATTGTGGTAAACGCTAGCCATAAAGGATCTTTTGTTGTTACTTCATGATTGTAATTTTGCTACTGTTATCAATCATAATACAACTCTCCGTGTTCTCCAGCAGTCTTAGGTGGCCTCTGTGGAAGAGTCTTTCGACTCCCAAAGTGCTACCACTCACAGGTGGAGAACCATGGTATGCTGGGTTTTATTGCCTGAGAGGCTTGGCTTAGAAGACAAAAGTTAGGAGGAAAAACTCCAAAGCATTTCGTCTGAAAACTGTAGACCTCTTAGTGAACATCCTCAGCCGTGGATCCTGCCAACAGCTGGTCCTTGGGATTGCTGGCAGGAGAGGGACCGAAGCATGAGAGCCTTTCTGCTTTCTCCGGAGGCTGAGCTTTGATTATATTCTCTGCACATTACAAAGCAGGAGACTTAATTTTTTTTTTTCTAAAGAATCTCAAGAAGAACACTTAGTGGGCCCTCTATTTAGGGAGTCAATTTTCTTTTGAAAATTTCAGCTAAATTGCCCCCTTTATTCTTAAGGCATATTTACAACTTTTGCCAAAAGGATCCACAACTGTGTTTATTTGGCAGAGAGCCACAGACAAGTCAAAGGGAGGAAGGAAAAAAAATCCTTTAATGATTATGAACTTCCGGGCTTTGAAAAGGCTCAACAGCTGTCAGTAGCTCCTCCAGTTACTCACAAATGCTGGGAAGCAAGTATCCTTCTAGGGTCTGTTTGTGTTTCAGACCTCTCTCCGAAGGTGGGTGGGTAAGAAGAAAGCGCCGGTAAGACGCATTAGCGTTAGTTTGTTTTATAAAGGGAGAAATACATACCCTTGGCAATTACACTCTAAAAGAATATGCACTCAAATGCATGCCAGTGGGGAACTGGAAGAAAGAAACACCATTGATGTGCCTTTATTATGTTTAAAATTGTCAAAGTGTTTAACAGAGGAGAAAACACTTGTCTGTCATCGACCTCATCCAGGTCAGCTTGGAGCTACATGGGCTTCAAGACTCCTTTGTCAAGCAATTCAAGTAAATGTCTTTCTACTTTTAACGGCTCACCTTTCAGCTTGTCAAGAGGTCTACTTGGATTCTCTTCTGTCCAAATTCAATTTAATTGCTATTATCCTAGGGTCCATATTCATGTTTTTGTTCAGTCTCTATGCTCGATTTCTGTGGCCGAATTACCAAGAAGCCTTTTACATTTGAGAGGCAAGTTCCATCCATCCTATAGTTGTCCCTTTAAACCCACATGCTTTAGTATTCAATAAGCAGGCTACAATCCCTGTAACCACGGAGATTATGTATAGAGGAAGGGATTAGGGGGATGGGAAGGATTTATCAAAGACTGAGAAATAGAACAGATACTTATGTATGTATAGGGAAGAGAATGGAAGGACTAAACAGAGAGAGAGAGAGAGAGAGAGACAGAGAGAGAGAGAATAAAGGAGTGAATTCAGAAATGGATTGCTAAAACTAAGGATCATTTGAAGGGTTGTATGAAGCCTACTATAGTAAAACCTTATTAAAATATAGACATAAATGAAAGAAATCGATGTAGAATTACCATAGAAAGGAAGAGACAAGGTGTGGGGTAGTGGACAGTGGATTGTGCCACCAGACAGAAAACTTGATAAGGTCGAGTGCATTCAGGAACCTCAGAAATTCTCATCATTGAGAACGGTAGGCATTGAAACTACTCCCAACCAGGTTCCTGTCCTGATCAGGACACCCTGTTGAGAGGACAGTGACAATAAGTCACGTAGGGATAACAGCTGAAGTCCTTCCACATGCAGATGAGGCATCCCTAACATCTCAGACCAAGGTCATAGAAAGCATCTGCCTCTAGATCCCAACCCACCTCCAAATGTTTACAAGGTCCTATCCACAGGGAATAAAGGGCACGGGTTATTTCAACAAATATCGTCTGAGAGTGCCTGTCTTACTGAGCTGTAACACTCCAGGGAAGAGTGTTCTCTCCCAAAGCTTGCCTTGCTGGACCTTGACTTGGACTAACTAGCGGGGTGTGCAAGCCTGACCGTAGCCAGTTCCTGGGCAATGGCCTTGCTCCAGCCTTCCCTCACAGAGTTGTAATTCTTTGGCTGCTCCAGCCAGGCCAGCCTTATGGAAACCTCAGGCTATTTTCAAGGCTACTGGTTCCCCTCTACAAATGGATGGTAAGACCATTTTGCTGGACAAGACTTACATAGCTCAGCAAACATGGAGACGTGGTACCTAAGTAGGACCTTTACCCCTACCGACTTGTGTTAATGATATTGGAGGGTACCATCTGCATGCTATCGGAGGAGATAAACAAACATTAACCTAGCTAGAAAATCTTCAGTCTACATTGGTGATGTAGCTGCAAGATTCTCTGGTGCAGTAGTGGCACAACTGCTGTGAGAGTATCCAAGCACTATCTAATAGGATTTAAGGTCTATTCCACAAGATGAAACCCATGTCAGGCACTGTCTGGGTGGCTGTGGTGTTTTGAATATGCTTGGCCCAGGGAGTAGGGCTATTTGGAGGTGTGGCCTTGTTGGAGTAGGTGTGACCTTTTTGGAGGAAGTGTGTCTGTTACTATGGGGGTGGCTTTGAAGCTCCACCCAATGTAGAAGAGTCAGTCTTCTCCTGTCTACCTTTGAATAAAGAAGTAGAATTCCTAGGTCCTTCAGCCCCACATCTGGCTGGATGATGCTATGCTCCTACCTTGATGATAATGGACTGAATCCCTGAACCTGTAAGCCAGCTATAGTTAAATGTCGTCCTTCATAAGAGTTGCCTTGGTTATGGTGTCTGTTCCTAGCAGTAAAACCCTAACTAAGACAATGGTCAAAACCTGAGACTAAAATAGCCATGGGCCTAGGGGAAAACCAAATACTGTTATTGTGCTAAAGGAACACGGTGATAAAACACCTCCTAATGACATTCTGCAATATGCTTAGATCAGTGTCCTGCTCAGCTGTCACCTAAGAAGCCTCTCCAGCAGTAAGTGGGAACAAAGACAAAGACCCACAACGAGAGAGACAATGTGCAGAGAATCAGACACCTTGGAATTTCTGTCTTTAAAATTTGGTCTTTGGAAAAAATGTGGTCTTCTGAGATGGAGAGATCGCTTAGCCATTTAAGGTTAAGATAACCACTAAAAACACACAACATTGATCTTCTCACTCAGGAGAGGGGAAGGATCAATGGCTTCTGGAAAACAAATAGAAATATGGAAAGTGAATATTGAATATCGATGGCAGTGAGGCTGGGCAAAATGATATGAAACCACAGGCAAGGGGGCAGAAGGGCTGTGCAACTTGAATTTGGGCTCTTGAGTGCTTTTTCTGTAGACCTCCACCTTGTAATAAGGATTGAGAGTCCAACAGCATCCTCTGTAGTAAATTACCAAATATGAACATGCTGCCTTACGTGGGTTAACTTCAGGAATGAGGCTTGTTATTAAGAATGTGGTGACGCATACAGACTGTATATAGATTGCAGATGCATAAAAGTGATGATCAACTTTGTGCTAGCACAGAATATTTCCTGTTGCATTTCAAAATACTTTCTAGTGTTTTGCCTACCTACTTTATTAAGGCCACTAACATCCTTCTCTTGGTTTAAAGTGAGCTTAAAAAAGGCAGGAGACCATTTGCTCCATTCCTACCCTATTATCTGACAGAAGTGGTCATAGCTCTGTGAGTGTGTTTGTGTTCTGTGGTTTGGCATATGTAATGAAACACTCAACCATAATTTCCAATTTCAGGTAGAAAACTATGATCATATTTTCATCCATAGTTAGTTTGGAGAACAAATGACTTTTAGGGAAAAAATGAGGGCATCTAAAGGGTTGCAGCAATTACTTTCTCATTGTTATTTTTTTAATTGAAAATACAATCTCCTCTCATATGATCCCTTTAAGATGTACACCCTTGATTTGTTTGCTTGCAAGCGTACTTAAGATTTGGCCATACAAATCATTCTAGCATGTACTTCACACTTGGAAGAAAGATGTGTAAGACAAGGTCCCTTGGGCTGAAGTGGGGAAGGGACTTAGAATGGGAGCAAAGCAAAGTCACACACATTAGCAAGTAGAAGAGAAGATAGAAGCTGGAAGTTGAGATCCAGGGTTGCTTCAACTGTAGCTTGTTAAATATTTAACAATTAAAATAGTTTACTCTTTGTCTTCCTATTTCTACCTCCACTGAGTGGGAAGTAGCTTGATGCAGAGAATTAATACCAGAAGAGAGGATAAGGACTCTCCCATTTCAAGGAAAACAAATACACAAAAGTGATCAAGGCCAGCAACTTGCTTGGTGAGCACCATGCAATGTGTGTATAGGTTCATCGCATCCTAAATGGTGCTGGGTCAGGGGAGGTGAACACAAGAAGAAAGAAAGAGCCTCTGTGTGCCATGGCTAATACATTTCCTAATAAAGGCTTGAATTTCTCAGAGTGAAACATTCAAGGATTCACGAAGCTGCAGCAAAAGCTATGTCCACCTTCTTGGGATACCAGTTTGTAGAAGTGGGGACTGGGATTGAAACAAAATGGTACAGACAATGTGTTATATCTGTGGTTATACAAAACCCACAATGCATGTGCTAAAGAATGAAATGCAAATTTCACATCACTATAAAAAGCCAAGACTAAAATCATGCATAGAATTGCTTTTGAGGGCATACACAGAGATGCTGGGCAACCAGCACATGGTCCTCATTATGCCTGTACCAGAGAGCACCATGCTGTGCTGCTGGAAGTGAAGAGAATTGCAAGAGAGTTCTATGAAGCCTGGGATGATGGCATGAAATGGAGACAAAGCAGGAAGCATGCGAGCTGCCTGCAGAGATGCTCAAGACAGAACTGCAATGCTGTCTCAGTCAGGGTTTCTATTCCTGCATAAAACATCATGACCAAGAAGCAAGTTGAGGAGGAAAGGGTTTATTCAGCTTACACTTCCACATTGCTGTTGATCCCCAAAGGAAGTCAGAATTGGGACCCAAGCAGGGCAGGAAGCAGGAGCTGATGCAGAGGCCATGGAGAGATGTTACTTGCTTCCCCTGGCTTGTTCAGCTTGCTTTCTTATAGAACCCAAGTCTACCCCCAGGGATGGCACCACCCACAAGCCCCTCCCCACCCCTATCACTAACTGAAAAAAATGCCTTACAGCTGGATCTCATGGAGGCATTTTCTCAACTGAAGCTATTTCTCTGTGATAACTCCAGTTTGTGTCAGGTTGACACATAAAACCAGCCAGTACAGACACCTTCCCAACAATGAAGTGAAAGGCTGGAAGAAATCAGAGCTATAGTCAATTCTCTGGTGTGGGCTACTTTACCTAGACATATTTATTATTATTATCTTATTATTATTTTTAGAAAGAGAGATCTTGAAGTACCCAAATACCCAGGGAGTCTAGCAAGCTGGTAAATGTCAGTACCAAGTTACAGAGCTATGCCTTTGAAGGAATCACTAAATAACACCAGGTAGGGGGGTAGATTGGGGAAGCAAAAGAGCTAAGTCTGGCAGCAACCCTTGGTTTCCCTTATAATGCCTTCATATTTTGAAAATGAGAGCCCATTTCTATTTATCATGGGGTTTTAATCAGCCAAGCATTGTGGGTTCAAATTTCATATACAGCTAATTTGGAAGTAGGTACATGAAAACATTATCTATAATGTTAATCCCACTTGCTACACTGATAGGAGTATTAGTTTCATAAAGTTAATATTTAATTCAAGAATCATTAAAATTTAATTTTAATGTTTGAGTTGACACAGATTTTACACATTTTGGAGTACCCTGTACTGTTTCAATTATACGTACATACAGTGTAATACTCAAATAATGGAAATCATGTTTATCTCCTCCAGTATTTCATTTCTTGTGATGAAAAAAATTTAAAATAGTTTCTTCTAGGTTCTTGAACTACGCCACGCATGGCACCTATAGTCCCCCAGTGTGCAACAGACTACCAGTTCTCCCAAGCCTCCACAGCTCATTTCCTTTGATCAATATTTTCCATCATTCTCTTAAAATTTATTAAATAGACATTACATGATAAAAGGGAAAGAAAGCCAGTGACTATTAGTTAGACTGCTCTCACATGTTACCTGTGAGATTTTGAAAACATCTTTCATTCATATATATATATATATATATATATATACTAACTTCAAATATATGTATATATATGCATATATATATATATACATATATTTGAAGTTAGTGAATAATTAACACCAATATATGAATTTCAATTCACAAAAACTTCTTCCCATGAAGACAATTCTGAAATATAGACAAAGGGTTTTTTTCAATTTTTTATTAGATATTTTCTTCATTTATATTTCAAATGCTATCCCAAAAGTCCCCTATACCCCCCCCCCCGCCCTGCTTCCCTACCCACCCACTCCTACTTCTTGGCTCTGGCATTCCCCCGTACTGAGGCATATAAAGTTTTCAAGACCAAGGGGCCTCTCTTCCCAATGACAGCCAACTAGGCCATCTTCTGCTACATATGCAGCTAGAGACACGAGTCCTGGGGGTACTGATTAGTTCATATTGTTGTTCCTCCTATAGCGTTGCACATCCCTTCAGCTCCTTGGGTACTTTCTCTAGCTCCTCCATTGGGGGCCCTGTGTTCCATCCAATAGATGGAAATGAGGATCCACTTCTGTATTTGCCAGGCACTGGCCTAGCCTCACACGTGACAGCTATATCAGTGTCCTTTCAGCAAAATCTTGCTGGCATATGCAATAGTGTCTGAGTTTGGTGGCTGATTATGGTGGGGTAGTCTCTGGATGGTCCATCCTTTCATAAACAAAGGTTTATGCATTAAGTAGGAATAAAATAAATAACCAACACAATAGTAATCATAATAACAAGAAGGTCATGCACAGAGAAGAGGGACATAATATGCTATGTCACACATAGGAAGGTATTTCACACATGGGATGGTGTGCCACACATAGAATGGTATGTCACACATAGGATGGTTGTCACACACAGTATGCTGTGTCCCACATAGGATGCTATGTCACACATAGGATGCTATGTCACACATAGGATGCTATGTCACACATGGGATGCTCTGTCTGTCTCGGGTGGCACATGTGCACATGATAGGACTAATAGTTTGCATTTGAGGCCTCTACTGGACACAAGGTAGTTAGTATAATCCTCAGCTAATGACATACCCTCTGTTTGTATAGAATGCACTATATGTCTTTACTTAATACCAGTAAGCACTGCTAACCAATCACAGGACAGCACTTAATCACTTAATCTGCAGCTTACATTCTCCAGGAAGGAGGTGAGAAACTATAAATGCCCAAGCAAGTCACATTGCCTTGAGGATTTCAGTATTCACTTTAAAGACAATGTAGTATGGTAGAAAAAAAGGAATCCACAGTAAATTTGTTTTCTCTATATATTTTTAGTTAAATATCCAGTGTCATATACACATAAATATTACTTTGTAATTTTCTCAGACTATACCAACTATTTGAAATTAGCCAATGTATATGAATTATGCATAAAGGTGCCCAGAACCTAAAGCAAAAATGAGATACTCCATGGAGAGCAATGCAGTTTACTCCTAGTTGATGGGGTGCAGTACTGAACACGGAGTGTGCATTCCTGTGAGTGCCACGCTCATCCTATAAACACTCATACCGTACAGGCTGGAATGCTAGTAATGGTAAGATCCCGTAAAAATTGAAATGACTTGACCATGCATCTGTCCCATGTTGCTTATGGCAGCTGCAGTCGAGAAGCAGGAGCTGACAAATGAGTCTACAGTCAACCCTAGGTCTCCCTGAGACACTCCCATGTGGGACACAGAGATTCACGACATTACTCCCAAGGTCTACTTAAGAAATGGAGTTAGCACCATGTCCATACCGCTTGTTCCTTCCCTTCTACAGATCCAATGGCATCTCAAAGGAAAACTGGAATCCCAGTACATTTGCCTCACACAGTAGGGGAAGTGTTTGTCAATTTTCCACTGTTGTGGAGCATTTGAGATGTCGGGAGTGGGGTGGAGGGGAGTGATATGCAAATATTCACCTTAAACACACCCTATCACTGATACCTTTAACGAACGCAAGGCAATCCTCTGTATGTGTATGTGAGTGTCTTCAAACACAAAGAGCATGTTGGCACTTAGGTATCATTTATACACATTTATACAGGTGCTGTACGGAATCTTCATCTCATAACTAGACTCTTGGGGTAGTGCCTGTGTCCATGGTTACCTTGTTGAATAACTAACTTGGAAGGTTCAATTTGCTTTCACTGTTTGCTTTCCAAATAAGGCTGAGCGCCGTTATAATCAGTGAGGTGAAACGCAGATTTGCCTCATGTTTGTTTTATAAAATAATATAACCCAATCAACAGCAATACTAATCTCATTTTATTCTGCAAGAAAGCTCAAAGAATTACAATAACTTGGATGACTTCTCAACCTGTGGCCTCATTTCATAATCACGCTTGAAGGAAGACTTCTTCTTGTTCCTAGTAGGCTCTCACAATTTAGAAAAAAAATGATTCAATTTAATAAACATGGGTGTTACAATTACGAAGCGCTGACTTGCTTCTGCCTGAAATATTAAGGTTACATTACATGTGATTCTAAACTGTCAGCCCTAATTAAAGTTTGATGGATATGAAGATTAAAGCAGCCTTACAAGGTATTGGTCAACTAGAATATGTCTGAATGTAACAGATAGCCACATTCCAGCACTGTGCAGAAGAAACCAGGGCATGTGGTCCTAGGCACACTGAACCCTATCATTTCTCACCTGCATGAACTAGAACATGGATTTAGCACAGTTTACCTGTTTAAAAGTGTCATGTGAAGATGGTGACAACCGTCCTTCAGTTACTATCTGGTGAAAGGCCATGCTTAATTTTCTTTATTTAGATTGTCAGATTAGCTGAAGTACTATGAGGAAAACAAAGCCTTTCACATTGTCTTTCAAATTGCTCAGTCATATTGTATTCCATATTGTTACTTCTCCTCCTGCTAGACTCAGCACTGTTTGACAGACTCTTCCCAGTGCTCACATGGTGATCCATGACCTTCTGCAACTCCAGTTTCAGGCCATCAGACAGCTCTTCTGAACTCCGAGGGCTCCTGTACACATGTGGTGTGTATATATATACTCAGGCACACACTCGTACAGAGTCTAAACTAGAATAAATTAATGTTGAATAAAACCACCAGAACTTATCTCAAGAATAGGTTATTCAAGAAGAATACAACTGTGTGGTGTGTGCCTGTAATTGTAGAACTCAGGGTTGAAGCAGGAGAATTAGGAATTTGAGACCAATGGTAGCTAGACTGAGACACGGTCTCACAAAACAACAGACAAAAAAATAATTACATATGGCTGGAACTCAAGGTAGGAAATAAAGAGCAGAAACCAATTACAGAATGAGGTACCAAAGCTCTGGTGGGAAAAATGGACTTCTAAGTGAGAACACTGTGGAGTGCCCCTGAAAGAACCATCTTGAGTCTATGGTAGAGACCATCAGAAGGGGAATCTAGAGATGAAGAATCCCATGAACAAAGACATAAAGTGTGGAAAGCCCACACTTTTCTTTGAGTACTGCTGAGGTGAGGAGTCTTGTGTTCCTCATACTTAGAGAGACAGGATCATGACAGTGTTCATAGGACATTCAGTGCCAGGTAGATTGAAAACAAATTTGGGTGTTTGGTCAAGATGGTGAATAGACAACAATCCAGCAGAAGTACACAGTAATTACATTTGGTCTGACAACTTTGCTGATGACAGAGACAAAGAACTCGCTATCTGAGACCAAAGCCTGGCCTAGAGACAGAATGATATCTCAGGCCAAGGAACTGCAGTTGTAGGAAGGGAAGATGTGTCACCGAGCCTGGAAGTACAAGTTCCAATATATGACAAGTCACAGGCCTTCAAGATTTCAGGGAACATAATTAAGAAAATGGCAGGCACGGAAGAATATTAGTAGAAATGAATATGAGCCAACCCCACATGGATACACTAATATACTGCTTTTCATGTTCAAGTCATAAAAACGTTTCCTTTTTTTTTTTTTTTTTGGTTTTTTTTTTTTGAGACAGGGTTTCTCTGTATAGCCCTGGCTGTCCTGGCACTCACTTTGTAGACCAGGCTGGCCTCGAACTCAGAAATCCGCCTGCCTCTGCCTCCCGAGTGCTGGGATTAAAGGCGTGCGCCACCACGCCCGGCCGGTCATATTTCATCTACATCAGAGTTCAGATCAAAACCATTTCCATAGCCTGACTCTTACTAAGGGTACTTCCCTAAAAGATTGTTTTGGTTCTTTTTTTTTTTTTTTTTAATTTCTATGGAGTCAGTAGTTTAAAATTTGCAGCAATTATTTTGGATATTTCTTGCATGCCTATGAAAGGTGATAGACAGGTGGAAAGAAAGAGGCTGGTGGGCTGGTGAGCTACACCCTAGTGAGCTAACAATTCTGAGTGCTGAATGCTTCAAGTTTTCTCTCCTATTTCCCTTGTGCTCTATGATCTACCAGAACACACAGATAGTCCTCCTTATGGCCTCTCCACCCATGATGCTTCAGATACAAACTGGCTCCTTTCAGCTCTGGTTCATCAGCAGCTACCGCATGTGCGTGCGTGCGGGCATGCGTGTGTAAGCATGCTCTTTGGTTTGCTATTTCACTCATGTTGAATGAGCACTTTGTGTACAAGTTCTGAGGGAGGCACAGTGGTAGGTTAAAGTATGTATCAAATTTGGGCTAGAGAGGTGGCTCTGGGGTTAAAGTGCGGACTCTACAAGTGTGAGGGCCAGAGTTCAGATCTCCAGAAGTCTCACAAATGTCAGATAAGCATGGTTGCCCACCTATAATTTCGGCACATCGAAGGTGGAGACAGGGGACCACTGGCTCAAGCTGACTAGCCAGACTAGTTGCTTTATAAACTGAGTTCAACGGAGAGACCTTGCCTCAAATAATAACGTAGAGAGAAAGCCATGACTCCCAATAACAACCCCATGCTTCCTCATGCATGAACACATACTTTTATGACCATGGAACCCCACAGGAGTGACCAGATGTCTACAGTTCACACACACACAAGCACACATACACACACACAGAGAGAAAAATTTTGAAATTCATACCAAGTATAAGTTTTATAAATTTACATAATGATAGTTAATACAGATAAGAGCTATATTTTATTTTTAACTTTTGGGGGAGGGGCTCTCCATTTTGTCCCCTCCCTAGAAATACTGAAACAGAACTGATATTAGTATGAGAACAAATGAGGACATTCTTGTCATTGCACAGTGGCCCTGCTTCTCTTAAATCTCTCTTACAGACAGAAGAGGGGAAAGGGTCTCGTCCCCTCAGAAGCTGCTCCATGCAGACAGCTACGGGCCTGCAGAATCCTCATTTCTTTCATCATGCAATGTTTACTGAGGTCCCACTCTGAGGTAGACGCCATGATGGGATGGATCAACAGGATAGACAGAGTTCCACTTTCACTTAGAAAAACACTCAGTGCTCAACACAGTAAACTGGGGAGACTTCTCTGAGGCAACCTTGTAACTCACGAATGTGTTCAGAAGGATGACTGGTATCTAAGAAATGATACTCCTGTCTTATAGGGGTGTGTATGTGTGTGTGTTTGCATGTACATGTGTGTATGTATGTGTCACTGGGTGTTGGAGAGGATTCTGCATACCTCATAACTCTATTATTTAACTGTGAGAGAAATATGATAAATTTAAATTCTCTCAAACATTCCGCATCTATCTAGCACCGAGAATCACATTTTGCAAAAGGACACCAAGTGCAAAGGTTTCCTTTTGCTGTGTTTAAGCCTTGTCAAGGGAAAGCTAACTAATATGCTAAATGCTAATTCTTATTTTTATGCACTGGCTAAATTTCAGTTATCATGTACATAGACATTTGGCATCTCCTTCCCACGTCCAATCTCAGCTTAAAAACATTTTAAAATTCCTCTTGCTTCTGTTTTGTGACACTCCTGGGGAGAGTACTTAGCTCAGCCTTGTGTACATGTTACCTCTTGAGCTTAGGTAGAAGGTGTGAGTGGTTTCAATTAGCACAGCTAAATTATAAATTTCTGAAAATCCAAAATCGTAGATTGATTTTTTTTCCTTGTTTTGCAATGAGATGTGTAGTATTATGAAAATTTTATCTATTTCTGACTCTCCCACCAGCCCTGACTTTTGAGATTTAATGGCGGGTCCCACAAAACCAAAACATAAAATAAAAGAACAATGATAAAAGAACAATGAAAAGCGCCTTCCTCCCTGCAGCAAGCAGAGGCAAACACATCTTTGTTAGAAGTGAGAGGGAGAACGAACGCTATATTTCTTGGAGGCTATCCTGTAAATTATTTCTGGTGGAGGCTGGATTTGAGACCTGCTTCTGATTTGCTAAGGGCTATTTATGATTTATTTCAACCTTGGCTTGCTCTAGGGGGAAAAAATGAACAGGAAAATAAAGAACAGAAGCCTAGTCCCCTGTGGTACTCTGTCAGGAAGCCCCCAAACTCTTAAAAAAATAGGTACAATATTTAAATTCATTCCCTCAAAAATAAAATTAAAATTATATATATATTTTTTAATTGGAGGATGAGTGCCATGGTTTGTTTGTTTGTTACACCACACACACACACAACACACACACACACACACACACACACACAGAGAACAAATTTCAAGGTCTGAATCTTTTGCTGTTGCAGAGTGGTCCTGAGAGGAGATGTTCTCAACTACAGTGGGGGAATCTTAAACCCAGTCAAATATTTTTCTTAGGGAAAGTAGTGATAGGTCATAGTGAGGTGTGGGTATCATTAATGTTCTATAGAGATCCCTAACACACTAGGGTCACCATAACGTTGACACGTGGTCTATAACATCTTCGAAAAGCCATTTACTCTCCATCTAGGCTCTAAGGGAAGCTGTGTGTCTATCAGTTCTAAAGATCTGCATGTTTAAAACAGGCCATATGTGTGCTGATAAAATAGATGACTTCTGTTCTATTGGGCCAGTAAATCACATACTAAAATCTCTACATATGTACTGATTAGATACCTAATCAGCTCTGGTTCCAAGTAAGTCATAAGTCGGTCTGTATAAACATGCCTAAAGACTTGCATGCTCTGCGTTGGAGCCAGCACCGAATGCAATCCTTGGAACTTAAGAGAGTGCATCTATCATGATCATTACAAGGGAGGCCCACAGCTATGTCTTAGTAGGTTTTATCCTATCCTGTTTTTTAAAGGCAGGAGAAAAAAAATACTACACTGCAAATTGTTTGACAGCTCTGAGGTAAGGCACAGTTACACAGATACACAGACATAGCCTCAGTGCTGCTTAGACATTATCCTCACAAACTGTGCCCCCGCCCCATCTCCAGCTTCTTGGCTGAATGTTTCGCTCCTCCTCTGCCACGCCCATCATACATCAGAGTGTTCTTGTACAGAGGATCACAAGCCGCGCCCCCCACCCCCCTCACCCCCACCCCCACTCCAGCAACTTCATCTCAGAGTCAAGGTATAAGGCCACTCCAGAGAGCATCTTCGCACTTTGCCTCACCTCCTCCCACCCAAGCCTTCAGCTGGAGCAACCGCCTCCCTTTTTACTATTTATTGAGCCTTGCAGTGTTTTGACTGAAAAGACGTTCCCTATAGTGTTGCTTTAGCCATTTCAATGCCTGGTCTCCAGTTGGTGCCCCTGTTTGGGGAGGTTTAGGATGGGTGGCCTTCCTGGAGGAAGTGTGTCACTGGGGTTGGGCTTTCAGAGTTTAAGCATTTTGCCATTCCCAGATCACTTTCTGTCTCTCAGCTTCCTGCTGATTGTTTAGGGAGTGAGGTCTCAGACTCTGCCCCACCCACCATGCCTCCACTCCACCATTACGGGCAATGGTCTCCCTGTAATCTCAAGCTTGGTCGTGGTATTTTACCACTGCATATAAAAGTAGCTAAAGGAGTCTGCTTGGACTTTTGATTTGCACTTTCCTTTCTGTAAAGTATTTTTGTTTTTGTTTTTGTTTTTTTTCTCCAATGTAGCTCCATCTCTCCATTTCTCTGGGTATCACGTGAGAGAGGACTTTCTGGCCGCCATGTGTAATGTAGGAGCAACCTATCTTGACCTCACAAGTCTCCCTCCTCTGTGATTCGCTTTATCTGTTCTTTATGCTCCTCTCAGCCTTCACTAGAATGCATGTCTTCATGTGTTCCTTGTGCAGCTTTCTTCCCTACAAATTAAGCTACACTGGAACAGGAGGACAGGAGCATCCACCAAGCTCATACACAGCTGTGTTGAGTTCCCTAGTACAAATCAGTATGTGTTTGTGTGCATATGTTTGTGTATGAGACTGTGTATTTGTATGTATCTGTGTGTCTCTCTCCTCTCTCTCTCTCCCTCCCTCTCTCTGTCTCTCTGTCTCTCTCTCTGTCTCTGTCTCTGTCTCTCTGTCTCTGTCTCTCTCTCTCTCTCTGTGTGTGTGTGTGTGTGTGTGTGTGTGTGTGTGATCTCTCCCGGCCTCTTTGACTGCCAGAGTGATATGTACGAATTCTGAGCTGGATCCCTCTCTATGACCACTGAATCTTTCTTCTGTAAGTGGCAAGTGCAGCTCATTCCCAAAGTTGACATCCATCTCACTCTCAGATGTATAGGGCGTATACATCTATAGAGATGTATGTATATGCATGTATCCATAGATAGATGTATATATGATAATGAAACCTTAGAGAAACTTAGCCCGTTTCAGCTGGTAACAGAAACACAGCATGTGTCGGCTTTCCTATTGAACATGCAAAACATGAAGACAGGATTAGCATCTGTCGATCTGCCCTCTTTCCCCTTGAAAGCTGTGTGTCAGACAGGCTCTGGTAATGGCAGTACGTGAAGCAGATTTGGGGCCAGGAAGGCTGCTGTGTGCCACTCCTATGTGCTACCATAGCAAACTGAAGAGTTCTGGGTAGAACACCTATTTTCTGCTGCATTAGGTGACCTATCCTTCAGGGATTTGCTTGTGTCTCCATCTGTGTTTTAACCATGCACGATGCTGTCGTGTGTGTGTGTGTGTGTGTGTGTGTGTGTGTGTGTTTTCAGGGCTGAAGACTGTCATGGCACATGGTTTGCTTTCTTATTTAGGTTTCATAGGAACACTCTTTACTTCAGTCATTCAGAGCGGTACCTTTGGCAACCAAAATCACAGCTGGCCACGAACTGATGACGATGATGGTGTGATTAGTCAAGATTATAAGACTGTGGAGAATACTTAGCGATGACACTGTCTCGATATTGGCAACTACTAAGGATAGATACGACCAAAATGAGGGTATAGTCCAGCCCCAGTGAGCCCCATGGAACTGAAAGGATGTGTCCCCTGTTATGGAATGTCAACGACATACTGATTAATTAAAAGATTCTTTGCTATTAACTTGCTAAGCTTTCCCCCAGGTCCACCCAAAATATTGTCTTATTTTAATAAAGCTGTAAGACACATGCTAAATGAAAGTCTGAAATCATGTAGGAACTCCAACACTTAAACCCCTGTGCATTAACTGAAAACAGTTTTATTACATTATTCGAATAGGTGACACAAGGCTGTCATTTTTCTTTGTAACTAGGTGAAATGTATTGGGTGCCTTAGTGCATGCCTATATGTGAACAAGTTTCTAAAATTGTTCTTAAGGGAGAGGAGGAGATAAAACTTCAACACAAATGACAATGACAAAGCTCAGATATTAGGTGTCACTGCACATCTTCTGAACCCCAGGTGCGGAGAAATAATGATTTCCACAACCACCAGAGATGACTTTTGCAGAGGGAAGATTTCAAATAAACGTCTGTTTGCTTTAGGTGAGCTTCACTGAGTTGGCCTTATTTGATTTCAGAGCCTCCTCAGGGCGAAGGCTGTAGGATTTCCTGCTTGTAAAATGGAAAGAACACTTTGCTGAACTTGTATGACATCATCTGAGGCATTAAAGGGCAGAAAATCGCGGGTGCTCTGCCTGTTTGCCAGCCTCTTCTCCTCCTCAGTCTACTGCGTTTCCAAATGTCAAAGCACACCAAATCCAAGATTTATAGACTGCAGGAGTGAAAAAAAATATCAGGATAAACCCTCTAACTTTTGTTAAATGTTTTAAGTGATCATTAGATGGGCTTTGGGCAGTGTTGCAGGCTGCACATGGATTGCCTAATATGCAATGCGAAGACTAAGCAGTTTAGCTACTGTTGAATAGAGTCTTACTCTGTTTCTAAAACAGTCAGGAAACTGCTCTTTCCAGGTCAAAACTGAGTCATAATACAGAGAAAACAGTTATGAAAGACAATACCATTAAATTAATTTTACCAATTACTACCACGCTATACAAGGAAAACAATAACTTCCTTTTTAAACCCTAGAAACTCACTTATATTAAAAAAGGGTCAGTGTAGCTGCTATAAAATACATATATACATATATAATATATAACACACACACATATATGTGTGTGTTGTAAACTAATAGTTTTCAACCTGATGGTGCACAAATATTTTGCAAATCTCTTAAAATATAATAGACAAATAACCAATGCCAAACCCCTCAAAAGATCTTATCATAGGCATATAATAGACATGCTATTTTGGAGAGTAAATAAATTTCTTTGTTATGCAACACCCTTCCACCATAACTTCACAAAGAAACATGAAAGGACGTGGTCTTGCCTCATATTCAAAGTCTTCTGCTCTGTCGGCATCAGCGGGCAAGCTGGAAACATACTCATGGTCTTCATAAAACCCATGCTCCATCGGATGAAGAGAGTGGCAGCTGTGGGGGATACAGCAACAGGCAACAATGGATCACAAGGACTGCTTCCATGATTAAAGTGGAGTTTAGAATTTCATCTCACGCCTTTCTGCTTTGGAGTATGTTTGCTAGCTAAGGGATCCTGCCTTCAATGGAAGCACTTGCTTTCCTTTCTCTTCATGGGTGAAGCCCCTCAATATTCTGAAGGCTAAGGGGAAGGCTCTGGCTTCTAGTTCCATTTTGTGATGAGACCTTCTTCCCCTTTGATAAAGGGCATCCACCTAAATAGTAAAAAGCATTCCAGGTGACAGCCCTCTGGCAGTGTGGACATAATAAGTTCAGTTAGTATAGACCAGTTCTCCTCTCCTAAGAGGTGAGCTCTATGCTGATGTCCTCTCACAAGGAAAGAGGTAAGTGCTTGCCTGCATTTTCTTTTAAATTATTACTGCTATGGCTGCTGGTCTGCTAAAGTCAAGCAATAGGAGCCCAAATAGCAAATGCAGTATGACAGTATGATGTAGTATCCTGGCTGATGGTCTACCAGGTAGGTACACCCCCTTTCTATGCAAACAGCTAAGGAGAAGGTGACAACTCTCTGTCTGGGCATTGATGTGTTCCCCTTGCCCTTCAGATGGTAAGAAGGGAACACTGCCATAAGAAAACCCTTAGCCATTGCTGCAGACATCTCCTGAGTGCCTATTGAATGCCAGGCTCCGTGCCAAGTGCTGGAAACATGCTCGTGCACAAAATCCAATTCTCGCCTTATTAAATGAGGAAGGCAACAGAGTGGCAATTCTAGAATAAGACAATAATTAAAAGGAAGATATGGATGCTGGGGGGGGGGGTCATGTGGTGTGGACAGAGATGCTGCAGCAAAGCCGGGGGCTGCGGGACTTGGGGAAAGCGTCTTGGCCCATGGATTAAGGGATGCTAATCTTAGAAGCCAGACCCTGAAAGTTCTGGCAAAGGACCTTTGCATGTGTCTGTCTCCTCCTCTGCAGCACCAGGATGGTAACCGTAAAGGTACCGTGTCCTAAGGCTGCTGGGAGGTCTCAGTGACACAGCAATGTAAAACCACTGCGATATTTACCCGAAATGATAGATAATAGAAGTGAAGTGTCTGCTCATTCAAGAAAGCATTTTTCTGCAAAGTCACTCTGCGTCAGGATGGACTCATGAATTTCACTGATATGTTTGTCTACTTGTGGCTCATTCCTATCCCAAAATATAAATACTAGGAGCTACTGGCTTTATGTCTGTTCCTACTTTCATTTCTCAAACCTACTCCTGTGCCTGCTATCAGAGCATTGTGTAGCGGAGCAATGAACAGAACACACAAAAGCACGGTGTATGCTCTCTTGCAGGCTGAGATCTTGTGGTGATTTGTATGTGCTAGGGTCAGGGAGGGGCACTACTAGGAGGTGTGGCCTTGTTGGAGTAGGTGTGTCACTGTGGGTGTGGGCTTTAAGACCCTCATCCTAGCTGCCTGGAAGTCAGTACTCTGCTAACAGCCTTCAGAGGAAGATGTAGAACTCTCAGCAACTCCTGCACCATACCTTCCTGGACACTCCCATGCTCCTGCCTTGATGATGATGGACTGAACCTCTGAACCTGTAAGCCAGCCCCAATGAAACGTTGTCCTTATAAGAGTTGCATTGGTCATGGTGTCTGTTCACAGCAGTAAAACCCTCACTAAGACAGGTCTTAAGAGGCACTCTCAGAATCTTGCTTACACGTTAGAATTGCCTCAGGGAGTGTTTGAGAACTCGTTCTTGCTTGAATCTGCTCTAAAATTTCTTAATTAATTGGTTAGAGGCCCAACTGAGGCTCCTCTAGTGTTCCTTGGGGTTCCCAGGTGAGCCCATTGTACCTGCGGCGCTCTATGCAAGTAAGTAATAGTCTGAGACTGGGCACAGTCACACGGGTCTCATACAAATAGAAGCTGGAGTAGAGAGAGCAGTGAAAATGCAGGCTAAGGGGACACAGTTGCTTTTATGAAGCAAACTCTATACAATGTGGGAAAATTAGGGAAAATTACTCAACACAGAGAAAAAAAAACTGTATGGGGCCCAAACCAGACAGGTGACGTTATTTAAATAAAACACCCCACCTTTACACTTTGTAAAATTGGGAGGAAAACTCCTTTAATTGCTGCTTATTTCAGAGTGCTGTGTTTACTCTGTGAAAGCCAGGACCCGTTGTTTGCATCACGCGATAGCTGGTAATTGGTTTCTTTGGAGAATTGTAGTTGAATTAAATCAATTTCCTAGATTCTTTTGTAAAGACATGGAAAGCAAGGGGGAGAGGGAGGTGACTCACATTGGAGAACATGGTCCCAGCAAAGTCACCTTCCCCTGAGCCTTAATGAGGCTTTTTGGCAGCTTTGGTGAGAAAAGTTATTTCCCTGACTAGTAGTCTGAGCCTTGAAGGGTACAGAGAAGAAGGGTAGCTGAATAGAGCCAAGCTTTTTACTGTACCTTGGGAAGTCTGATTCCAGACTTCAGCTAGCTGTATAGCCAAGAGGGTAGCAGTAGGGACAGCTGAGAACTAACTGAAAGCACATACAGTGTGGAAATATTTCCAAACAGAGCTGGGAGCATGTCTCTGAAACTGCCAACTTCTGGGGTGTCTGGCTTTTTCTATTGCCCACTTTCAAAAGTGAACGGCAAACCAAAAGCACTCCAGGAGAAAGGAGAGAGACATACCTGTCTGAAAGCAAAAATGGACAGGTGTCAGGCACCGGAGGGGTGAGTGGCCGAAGCTTCGCCAGGGCCATGATGTGTTCAAAAGTGATGTCCGTCTGTGTGCTGGCATTCGTGAGCTGTATTTCCGGGGCCATGCCGTATGTTGGCCGGCTGAGGGGAGTCCGCCTTAACACCTGTACCACTATGGGCTCCTTGGCGGTTCGAAAAGCTTCCACTGCCTCTTCATGAGTGGCCTTTGAGAGATCCCTGCCATTGACCTATGAAGACACAAAGGTAGAACATATGTCAGAGTAAGAACAGAAAGGTGCCCAGACAGACTAACCAGCTTTCCTATAAATTGTATGAATATTTAATAAGTCATTACATTTGTCGAACTATCTACCAACATAAGGAAGCAACAACTTTGGAAAAAAAACCCACTTTTATATCGTTATGAAGTATCTGGAACTGATCAACAAAATGCCATCAGAATTATTGATAAAGTTTTAATCATTGAACACTGCATTAGAAAATGTTGCCCCTAATCTTCAGGTAGGTAGAAATATTGCATACAACACTTAAAGAATTATCATTCTTTTTGGATTTTTAGTACTTAACTAAAAATCCAAAGTTTACTTTTTCAGGATATTGTCCAATTCCTTTATATTCATCCTTATTCTAAACCATGTTAAAAGAAGGTCCAGTGATAGGCCCAAAGTGGGATCCAGCTCAAGGGGAGGTCCCAAGGCCTGACACTATTACTGAGGCTATGGAATGCTCACAAAAAGGGATCATCATGGCTGTCCTCTGAAATACCCAACAAGCAGCTGAAAGAGTCAGATGCAGATATTTGCATCCAACCAATGGACAGAAGCAGCTGACCCCTGTTGTTGAATTAGGGAAAGCTGAAATAAGCTGAGGAGAAGGGCAATCCTGAAGGAGGACTAGCAGTCTCAATTAATCTGGACCCCCAAGATCTCTGAAACACTGGACCACCAAGCAGACAGCATACACCAGCTGATATGAAGCCCCCAGCACACATACAGTAGAGGACTTCCAGGTCTGTGTTCATTCAGAGATGAAGCACCTAACCCTCAAGAGACTGGAGGCCCCAGGGAGTTTAGAGGTCAGGTGGGGTGGGGGGTGGGGGCATCCATGTGGAGATGGGGTGAGGTGGGAAGGAGGTGTGGGATGTGGAGCAGTTGGAGAGTGGATGGGGAGGGGTGGGGAATGGAATATGGAATGTAAAAAAATGAATTACAAATAAAATTAAATTTAGAAAGATATATGTATAATTAAAAAAACATGTTATTGAATGCATGCATCATATAAAAACCATCACAACTCAGAGTGATAAATAGCCAGTAGCATTGAGCAGCATAGACATCACCGACAAGATTGCTATCCTGCTGAGTCACTGAATCTTGCTCGGACCTGACTCTGTCCTGAGTCAGAACTAGGATTTTGACCAAATTCCACAGCACTCATCTATGCTTAGAATGAATACTGATCTATATCCCCTTGAAAGAGGACTCCATACCCTTCTGGAGCCTTACCCATTTTAGTATCTAAGTCTTTAAGGTAGCTTCAGACATAGAACGTGGGCGAATTGTTTTCCCCTTTCCACTGTAATCCTCCAGCTGTGACAGAACCATTTGCATTTACAAAGAGGGAAAGTCATTCTTCTGTCTATGGGCCAGCAATCTCCCCCAGGATTTGTAGCACCTAACTCTTTTTAAAACTGCTTTCAAATGGTGTCAAACTATTGCCCTCAAATATGTCTTGATAGCACAATCAGTGAGTGGAGGCTCTTTCAATAAGTATCTCTAGAGTGCAGAATTATCCAGAATTAATTAATCTTGGTCCTTGCAGATATGAAGAGGCAGTTAGTAGCAAAATACTTTCCCAAATGCCCTGGAAATGGTGTCATTTCTAGACATCTATCTAAGCCACTGGTGAAGCAGTGTCAATTACCATGAGTTGGCAAACTCTTAACAAGGCCCCGAGTGTCCAAAAATGAGAAGAAGTCACATTGGTTGTGGAATAACTGTTGACACTCAAATGAGCACATTCTCTCTTCCCGGGTAGACAAAGAAAGAGTGTGTGCTCCAAATATGTGTAGGGCAAAGGATAAACAATCCGGTGTGAGATGAACGTGTCATGGCATCCAAAGAAAAGCATAATGACCTATTTTCTCAATGGACCCTGAAAGAGTTAATGTGCCCTCAAAAATGAGCAATTAAGTTTCCACACCAGCAAAACACATCTCAGTTCAGTGGATGAATCACTAGGGAGACTCTCAGACGGAGGTCTGGGTGGTACTTAGCAGTATACACACATTTACCAACCTGCACATTTACGGTCTGATTCCTGTGTCTGTAGACCAAACTTGAAAAATGACCCTAAAATTGACACAACTTTGGGGTATTTAACTTGGGCATATCGGCTAGGGGAACACAGGACATTTACGGACACAGTAATTTATTCCTTGAGCTTGTTCTGGATGACTGTACCCCAGGGCTAGGGCCATCACTAATCTATCTCCCTGAGGATGGATAAGAATCCTAAGCAGAGGCTGGAGTGGAAGAGTACAGTCCCAGTTCTGTGATGAACCTTGACATTCCCCATGTGTCTTGGTGAGGTCAGTATTTAGGAGTTCCAGATTATGGAGATGAGCAAAGATCGGTGAGAAGCTTCAAGGGTCTGGAGAGAGGTGAGAGCTGCCCACTCATGGCCATCCTTTATCCTTCAGTTTACTGAAGTCTCTCTTGCCAAGTTCCACGCTGTTCCCTTCTGAAAGAACTCCCAGTGTATTCCTACCTATTGACCCTCTCCTGGAACTGGGTTGCTGTGCTACTTCTAGGAGAGTCTTCCATCAGAAGCAACCTCTACCTGCAGTGGCAGGGTGAAATGCAGGCACTCCTGTCCTTTTGAAGGAGCTTTAAGCAATATCTACAGAAAGAGGAAATGTGTGGCCCGCTTGACTCAGATACACATTAGAATCTATTGGTGTAGAAAGTGTGTCTGTCAGCAAGCAGAAAGCAGAGGATGTCATTAATCTAGTTTTTTCCTGAGGTGGCTGGGTGTCTTGCCTATGTGTTAACCTAATTTTTAGGTTCAGGATTCATATTTGTTCTAGTGACCTTCAAAACAAAAAGGACTTTAAAAATTGAGTTTCCAGAGATCATGGGATGTGTGATGTAAGGTTGCAGACTGGGAACCACACAATTGAAACTTGTGAAAGAAAAAAAAAAAACCTAACAAATTTAAAACACATTAAACTCTTGATCTGCAAAGAGACAAGTCTATAAATGGATAGGAAGGTCATAGGCCCTGGGAAGGAACATATTGTTGTTCTGCTAAATAGTATTGGTTGTCACACTGCCATCTAAATATTTATGTTTGTACCCATAGAACTGGGCTGTTCCCAGTCTTGGTTAGAGAGACTTCCTTTTATATTGAGCACTACTTGATAAGAGACACAAGATTGCTCATAGTGCTGAGAATAAATGCCTGAGTGCTCAGATATATATATATATAAACTGACATCCCATCCCAAGACTGGTGAAACATCCCAGAAGAAGGGACATAAAGGAGATAAGAGCCAGAAGAGGGGAGGAACAAGGCAAAACGCTGTCCTCTCGGATGCGACATGGCCACTGTATTCACAAACTCAAGTAGTTGTGCTTAACACCAGCAGTAACCTTTGCAAGATCAAAGCAATCAAAATTCCGGCATGGACAGAGCAGGGACTCAGGAGGTGCACCCCTAGCTGAGACGCTATTAGCTGTGCATGGCTGTTGGGGAGGGTGGGTCAGTTTTCTTTCGAGATGTGGTCACTGGTAGGCTTCTGATGCTCCAGTGGGTTCTCCTCACATGTGTGGGTATGGACAGCATATGGTCTCAGAGGTAAAACCAAGACAGAAGAAGACAGGAGGTTGCAGAGAGGAGACATCATGGAGATTCCACGGAAGTTGGATAATGACAAGAGGGAGTGGATTGGTCAAAATCTACTTCATACGTGTATAAAACTCTCTAAAACTGAATAAGTATTACACTAAAAATGCTTCTTTCCATAATCATTTCTTGTGTCACCTGTGTGTTAAGATTAATTTTGACAATTCTAGTCTTTATAGTAAAAACTACAGAAATGGAAATTTTACTGAAAGGTGTTTTAAGCTACAAAAATAAAAGCTCACGAGTTCTTGTGGCAACATTCAGTATATACCAATAATATTAACCTTTATACAGTAAGATCACTTGCTGTTGAGTCTGTGACCTGTATACCTATTCATTCACAATCATGGCATTTATATGCAAATTTGATTCTTTGTTCTAAGGACAGTCAAATATAATCTTTAAAAAGGACAGTCAATGTAATCTCAAGTCTCTTACTTCCCTGTTGGGCCGTACTCTTTTCTGTCAGTTACCACACGGGTGACCTCTATTTTCATAAGCCATTTAATATCTCTCAAAGTAAGGAAGTCTCTGACCTTTACAGGCTCCGATGCCCCACGTGATCTCCTAGAAAATGTGAGGACCACTAATACTAAACACGGCTTTTCTACTTCATTTGGAGTTCATCAACATATTGTTAGCCTTCCAAAAGGTCAGCATTTTATAAATGATGGCTTTCACAACAGAAGGAAGAATAGATTAATTAGGACTTCTCTGTTGGTTACCTTGCTCAGTTATCTACAGGTATGGCCAGGAGGAAGAATATTGGAAAAATATTTAATATTAATTCTGTAAACAAAAATGTGCAGTAAATCAATAAATAATTAGTTGCAAGCGGGTTTTCCAAGTATTAAAACCATCAGGAGATTTGGTGTCTCACACCAGAAGAGGGCATCAGATCTCATTACAGATGGTTGTGAGCCACCATGTGGTTAGTGGGATTTGAACTCAGGACCTTCAGAAGAGCAGTCACTGCTCTTAACCACTGAGCCATCTCTCCAGCCCCTCCTTATGGTTTTGAGTTCTTGTGCTGCCTTCTTTCCCTTTTGTTTTTAGATCCTGCTGTGGTTCAATCTTAAATATGATTTCGTATGGACAATGCACAGTGGTTATTTGATTTTTAATCAAGAGTGGAGGTAGAGAAACCCTCCAGAAAAGGTGCCTAACTCTGTGTACTGCTACATCCTCAGTGTAAACTTGGTCACTGTTTCATTGCTAAAATAGGAAAGTTGATTTTGGGAAGACAAAAGCGGGAAGAAAGCCTTGGAAGCAAAACTATTAGAAATATGTTATTTAAGAAAAATGCTAAATCACAGGTTAGACCTTGAAGTCCTCATGCAAGGGAGTTTCATGAGGGAGTTGCAATTTGAGTCAGGCATACTGAAGGAAAGAAGACTTCTGTTGAAGGAGTTTTGAGATGGATTGAGTGAGAGGTCAAGTGCCACAAAGCAAACTGGACAATGACACCTGTCCCTGTAATAACTGGAAGCTTTGTAAGGATGTGCTAAGCCTACTATGGTTCAATTTCAATGAAGTAAATACAATCCAACTACAGCACAGCTGCAAACATCTGCTTAGTTGACACTGGATAACAGGCTGGCTATTATAGAGAGGGAAGGGGTCAAGACTGAGACCTGAGAAGTACTGCATCTGCCTAAGGGAAGTGGGGAAGCAGGCGCATTATGCAAAAATAGGGTACCAGATAAGCCAGGGCAAGGAAGAGGAGGAGAGATGCAGAGTATAGATGTTCCAGAACAAACAGTGGCATGGGGCTATCTTCATCTACACTGAAGAGTGGAATGGGGCTATCCTCAGGCAGACTAGATAGCTGTACATGCAGATTAAATGGTGGCAGACTAGATACTGGCATGGGGCTCTGCTCTTACAGACTAATGAAGGGCCTGGAAGCAAATGAAAGTTCTTAACTGAATCAAGTGTATATTCTGATTACCCAGTGAGCACACACGATGGGATGCTAATGTCTAATTGCATGACGTTCTTCTCCGGTCCGTTCTACATTGAGAAATAGTTCCAAGATTATATATCTGAGTGATGGCTTGTAATTAATGTGTAGACGTTTTGTAGATGTCTGAAACACAAATAAGTCATGTTTTTTTTTTTAACAGTAATTGTTTTTTCATTATATTGGTGGAGCAATCTTAAGTGGATAAAAAAAGAATTCACTTTTCAGCAGTCAGTGCAAACGATGTGTGAATTCGTTTGTTGTGGCAGATGGGCTAATTAATCTATAACAACCTGTGAATTTAAGTAAAGAAGGAAGCTTTTCATATGTAAACCACATTAGGATAACGTTTGACAAAGCTGTTGTTTAATGAGATCAGCTACCCTTAGGGATACACTGCAGAAATTGGTCATTCAGGACACTTCTCAGATCTAGTTACCTCCACTTGGATACAAGCTGCCCCTTTCTGATAGTTCCTCTACATCCAACTATATACACAATTCTCCCGAAGATCAGGAAAACAACAGGCCCCTACTTTGGGGTACAGAGAAGTTACTCTGGTGAGGGGACAGTTCTAGAATTGCTATCTAGAGTTGATAAGAGTTTCAACTCCTCCATGCCTAAGAATGCTTAATAAGCTGGACATGGTAGTACAGTGTTTGACACCAGCACTTGGAAGGCAGAGACAGGTGGATCTTTGTAAATTTGATGCCGCCCTGGTCTACATAACAAATTCCAGGACAGCAAAGGCAACATAGAGAAGCTCTGTATCAAAAAGAAAACAAACAAACAAAAAACCAACCAAACCAAACAACAACAAAACCCAGAATACAGTAAAGTTCCCAAAGATTATGAACAGCTATGACCCAATTTCACTTGAAAATATGAAAGGCCAGAGTGTTTTGTTTGGTCATGATAGTTGACCTGTGGGACTTTTTACAGTCACTCATAGGTAGAGTTCATTATTTTTTTCCCTAAGGCTACAAAGTGCAAGTACTTTCTTTTGTTGATATTAAATTCTCTTCTTGCTAACTAGACAGAAGAATACGGGGCACAGGACATGCCACAGACATAGGAAGTGACACTTAAATTCCTATTAAAATGGTTGGCATGACATAACTCAAAATAACTCTAAATCTGTATCCATGAAAAGACCTGTGACATCATTTTCAAATTGATTTGAAAGAATTTCAGCATCTGCTTCCCCCCCCACCAAGCTTAGGTATGTTGATTAGGACATCTGTGATATAAGTTGAGTACAGCATGTGACCAAAAGCCTAGTGAAAGTAACTCAGAAGTCAGAATGTACAAATGTATCCAGGAAGGCTGGGCATGCTTACCTACAGCTGCACCCAGCACTCTAGAGACTGAGTTAGGGTTGTGAGTTTGAAGCCAGCCCTGGATATATAGCAAGATGTTTTGTCAGATATATCTTCATAATAAAGAAAACTTATAAGAGATAGACTGTGGTGGTTTGAAAAGGCTTGGCCCAGGGAGTGTCACTATTAGGAGGTATGGCCTTGTTGGAATAGGTGTGGCCTTGTTGGAGTAGGTGTGGCCTTGTTGGAGGAAGTATGTCACTGTGGGGTTGGACAATGAGATCCTCCTCCTAGCTCTGGGAGCGGCGTTCTGTTTGTCTTCAGAACAAGATGTAGATCTCTCAGCTCTCTCTAGCACCACATCCACCTGGGCACCCCCATGTTTCACGCCTTGATGATAACGGACTGAGCCTCTAAACCTGTAAGCCAGCTTCAATTAAATGTTGTCCTTTATAAGAGTTGTCTTGGTCACAGTGTCTCTTCACTGCAATGGAAATCCTAACTAAGACATTGACTAAAATTAACTTTGATTTTTTAAAAAAATTGTTATCAGTAAGCAAAACAATCTGTGCTGGGTAGGAGTGTAGTCAATATCCATTTAACTAGCACATCATACATTGCATTAGCCTCCACATCGGTTGCGTCCTGTGTCCTTCTTGAGGAGACAGTCCAGTGGTCCAGCTTTTGGAGGGTGATGTAGTCATTATCTGTGTGACAAAATGAGCAGGCTTACCCAGAAGTAGGCCTGAAACATTTTTGGTCTTGTCTTGACAATGAGAGAGGTGTGGCTTCATTCTCTAGTGTCTGAGTGTGCCACAGATGCCAGGGAGCTCCGAAACCCCCAGGTTTCAGGCACATGATTGTCAGAGACAATGGAGATTCCTGACATTGGAACCCCCAGCTCTGTCCACTGACCTGTGGCATTTCTGTGCAGAAAAAAAAAGCAACAGTCTGTTGGGTGCAGACCCCTTACCAACACAATAGTTGTTGGCCTCCTGTATGTCTGCGTGTGTGCTGCCTGCTCTGGACTTGTATGCCATCCTTATAAATATCAGTACTTAAATTACAACTTGTGACATTTGGGGATCCTCCCTTGATATGTCCCTTGTATAACACTGTAGTAGTTTGATACCAATGGCCCCCAGTGGCTCATATATTTGAATGCATGGTCATTAGAGAGTGGCACTACTTGACAGGGATTAGGAGGTGTGGCCTTAGTGGAGTAGGTGTGGCTTTGTGGAGAAAGTGTGTCACTCGGAGTGGGGCTTTGAAGTTTCAGAAGCCCAAGCTAGGCCCAAGGGCTCTCTTCTTCCTCCTGTCATAAAACTCTTAGCTCCTTTTCCAGTACCATGCCTGCCTGCATGCCACCATGCTTCCCACCATGATAATAATGGACTAAACCTCTGAACTTTAAGCCATCCCAGTTACATGCTTTCCTTTGGAAGAGTTGCTGTGGTCATGGTGTCTCTCCTCAGCAACAGAACACTGACTGAGACAGGGGTATTATACACCCATAACCCTACAGAATTGAATAAGTTAAATAAATTATATACCTAGTCTTATTGAAGACTCCCTGCATTCAGAAAGATTTATATGAATCAGGATGCAGGGAGGTGGCAGGTTCTAGGTCAGCCCAGGCTACTTAGTAAGACCCACTCTCAAAACAACCCAAACAGACAATCCCAGGGAGCTATTGTGGTACCTGGGGTCACAATATCACCACAATGGTCTAGCCTGCTGCTCCTTGATCTACGCACAGTTCACTCTGACAGAACTCCTCACTTATAAGCTATGCTCACTCCTTCGTTCATTCTCAGATGTAAGGAGTCCATCGTGACCTTTTTCAGATCGTTTTGAATCAATTTATAAGCATGGTCATAAAACCTCATGGGGCCTCACCTTTAAGACTGCTTTTCCTCTGCTGTCTTGTCTTTGTCATATGTTTGCATACTTTCTTCTGTCCTTTTCCTATTCTGTTGCCACAGCTCCACACAGCCACATTTGGGATTTAACACATTCTGGGTGCTATACATGGCCTCTGACCCAAGCTTCCCACTTCCTGTATGTGGCTTGCTCACCAGTAATAATGAGACATTCTTCTACCTGGGAGGCTTTCAGTTTTCCAGCATTTGCTACATGTGCTCACACCCTGGGCTTACCTTCCAGGTCAACAGGTCTGAGCAGATCACCATTCCTGTCACCTTCTCCAAGTCTATCCAACAATTTGGGGCACACTTGATCGAAACTGATTATACATTTCAAGGTAGTTATAAGTAGATACTGAAAGAACTCACTACACAAAACCAAATGTATCCGACAACTGATATGCTAACTAGCTTCAATCATTTTTTTTTTTTTGTCCACAGTGCAGTGCATACTAAAGGACCACATTGTAACTCATCAATATGTGCCAGTATCCTTTATCAATTAAACATCAAATTAAGCAGATAAAGACTTCCCTCTATTTCTCTTCCCTGGGTTATTTTTTTCTCTCAAATTTGCCAATATCTCTTCATCTTTTCCCTATCATTAAATCGTACTCCACTTATTTTTTGTGCCTTGTAGTTCATACAAAACCCGGAGCAATGTAAGTAGTCCTGGCCATAGTGGCCCAACTTTCAGTGTTAGCACTCGAGAATCTGCTGCAAAAGGATTGTTTGGATCCCACCTGTTTAATACAATGTTGTTGTCTGAAAACAACAACAACAACAACAATAACCAAAAACAAAAAATTTGAAAGAGTCACAATTTAACAATTTAAGCAGTAACAACCAAGAGAGACAGAGAAAACTGAAACGTGTATTTGTGTGATGTAACTCCCACTGTTACAATTACTTGCAGCGAAAATGCAACTACTAAAGTTGTAATTTGAAGGGAAGCTAACATGTATGTTTTATTGAGATTATACAGCAGTTTTGAAGTTCTCCTGGAGTTGATGCCTAGTTATTTTGTAGAACCCACCCCCCTCCATTTGGTTTGGTCTGGTGTTTCCATTTACTTGACTCAGATTGTGGATTCTATGCAGAAACACCTCAGGACTCACCTTGCCGCCTCCTCAGTCCCTCCCATTAAGAGGCAGGTCACATTTGTTTGCTACCGGGATTCCACCTTTATGACCGGATGGGGGAGCTAAGGCCAATGTTAACTAATGTCAAAAATATTTCATAATTCTTTGTGCACTTCCTGGAACTTTTAAAAAATGTCATACATGTATACAATATATTTAGATCATGTAGAATATATTTAGATCATGTTCACCCCCACTTCCTCCCCCAACTTCATCCCATTTTTTTTAGAGACAATATTACTGAGTTCAATCAGGGCAGCCCCTATGTGCATGGGGCTGTGGGGCTATCCCCTAGAGCATGGGAAACCAATGATGCATAACACTGCTGCTGTTGGTTATGGAGGTGCATGCCTTTAATCCCAGTACTTGAGAGGCCAGCCTGGTCTACAGAGCTAGTGCCAGGACAGTCAAGGCTACACAAAGAATCCCTGTCTTGAAAAGCCAGGCGTGGTGGCACATGCCTTTAATCCCAGCACTAGGGAGGCAGAGGCAGGCGGATTTCTGAGTTCAAGGCCAGCCTGGTCTACAGAATGAGTTCTAGGACAGCCAGGGCTACAAAACCCTGTCTATAAATAAATAAATAAATAAATAAATAAATAAATAAATAAATAAATAAGCAAAACAAAACAAGACTCTTGAAGAAAACTTGACTCCCCTTCCCTTAACATCTGTTGACTGCCATAGCACCTCAGGTTGGGGTGAGACCTCACACACCCCTCCTATGGCTGTCCTGGTACTGACTAACTGGTACTGACTAACTTGGTTTTATACTGCTTTTGTGTAGCTAGCCACAGGTGCTGTAAGTCCATGAGTGCATTAATTTGCAGCAGTCTGTCCCAACCAATGGTTTGTCCAATTTTTCTGTTTCCCTACTTCTTCATATGCCTGATGCCTCTGAGAGTGAGGGTATTATGTAGATGTCCCATTTAGAAACAATATCCTGAGTTCCATTAGTGCCGCTATATGTGCCTGGTTGTGGGGCCATTCACTATAGCATGGGCCATTCAGCCAAGCACAGAACAGCCACCTATTCATTGCACATTGACCAATCATGAGTCTCTGAATTAACTGCCCTCCTGAAACATTTTGATGAGCAAAGATTATGTCAGATTAAACTGTTCCAAAAATATTGCTTTGTCGTTAATTAAAAAATGGATTTATGTTGTAATCATTTAGATTTCCCAAATAATTATAAGGAATTGGCTGGCGAAGTGCCCTGACAAGTTTGTTTCTGTTTTCACATATCATTTTTTAAAAATAAGATTTAAAGTAGTTGTGGGGGAGGGAGGTATGCGTGCATGGGAGAGGGGGGAGGATATGCACAATGTATGCTCAGGTGCCCTCTGAGGCCAGAGAAAGGTATGGCATTCTCTGAAGCTAGAGTTACAAGATGTTATAAAGCTACCAAAGAAATGCTGAGAACCCATCTCAGGTCCTCTGGAAGAGTAGCAAGTGCTCTTAACTGCTGAGCCATCTCCAGCCATACTTTTGGTACACTTTTTGAGAAATACATCCTCGCTCCTATAATTGCTACTTTCCCTCTTGTGTGCACAAGGGTATTCACACACATGCGCAAACACACATCCCTATAGGCAGAAATCCCGAATTGGCACCAATAACTTTATCACTGTCCTAACAATTCATTTGTTGAATATCACTGAGCATCTTAGTCTTCGTCAAGCTAAGCTGTTTAAAAAGATAAATGGCTGCCTCCTGGCTAATTGTGGCAGTTCTCTCGTTCCTACAAAGAGACATTTTATATTTCAAGTGGCTCTGTAAGCAGTGAGTAATGACTGAAAGCCCTTGGAGAGGAGTTCACTGATGAAATGGCAGGATAACCACACTGCCCTGACCTTTCACTCCCCTAGATAGTGTGCACTTCATACAGGTGGTCATTAATAACCTATCTGTTGGTCTTTGGCATATCCAGTCCAACTATCTCTAACTTAATGGGAAATTCTGCTGGAGACATAGCCTGGTATGGAACAGGTCTGAGAATGAAAAGGCAGAAGGCACAAGCAAGAAAAATGGTACGAAAATCAACTCAAGGTTTGCATGGAGAACAAAACATTATTGCAATTAAACAACTCCCCACCCCCACCCCCCAAAAAAGCTGCTGGATGTCAAATGTTTTGACAGAGCCATTTATTTTCTTCATTGTGCTAAAGAAAAGGAAATGTGCTCATGGCCCTTGGGGGAAAGTCTTGCTCTGATCTTTGTAATGAGAACACAAATGGTTGTGTAAAAATAAACAAACAAATAAACAAAACCAGCAAAAATAACCATTATACCAAAATCCAACATTGTTATGTTCACAACTTACAGCGATGGTGCCTACCTAGACAAGACCTGCACAAGACTGTGACCATGACCATGCTACAATGATGAGGGAGGGTTCATGTGGTTTCCCCGCTCTCTGGGGAGCTACAGGTGGTAGGTAGTTGCTGAGAGAAAGTGACTTATATCCCTTAAAGGTCACTGGTAAGCTTTCCTTATTTAAGACCCTTTCCCCTGGTTCATGTAGGCAACCCTAATGAAAGGCATTGGCCCATCAAAGGGGAAAAAGACTTGAAAGTTGGAAGCAGACTTGCTGTGAAGAAAAGAGGGTTGTGGGGATAGAGGAGAAGATAATGGGAGGGGAGAAACACAAGCAAAGCATGCTATTTATGTAGATATATTCTGTCTAAGTCATGCCTAGCTTATGGCTTATCTTTGAATCTCAAGCATTACATTTCAAGAAATTCATGAGTTTTGAGATGAGTTAAGGAGATGGCTGGCTATGCTGTGGGGTCACTCCATTCCTATGACTGGGGAGGTGGGTCCTGAACAGTAAAGAGATGTATAGACTTCATTGATAAAGGAAAGGAATCTGAGTCTAAAGGTGTGGAGGGGAAAGTCCTCTGAGGACTTGTATGAGACCCCTGTGACTGTGTGGATGGTTTGGATACAGTGAACACAGGAGAGGAGACTTACAAGGATCCCATTGTCTTCATGGCTTATGTTGAGGGATTCGATTTTAGCAACTTTCCTCTGAAAGGCTCATGGTCTCTTTTAGGTTTGGGGGAATAACCCTGAAAGCTGTGGTGAGAAGAAGCTGAATGGAAGCAGAGAAATTGCTTGGAAAGAAATAGGGAGACAGAGAAATTAGCGGGAAATTGGGCTGAGGATGGGGAACAGAGCAAAGTCCAAGTGGGAGGGGCTGTGGAACGGTACCCAGGTCCTGCTCCCGTTCATCTCCTTCTTACGGGTCATACCATACCAGCAGCGTTTCCAGGCAACCTTCCTGAGATTTGTACTCTGACCAATTAAGTCTACATGGAGCAGGAATGTGAGCGATAGAAGTTAAAGATTGAGCCTAAAATCATCCATTCATTCTGTAGAAGTGCATCTTTTGTAAGCTTCAACTTTAGTGGTTTGTTTTAGAAAATACATACTTCTGGAAAATACCTCTAGTAGTCTAAAACTAAGCTCATTTGAAGATTATCCACCTGGCTAAGTAGAAAATTGCCTCACTATAAATCTATGTATCTATCTATCTATCTATGCATCCATCCACCTACCTATCTCTCCTAACTTAGTGCTTTCTAAGAACCTCTTCCAAAATAATATAATATATATCATGTGGGATATAAACTGTACCCTATGGGATATGCAAGAGCTTTAGAACAAGAGATATAACACTAGAAAGGGCTTAGTATGTTCTGCTCACCAGGGGAATCTCGAGCCTAGAGTCTACAGGAGGAAAGGGATTTTACACTAATTTGAAAGGACAGGCCAAAATCTGAACAAATTGCCATGATCCTAGGAGAGGCAGAACGTTTAAAGCATCTCCAACCATCCATTCTACCACGTGAATATATTCTGCTACTTGGTAGAGCTCAGTCTGTGCTGAAAGCCATGATGGAAAGGCTCCCCAGAGGGGAGTTCCTAAGCATTGACAGACACAGGTCAGACCCTCACAGCATCCTCCTCCCAACTTCCTCAAACTCATAGGTGTGGAAAAGAAATAGTTTATATTACCGAAAGATGGAGGGTCTGGAGAGATGTCTCTGCAGTTTAAAATGTTTGCTTCTCTTTCAGAGGACCTGAGTTCGATTCCCAGCACCCATACTGGGTGGCTCTTAACTTTCTATAAGGCTAGTTCAAGAACTCTGGCCTTTCCTGGGCTTTGTGAACACTGGACACATGTGCTCATAACACACACACACACATACACATACACACACACACACACACACACACACACACACACATTAAAGCACACAGACACATATCTTAGAACATATGTGGCATGACATTGTTAACTGGGACAGCCTCGGAGATGGGACAAAGTGCTCAAGAAAATACTACCTGGGTCCCCATGCTTTCTCTGGAGTAGACAGTCAGTGAGGCCTGAGAACAGGAAGACTGTCCATGAGACAGCAGCTGGGCTGTATGCAGATCTGAACTCACCCAATGCTCTGGGTCTTTCCCGGCTGCACAGGAACAGTTATGCAACAAATGGTCCTGGGGGCAGCACTTTGTGAACACAAGGTTTCCTCTCCCGGCTACTTTGTGTCCATGTAGTATCCAATAGAAGGAGAATCCTTATGGGATTTTTATGCACACTGTGTCTTTCCTGAAGAGAGTGTTGTAATAGGCTCTATGGAAGTCTTAAGAAGTAAACCAAACAAGGCAAAACAATGGATGTACTGGCAAATAGAGTCATCATGTTCCCAAATTGCCACACAGTATCTCAGTACTAAAACTGTTTATTTTATTTCGCTGTATTCGGAAGAATGTGGAAAAGGGTAAAATGTGTAAATTTACTTCTTTCAAACAATTACCATCTTTAGGCTTTTGAAATAATTTTCAGCAGATAAAACCATCTTGCAAAGGCCCAGTAAAAGCTCTCCATTGTTCCATGTCTGCACAAATTGCTTTGCATCTCTGATGATTTTATGTACATTTAATCACTAAAGATTAATTATGTGGCATACGAAAAGCAGTGAAACACTGCCGAGAGAACTTCAGTTTAAGTGCACATGCAGCTAACTTGTGGCTTTTTAGAACAATTTTAATTAAAAGTACTAGAAGAATCATCCGGCTGAAAATATTAGGAGCTCTGGGATGGATGGGCTTAGCATAGCTAATTAATTGTATATTTAATCAAAGCAGCCTTTGGCTGTAATTAATAATCTATTTTCCTCTGGTAGTAAATATTGTGGTTCTCTGCAACAGAATTTATGATTTGTGGGTTGCCTCACGCACAGAAGAGCGAGACAGAGCACAGCATCCCCCAGCCTGTTCTAGGCATGACTGGCTCTGTTTGTTTACAGAGAGTGCTATCTCTATCTCCTTCACTCGCTTTAAATGTCATCTCACAGTGGCAGCTTCTAAGGAGCTAGCCCAGAATGACTCGGACATTTCAAAGGTAAAAGAACAATCCAAAGGAGCTGGCAGATAGGAAGCCGGGTGAATTCTGATCCCTTTTGTGGTGAGGGTGGCGGCAGGAATCTCATACTTTAAAGAGCTTTAAGTAGTCCTATCTTGAAAAGATTGAGGGCCTGGTTAGACTTAGCATTAAACAGCTCCTTTCTCAACTTCCCCTTTAAAGAATAGAGTGAGGCTCAGGGATTTCCACTACCTGCAACTTGAAATCACAGGCTGAAAACTGTTCACTTCCTTGAAGCAAAATAGCTTTTGCTTGAGGGATAAACTCAATGTACATGCACACACAGATTTGTCTACACACACTTACATAGATGCACATGTCCACTCCACCCACATACATGCATGTGCATACATATATACATGCACATACACATGTGTACATGCACATGCTCATCCTCACTCACATACATGCATGTTCACACACACACACACACACATGCACATACATATACGTACATGCACATGCCCACCCCATCTATGTATACACACCAGGGCACATGTACATACATGCATGTACACATATACATGCATGTCCACCCCACAGACTCACACACATGCTCACTTGTACACACACACACACACACACACACACACACACACACCTCTGATTTTCAAGAATTCATGCATAGCACAGTGCATGCTTGCTCTTCGGAGGCTTTGATTAAGCTTTGTGAGAGAGACTATGTATTGGGAAGTAGTCACATGCTTATATGATCTTGGCCTCCCTAAGTAGCAACATGTTTCAGATGAATTAAGGCTTCCTTTTCTGCATGGTCCTGAAAGCAGGGTTTAAATTCTAGGACTTTTCATAGAAAAGAGGGAATCTAATGAATTACTTTTAGGTTGTAAGTTTCCCCTTCTTGCACAAGTATTTCATTATGTGAACCTTAACTAGCAAGTTATCTTTAATATTTTTGAGACTGTTATGTATGATACAGGTTGTTGAATAAATAAAGCTTTAGCCTAAAATGTCATTTCAGATAATGGAGTACATATTACTTTGTATGCATCTGATATGATTGCTTAATACGCTAATCAATTCACAGCATAAGTTCCATTTTTTCTGGGGGTTATGTGGTCTTCATATGAATATGTATGAAAGCAATAGATATGAATCAGGTCATTAAAATTATATCAAGTGAAAATATTTTATTCAGCCTATGCTGGTGGGCATTATGAAGGTCTAGAAACCAAAGAATAGAACAAAACATAGAAAGAAAGTTTTATGGGATTCTCAAAGGCCTCTACTGACATTACATAGTCAAACATTTCTCTTATGAAACACAGGTTGATGTGTTGGGTGCTTACATTTCTAGACCTTAGCGTGCAATTTCCAGAGAGAACAAAAGGTATTAGTAGTAATTAAAACACAAGGTAGCCTTTTCTTTTTTAATTTTATGTGTGTGTCTGTCTGTGTGTGTGTGTGTGTGTGTGTGTGAGAGAGAGAGAGAGAGAGAGAGAGAGAGAGAGAGAGAGAAAGAGAGAGAGAGAGAAGTTAGAATAGAGAGCTGGTATGTGTGGTGACACTATATAGGGACATGTTAAAGGACCAGGCAGTGCCCATACAGTCTCTGAACCATGGCTTGTCACTGGGAAGGCAGAATCCTATTCTGTCTGGTTCTGTCTGGTTCTTTTCAAACTCTGGCATGATTCCTCTGAGAATTGAGGCTGGAGCCTGAGGTCTACTGCTGGCATTGAGAAGATGGGTTAGGAGAGGTGAGATGCCACCACTATGTACGTGGTAAAAGTATCTTGAACCATGTGAAGCTTTATATGGCAGAAGTTCAGAATCCTAGTGGTGTGACAATGCTGAAGAAGGGAGAGTCTGCACACTGGTGAGCTCATGAGATGGTGCTTGGGCGGGGTAATAGGAAATACACCTAAATTTAAAATTTCCTGAATTCCTACTCTGTCTCATATTGGTTACTTTTCCTATATATCTGTCTTTCTGTCCGTCTATCTATCTATCCATCCATCATCTCTATCCATCATCTATCTATCCATCATCTATCTGTCTATCTATCATCTGTCTATCTATCCACTATCATCTCTATCCATCTTCTATCTATCTATGTATCTATCTATGTATCTATCTATGTATCTATGTATCTATCTATGTATCTATGTATCTATCTATCTATGTATCTATCTATCTATCTATTTATCTATCATCTTATCTATCCATCATTTATCTAACATTTAACCTTTATATTAACATTTATAAAATAAAAATATAGAAGTCACATATAAAGAATAAACAATATGTAAGCCAAAGCATTATAAACTAGTAAACTATGGGAGCTATTTTCAACTCTGTGATCATCATGATTCTATTTGATGATTGTCAGTGTATCTGTGAACTACAACTATGGAAAGTTTACACATGTGGAGAAAGCTTGCTGGCTTTCTACGTTTTGATCGTACAAATGTAAATCACATCTACGTCTCTCTAAGAAGAGCATCGACTTTGTGGTCTAAGGACTTGGGGTCTTCAGTTTGGCCCCACAATTTTCTCCAGAGTTAAATTTGGATTTCTTATTCTGGAACCCCCAGTCCACAATGAATCAAATTTATGTGAAGTCATTACAGATGAGGGGAATTCATGCTTCATACTCACAATCTATCCCACAATTTGTAAATTAATTAGTTCATCGGCCTTTATCTCACTGCTCACAGGAGATTTAAGTATTATCCACATCTTCAATAAGAGATAAATATTGGTTTAATCGATTTTTTACCAAGGTCATACTACAAGTGATAAAGCTGGGATTAAAAGGCCTGGCTGGCTCCCAGCCTTCTGCTTATGCACTAGGAAACATCTCTCCTGTGTCCTCCAAGTATTACCGGGATTAGTTAATTAATCATTGTACAATATATACAAAATGATTATTAATTTAAATTTAGATATTATATTCTGAGGGGGAAAATGCTTATTGCCAAAATCAATGGTGGTGGGATAGAAACTCTTACTGACTTTCAAGCTTTGATAAGTTTGCCTGAGTCAGCTAGAAGCCAGAGCACAGAACAATTGCCCCCTGTGAAATGCTCAGTTCTGAAGTATTAAAGGTGCAGAGAACAAAGGGCAATTGATGATGCCAATCAAATCTTCACCAATGTCCTTTTATACTCATCAAATAACAAGCTAAGAGTCCTAGATTGAAACAGAGAACTGGAAATCTCAGAAAATTATTCAAGATGGATGACGTCTGAACTTTGAAAACAAAATGATAAATGTAGTTTGGAGAATGGTGGGCTCCTCTCGGTGTGTATATCGAGCGCTGAACACATTGCTCAGGGCCCAGGGATGGTGGTGAGGTCATAAGGCCCCAGATATGGTGGTGAGGTCACTGGCTGATTTGCATCAGCAGCATTTTTTGCTAGATAGTCTTATTATTATTATTATTATTTTAAAATGATTATTATTATTATTATTATTATTATTTTAAAATGAGGAACAGTGCTATGTACTATGGGCATGTAATAGCAATTCCACTCACTAAATTTAAGGAGCAGATGGCCTATCCCACAAATGGTGACCACATGTCTCCAGATATAATCAGACAGCAAGGCAAGACTATGCCCAGCCTAGAACCACTACACCCAGTCTCCTGTTAATCAACTTTTTTGTTTCATTTTGATTGAAAAATGCTGGGTTTAACATCAACCTAATTTGGAATGAAAATCATTCCTAAGACAGAAATTGAAACGCAAAAGTTTACTCTAGTCCATGTAAAATATGCCTTACTTTAGAACTGGGTACAATCACATTATATGGGAGACTATCTTGGAACACATTTGAATAAGATAACAAACATTACTTAATAGTTTCTTTCGCACCAGTCAGGAAAGGCTGAGTGTATGTTGGTTTCTTCACAAGGGATGTCTATTGGTCACTGGACTTGAGATGTCCTGAGTTGCCAATAAACACATTAATATCATGATATGATGGTGGTGCTATATGGGAAAACAGAGATCCCTGAACGCTAGGTCACCACTACTATGTTATTCAAATAAACAATGTGCCAATTACTTTCCCGTACAGCTGTTATTTTCTATTTTAATTCAATCCTTAAAATTATCACTAGATACTCTTATTTTTCCACACCATCCTTACATAGAGAAGCCTGGGCACAGCTATAACAAGCCCTCTAATGAGTATCCGCTTAGGAACTGTCTGAGGAAGTGTTTGAGGTTCCACACTCTCATCCAGATGTACCTTGCTCTGTGCAGATTAGCTGGTGAGCACCTTACTGTGTTGCTAACTCAGATGACTAGATAAAGTTCTAAGGAAAGGATTCTGAAAGAGAAAGGGTGTGCTTTAAAAGATAATTAGGCTGTGAACCTTGACTGGCTGACACTAACACCTTGGAAATAGGGTTTCAGTTTAGGAGCAGCTGAAGCGCTTACAGGTTCTAATTGGATGTTGGTGTAAAAACAAACAAACAAACGAACACCATCAGACTCATTCTTTACTCATGCATAATGAATTTCTTTCTAGATTTAAAAAGAATGCATGCACACCTGTTGCATAAAAGGCCACAGAAGTCGGTTACTATGTTTACCCAATGAGAACTGCTTTCAAACTATCGGTTGAGGACACCCTCACTTCCTGTCTCACCTTGTTAAAAGGATTTGTTCAGTGAGGAAATGGGAACACAACACAAGCTGAGCCTTGTGTGATGATCTGTTTCCACAGTTTTAATTGCTAAGCATAAAGGCTTTGGATAATCCAACTATCAAGAGATGAGTCTTATGAGTTAAATATGTAAATATATTGTCAAACATGCAAATATGTATTTTGCATAATACCTAATTTTTGAAATTCTATTTGTCAATTTTATTTTTAGAGTCTACACACATTAAGCATTTTAAAATACAAGGCTGGATTTCCCTCCTAGTTTCAGTCCTAGACTATTTTAGAGTTGGTTACAAAAGAATAGAAGGCAAATGATGTTATTAAAACTGTTATAATTTAAAACATAATTAGACACCAAGACCTTTCTCTTGTACAATATTATGCTCCTGTCAGAACACCTAAAATACTAATTAAAATGGAAAATGAGAAAATAATTTTCCTGAGCCTAAAATTAGCCACCACCACCCCCCAACCCACTCAGTTTTCATTCAGGCATTCCCAGCTGTGTGCCAGGTATTATTTTACATACTAAGGTGAATCAGACTAAATCCCTGACCTCATGGCCTTCACAAGTGAGTGAGAAAACCTGTAAAGAGAACGTACGTTCAATTCCTCTTAATTTCCTTGGAACATCATTATGTGTCAACTGCTATGACAAACAGTGATTGTGAAAGGGCTTAAGAGGCGAGGGGGTCACCCTTTTCTCTTGGTACTCAGTAAGTAAAGATGTAATTAAGTCAATGTAAGCAATGATTTTATTAGGAGAAAATGGGATGACCCTGTGTCCATCTGGACAGGCCAAGGAGTGAATCGCAAGTCACTGCAAAGTTCTAGAGTAGAAGCATTGTGGATGTCTTTGTGGAAAGCCAGGGCAGGGTCTACAGACTATGTGAGTGTTCAAACACGAGGAGTTTTGAATACTTGCTCACCACAGTGGTCACATGCTTTCTGGGCAGCTCTGTGAACTCACAATGAACGCACTGTGCTGAGTTATGACCTCACAGTGACCAAGCTCCCACTAAATGGCTTTATGAACTCACTGTGACCGTTCTCCCTCTAAGGGGCTCTATGATACACAGTGACCACATGACTGCTAGGCAGCTCTATGAACTTGGGCTTTTATCCCTACCTGCTTTTCTAAGGAACACAATTTTTCAGTAACACTTTCTCCTATATTTTTTTGTGCTGGTTCATTTTTTTTTTAACATTTTCATTCTAGTTTGTTCAAACTCTCTCCTTCCTTCTCTGTTATTTCCTCTGATATAACCTCAGTGGTTAACTGTATGAACAATTTGTATTTCACATGTGATATTGACACAAATCATGAAACAACCCCAATAAACACAAGACTGTCCCTAGAATACATGCAAACAACCTAGTTTAATCCATTTCTTTGCAACAGCATCATTATTAAAGGCACTATTAAAAGTTAAGAATTTTTGTGTTAGTCTGTGAATATCTACATGCCATGGGACTTGAAAACAGTTGGGTTGACAATAAACCTAACACTGTGTGGAGTGCGTGTCCTGAATTTTCTATTGCAATAGAATTTTTCAATAGAATTTGCAACTGTCTTAGTTACTTTTCTGTTACCGTGATAAAGCACCATGACCAAGAAAATGTTTAATTTGGTTTTTGATTTCAGAGGGCTTGAGTCCATCCTAGCAAAATCAAGGAAAAGGTAAGAATGTGCATCTTGATTCACAACCACAAGGCACAGAGATCACTGTGAGTCTACAACGGTTTTTGAGTCGGCTTCTGGCGACACACATATTCCAACAAGGCTGAATGTCCTATTCTTCAAAGCAGTTCCACCGGTTGGGGACCAAGTATTCAATTATATGAGCCTATGGGGCCATTTTCATTCAAAGCACTGCATCAGTGTAAATCAAAGCATATTTTTTTTTTTTTTTTTTTTTTTGGTTTTTCGAGACAAGGTTTCTCTGTATAGCCCTGGCTGTCCTGGAACTCACTTTGTAGACCAGGCTGGCCTCGAACTCAGAAATCCGCCTGCCTCTGCCTCCCGAGTGCTGGGATTAAAGGCGTGCGCCACCACGCCCGGCCTCAAAGCATATTTTTTAATTGATGCATTTATCTTTATTTTATGTGTAGTGTTTTGCTGCATGCAATGCCTACAGAATCCAGGAGAGAGTCCCCATCACTAGAGTTAGCAGAAAGTTGTAAACTACCATAGGCTCCTGAGAACATAACTCGGACCTTCTGCAAGAATATCAAATGAGTGCTCTTAACCACTGAAGCATCTCTCTACCCCACTAAGGAAGCACTTTAAACACTGAATTTAATGAAGTTGAGAACACATTTCTTTTCTTTTGCACTGTGAAATGAAGAAGACTTGGAAAAAATTCTATTTACCCTATCCCTACCTTTGAATTTCTTATGCAACATCTCTGCCAAATGGTCACCAAGACAGGAGTTGAAAATTTCCAATATGAGAAACCTAAAATAAAATTTTCTTTAAAAACAGTATAATATTATAGCCTAGGTCTATGACATTCAATTGTTTCATTTTATATAAACCTAGAAACTACTGATTTCACATTTCTCTTCCAAATAGAATGTTGTCTAAGGGCTTTTTGATATAATGTATGAGTGTGTAAGTGCATTTCTATGTGTGTGAAAATGTGTTTGTGTGTGTGCTACAATTATTGTGGTTTTATAAGTGCATAAACACTGATTCGGTTGTTTTTGCAGTGACAAGATATTTTTATTTCCCTTTTCCACACATTTTTTTTATATGTAAATAAAACGAGGTGGGGGAGATCTCGACTTAAATAGCTGTTTGCAGCCACACAGGTGATAGAAAGAATAGTAACACTTTCTATGAGTCATGGCATGCTGGGAATGTCCTGAGCTTTCATTTCCACACCAGATTTAGCTCACAGGAACAGTCAGCTTCTAAGGGTTTAGTCATTTCCGGATGAGTAGGGCCCTCAGTCTTGTGCCAAGACCTGACAATGCAGACAGATGTCTCATTATATCTGCTATGAACTGCTTGGTCTTCATATTTCTCAGTCAAGATGATATTATATGAGAAGAAACTATAGGGAGCAATTCTATTCGACATTTATGCAGCACACACAGATAATAAGGTGTTTAGTAAATTCCCTGTATGCATTCATTTCTCACTATGGCAGGAGGTTCTCTCAACAGTGTTTTGGGAGTAGATGAGAAATAGGCAATGATCTTAAATGCCATATAGCAAATAGATAGGTTGTTCACGGATGGCAGGATTTGACCCCAGGCTTGTGACTACTAGATTAAAATAAGAAGTAGCGCTGTTGTTGTAATATCAAGCTAGTTCTTCAGTTCTCCTGGAAATGACCTGTTTTAAGGCTGTGATTCTGAGGAAGGATGATTCAGATTTGAGAAATACCAAAGGTTTACTCTTATATCATGCTTTTAGGAATGCTTATCTCCAACTGTCATTTAAGTCCCATATAGTGGTACAAAAAACCTTATGAATTCTCTCAATTATGCTGGTCAGTATTTCCTTATGTAAAATAAGCTAAACTTTATTGATATCTGAACAAAACAAAGAGCAGGATTTTACAGATAAAGTTTTTCTATGTTTTAATCTAACTTTATGTAAAGTGTACCTTTTTAAGATTGGGGTATAGGGAAGAATAAGTATAAAAATTTTAGATAAAAAAAAAAACACCTATATTCAAATGTCAGAAAAGAGGACTCTGCCCATGGAAATGTATTGTGTGTGCTCCTGGACTTTTAGTTCAGCCCCAGAGACCTATCTCATTGGCTGATTTTTCTTTTGAGGGCACATCAGTGCAAAGGCAAGATGCTTTAATGAGCTACCCAACTACTGCTAGAAGATATAAAAAATGGCTAACAGTTAGGTGCTATAATTTATGGGTCCTGACAAGAACCATTAATTGACACCATGTCTCTACTATTTGAACTCATAGAGTCGATTTAGTCAGTTCTTGCAAGATCTGGGAGGATCATTAAAGGAGGCTCGAGGCTAAGCACAGATAATAGGAGTGTTTTAATATTCCTGATGCATTTATAAAGGAGCAGCATGTCACACATCAATGCTACTTGTTATCTCAAACTCTCCATGTAGGGGGTGGGAGAAACCCTGGCCACTCACTCTTCTTTCCAACTGCTTTGATAGAGGAAAAGAAATATTTAATATCCTGCTCTCCAAAGTCCTGAGGTGCCATAAGAATCAAGACAGCCTCAGAAGAGACATATACCATCTTTTCCTCTTCTTGATAGTTTTTCTTTGAAGTCTCTGTGAGCTTAGTGAAAAAATACATTGGTATTTGTCCTTAAAAGGGGAATGTTAGAGATGAAGACAAGGGGCAAGAGAGATGGCTCAGTGGGGAAAATCGTTTGGCTCTTGCTGTAGACGTCTGATGACCCAAGTGCAACCACTTGAACCCATGCAAAGACAGAGGCAGAGAATTGGCTCTGTAGAATCCTTTGACCTTCATAACCTCTATGACATGCTTTCATGTGTGTGTGTGTGTGTGTGTGTGTGTGTGTGTGTGTGTGTGTGTGTGTGCAGGCACACACACATTAAATAAAAAGAACTGAATGAGAAAAATCAACAATTTTGGTTGCCAAGTATACTTATGACCAATCATATAACAAAGGGGGCAGAATAAAAGGGGTTGGGAATGTCTAAAGGCCAGCGGAAGTAAAGGCTATTTGTTGCTGTTGCATAGATCACCTCTCCTGAGAAGTTCCATTCCTCATCAATTCTGCAAAACATGTGTATTTTTAACATTAGTGTGAGTTTTCTCAAGGAGATCTTTTTTTCTGTTTGTATAAATAGAAAGCAACATATAAGTCATATAAGTCAGAGAAATTATGGACTTATCAAATAGAGTTGGTCTTAGACTGACTAGACACTCCTGCTCCTACAGGTCCTTATGCACAGCTTCACATGCCAGAGGTTCAAGGTGCATTTCTTGCTCTGTTCCCTTGTTAAGTGCCACGTGGCTCCTCAGCCTACTGACAGGTTTCTCTCTTCTCTGTAGCTGCTAAAATATTGAAGTTCAAGACTCAGCTGAGGTGCAAAGATAACATTGGCCTTCCTGGTAAGACGGTGGACTATAGGCCATATTTAAGCAAGCAAGGAAAGAAAGAATACAAAGGCTGCTGTACCATGGTTCAAGTTGCTTCCTCCGATTCTCCAATATACTGAACAAGCAGAATATTCTCTACACACCAGCCAACATCTCCCATAAATGGACCTGAGCATTTGCCCTTGCAAATTTGCAGGGCTGCCGTATACACTCATCTGATGGCCCTTAAATATCTCTACCAGTGGGCTGCCTGTGGACAGGGCACAGTTGATGAACCATGAAGAGGCCCCAGTGATAACACCATAAATCAGTATGGATGGTCTCTGCCATCATTGACCTCCATGCAGAAAGATCTGCCTGCCATAGGGTAAGCACAAGATTGTGCATGTGCAAAACATGAACAGGGACCCTGAGCATGAGACTGCCAGGCAGAGAAAAGGTCACACCACCCTCTTCCACTGTCAGGATTGACCACAAGAGAGCATTGTGAGGTAGAGTCCAGAACCAGCACATGAAGCTATTAGGTGAGAGGGCTTCCGCATCCCACATCCCCTCAGATGCAAACCTCACAAAGTCATGCTGTGGAAAGTTTGACACTTAATTCACAAGGGGTGGGGTTGTATCACGCCAGGGGACAATTAGAGTAAATTCAGGAAAAAAGAAGTCTGGAGAAAAGGGGGTGGGGGTGGGGAACACATGAACACTTGTGGAGATGGTTGTGAATGATAAGACCCGGGGAGACGAAAGCTGCCTTATCTTAATGAGGGGAATTTGGACTGAGAACATAATACTACGTATTTTATGTTACTGTCTCCTTACATTTTATAAAATATTTAGTTTTTTCCTAAAATCTCATATTACTATTTACACTATTATACGCTGATAGAGCTGCTGGATTACAACTTACACTTCCTAGAGAAGACTTGTGTGAAGTCTGCCTTACTTTTCTACACCTAAAAATAAAACTTTCCCCTCTATGTTTATTTTCCTGATATTTTTCTCTACCTTCTCTCACACATCCAACCCCTGTAATTCATTTTTCATTTATACTTGAAATATTTTTCTTCCTTTCTATGTTAATTCCTTCCTTCTTTCACCATTAAAATATTGGTATTTTTCATTCCACTATAAGTATCCCTAAAGTACTCTTTCTCTAACCAGAATTCCAATGCTGAGGATGGTGAACTGTAAATGGACGTGAGGCTGGCAAGTATGACTAAGAGAAAAGCTAAGCCTAGACTGCTAGTTACTGTGGGGCATCATTGTTTCCCCTTTCCATCCCAAGCAGCACCAGAAAATAGACTTGCTGGTGATAATATGACTCTAAAAATGACTCACAAAAATGTAACAGCCCAAGAGTAGCAAAAGGAGAAAAGCTAACAGGATGCACAGACTTATCAACAAATACCCCAACAGGACAAAACAACACCAGCAATGCCAGACTCACCACAACGCACTCTCACTTCTCAACCTGTGAGTAATGGAAAACTAAATCACTGAGAAAGAATTCAGAGTGCATTTCCTTTTAAAAACTGATCAACGGCTCAAATAGGCAGATTAATGGACCAAGACCATCAAATGAAACCCTAAGCAATAGTTACAAATTGAATTAAAAAAAAAACTGTGTGAGGAAAAAAAATCTAAAAATATGAAGAAAAATTTAAGAAGCAACTAGAAATGTTGAAAAAGTACCAAATGTAAGTTATAGAAGTGTCACAAATAATAAATCAAATTAAAAACACAGCAGCAAAGCATCACCAACAGACAGACCAAGCAGAAGAATTAACATCAGGGATGAAGGGAAAAGATGGGACAAGAATACATTCAAGACAAATATAAAGAAAATAAGTGGGGGCTGGAGAGATGACTCAGCAGTTAAGGCCACTGACTGCTCTTCCAGACGTCCTGAGTTCAAATCTTAGCAACCACACAGTGGCTCACAACCATCTATAATAAGATTGGGTGCTTTCTTCTGGTACGTCTGAAGACAGCTACAGTGTACTTAGATATAACAATAAATAAATATTCTTTTTTAAAAAGAGAAAATTATTGAACACAATCAAGACTTCCAAGAAGTTTGGGATATAGTCAAAAGATGAAACCCAAGACTCCATTGTATAGAAGAAGAGACATACCATTGAACAAAACTATGTTAGATAATTTTAAAAAATACAAGAAAGAAATCGAGAAGCACAAGTTATTTTAACCCCAAAGAGACATGATCAGAGAAGAATGTCTCAACAACATACCATAGTAAAGATGCCAAAGATACAAAGCAAAGAAAGAAAGCTAAAATCTGTAAGGGACAACTCACACACAGCAGAATAAATATCAGAATAGGGTTTTATCGTTTTTCAACAACCATAAAAGGCAAGAAAGCAGATTATGATGTGTTTCAAGCCCAGAAAGTAAATAATAATAATAATAACAATAATAATGATGATAATAATACCAGCCCAATGGCTGTACCTAGCAGAGCTATGCCCTGAAACTGAAGTAGAAATAGGGACATTTCCAGCCCCCAAACAAATGAAACCAATACATGACAACCTCTGCTGAAAGTTGTTAAACGAATACTGTGCATGAAGGAAGGAGAACGGCAGTCTCACTCATGAAGACACAGGAAGGACTACAGCCCATTGGGGAGCAGATGGATGCTCATGACTCGTTCATGAAGACAGGAAGGGATATCTTCCCTTAGAGGATCAGATGAATGGGGGTGAGCTAGGAAGGAACCGATAATCTCCAACACCTCAAACTCGAAAACCTCTTATACAAAATGCAGTCGGGGAAGAGAAATACAAAACAGGCAAGTCACCCACAACACCAACTAACAGAATCCTGGGAAAGAGTGAGTCTCTCTCAGTACGAAGTTTATATGAAAACAGCTTAGACTTAGCAATCATTACATTACCAAAAAGGTGGCCAGATGAAAAACGAGATCCAATTGCCTGCTACCTCCAAAAGAACATTTACCCAACCCAGATATCCAAAAACAGAATGCCAAATGCTGTGAATTCATACACTAAGCAAACAGGAGACATAAACAAATAGATAGAGCAATTCTATGCCTAATAAATGTCAAACCAAAGCTAACTGTAAGAAAGAAAGAAGGCCACTATATATGCATATAGGAAATGAATCACCAAGTAAATATAATAATTGTAAATATTTATGTACCCAATCTTGGGTCTCCTAATTTCATAAACAAACTCTAAAAGACATAAAAAGTCATAAGTACAGACACAACTCTACTGGAATGCTTCAATGCCTCACTCCTTTTTTTTTACATAGGTGTTTTAAATCAATAATCAGCAAAAACACTACAGAAATAAATTATACCACAAATTAATTGTGTTTTAAAAGATCTACAAAATATAATATCCTACAGCTAGGTGACTGCATATTCCTTTCAGCAACATGCAGAACCTTCTACAGATGAAGTCACAATATGTGCTAAAGAAAGCCTTAACCCAAACAGAGACAGACAGACAGACAGTCACAGACACACATACACAGAGAAAGAGACAGAGAGACAGAGAAAGACACACAGATACACACACAGACAGACAGACACACACACAGAGAAAGACAGAGACACAGAGAGAGACAGAGACACGCACACACAGACACACAGAAAAAGACACACACCCAAAGACACACACACAGAGACAGACACACATACATAATATTGAAATAATTCCCAAAAATCTCAAAACATACTGAAATAAAAATAGAATTGACCCCAAAATTACACAAATATTTGGAGATGTAACACTCTATGCTTGGATAAGTCGTGGAGAATTGAAGGAATGTAGGGATTTTAAAAACTCCTAGAAACAAATGAAAGAAGCACTGCCTACTAGATTCTCTGTGGTACAGTCTAGTAACTCCTAAAAGGAAAGTTTATAGCTTATATTAAAGTATCAGAGAACACTCACATAAGCAACCTAATGATAAGCCTCAAGGCTTTAGAAAAACAAGCAGATAAAATAACATTTATTAAGAAAGAATGAATATTGGTAGAATGAAACAAAATCAGACAAAAGAAGTTAGACAAAAATATACAAAATTAATCAAATAATTGGTTTGTCAAAAGATTAACAAACTAAAGTTAAATTCTTTTTTTTTTTTTTTTTGGTTTTTCGAGACAGGGTTTCTCTGTATAGCCCTGGCTGTCCTGGCACTCACTTTGTAGACCAGGCTGGCCTCGAACTCAGAAATCCGCCTGCCTCTGCCTCCCAAGTGCTGGGATTAAAGGCGTGCTCCACCACCACCCAGCTAAAGCTAAACTCTTAAGAAGAGAAAGAAGACTTAAATTAATAAATAGAGATGAGAAGAGAGTTGTTACAATTCCAATGAACTCCAGAAAACTATTAGGAAAGACTTAAAATGTGCATTTCCCATACCTTATAAAGCAAAAAGAACAGATAAATTTCTAAACTTGCATGACAAATCTTAAATACAGAAACTGTTTTTGAAAAACATGAATATACCTGTAGAAAAAGAGATTATGCTAAAACTCTCCCCATAAAGAACATTCCAGAACTGAGCAAATTTACCACAAAAATGCTATAAGCTTTGAAAGGGAGATCTAAAATTAGTATTATGCAAGCCGTTCCACAAAATAGAAATGGAAGAGACACTCCCAAACTCATTCTTTAAGGCTAGTATTGTTCTGAAACCGAAATAAGATAGGCACATAACTAAAGAAGTTACAGACCAATTTCCATATTGAACATGAATGCAGAAAGCATTTTCAAGCCAAATACAAGAACACAGTGAGATTGTACTTCATGACCAAGTCTTTTCCAACATGGTAATACAACAAATGCAAATCAATAAACATAATATGCCATAAATAAACTGCAGGATAAAGATCATGCCACCATGATAGAAGTAGAAAGAGCTTTGACAAAGTTTAATGCAATTTCAGGATAATAGTCTTGAATAAAAAAAGTAAACTGACAAAATGTATCTCAAAATAATAAAGGCAAAAATAGGAGAAAACTATACCTAACATTATACTAAAGAGGGAAATATTGAGAGCATTTCCTCTAATATTTGGATTGAAACAAGGGTCCCGATCTGTCTACTTTTATTAAATATTGGGCTCAAATTCTTAGATACAGCAATAGGACAATGGAAAGATATAAAAGGGATAAATAATAAAAGAGTCTAAATTATTTCTATTCACAGGTGACATTATTCTATACTTAAAAGACCCTACAGACTCTATAGAGAACTCCCAGATATTCTCAGTAAAGATGCATGCTATAAACTGAACATAAGGAGAACAGTAGCTTTCCTATGTACCAATAATGAACTTCCTGAGGAAGAAATAAGGAAAATATATCATTTACAACAACTCAAAAAATCTAAATAGGGCCGGGCGTGGTGGCACACGCCTTTAATCCCAGCACTTGGGAGGCAGAAGCAGGTAGATTTCTGAGTTCGAGGCCAGCCTGGTCTACAAAGTGAGTTCCAGGACAGCCAGGGCTACACAGAGAAACCCTGTCTCGAAAAACCAAAAAAAAAAAAAAAAAAAAGAAAAGAAAAGAAAAAATCTAAATATACTGGAATAAACTTTACAAAGAGATCTCTACAATAAAAAAATTCACTTTTGTTGAAAAGGTTTTTAGACTTTAAAATTTTATGTATATGAATGCTTTACTTTCATGTAATATGTGTGTTCAGTGTTCATGTGTGTTCAGTACCCACAGAGGTCAGAAGAGGATGTTAGATCCCCTGGAACGGGGATGGCAGATGACTGTGACCCACCATGTGTGTACTGGGAACTGAACCAAGGTCTTCTGTGAGAGGAAGCCCTTCAACATTGAGTTGAGCCATCTCATAAGTACTTCTAATTTTAAATTTAGGTCGTTATCTATTTTGAATTTATTTTTGTACAAGGTGAAAGATATGAATCAATTTTCACTCTTTTACATGCAAATACCCAGTTTTGTTGGCACAATCTATTAGGTAAGCTGTTTTCTTCCACTCTATGTTTTTGTGACACATTTATCAAATATTAACTGGGTATACCTGTATGAGTTCGGTTTTGGTTCTCTATTCTATGCTGTCCTTGTCATTAGAACTTTGTTTTATAATTCTTCTTTATTTATGATACCACCAGTGTTTTCTTCTTCTGCTTAGGTCTTTTGTGTTATCATACAGATATTTGGATTCACTTTTTAAGTTCTTTGAAGAGTGTCCTTGGAGTTTTGATGGGAATTACACTGAATCTGCCCATTGCTTTTCACATTAATCACCTTGATCGAGAAACATGACCATTTTCATATTGATTATCTCAATCCAGAAACTTATAAGGAAAATGTGTTGCTGAGGGAGGTGGGGAGGCCATAGAACAAATGTGACCTGCAAAGAAAAGAACTCTGTGGCAAGAAAGGTCCAGGAGAGAGGGGGATGGAGGGCGGAAGATGCTCATTAGAAACAAATTATGCCTGAATTGTCATAATGAATCCCAATATTTTGCATGCTAATTAAAATGATAGTTTTTAAAAATCATTACTCAACTTTTCTGACAACTTAAAATTTGTTTAAAATTTAAGGAAGAAAGAAAGGGGGGGGGTGGTGCGGAGAAGACAATTGACCAGATGTCATGTGAGAGCTTTCAACCACTAAATCAGTTCCAAAATGTTTATCAAAGAATATTTACATTTCAGTTCTCATTTTAAAAAATCAAATAAACTAAACCCTAAAGCAGGATGAAAAAAATTGAAAGGTAAAGTGTGAATCCAAATTTATAAAAATAAAATTATTGAAGTTGTAACCTTACAAGGTGGACTTCAGTCAGCCTTCTCAGTAAATTCTGATAACATCGTGAGAGCTCCAGTTTTCATCATCTTCAAAATGGGAAAATCCTGTCAAGCTCCCAGGACTGCTATGACTAGTAAGTTACTAGACATATGTGATAGCAGCTCGAGACGATTAGGGCATTTATGTGCTGAAGGACTGTCTGAATGAGGGTCTCTATTGCTGTGATAAAACACTGACCAAACAAAGCAACTTGGGGAGGAAAGGGTTTATTCTTCTGCCTATCACTGAGGGGAAGTCAGAGCAGGAACTCAAGCAGGCAGGAACCTAGAGGCAGGAACCGAAACAGTAGTCAGAGGAATACTGCCTGGCTTGCTCAGCCTGCTTTCTTATGTAACCTAGGGCCACCGCCCGGGGATGGTGCTAGACCAACTCACATCAGTCATTAATCAAGAGCTCAGACATGCCTACAGGCAAGTCTTATGGAGGCATATTCTCAACGAATAATGCCCATCTCCAGATGTGCCTGGTTTGTGTCAAGCTGACAAAGAGCAACAAACACAAGGACCCTTAACTTAATCTACAACTTGCCCATTGGTGCTACTGGCTGTTCATCATCTGCTGCTTCCCACTTCCTCCTTTGTTACAGGACCTATAATATAGGTCATCAGTTCACGTTATAGAGACAAAACATTCCAGAGACTTTTTTCTAGCTATATTCATATTCATTGTTAAGAGCAACTTTCTAGAATGTGTGTGTGTGTGTGTGTGTGTGTGTGTGTGTGTTTAAGAAAGAGAGAGAGGCAGAGAGACAGACAGAGACAGAGAAAGAATCTCTAAAGTATTTTTTAAAACCTACTTAGATATTTCTGTTTCCTCTTACTATCTTGGTAAAAGAGAGACAGGACAGGAAAGGTGCCTCTGGTTTACCATTTTAGCATATGCACAAGGGGCCAGCCTCAACAGTTAAGAGCACTTGCTGATCTTTTAGAGGGCCTGCGTTCAGTTCCCAGTACACACATTGGGCTGTCACGGGGCCTGTTCCTCCAGCTCCAGAAGATTTGGTACCTTCTGGCCTCTGCAGGTAGATGTATTTGTGTGTACATACCCATGTATTTGTGTGTACATACCCATACGCAGAAACACAGACATAGAATAGTCAAAGATAATAAATAAAAATCTTTAAATGCTTTTAATGCTTGAAGCTATAGTAGCCACTTGTGCCAACGAAGGGATGGCTAAGGGGGAAAGAAGCTAACCCACGGTCCAGACATTGTCAACCCACCAATTCAAATCAATAATAACTATGTCTTAATAAACAAAATTTTGTCACAGTGTCTCATATATCCTAGTCTGGCATTGAACTTGCTTAGTATGTAGGACAACCCTTGAACTCTTGATCTTCACACTTCCATCTCCTAAGTGCTGGGATTATAGACGTGTACCACTTCATCCAGCTTACCCAGTGCTGGGAATACTCTATCAACTGAGCTACAGCAGGAATATTTTGAATCAAGGTTTTATTCAACCTAAGTTGATCTGAAACTCATAACCCTCCTTCCTCCATCTGCCAAGTATGGGGATTGGAAGTATGTGCTGCCTTGCCCAGTTTTTTGTGATGTGTTCATATAATTCTAATGAAGTCCATATCACACATTTAACCTACTTCTTGTAGTTACTATATTTATATGCATCTAAATGGTATAAAGATGATAAACTTAAAAATTCCTCTATAAAATATCACCATGTTATCATACTTTTGATGAGTCATTCTGACCATGCATTGCCTAACCTCTGTAAAACAATGCAGTAGGAACTAGATTTGTAAATGGGTATAAAGTATTGGATATGGTTTCTGTGTGGAGAGGCTCTCTGATTTTAGTCGTAAAGACAGAGCTTGTATGCACAAAAGGTAAACCATACTGTACATAGCTTTATCCACTTGCTATTCTGGCATTGCAATCACTGCCAGGAGAATACAAGAGACTGCCATCATTATCGACAATTGTGGAAAACTCCACAGAAGCCTTGGGCCTGAGTTTGTTTTGAAGGAAGCTCAACAGATCATAATTCCAAACAGAAACTAAGTGGAGCCAGTAAAACATGGCTAGATCCATGGCCTGCTGGAAGGAAGGCTGTAGACATGGTGTGATGAGGACAGATTGCCAGATTCATTTTCATATTGAAGAATTGAACAAGCCAGTTTGGAAATGCAAGCTAATGAATTGGCCTTGTGCTGTGTTGGCTCGATGGATTTGCAAGTAGAAACATCAGTTATCTCATGCCTAGGAAAGGATGTGTTGGCAGTTCTGGAAAGGAAAGTGTGATTGTTATTGAACTACTGACTTGATGCCCAGAGATAAGGAAAGAAAGAGATGACCAAAGGCACTGCTCTTATGGGTGATATTGGTAAGGATGAGACACCATGACTTGCTTAATGAAGAGCAACTGCCCTTGAAGCCCTTGGGAAATTGTGGATATATGCTTGAGGGACAACTGGTTGGAAACCTCTTTTCAATACCATATATATCTTCATGTATACCTCAATTTCATTTGTACATGGAAGGATAGAAGTTTAGTTTTGAAATACTACCTACTAGAATGATACTAATCAAAAATTAGTACCTTAAGTGTTTTCATTTACATACAATATATTCTGTTTACCTTTCCCCATTTCTTCTCAGATCCTCCCAACTCCCTACCTTCCCAAATCTATACCTTTGCTTGTTTTCCTTCATTAGAATACAAATAGGTATCTAATATTAGTAATAAAGTAAAATAAAATATGATAAAAAATTAGAATTGGACAAAAGAAACAGAAAAAAAGCCAATTTAAAAGCACAAGAACCACACAGAGACACACATGTTCATGCACACAGACATCCCATACAAATATAATACTGGGAACCATAATATCTGCAATATGACCTTTATATTTTATTCCTGAAGCCAGAGCTTCTCAGTTTATCATCCCAATTATATTTTAGTTAGGTATTTTTACAGTTCCACTTCTTATCTTCTCCACTCCATTGTCTGCTGAAAGCTCTTCTGTTTCCCCTTGTATAGGGCACCAGCTTCATCTTCCTGGTGCTCCCAATGAGTTGAGCTACGGCGTCTCAATGTTCTCAATGTTATCTCTCAGATATTATGATGTTGCCCATCAGAAAATAGATAGGTGTCTATTTGTCCACTAAGGCTGGCATTAGAAAAGGTAAGTAGCCTTGTTGCTTTACTTGTTTGGATTCCCACTCACAAACCTACATTCACGTGGGAATTACTCTTCTCCCAGCATGTGCCACAATGTAGAGCCAAGAAGTGGGGAGGGAGTGTCTTAGTTTGGGCTTCATTGCTCTGAAGAGATGTCATGACCAAGGCTACTCTTATAAAGGACCACATTTAATTAGGGCTGGCATGCAGTTTCTGAAGTTTAGTCCAGTCCATTATCATCATGGTGGAAAACACGGCAGCATCCACGCAGGCATGGTGCTGGAGGATCAGAGAGTTCTACATCTTCATTTGAAGGCAGCCAGGAGGAACAGTGTCACACTGGTCAGACTTGAGACCAGATATGAGACCTCAAAGCCCTGACTCCACAGAGACACACTTCCTCTTACAAGGTCACAACTCCTCCAATAAGACCTCCTAACAGTGCTACTTCGCATGGGCCAAGCAGATTCAAAAAACCACAAGGAGCAGCTATTTATCTTCAGAGTATATCAATATTAATCTAGTGCCAGTGAAACCAAACTCTCACAAAGATTTCTTACTTTACACATACACACACACACACACACACACACACCATCTCTCACACACATAAGATTTTGAATATCTTTTACTTCAGAATTTCAAATACCAACTAATTTGACCTAACTCTTTAAATATCCAAGCTAGGTGGTGACGTAGCAATGAGCTATTGCCAGTCAGTCCCACAAGCTTTATGAGCAGTATCAAAACAAGAACAGGATTGAAAAATAGCCTAATTAATAAAGGACACCAAAGACATTGGTGGGGGGGGGGAGCCTAGCTGCTAGCTCAACAGGTACCTAGTAGCGGATGCGACTATTGTAAGAAAAGAAATTGACATACCCAAAATTACTTCTAATCTTAGTGTTGAGAGAGAAGGAGCCCTGCACTAGTGTACAACGAGCGTAGAATACGCAGACTTGACGTGCAGAAATTACATAGCCACAGAGGAAGGATGGTCTTTGTTCATGTCTAGGACACTATTCCATTTTTATCTGTTTTCATAACCATGGATAGGTGATGCCCATTTACATCGAACAGCAGAGATGAAAACTTGATGGATCAAATGAATCGTTTTAAGGGTGGACAAGCGTCTTCTGTGCTTGACTAAGTCGTGGCATCCCTTCACGCCTCCCATTCTTTAATATAAGATGCTTTGACTGAGGACTTGTCCTTGTCTGTACTTTCTGAAGTCATAAATGAGTTTTCTTGACCTCTCATGTTGTGCCTCCCTGTGTCTCGTCTCCTCCCCAGGGAGGAGGCATTGTTCTTGGTGGCAGAGAGCTTGGGTGTTGAGAAGCCTTGAGTGAAGTCAGTGTCAATCATCATCCTCATCCTGACTGCCATCCAACTCTGAGACCTGCTGCTTTCATTTACGTTATTTCTCCTGGCTCTCTCTTCCGTAATCATGCTTGGCAGCGAGTGAACTTACTCGATAAAACAATTTCTTGTGCGTAAGTAGATTCAGTATTTTTTTTTTCAGCCCTGGTAGAAATTCGAATACACAATGAAAGGTGAATGGGTATTTGTCATATAGCTATGATGACTCTGTCCACTGCTGCTCTAAGGGATTTCAAAACCAGAAAAAAAAAAAAAAAAAAAAGAGGCACTGTGATGTCTACTTCCATTTCCTGAAGAATTATCATCACCCCCACCTCAGGAGGAGGCCACTTCTTCCTTATGTGAATAATTCAAGCCCAAATTCAAGTCAGGATATGACCCAATCTCTCCCTTTTTTTTGCTGTGCTCCCTATCCATCTCCTTCATGTCCATCAGCAAAAGCCATTGTTTCTTCTCCTGGCATATATGTGTTAACTGTGACACTCATCATTGGAATGTATTTTTCATAACTTAATATTTTCCATGAGTGCTTGCTTTTGTTTGGAGAAATGTAGGAGAGGTAGGGATTACTTCATACTTTGTTTGCTTAATTCATGACTAGGACCTCGGGATGTCTGTGGAATTCTGACTTGGAACGTCTTTACACGTGCTTGCACTCTGCCCACTGATGGGAGTTCATTAGACAACCTGACTTCAACCAAGTGTTTGTCAAACGTTAGCATAGTTCCGTCTGATTTTTTTTTTCCAGAAGCCCTTGGTTCCCATGAGCAATACTGTGTTATTTTCACCTCCTATGGTGAAGGGATCACATTCCCCATGATTATATAAAATTAGATTTATTGTTTTAAAATCTATAAATGTGTTGCTGCCACTATCACGGTTGTGTTTGCTTTCACGGATGAGGAGCATAGGCGCACAGGGCTGTGGAGAACGAATGGGTATGTGTCCTACTCAATGCTCTACCTTGGTGTCATACAAATTATCAATAGGTAACATGTTCTGTAACGTGTTTATATATAATATGACTAGTGTGCAGATTTCTAAAAGGAAACTAAAACTAAGCTTCTCAAGTTAAAACAGGTTTAAGTTAGTATACATATTAACATATTTAACAGTGTTGCCAGGCAGTGGTGGTATAACACCTTTAATCCCGGCACTTGGGAGGCAGAGGCAGGCAGATTTCTGAGGCCAGCATTGTCTACAGAGTGAATTCCAGGACAGCCAAGGCTACACAGAGAAACACTATCTCAAAAAACAAACAAACAAACAAAAATAGTGTACTATCACATATGTCCATGTAGGAGAAATATATTTATATAGGGCAGGGAACCAGTGGTCAAGAAAAGTGATCTTCGCAGCCAAACTTGTCCTTTTGTTTCGAGATGTAGATGGATTTGCACATTGGTAACAATAAATGATGAAGTAAATTGAATTTCACACTTGCCACTGATGACTAGCATATCAAACACAAAACCAAAGAAGTATAGAAAAACTGTCTCCTACTTCTAAAATACAACAGAAAGTAAAAATTTCATGTTAAGAGCCATAATTCCATGTCTAGAGAAGGCCCTGGTGAAGTGTGTGTGAGATTGTATCCTATTTACCCTGGCAGTTTTATTGGTAGTTTTAGGCCAAGTTGGTCTAATTTTGATGATGTACCCTCATATACATATTCTACATTGTGCCAATTTAAAATTCATAGTTAAGCAAATATGCACGCTTCTGTATCATTAGCCTACTGCTAACGCTTGATGCCTTTAAAAAAATGGGAAGACACAAAGGAGCTAAAGTTTCAAAAGTACATTGCATGCGTTTTCCAACCGATACCACTTCCGTCCTTTGTAGCCTGCTTCTGGCTCTTCCTAACAGATGTGCCAACAACTCTCCTAGACAATTTCACCTTCAATACTGCTGAGAATCTGCCCACTAATGACCATAATGAAACATGCTTTGTGTGAGAGCCTGTTCATTTATTTTCATTCCCGTGAGTGCCTTCAGAGACCAGAGTTGCAATCACGGCTACTTACTATTTAATTCCCAGCCAAATTTATGGTCAAATTGAAAAATGGAGGCAGGCAGCCTGATGCAGGATGCTTTTGTCTGAAGTGTCCTCGTGGAATCATTATACTTGCATTAATCTTTAATCTGCAATTAAACAATCAGTTCTATGTAAAAGATAGCTGCAAACAGATCTCCTGCATGTGTCCTAGACAATATATCTTAATGGGAGGTTGGGGGAAGGGTGAGAAGAAGTGTAATTAGGACAGAATTCGTCACGGGTCCTGGTTCGGTAGGATGTTATTTATGGAACTAAAAATGACTTTGCTGGCTTCAGACACTTGCCAAATAGCCTCCTTGTCTTACAGGGGGTGGGAGGGGCGTGGCAGAGAAACCACAACACAAGTGCGAGAGTCAGGAATTGGGAAGGGAGCTTGCCTGGCCTGCCTGATAAATGTCTTGGCAGAAATTGCAACCTGCTTTGTAGCCGCAGCTTCCCAATTAAGAGGCTGTTTTCCAGTGTCCACAGATGCTTAATTGGAGACGGAGCCTGCCAAGCAGGAATGGGTACCACAATCATTAGTAGGTAGTCTGAGGACACCGTGCTCAGGGTTGTCAAATACCTGTCACTCACAGGGCTGACAGAAGGGTGGAACCTTCCCGAAAGACACACCTGGATAAAGGAAGTATCGGGGCATCTTCTTACAATTAAAACAAAGTTGAGACCTTATGGCCAGGTGTCAAAAGCATCAGATCAGGGCCACATGAACGAAGTACTCATGTTCCGTATCTGACGAGTCACCTTTGTTGAGACTTTGTGGAGCATGGGATTCGGTTCATTTCATGTCATCTACTTAGACTTAATCTTTAATTTTGAACTTGTAATTGTACTCCCACTTCTCTTTGCTGGCTCTTTATGAGTACATATGTCATGCAAAAATTTTACAACGGTAACTACTACAGAACAGGCTGGTCTACTAAGGAGAAACAAAGTGGAACTAGAGATTGTGTTGGAGACACTTCTGGAAAGTTTTTATTTTTCTAGCCCCATTTCTATACCTAATTTCATTCCAATATTGTGTCTCTTCCTATACACATTTTTCACAGTAATACCTATAGTCAAATACCAGAAAGACTGGCTTCCTGGTGCATCAGAGACAGCCACAGTGTGAATGTGTGGGATGGATAAGGGGCTGTAAGGATCTGAAAGGGACCTTCAGAAGTCTGAGACCCAACTTGCTCACAGCTGAAATCTTTCAAGTATGAACCAATAGCTTGAGGCATCAAGTAGTAAGAACCAGCAAAGATGGAAGCCAGAAAAAGTCTGGGAGAAGAAAGTACACAGGGTATTCACAAGAGCTCTGGAAGCATTGTTTTAGGTACATACAGCTGTGCCACCTGTTAACTATATCCCAGACACTGTCGTCGCAAACATTAGGCCTTGCATAAATGGAGACGAACAAACAAGAATCCAACTGTTAATTTGCCATCAATATGTTCCTTTTCGGATGGTTTAGACTCTTGTGAAACAAAGGTCAAACTGCTCTTTATCATCAAGGATTAGAAGTGTCTCTCTGCACGTAAGTGTTCTCTTGAGAACTCCCCCGCAGTGCCACTTAAAACAGTGAAGAATGTGTTTCTCCATGCCATTTCCAGGCTCGCTATCAAGTATTCCAGATAAAAACAATTAAAGACACAGAAGTAATAGACATATATTGATTCCAGTTACTAAACCATTAAGAGAATTCTAAGGTAATATTTTGCTAAGCATCTGGTGATTTATTTCATGCTGCAGTTTCTTAGGGGGTGGAAAGTCCAGATTCTATTTGAAGAAGATGGCGTTGAAAGCTCAGTCTCCCCAAGAAAGAGAAACATCGATGTCAGAGGGAGCTGATTTCTCCACTTTCTTCCTGAGAGACTCAGCAATGTCAGCTGAATTGTTTTTATGCAGTCAGTCCTGTTTATTGAACACCTACTAGACAACATGGTCCTGCCCTGGGTGTTAAGGATTCCAAAGGGAAAGAGAGGTTGGGAATTATGTCTACTGAGGAGAAATAGGCACAAGAACACACTATCAAGATTCAAGTGCATCTACCTCATGATGGGTATTATAACTATCTGTAGCCACAGCTTACTGGATGTGACTACTTACATTTGCATTTTCCACACTGCATGAAAAATTTGCCTCCAAACGAAAAACACTTCTTCCAAGTGTTTTTCGTTTGTTTTTGTTTGTTTTTGGTTTTGTTTTTAACTTTATATCATGGCATCGTGACTCCAGACATTCAGGGCTATAGTCTTAAAGGAAAGGGGTATTTTGTTCCTTCACGCTCACTTCCCCACCTACTTACTCCCGCATCTATTTTCCTTAATAATCATATTATTATTAAGGAACTCCCCCTCTTCAGGAATAAGGCTCTAATCCAACTCTTGGGTATCTCAGATTAAAATTTTAGATATGATCTTTTGGGCGACTTCTTTTTGAAGTACTTACTTAACAGTGTGGTATTCACAGTTCTTAGTGTCCCTCAGCCCCCAACTTTTTCAGTATTTACAATTTAAGATTATGGTATAATTACATCAGTTTCCCCCTTTCTTTTATCTCAGTGGTTATCAAAACATATACCCATTTTGCTTTCATTCAAATATATAGCCTCCTTTTCTTTGTTATTAAGCATGCAATCATATATAAGCATGCATGCAGGCATGTAAGAATGCATGCCATACATATGTACATACTCACACACATATTCATATGTACATACTTAAGTGAGTATATTCCTGAATATATAAATACAACCTGCTCAGTCTATGTAATGTTACTTGGATGAACATGTTTTCGGGGCTGAACGTTTGATACTGGATAACCAATCAGGGTGCTTCTCACTGCGGAAGACTATCTATTCCACTGTCAGCATCTCTAAGTCTCCTGTAGTTCTTTGTGTAGGGTTGAAGCCTCATGAGTTTCCCCTGCTGTGTTAGCGTGCCTATTGGTGCCTTTCTTCCTAAGTCAGCATGACGATTGGTGTCCTCCTGGTCCAGCTCATGCTGGTGAGACTCTGTGAGGGCTGCTTCTTACATTTTAGAAGACACAGTCTCACAGCGAACTCCTCATTTCCTTGGCTCATAGAATCTTTCCTGCCTGCCTCCTCTTCTACAGTGATCTCTGGGCTTCAGATGCAGCAACTAGATTGTAGGTAGATCGGCTGGGACTGTTCATAACTCTTCTGTTTTGGTTGTGGTGTTCTGTCATGGTGTCTATGTCTTGCAAAGAGATATTTCCTTGATGAGAGGTGAGGGCTACACTTATCTGCGAGCATAAGCACAAATGTTTAGGTGCAGTTAGGAATTATGCTGTTTTATTAAAGAGGTGGTTGTAGGTTCTCGTCCCAGACCCATGATTTCACTAGTCCTGGGTAGATGGGTAGGTTTATAGCACCAGGCATAGCTTCCCTCATGTTGAGGAGGTTTTAAAGTCCAATTAGAAAGATGTTGGCTGCTGCCAAGATATGCATGCCTCTACAGCATCCTTAGAGTTATCATGTCATGCTTTTTGGGATGTGGTTCATATGTCAGAACTGGGTAGGATTGTCCATTGCCTCCCTCCCTCGAAACCTTGCATGGGACCTTCTGGTACCATGAAAGATGATCTGCAGGAAGGAGGCTTTTAGGTCAGTTCTAGCTCAAGGTTCTCTAGGCCCTGGGTCAGAAGTGCATAGTGTCTTTAGCAATAGGGACTTACCTTGCATCTCTGTGGCTAGTCCCACTCTCCCAACCATTGTTACAGCTATTAGCTAAGTGAATGGGAGGGTAGATCTATGGAAGTTATTTTCTGTGCAGCTTATCTTCATATCTATGTAGTATGAGATCTTGAGTCAGATAGTTGACTCCTGGGTGCCTCATTTAGCTCTACAGGAAACAACAATAATAATAGTGTATCCCTCCTTGATTTTCTGTGTAATTCAAATGAATTAATTTTTATTAAGTACTTAGGTCTCAGTTTATTCCATGGTAGGTGATTTTAAAAGGATTACCTACAAAATCATTGAAAAAAAATGTAGCCTTTGATGAGACACTTAATCTTGCTAGATCTCAGCTTCTCGTGTGTACAACTGATAATTAATTTCTCCAATTTGGCGGAACTGGAAAGGCAGAAGTCAGTGCCTGGTGCTTGGGAGATGCTCTGCATGCAGTGGCCATGTTGGAATGTAACTCTCTTTCTAATCTCCCACTGCCTGGAGTCTTCACTTTGGATGGATGGATGCTTATCCCCTCACAAACTTTGGTACCTCTGGACTGTTCTTTTCATCCAACCATATCCCCAGCCTACATACCTCACTGCTTGTACCTGCATCCCTCAGTCCTAGCAGCCCTCATCTCCTCTCAAGTTTTATGCTTCTTCCGTAAAGTCTTCTCCTAAGTAAACAGACACTCAGGAGCCATCTTTACAATTAGGCTATTTTGTTACATCGAAAGACACTATTAACATGATATTTCCAATGGAGCCATTTAGCAGCAGGTCAGGTCTGCAGGGCTCAGCGGGCAGAGATGAAGATGTAAAGAGCAACTGGTGAATTAGGTACAGGGCACAAGTCTGGGTTCGGGTCCAGATATAACTGAAGACGTCGAACGGGGGAACAGGCTTGCATCAGTGTGGGCAGCACATGGCTAGCTCTGAGTGCTCTGTGTGAAGGATAGATGACTGTAACTCAGCCAATGCTGTAGTTGCGTGACTGTCAGGTTGAATCATGTGGGACTGCCAACTTGTGGTCAGTTTGGGGGAACAAAAAGTGGAGATTCCGTGTGGTCACTTATCCATATTTTACTACCTCTTCTCTAGGTTGTCTTACTAGACAACAAAATAAAACACACGAAGTTGTATCTTAGCCAAGTTGCTTTTGGGATGTGGATGATGGTTACCCCAACCTTTCCCCCCTTTTCTGCCAGCACTATCTTGTAAAATCAAGCAAAACCCATTTCTACTGTCTAAGGAAGTAAATAATGACTGCCATAGCTTTGGTCTTCTCTATGCAGGGTGGAGGGCACGGGCATTCCATCCACCCACTGGGGAACAGTGGACTTGCTTACATGCAGCACCAGAGCAGTGCCTTACAGGGGACACTGTGTTGCTTCTAGAGGAAGGGGAACAGCTTATGTCCTGTGTGGGCCAAGGATCAAAATTGTCTAGCATTTAATTCCTTGATTTTAATCTTATTTGACTAGTTAGTGGGAAATAGAAGTGGGTGGCTTGGTTAGGTATACGCCATCAAAGGGTTTTACAGTAATAACGGAAGTAACATATCCACCACCTAATATCTCTGCTGAGAAGACTAACTTCATTAATATACACAAACCCTGTAGAATTACTTCTGATCCTTAGAACTCAGTGGAGGCTGACTGAATCCACATTAACACAGCTGTGGAAGAAGGGTTGTGGGAGCAAAAATAAAACATCCACGATGGGCGTGGTGGCACACGCCTTTAATCCCAGCACTTGGGAGGCAGAGGCAGTCGAATTTCGGAGTTTGAGGCCAGCCTGGTCTACAGAGTGAGTTCCAGGACAGCCAGGGCTACACAGAGAAACCCTGTCTCGAAAAAACCAACCAAACAAAAAAAAAAACCCAAAACAAACAAACAAACAAACAAATAAACAATCCACAAAAAGTGCTTACTCTCTTTGGTCACTGTCGATCAACGGATACCACTATGTGAAATGAAATATTTCAAGTATATTTGGACCCCTTAAGCCATGTATTTAATACATGTGTTTATTAATTGATCTGACTTTATATTATTCGCCATGTATCACTTACATTCAAGATTATTAGAAGTACAATTAATCACGATCAAAGGAATCTTAAGTTATAAAATACAGCTTTAAAATAGCAAACTGATCTGTAAGAAGAAACCTTCATAAAAGGGTGTGTGTTTTGTATTAAAGGAGATCAGGTACATTTGCGGTGGTATGGCTGCAGACATATGTTCTATTTTAAATGAAATGTTATTTTCAGCATCGTTTTGTCAATAATTTGTTTGTAATTATCAAGCTAATAATGAGTTATTATCACAACAGTCCCTCCTAACAGCTAAATTAATTTCGATGCGCATTCACTAAATCATAAACTGTTTCTGAATTTCTGTATAAAACTTGTGAGTCATGGTCACCAACATCATCGATGTTCAATTTAAATGTCTCGAGTGTTCCCCAAACACCTGCTAGCTACAAAGAACGAGTCAAATAGCAAACAATATGTACAATCCTCATTTCTGCCGGAGAAAAAGAGTAAGCTCTCCCCAAGGGCGAAGGAGCTAGCCTAGCACTTTTCAGCTGTGGAATTCACTGCATCTTGCATTTCACCCTTGAGATGTCACTAGAAATAGCAAGCACAAATACACCAGTAACGTGCTCTCATGACCTCTGGGGAGAGTGGGAGGAGACGCGCAGCCGCAGTACTGCTTCACCAGGCTCCTCCAACCCTTTGGCGTTCACTGGTGTTCACGATATCTGAGTTGCTTGATTTAGAGTGTCACAGGGGTACACTTTGTCACTAAGAAAGGTTCTGTCACCTTGGCTCTGCATGTCCTACTTTCTTACAGTGACAGGGATAGGCATGCACCGCTACTGTTGCTGGAATTCATACTCATAGATAAATGTGGTTAGCTCTATCAGGGGTGTCACGAATACCCTGTGAACTAGTGGAATGGAATGTTTTCCTTGTGTGTTCTCGTTCTCTCTGTCTCTGTCTCTCTCTCCTTCCCTCCACCTCTCTCTCTCTCTCTCTCTCTCTCTCTCTCTCTCTCTCTCTCTCTCTCTCTCTCTCTCGTATACACTTTCCCCAATTTTCCAGAATGTCTAGGCCATCTAGAATTTTCCATAATGCATGCACTAAGACTATTAGGTATACAACATAAATTTGTGCTGGACTAGTGTAACATTGAGGCTGAAGGTGCTCCAATCTTGACCCTTGACCTCCTCTCCCCTCCCCCCACTGTGTAAAATGTGACCATGTGGCTCATTCTTCCCAAAAGAACAAGAGAAGAGTAACATTCCTTTCAGATCATGTAAGAAGAGGCTGAGACATTTCCTCCTGGTTTACTGAGTTCTTCCAGCTGGAAGCACGGGACTAGGAAAACGGAACATGGGCAGGGGGATGAGAGGAGATGGGCCCTGTCTCAGATGGAGGAGGGGCCCTTACTATAATGTCTGAGTGTTCTTGTTGAGTCCTGAATGGTGTCAGCGATTGACCTGACTGGCTCAGCAGAGGAATAAGGAAAGCAGACACAGAGACACGCAGAAAAGCTGGGATGGGGAGACTTGGCTCTCATGTAGAGAAGCCATAGAACCCCAGAAGTTCGTATCTGAAGAGGGAGGCAGTTACTACTGTATACAGGTAAACGAGAGGCAGGCTTTATGGTATACAGCTGGATCACGAAGGCAGGTTTAGTTAGCCTCCATACAAGCAGTTTCTGTGGGAAGCCGTCTTCAGGCTGTAATATTCAGAGGTAGAAATCTATGGTGGACATTTTCTGCACCGTCGATATCTGGACTTAAACCAGAGGAGAGCTTTGCCACTCCCAGGGGGATGAGTATTGGGCTCTTTCATGTGGCCATGCCCATGTCAACCACATACATTTCTCTCGGGGCTTCCCTCTGTCTCTACACATTCTTGTCACAATTAACATAAATTTATCAAGAGTATGTAACTTGTTGAAAGACTCTAGGTATAAATGCCAGTTGAAGTCACAAAATCCTGAAAAAAATGAGTATATTTCCTGGCAAACATTCTGGAATAAGTTGTTTGTTTGTTTGTTTGTTTGTTTGTTTTTTAAGTTCTTCAAGTTACAGGGCCTTCTCAAGATAGAATTAAACACCCAAAGCAGGGTCTCTTGCTATTTTATAGTCTGGCTTCAGAGGTTCCTGATCTTCAGAGTGAGGTCACAGGAATAAAAAGAAACACATTGCTGCAAGAAATGGAGCTGGGCTTAATACTGTTTAGGAAAAAGAAACTCCAAAACTTAAACAGGAAAAAAAAAAAGTCAGAAATAATGATTGTACTGTGTGTGTGTGTGTGTGTGTGTGTGTGTGTGTGTGTGTGCGTGTGCACACGCACACACACACGCAACAATGTAAGCTGCTGTTAAATTTAACTAGACGTCTCTTGTTACTCAAAAGCAAGTTTGAGTTCAGAAAATAATTACACGCATACAGAATAAGATGCGCACACAGGAAACCCGCAGCCACAGGGTACGTAGAAGTTCTTCAGTGTGACACCATTGTTTATGAAATCACCCAGTTCTTCACTGACTGTAGTTGTTTGTCTTTTAAGAATTCAAACAGAACCTGTTTCGGGGACATTAATCTTTATCATTCATTCAATATCTTTAGGTAGATACTTAGGCAAAATAACTATATACACAAAATATTTAGAAGAAAAGGTAGTTTTTCCTGTAATTTTACCAATTCTAAAGAGAAGGTATTTCCCTGCCTACCGTACCACTGCTATGACATACAGGAGACCAAATGTCTCAGAGTTACCATGAAATGATGGATGTGGGACACAGTGTCAGATACTTGAGCAACCAACACAGAGAAAGGAAAAGGAAACAATGTGATTTATTCAGTCGCCTGTGAGGGACTGGTTCTTATTATTTCTGACTAGACACTGTGGATGGGAAGAGGGTCGGGAGAGGGTTTTGTTTTTGTTTTATGTATTTATGCAAGGACTAGTTGAACAAGTTTGTGATGGGAAGACCCAGACATTTAAAGGAAGTTTCCATCCAGTTTCTACAACTCGGATGATAGCAGCAGGCAGAGAATTCACATAGGAAAGTGTGGTTATTATCTAAGTGTGTATATTTGTAACGAGTAGATATTATGTATAGTGGATGGCTGTATATGTGTGGTGGATGTCTATGTGTGGTGGGTGGATGTCTATATGTGGTGGGTGGATTTCTATGTGTAGTAGTGAATGGATGTCTATGTGTAGTAGTGAAGAACCAGCCTGCTTTCATCTTAGGCATAAAAGCCACTTTATGGTAAGGACAGACTAGATTCATTCCTGTTTATGAATAAACCTCTGTTTCTCAAAGGACTGGGCTATGCCCCACCTGGACTGGTTGTTCCAGGAATGGCAATCTTGTCTTTGTTTCAAAAAGTCATTTATAACCCTCTTGCAACCCTACTTTTGTTTCCAGAGATTACATGGCCACCTATGACGACCTTGTGTTGTTATGACTACCTTGTTAGGCTCACCTTTCAACCATGCCTTTGTTTCAGGAGGGACTAACTTGTTATGTGTATGTTCTGCATCTGTAACCCCACCTATTTTGCCTTGTCTTCTTCACATCCAGTGCTGACCTCCTGAAGAACCCTGCTTTAGGAGGAGGCAGCTTCTGTGCATGAATAAATAACTTGTTTCAATTTATTGTTTCCTTGAATTATTTGGCCATGAGGGTTGGGATTGGTGCTCTCTCTCCTCCCAGTTTTGGGATTAGCCATAGGTGGATGAACCTGTATAGTGCATGACTGCATGTGTGTAGTGGGTGGCTGCATGTGTGTAGTGGGTGGCTGCATGTGTGTAGTGGGTGACTGCATGTGTACAGTGGGTGACTGTACTGCATGTGTGTAGTGGGTGGCTGCATGTGTGTAGTGGGTTACTGTATGTGTGTAGTGGGTGAATGCATGTGTGTAATGGGTAGATATAGATGAGTAGCAGATGAATGCATATTGTGTAGTTGGTGGCAGTGTATGTTCAGTATGTGGATGGAAGCAAGCAAAGAAGTCTATGTTTGGCAAAAGAAGCCAACAGGTTGGTCTTTCTAGGTTTCCCTTTTGGTTGAACTTCAGTAAAGAGTAAACATGAAGTTAGTTCATATTTAACGCTGTATTTGGGGCATAGTACACAGAGCCAAAATACACAGAATCCTTTGAAAGGACTAACATCCCTCCATGAGTGCCTGGCCATTGTTTCTGAGTACTCCTCAGAATGCAATCGCTCATTTCAAACAAGAGTGAAGTTGGGGAGTCTTCCTCTATGCAAAGATTTCATCCCACCCTCCCCCACTGCAGTTAAAGCACCCCTCAAAATAGGCTGTAAGGATGTAAAGGCTGATTCCTCCTTAACTGCAGGGGGAGGAGCATGAACCTGATGCTCCAGCTACTGCTCTCTCTTTTCCATCAACAAAGCACACTGTGAGATGCTTAGATGGCACTGCAACTGGTGTCTGCTACTCACAGAGTCTACAGGGGAATGCGCCTCTCAGTCAAAAACAGCAACTAGTTTGTCCGCAGAGCAGAGACTGCACCACAACCTAGGGATGCCTTGTAGAATAAGAGATTGCCTTTAGATTAGCTTTTACTTGGCCAGAAATATACTGAGCTTCCTCCGGGCTCTCTACATCATAACTTGGGAGTCATCGGGTATTATTAGGCAGTAGATTAAAAGTAAGGAGAGGCCATAGAGAGCTCTGAGTCACAGTTTTGGGATCCTGAGTAAGAACAGATCAATTTACTCAGCAAATCTCTATAGTCCAGGAAAGTAGAAAAGACATGCTAGTGACAAAACACACCAGATTCAAAGGTAGGAATTTGCTTAGCAATTCCTCACATCCAACTTCAGACATTGCCGTCCCTTCTCCACCTCATCCTCCTTTGTAGGACAGGAGCTAAGTTCTGATGCACTGAAGCCAACAGTTCACTCCCAAATTATTCCTTAACAAGTTTATGTAATGGCCATATCCATTTCAAGTATGATGGGTCAAGAAACAATATAGGAGTTAATTACAAGCATTTTCCCTCAAAACCAACAAAGCCTCACTAATTGCTAAAGCTGATACCATGAGAAACTTTTCCCTGGTTCAACCTTGTGTGCACTATGATGACAAAGTAAGCTGAACCTTCTGACACTCCCAACTCACACCCGATCCACCGTTGTTGCCCTTAGATGTCATTGAAAAGATGCAAGCAATATTCGTGGTTGGGTATGCACAGCTCCATCAGGAGCAAAGCTATTTTGTGCCGTGATGCAAATGACTGCATTCATCAAAGGAGCTTTGTTAGTTATTCATTGTGTCTCTTATCATTCCTTTCGGCAGAGCCCAGCCACTCTGCAGCAAGCACAGAGGTATGTCAACAGCTGTCTCAGACTCTGTCAAAGGTTCCTTATCAGGCAAAGCAGGGTGTGCTGGGAATGACCTGCCAAGTCGAGCATCCTCTCCTTCTTTCCTTTGTGCATAGTGGGATTCTTTGTCCTTTTCTATGATCTGCCTTTCTCAGTATAGCTTCACAGTGTGAGACCCACAGACACACTACAAATACAAAGGACTTTCAAAATCATGGGCTCTCTCCTCCTTTCTTTTGGTATGATATGGATTACTTTCTCTGGTCTTCACACGTGGAAAGCTCATTTTTTGCTTGTTTGTTTGTTTGTTTGTTTGTTTTTAAATTTGTTTTCTAAGGCAAACATAATTATTTAAAGATGTCATAAAGCTCAAGGGAGCATACCTAAAATGGTTGGAGGGAAGCCCGAAAGGGATATTGACAAGTTGAGAAAAGGGTCGGCTGACATAGCCAGCAGAGTTGGGCACAGGGGGCTCTTTTTCATTACAACTAACACAGCTTAACTGAGTTCAACATACCTTCCTCTAGCCTCTGGGGAAAGGTTTCCTTTCTCGATGGGCACTAGAGATTAATCTGCTTGTAATTTCTCCTGCTTTTCCAACTGTCAGGGGATTTGTGTTGGAGATAATGGTGGTATTAATGTCTAACCTGGGTGTAGAAATTGCCTTAATATAACAGGGATCATGAGAAGCACACCAATAATTGCCCCTGAGTGATAGCCCTTAAAGTAAATGGCAATATAGGAGCGCCCACATCCAGCCGTCTTTAATGAAGTTTGGGGCTTTTCTGATGAGATTCCAGACACAACAGGCAGAGAATCAAGGCAGCCTCCTGAGTTTTAACCTCTTGCCTGGATTTAATATGGCCTTATTAAAGATCCTGGCTAGGTTCATTCTAGCATGAAATGTAATAAACCAAGGCAAGAGCGCGCTGTAATTAAAACAGGCTAGATAGCATTATCAGATGCTTAATAATTAGGGATTTTTATCAGACAGTCGTGCTGGACAAGGAAGAAAACAACGTACTGAAACCAGAGCCAGTCGGAAGAACACTCAACTCACTGGCTATTTCTTAAAGGCATGGTGGCATTATAACTCAAGCTGTATCAGTTCACCCAATGAGATTCCACACATAACACATTGGAGAGAATTAAGAAACTTTGGGCAAACCCTTTTCACTCCCCTTCCCTGTTCTTTACCTATTGGTACAATGGATTTGCGGGACATGAAGAGGGGGAATAGCTAGGTCTGTAGTTGTTCAGATACAATGTGAGACTATAGGCCCGGAGACAGGAATGAGGGGAAAAGGAGCCACGCTAGACACAGGGCCATGAGAACCCAACAAAGCCCGTAACTGCTGTCAGTGTTAATCTAAATGAAAGCGCTTGAGCAGATTTTATAGTTTCTCAATTTTTCCTTTTATAATTCTGTTAGCATGCTCTATCTTCATGGCTTTCTCTCAGCTAACGAATCTTTCAGAAATGTGTATTTTCTTCGGCTTCTTAGTTTAGGATAAAGATGAGACCTGTGAACAAAACTCTGAATGTGGTGGCACATGCCTCAGCCTTCAGGAAGACTGAGGCAGGAGGATTGTGGTTGAGGCTGGCCTAGGTGACATAATGAGTTATAGGACAATTTGTTTCAATCAAACAAATCAAACTCCCCGCCCCCTCCCCCCGGGGGGCAGAGGGAGGAGAAACACAGAAAGAGACAAAGAGATAGAGAGACAAAGAGACAGAGAGAGACACAGAGAGAGAGGCTAAAAGCAGTGATTTGATATATAAAAAGGCAAAGTGAAGTTATATGTTGTGGTTGCTTACTGAGTCTCTTGAACACCATAGTTTAAAACACTCTTACATCTCTCTGGGCTCAGTAGTATAATAGGATATGTTCCTATCACTCCATAGAACTCAAACTGTGGGTCACTCTCATGTTCCCAACAAATAAGAAGCAGAGTTCTAAGGTAAGACACATGCCGCTTCCCTCTCACTCTAGAAGTCAAAGGGCACCATAACATTCTTTTAAATGAAGTTGGTCCAAATGATTCTAAGTGGTTTCCTGTTGTTGCAAACCTCTACTGCCATGTGACATGAATTCATGAGCCAAGGGAATCAAGAGTAGCAGATAGAGGGTAGACCAAATGAATCAAGAGCAGAATATATAGTGTAGACCAAGTGAATCAAGAGCAGAGTATATAAGGTAGACCAAGTGAATCAAGAGTAGACTATATAGGGTTAGAATGTTGGTAGTTTTCTTTATGAATAGTCATATGTAAGTCAATGTGGTAGCTTATGCCTATGATCTCAGCACTTGGGAGGTTGGGCAAGAAGAACTGTAATGAAACATTGAGGCTAGGAGGACCTAGAGAAGGAGTTTTGGGTTTTTTGGTTTTTTTTTTTGTCAAAATAAACAAACCAGACCAAACAAAACCAATTAACAAACCAACCAACCAAACAAACAAAAAACCAAACCCAGAAAACAAAACAAAATAATTTCTAATATGTAAACTCTGTTGCAAAAATACTGTTTTTAATTTGGAACTAGCAATACCTACAAGGTAAACAAAAACAAGCACGTCACTCACACGTTGTGAATATACAGCAAGTGACATTTAGGATTTCTGTTTCTGTTCTTATATCTAGAGTGGGGTTTTGCTAAGTACTGATGAATAGAACTCATGTTTCCATTGAGCCACCTCAAAATGGAAATGGCAAGCCAGCTCAGGTGCCAGCTCAGGTGGCCATTTTATTCATTCAGACTTGAGTTCTCTGGTCTGAAAAAATAATCAACAGATGTTATACATGACTTTTGGTTGGTTGTTTCTACAAGCAGACAGAGAGACAACTCAGAATGAGACAAACTACATTGTCATTCTGCTGTATTTCTGAAATGGCACTTATGTCATTGAACATTGTTGGTTACGCAGGATTTGTGTCCCTTCCATCTAATAGGAGGCTCCTCTCTGGCTGAACATTCTGAGTGTTCCCAAAATTTGGCTGGCTGGTTGACTTGTGTTCATCCAAGGCTGTGTGGACACAGACCACTTAGCTGTTCTTGGTGATCATGGCTGTAGTCGTGGCACATTTAAGACAGAGCAGCATTTTCTGGAAGTAGCTGAATTCTGCTCTCATGACATTCTCGAGGATGCAGATCCTCCCTTCATGATCAAGAGTCCTTCTTGTCCTCTGTTCCCTGAGCTGAGCTGATGCTCAGGTCAGCTCCAGGCAGGTGAAAGGACAAACTGAAGGAGTCAGTTATGTCTTTCACCATTTAGACACTATGGATTTGAACTCATGTAATTGGGTTTGGTAGCAAGTGTCCTTAATCTCCCGAGCCATCTCAACTGCCCCCAAGCACCTGGTGATGATAAGTCTGACATCAAGAAGAAACAAAATTAACTCTGATGCTAAACAGGTTATGTTATCTACAATGTCTGTTTAGACTTTTGTCTGGATCACCAAAGGAATCATGATTCTCTTCTCTTTGGTTCTGCACACCTTTTATGTACACTGTACTCTCAAAAGTGCCCTAGGTTCCTGTTTGATGATTTGTGATTAAATCATTTATATCCATAATAAAATAAGCTGTTGAATGTGGGATTGCAAAAGAAAAAAAAAAAAAGAGCAAATGACCCGTGCAGCGGCCATCAAGACAAAGCATCAGAATTCTGGGTAGATTGACAAGAAATAACACAGACTTAGAAGATTCTAGGGCAGGTGAGTTTCCAGCAGGGAACACAAAATGGACTGAGTTCAAAAATCACAGACTTTGCCAGTAGGGCATTTGAAAGAAAAAGAAGGCATCGTTTAAGAAACAGGTAACTTTGGTTACAAGACTTAGAACAAATGCCTCCCATTCTTGTTTTGTGATTTCACTGACAACTCTGAGTTATTAAGGATTTTGTAACCAGAGAATGACTTGCTTAGATAGTCCTTAGGGACACGTGTTTTCCCGTGGGGTTTCTGTTCCTGTCACTGGCAGAGTGATCTCAAAAGTCACATATTCTATCCCTTTGTCTTGGCCCCGAGGAAGCTGACATATGTCTAGAATCTGGCGGAAGACAGACCTTAAATACTTCTAGACAATTGTCCTAGCCAATACCAATGGCCCTGATGAGTTACCGTTAGTCTTTACTTTTCTATAGGGTGGTTTTTCTGGAATGTTGGTCAGCATTATTGATTCATAACTGTATTCATCATTTTTGTGACATATTATCTTTATAGCCAAGAAGCAGGCCTTCCTAAAATTCAGATTCTTTCTCTTGCTGTGTCAAAGTCAACAGTTTGCTTTTTGCTCCAGGCTGGGGACTCCCTCGGTCACTACATACTCCTCCATAGAGCAGTGTAGACTGCTCTGAAGGGTGACTAAATGGTGACCCTCTCTCCACCTGAACAGTGTCATCTGTTTAACTCAGGTAGAGATTAGCAGCATCTTGTGACTAATGATCAATGACTCCTAAGCCATGTCAATACCTTTTTATAGTTAAAGGATAATGGAAACTTAATGAAGGCTTCCTGGTACATTAACTTCCTATGAGAAATATTCCTAAGAAATGCATGCTCAGCACTTGAGCGACGCCACCTGAGTTCTAGAGGCATTCCTGACTTAACAATTCAGCTCTGCAAACACTGAATTTCTATTTTGTTGAAAGCCCTGTGTTAAGCAACTCTGTGGAGTACACAAAATATATAGATGAAGTAGATATTTTCCTCCAAGAGTCTCTCATCTAGTTATCAATTTACTTGTTTTTAATAACAAACATATAAAAAAGTGAGTTCAAAAGGGCTACTTTACCACCAGCTGGGAGAAAAGGCAGGCAGCCTACCTGTATAGGCTGAAAACAGTCAGTGTTGTGTCGCTTAAACTCATTGAAGCCAGCTCAACATAAGGCTGATTTTGAATGTGAACATGACTGCAAAATGCTGTTCTATGCGGCTAGGGATGTAATGAGGGAGGGGGCCAGTATGAGAGAGGTCTTACTGTGAGTAGAGAGCTTGCCACATTTTCTGCAAGAATGCAAAATGCCCGTGAAAAGTTGAGTAAGAGAGGCCCAGATGACAGTATGGATTTTTGAAAGACACTCCATTTATTCTCTTTAGAGCTTTGAGAAAACAATGTAAGTCGGCAGCATTTTAATTGTGTTTGAAAATAGGATTTCTAAGAACAACCATAGTAATCACATTCAGAATTTTCAAAACAAAGGGGTGATATATGGGCAGAATCTGGCTAGTACATGTGAATGACACAGAAAGGAATCAATCACTATGAATTCTCGTGTGACAGAGCGTGTCAGGAGGTCGCTCACTGTGCTCCACAATGGCTGTCCCATGCAGTGGATGGCACCAGTGGGCACACTGACTCTCTACAGCCCTGATCAGATGGCCAGGTCCTTTTTTAATAGTCATGACCCAATTTCGAGTTCCATTTACCATAGGGAAGCTCTGTAGAACCCTGCCTATTGTACAGGCGAAGCAACCGCTCTGCAGAAGATAGCTACAGAAGTCAGAGAGCCCCCATCGATATGAAGGATCCAAATGGACCACTTGAAATTTCAATGGGTCCACATTCCCCTGGGACTGTCCCTTAGCCAAGACAATAGAACTGGCTACTCCCCTGATGAGCAGCACATCTGCCTGAATTGAATCCATTAGATACATGTGTAACCAGAGAGCTCGACACAGGCTCTGCTTTCTCCTAGTAAAGAATAGCATACCAGTGATGGACATAGGCTGAATCAATCTCTCTGTTAACACACACTACACACACACACACACACACACACACACACACAAATAGTAAGTACTTTTATGACATTATGAGTGACATAGTATTTGTTCAATACTTGGAAACTTTTATGACCCAACAACAACATATGTCAAAATTTAAATTCAGACACTAGAGAGAAGGCTCAATGATTAAGGACACTGATGGCTCCTTCAGAGGACCTTGGTTCAATTCCTAGTACCCAAATGATGGCTCACAACCATCTGCAACTCTGGCTTCCCTCCTCTGGCCTCCATGGGCATGAACCCAGTTGTTGTACAAATATCCACGTGTGTCAGATACTGGTACATACCAAGAATAAAAAAATTAAAAACTAAATATATTGATCAAGTTTGGAAGTACTCTAGATTGTCAACTGCCCACCGGTTTTTACAGGTAGGTGGGTTTATATGATTAGTGTAGATTGATTGCCTGCTTTACATTTTTTTTCTGATCACAAAATATAAGTGAAGTTATCTTCACTCTAGATAAGTGGTCTTCAAAATGTCTAATGCTTCAACTCTTTAATACAGTTCCTCATGTTGTGGTGACTTCCCCTACTGGACCACAGAATTATTTCATTGCTACTTTATAACTGTATGTTTGCTGATGTCCTGAAATATCTGTGATTTCTGATTGTCTTAAGGTGCCCCCTTTGGGGTTGTGATCCCCAGTCGAAAGCCTTTGCTCTGGATCGTTTTGTTAACGTTGGAGAAGGATCAAGTGTTAGGTTTAAGGACTGTTTCTCGATTGACTTTCATCTTCAGTGCATGAAAAGCAGAGCGTTGGGAAGCTTCAGAGGAGTGGAGTGGGTTTATTTTCATCACTGGGGAATTCTCACCTGAAAAGTGTGTGTGATTTGCAGCACCACAGACAGTAGCAAGCGGGTCATTTCTTTGTTCTTAATTCTGACTTAGATGTTTGAACACCAGGGTATTTATTGAATCCCCGAATAAGTTCTTGTCAAGGCTGCAGCTAATTTATAAACAACAACAACAACAGGAAAGTCAGCAGTAAAAACATGTGCAGGCAGGCTATGTTTATGATCTTCTGACAGAAAATGTATAAATAAGGAAAATTTACCACTCGCTCACCAGAGCCTAATGAAGCAAATCTTAGCAAAGCTAAGATTCCGTGCATCCCATCAGTCAGGCTAAGACCACCACCGATTTCCCAATTTCATGCAGAATAGAACTGTTTAAGTCACAGTGTCTGGGAACAAAGGCCATTTTATTTTTTCCTTCCCTTCAGTCAAAACAGCAAGACCGTAATTGTTCTAGAAGTTTCCATTTTTTCTTAAACTAATGTTAATTTAATGGGTGACTTTCCCCCAACATCTCTAAATGTAGGTGGTGCAGAGCTATACTGCACCCCCCCCCCCGCCAAATCAATCTGCTTCATGAATTGTGGTGTGTGAACTACAGTTAATTGATGTGTGTTGCAAGGCAAGATGATTTATAGTGTCTAATAAGCATTCAGAATTCAGAGTCTCGTTCATAGCAGCCTTCTGGAATAGCAAAGTCCTGTAGTGCAGAAGTCTATTCATGGATGCTTACTGAAAACCCTGTATCCACTAGCCACTGAATCTGATCCAGCCCTAGGCAGGATAAAGCATCAAGCAGCAGAAATTCTGTGATGGCTGAGTCTGGTAGCGGCTGGCTAAAAGGTTGCCCTGCGTGAGAGGTCTGAAATATATCCCAGATTTTAGACCAAGGCATGCTTCCAAATTCTGAATGTTCATTTCTATTTCTGAAAACTGCGTTACTCCGTTCGCCAAAAGAGGCATATGGAGTTTCAACAGCTCTCCATGTTGCACATTTCTAACTTACATGTAAAAAAAAAAAAAAAAAAAAAAAAAAAAAAAAAAAAAAGCATAAAAATACTGCGTCAGCTTGGAGCAGATGTTCAGGCCCCTTTACAGCTTCCTATCCAAGGCAATTCCCTGCCCCCATTCTCATTTTTCTTGCTTAGATACTGAGATTTTCTGTGAATCTGATATATTTCTTAGCATCCTTAGTAGTGCATTCTAGAGGGTGCCCTGGATACACAGGACCTGGCTTATCTTCTGTAGCTTTCCAGATGACTCCTGACAACTCTGCTTTATATCTTTTTATTTCTGATTTTTTATTGTTTATTTTTATTTACATTTTAAATGTTATCCCCATTCCCAGTTTCCCCTCCACAAGGCCCCTATCCCCTCCTCCCTGCCCCTGCCTCTATGAGGGTGCTTCCCCTCTCTCCCGCCCCCAACTCCTGCCTCAGCAGTCCCTATCTCTGGTCACCAAGCCTCCACTTGATCAAAGGGCTCCTCTCCAAGGGATGCCAGATAAGGCCATCCTCTGCTACATATCCAGCTGGAGCCATAGGTACCCCTCATGCTCTTTGGTTAGTGGTTTAATCCCTGTGAGCTTTGGGAGGTCTGGTTGGTTGATATTGTTGTTCTTCCTATGAGGTTGAAAACCCCTTTAGCTCCTACAGTCTTTGTCCTAACTTTTCCACTGAGGTCCCTGTGCTCAGTTCAATGTTTGGCTATGTACATTCGCATCTGTATTGGTCAGGAATTAGCAAAGCCTCTCAGGAGACAGCTGTATCAGGCTCCTGCCAGCAAGCGTCTGCTTTGTATCTTTGAAGCTCCTTGTATAATTTGAATGGAAATCAAGGTAGTTCTATTCCTAAAAACCAGGGTGAAAATCATCTGTCTTTCCTTGCTTATCAAGTAAGTTCATACTGCCAGACAAGCTCATTCGTGGGTATGTGCCTGTGCATGTGCTGGTGAACATGTTCATGTGTGCTCATGCATGTGGAGGTCAAAGGTCAATGTTGGCCTCAACCCTTCTCCATCTTATTCTTGAGACAAAGTCTCCCATTGAATCTGGAGCTCTTTTGTTCAACTGGATGGATTGGCCAACAAGCTCTAGGGATCTACCTGCATCCCCATGCCCAGATTTTATGTGGGTGGTAGGGTAAGGCATGAACTTAGGTCCTCATGCTTGCACAGTAGACACTTTTCTGATGAGCCATCGCCTAATCCTTAACCTGTTATTGTTACTATTATAGAATATCTGATATTGGTCAATTAATACCAATAAGAGGTTCATTTATCGCATAGCTTTGGAGACCGAGCACACACCTCTGTTCTAATCCTTCCCTGGGATGCACCAGAGCAAGCCAGAGAAGCTGAGAAGGTACCAGCCAGGTGCAGAAGGGCCGCAGCTCTCACTGTGGCCTTGCCCTTTGACAACACAATCTCGTAAGAACTCCTTCTCTGCTAGACCCTCATAAATCACTTCTGAGGGGGGCCTGTGACGTGATCCATTTTATCAGTCCTACCACATAAAGTTCCTCAACCTGTCCACACTGGAAACGAAGTTTCTAACACAATAAGCTTTGGGGGCTGGGGGAGGGGGACATGCTGCAGCCACTTATAAACCATAGTGCTTCAAAATACATCATCAGGCTTCTCACTTTAGAGAAAGGAAAACTTGGCTCTTCAAGCTGCCCCACGTGTTGCTGCTGGATTGTTCAAAGGACACTGGACTAGATTGTTTCTCCTGATTTCCCCTACCTCCCCCACCACCATTCTCTTCCCTGTCCAACTTAACAATTAATTGCATTTTGTCTCAAAGTATAATGACATACTCTATAGATAAGTCCCCATAGAGTCTTGCTCAGGTCTTGAGCCCCATGGTCTTATGTCTACTCCTTGCATCTAGAAAATATTCAGTAAATGTAGGTGTGTGACTGGATGGCCACTGCCACACAGTGGGTAAATTTATTTCTTGGGTTACCAAAAAGTTACTAATGATTTTTAATTATTTATAAGAGCTATATTCAAAATTCATAAATTAAATTTATGAATTTATGTTTCATTTAAAACAAACACCATGGTGCAGGTATCAGGAAAATCAAAGTAAGCATGGATCTTGGGTTCCTAGAAATTAGTTATAAATATATGATTCAGATGGGTAGAGAAACCCAACCCTTTACTCATCTTTGACAAAAATGGAGAAGGTGAGAACATGCTATTCACCATCTTGGCTTGAGCAGTTCTCTGTTATTAACTGGGAGGGGCAGGGTAAGTGTTTATTTTAGCATCTACCAGAAGGGCTGAACTAACAGCATCTTTACAACCTGGCAAACAGCACATGTGATCAGTACTCGCCCATCCCACTTGAGCAAGAAGGCACTGGAGGAAGGTAGGGTCTCTACTTGTGAAATCATTTTCCCAGAAGTCAGATTTTGAGGTGTACAGCTTGCATATGACACATCAATGAAGGAGGACAGTAACCAGCAGCACACACTTCATGACATATTCAGATTAGCTGAGCCCCATACTTCCTGAAGCGTCTACCTGTGAGTGGGCTTTGGCCTCAATGAGAACCATAAGAGTCAAAAGAGTGGAAAGCAACCTGTTCACGGGAGAATAGTTAGACACAGATCCACCAAAGAACATGAGACTATATCCCATATAATCAGATCCAAAGGGCTTCCCACAGATAAAAGCTCATCTGTAGTCAAAGGAAATGAGTCCTCTGTACTTGCCTCTGATGGGCACAAATGCTACCCTTTCCTTACACAATGTCTTGCTCTGCCTTTTTCTTTGGCTTTTACGTTCAGTGTGTGTTAAAAAGTAATACTTATTAATCCTCTGTTTGCTCTTGCTCTCTCTCCCCACAATGTCTTACTTTGTTAATTCATTATTGACATTTAATTTCTTAATCGTCTGATGTCAGGAATTCTTCTACACATAGTGTCTCCCCTGATTGCTTTTGGTTCTTTTTATTAATATCAAAAGAACCACATGATTGAGTCACTACTGGCTGGATGGTTAGGCATAGTTCTCCCATCTACCTTCAGCTGGTTTTAGTCTTTATAAAATGACCTCCTCATCCCTCTCAGTTGAGAACATCCAGGAAATGTAGCATAGGGAAGAAGTCTGGCAATGCTTTGCAATAGCTAAAGACATAATCATGAATGACTTTAAAATATCCCGAGGAAAAATGAAGTCAACTGGTCTAGAGAAGAGAACAGTTAGTTCCAATTTGGGTACTACAGGAAGGCTTGTACAGACGAGTATTGTCTGGGCAAAGGTAAGTAACATTGTTCTGCAGACATCACCAACCTAACACTGAAGACTCTGGGGCAAAGAAGCTAGAAAAGCAAGATGGTGTTTGTGGGACACAGAAAGGGCTGGAAGTGTAGAAAATGGAAACCAGGAGATGGGGGATGGATGGGGGGATGGATGAGCTGTGAGAAAGCACAACTTCACTAATCCAGAGAACTGGTATAAAAGGAAAGGAGAGGAGACGTGCAAGAGGGAGATCTGTGAAAGAAATGCCGGAGCCTTTGACAGCTTCCAGAGTAGTGGGGTAGGAGAGGTGAAGGATTCCATTGGGGGAAAAGTGGGTCCTTAGAACTGCAGTGGAAAGCCAAGGAAAACAGTGCTTTTCCATTCAAATAAAATGAGCCCCATGAGTCCACAGTACACCTATCTTGGTACATATACTGAATACATACAAAACAATATGAGTCAAAAAACAAATTTTAGAGAAAGAATGCATAGTTTGGGGGAGATGGCAGTTCATGAAGATTCTCCAGGTTAATGTGTGTGACTGATGGACAGAATCCTAACACTTCAGCTGTGCTTAAAGAAGACAATGCGAGCTGTTATCCCTGCCCTACTCTTAGGATGTTATTGCTATTGTACTGCCTTTTTTTGCTTTGATGAGACAATTGAAAGGGAACCTAACTTTCTCACAATGGCCCAGAAAGGTGGTGGCAGTTTTTCAGTGAGACCTGGGGTCACAGTGGTCCCCTATGTAGACTTTGTGAAGCCATGCTTTGTCTCCTGCTGACAGTATGGCTCCGATTTCTGGCTTTTGTGTTCTGGCAAGTTATAAAGTGATAAGATTGTCTTTCCTGAGGAATTCTGAGACCAGATTGTCTATTAACCCTGTTTTCCAATCATGTTCTTCTAGGGTCTTAGGCTCCTTTTATTTTTGTGCAGCATTTTTTAATGCTTGCTTTTGAAATTTATGTTTTATTTCAGCCCTGTAAAGATTCATCTCATACTTTTAGAAATTTTAATCTCATTTACTAACAAAAAAGTCACAGAGACAACTTTAAGTGCTAAGAATAAAAGAGCTGTGTTATATTACTTGAAGGCTTAAATATATTGTTTTGATAGTACTGAGGGTAACTCCTTACGAATGTGCAGACCTGCGCGGTTCAGTGTGCTACCCTTTGGCCACATGTGGCTATGGCAATTTAAAAATGACTAGAATTAGCCAAATCATAATTTCATGTCCTCATATCCATGGGCCACACTGCAACTGCTGAGCAGCCCTCTGTTGTATTTGACCACAAAGATACCAACTATTAATTTGACCACAGAAAGCTATAGCATACAGTGCTGTCTAACACCACTGTTTTAGATAAGTGAAAGGACTTGCGTCAAGACTGGTCATTTTCAATTGCCCCACAGTCAGTCTAAGTGTTTGTATGGCATAGATCATTAATACCACTGAAAATGTGGACCAGCCACGCTAAGCCAATTTAACAGCTGTTCACAGATACACCCTATGGTCAAAGCCCAAGAATAGCTTCTGTCATCCTTGTGACCAAGGTCAATAGGGGAGAGTGTCTTTTTACTTTCCTGCCCTCAGCCCCAAGAGGCCATATTATCCACTGCATTGAAATTATCTCATAGGTCCCTGGCAGCCAAATTCCCTCAAGGGAATTCACTCCAATCTATTTCATGTTCTTTGTTCAAGTTTATTTCTGCTTGAATTTTGTAAACAGCACCACACATGCACATGCGTGCCTACACAGGTGCACACACATACTTTAAAGTATGTGACACTATCATATCACCAAAGACAAAAGTCCTCATTGTTCCTTTAAGGAAAAGCACAAGGACCTCACATGGGGAAGAGAGGAGCAGAGGCCAAAGCTCATGGCTGCTGCTGCTATTGTGCAGGATTCAGTGTCCCATAAAATAACATGATTAAACAAATGCTTGGAGCATTTCAGAAATAGCTTGCTGTTCCGAAATTTGTTGAACACAAATACAATATTCAACAGACCCAAGAAGAACCTTGGAAGATGAAGCCTTCCAAAATCACTATAGTTTTGGCTTCAGTTTACAATAATGGTCATTTCAATTATCAACTATCACGGGACAAAAAATGAGCACTTATGATAGCTCTCCGAAGGGGGAGGGGACCTAAGATGAAGGTGCCTGACCTTGCTGATTCTATTCCTGAGACTTTGCCAAAATATCCTGACTACAAACAGTGGTAGAGCTATTAAATTCATCTTGCAAAGATCAAACATTCCAGGGCGCTGATTATTAAAGCTAAATAGACCAATGCCCCCATGAGTCGGAGACTGTTTGGTAGGCCTGGCTAATTAAAGCACTTAACAAATGGGGAGCCCACCCCCTAATTCTCTTGTTGGTACTAGAAAATTCTCATTTGCTCTTTCAGAGAGATAATCAATTGGAGGGCACATTTTCCCCTTCTTTGTTCTCGCCCATCAATTTTAATGGGTACAGGACATCAGTCACAGGGAATGTAATGGGACAAGAAGATGGATGGGGACATCTGAAGCCACTAGTCACAGGACAGAAACATCCTGACGAGGTGATTGTGGCCGTTCGGAGTTCAACCATATGGCCTGGACATATTTAGGGAGTGTGACTGTGTGACTGCATGGTAGCGTGATGTGGGATGAGCACTCATTCTCCATACACAATCCATCACAATTGCACAGCTCACACTTTTAAAGTCCCAGTCCCCAAACATACTCTAGTGATGTTCTCCATACCTAAAGATAATTTAAACCAATCATGAGGTAGATAAAAAGGAGAATACTCTAACTGTAGGAGCTGGACCTTCTCCTCTAAGTGACCAAAATCCTTTTGGAATGAACATTTTTTTTTTTTTCATGATGCTCGGCATTACAAGTTGAATGGATGTATCCTAGTGATGCAGGGTGCTAAGATCTCTTCTTCAGAACCAAGCACTCTTTCCGCAGGGCTGGGGCACTGACTGCTGTCACCTGGCATCTCTGTGGTCAGTGTGAGGCAGCCACAGGGTTCAAAGTTACTCAACAGGACAAGCACACCCAAGAGCAGATAAGACAGCCCCGCAGAGGCCTGCCTGCTCACCCTGGCCAGAGACAGCTGTAACACCGGCACAACTTTAGCCTCAGCCTCAGCTCCATTCTCTACCCAGGAGGCTCTCTGTTCTGTAAATTTCTTTGCCCAATCCTCTCCTTTTCCCCTATCTGTTATTCACGGACATTGTGTCTTATACATTGTTACTGTACTGAACTTGCATAGATGAAAAGATTGTCTTATTTACATTTTAAAACTAAAACATAATATGCATGTTTTAAGAAGAGTTTGAGTCACGTAGAACTTAACCAAAGATACCCACACATTCCACGCACACCTCCTTTCAGAACCCCTCCTCCCACCCATGATAACTGATTGGATGCTATGTATGAATACTGAGACAATGTTGCTGATATAGAACTAGTTCCTAAGGTTCTACTAGCTATCTCTTTGTTGCTTGTGTGCTTTCTAAAAGCACTGATTTGTCACAGGACATTACAAACTAAACCTCTATGAAGCAGATCAGCAGATGAGTCTATGTCTCAAATTAATAATTATTTTTTCCCTCTTTGAGAATTTTCTGTGGTCTCTGAAACAGATCGGTTCCAGCCAGGATGCTGTTAGTACTTCAAAGATTTCAAAGCAAAGCCACTTCAAAGGGAGGAGCTTGATTGGAAATTATTATTTTTTTAGATGTGGCAGAAAAATGACAACTGAGTTTTTGTGGTAGAAAGGGAAGGGGTGACCAGGAGCAACCATTAGTACACCAATGATGACATCACTGATGTGCTCAAAGACACGATACAGACACTGCTGGTATCTCAGCTGGAAAGCTGAGTGTCATTGAGATTATCATGTGAGTGTGATCATCATAGAAATGGCAGGCAACACGTCTGTCTACCTACCTCCTTCAAATTCTCTTCTTGTTGCTCTCTCAGAACAGTTATGAGATCTCAAGTATCTTTTCTGACAGAGCAGGACCTGGGTGCCTTGCTGTCCAGAAACGGCCAACAGTATGAGAGACTCTTAAGCCCCTTTAGTATCAATGCGGTTTCAACCTAATTTTGACAACTTTTTAATAGTCTGCTCCCAAGTGGATTCCAGAAGCCAGGACAAAGATATCCATTCTATGTCAATCACTCTTAGCTGTACGTGTTAATACGCTCTTGTGCATGGAGTACCGTATACAGAAACCAGTAACACTTCTACATTCCTGCTAGCGTGGGATGGGAAAGGGCTAACTGGTCAGTCAGTCTGTGCCCGTCGAATAGGAGATTATTTTCTGTGTGATTTTACTTCAAATTTCATATATGAATATATTAAATGGAAACGGTGTTCTGACCTACTTTTCAATTGTATCAGATAACTTTACTCAACATATTATGATTCTGTGCTGAATAAAACTCAAACTTTAAAGCTCAAATGTTAAAAAAAAAAAAATTAAAGGTTGGATAAATGCACCCTCAGACAAGGGCGTTGCCTTTATATTGAAGTTCCCATTAATAAAACAGTAAAGCACTACCCTTTATCCCCTCCCCCTCCTGATCTTCCTGGGACCAGGTGAGCTTCTGGTTTGACAAAGCAAGTGTGCTTAGTATTTCATTAGTAACTCAATCGGAGTTAATTTTCACGGGATATGAAAGTTAGCCTTTCCATTAAAACCCAGACTTCTACCCTTTGTGAATTTCCCATTTATCTGTGTGCAACGAGTCCTCATCCTGAAAATTGCGACTGATGCTCACTATTTAAGGTGGATTATCCTTACTTTCACTCTAATCTTCATGGGTTGAAAATATCCTTGCTTTTGCAATCATGCCCACAATAAGTGAAACAACAGAGTTTGCCCTTCTTAGAAAAATGTATTCTTAAATTGAATTATGTTTTACTTATACATTAAATTTTTAAAAATAATTTCCATGGCCTACTCTTTGTCTCACATGTTCTACATGAACATATTAACAATGAAGAATTTTTCACTTTAGTGCTAGAGTAACTACGAAGCCCGAAGGCATCATCTTTAAGGGCCATGCAGACAGTTTACAGCTTATTTTTACATCATCACCATAAATTCTTGTTCACCTGAAGAGGAGCATGTGTCAAGATGCATAGTTCAACTATCCAGGCACATTTTACTATTTCATCAATGGTTACACATCACTTAAAATAAAATAAACACATTAAACTACTCTTACACCAAATAGCTTATTCAATTTTACAGCATAGAAGGAAGCCAGAAAAAAAATTACAGAAGATGTTAAATCAACAACTGACTCATTTAATCATACACAGCATAATATTGTTTATATTATACGTAAATGAGTACAATATTAGGTACTCAGTTTAAATGTTCATCTACACCACAGCAAATCACCATACAAAGACACCTGAGACCTTTGTTTCTCTTTGTCCTACAGATCCAGTGTTACCCTACTCTGTAGGTGTTTGTGCAACCTATATCCCTAGAGCAGACAGACAGAGAAGGACAAGGCCTCATCTTGACTGTGTCGCCTTTGTCACAGTGTTCTACTGACACTGGTAAGTCACTTGTTATAGACTCAAGAAACACCTGTTTGGGCACTGGGTTTGCCTCTCAAGATGCAGAAAGAAAAGAGAAGACAGTCTTTAGTCTGCAGAGATCGGCAGGCAACTGCAAACCATGTGTGTACAAAGTGAGCACTTGACACATTATGGCAGAAGTAGTAAGTACTTTGTCATTTAGAGCTCAAGTACTCCAGGAAGGTTACCTAGGGAAATAACACAAGGTTTAGACCCTAGAAAGCTCTACAACTTACATGAAAAGTACTGGGGACACATCTCCTCTTCCTAGATCAGTCCTCAACCTTCTTAATGCTGTGACCCTTTAATACAATTCCTCATGCTGTGGTGACCCTAACCATAAAATTATTTTTCTTGCTTCTTCATAACTGTTTTTTTGCTACTGTTAGGAGTCATAATGTAATTATCTGGTGTGAAGGACATCTGAAATGCAACCCCTCTGAAAAGGTCTTTGGACCTTTTCATGGGTCGTGAGCTACAGGTTGAGAACGGCTCTCCTAGACTAAGCTTGCACAACTAACCTGCTCCTGTTCAGATGCTGTGGGAGATGGTGACACTGTCACATTGCAACAGACTTGAACGGAAAGAGAAATATCTGGCTATGTTTCAAATTGTGGAGCATCGCAGAACAGGAGGGCTGAGAAGACTTGACTCTGGGTTGAGTCAGAGAAGACTTCAGGGAGTGAACACTGACTGGAGTCACAAGAATGACAAGTTTTGCTTTTTAAAAGGATTTCTGACACTGTGGGCAAAAGGGATTTTGAGCTGAATGACCAAAAGATGGGAAAGTTCATTTTATTTGCAAATAGGAATTTACATTAGGGTTTGGCTAAAATGTGGGCTGTTAGGAGAAAATGAAGAAAAGTCAAGAGGTTGAGAAGGTTGTGTAGGCCAGATGGAAATTTATAGAAAGGCAGGAAAGACGATCAATCTTTTGCATTAATAATCTTTCATAGAGGAAAACATTTCATTTAAGTGAGTTAAAGAATTGATATAATAAGTAGTGGGGAATATATATATATATATATATATATTTATATATATATATATTCTCTCCATATACAACTAAGAGATCTGGTGTGAATTCTTTGAATGAAAAAGTTAAACAGTGTTTCTTATCCTCTTTCTTCCTTCATCATCTCTTTTCCATATGGTATCATGTCATACCATTCCTTTTGTTTGCTTGCTTGTTTGTGACAGGGTCATGCTATAGTGTTCAAACTTGTAGATGTTGTTTCCCTAATAGGTTGATGATTGTGTCAAAAAAAAAAAGGCAGAAGCTAATTGTTGGGCAAAAGGAAAGAGGTGGGTCTTCCGGGTCCCAGGAGAAAGAGAGGAGGTAAAGGGGAGGGAATTTGAACCAGGCTTTGCATTGAGTAGGAAACTGCAGACATGTAAGTTTTGGTGCACCTAGAGTTTGTAGCCTTGGTTGCAGGCAGAGGCCAAAGAGGATGGAGGGAGTTGGTTGATAAAATTAAGACAGGAACTTCTTCATCCAGCCTTTGAGTCATCTGGCTAGTTTTAAGATAATAAAACTGTCTAGTGTTTTCTATCCATGGAGCTAAGGTGGGCAGGAGGAGAGAGAGTGCAGCAGAGGTAGTGGTTAGCAGCTTGGCAAGGCTAGCCAGAAGGAATGGGCCAATTAGAAGTAAGGCTGGCCCAGGAAGGGAGGTAGTGAGGGCTGGCAGGAGCATGATCTCAGAGCTAAGCCAAGAGCACAGCTCAGGCAAAGAAGCAAGCGTGTTTTATAAAATTATATGCGGCACACACACAAATTGGCATCAGACTCCTGATTGCCTGTATGAGCTGTTCAAGTCTTGGGTTATAGACATGCACTAGCTCACTGCACTTCTTCACTTTCCACTCCTTGATCAGATGTTTACCAAACGCTCATTGTGTGCCAGATGTTCAATAGGTGTGGATCAATTCAAAGGCAGTGGGACATATGGTTTTGTAATAATTTCAGCATGGACTTTACCACTAGCTAGGTCCTTATGTGAGTTTCAAGGTGTTTCCATTGCTAGCAGTGTGAGCTTGTCTTGTGATGACTTTGTGTTTCTGTTTTCTTACCTCTAGAGTGGGTACAGTGATATCGGCCCTCCTCAGAGTCATTGTTAGATTGAGATGGGATTAAAACTGTAAGGGCTAGTATTTGTGACGCCCCTGGAATACCTCTTGAGCATATTATTTCATTTAATCATCAACAAAATACTTTGATATTCGCATATTAAATAATGGCTAGTGAAGTTATGGAACTAAATCATAGGGACAGGGGTGTCTAACTCTTTTAAAGCTGGCATTCTACATTTAGAGAGATGGAATTAAGAAAGACAAAAAAAAGGCTATGGTATGAAGGAGATGGGGCAGGTTATATTGACGATTTTAGAAATGGGTACTTTGGAAACACAGCTGCGTTACTAGAATTGGAAATGTGAAGGCAAATCTACCACCCAGTGGTGCCTCCACCCATGAGTTACAAGAAGGAGGCTGACATTTCTGAAGGTGTGCGTGAGGACGGAAAGTTGTTCACTAAAGATTAACAGAGGGAGAAGACTGTTCTGGCTGCAGTCCTCAGCCATGAATCCTGAACCTTTCCAGAGCATAGATCAATCACAGAACCACAACCCAGGGCCTCTTCTTGATTGCCTAGTGATTTAATTCTGGTGCCTTCCTTCATCATTTAGTAAGATTGATTGAGCACCCGATTAAATGACTTGTGAAGATTCAATATGTGAGAATCTACTTATATAAAACGAATGTACTGAATGCTGATTGCTGTAGAAGGATTTTTTCACTATCAATTAATCTTTATACTTAATTACTTAACTCTTATAAAGTTAAGAAACTACTATTTGCTAAAGATAGGCAATCATTTGTTACTAGCTAACATGACTGGAAATGAATAATAATTGTACATATGTTAAGTAATTATGTAAATCACACAACATATTTTAGAAATATTTTCAATAAAATTCGAAATTAAGGAATTTTCTAATTTAATTATCCTACTCACCTGAACAGTCCAGACAATTTGAATACTACAATATTCTGGCTTTCCTATGAGTTTCATTTTCAGTAACATATCACTCCTGTGTGTTACTGAATGCAGCTATGTAATTAGTGATGGCCGGCCCCCAGTGTCTAGATCAGTTCAATAAGAGGCAGGAATCTAAAGTAATGATGTACATTTTAGTAAAATGTGATATTTTGAGTTATATAAGTCAAGTAGAATCATTAAAATATTTACTCTATTTTTTCTTGCATTTCTTTATTTGGTGTGTGTGTGTGTGTGTGTGTGTGTGTGTGTGTGTGTGTGTGAGCCATGTTGTATGTGTGTGCAGATGAGAGTACAACTTTGTCTCAGATCACTTTACCGAATGGGGTTCAGGGGTCAAATGCAGATCATCAGGATTGGCAGCAGGCACCTTTTAATGGCTCAGCCATCTTATTGACTTCCAAATTATTTTCATAAAAAGTCTTTTACATAACTAACACTGAAGGTTTCTTCAAATGTCTTGGGTTAAAGAGCATCTAGAAAAAGAAACTAAAATCCTTTTGTGGTGCAGAGGATTGAACCCAGGGTCTCGGATATAGCATGTAAGCATCTTGCTACTGAGCCACATTCCCTGGCCTCCATGGCTCCTATCGAACTCACCACTATCGGAACGGGATGGCTCGAGATCTGAATTCTAAAAGAAATGCAAAGATAACTTCCAATTTTAATAACCACTATTTTAAGCAATTTTGCAATCAAAAGTGAAAAACTTTTGATGTTAGCAGTAACTCTCTTTCATAATCTGTCATACCTGAACTTATGGCCAGCCTACCTACCTTGTTTTTTACACCATCTGTTCCTGGATTCTTTTTTCACATTTCCATACTAACACGCTCTGTAATCACTAGGCCAGCTGCACATTGAAACAATGCAGCGTGCTCCTTACTAATTGCAACCCTTGAAATATATGGTGAGGTGGTGGAGAGGGGGCTGGCCAGGGGAAGTGGGGTTGTGCCACATGGCTGAACTATGAGGTAGGACCAACAACTGCAGGGAACACTTGAGTTCAAATGACAGTCATGGTGTTCCAGGTCTGACCAAGATGACTAACCCTTTGTACATTTGATGTTTCCATCAGTCACCTCTGGATGTGTGCCTCCCAGGAAGAGGAATGACCTTGGGTGAGCTGGTTCTCTGTAGCTAAGAACCCCTGAAGGGGCCAGCAGTGACATCTTTAGCTGTGCAGACTTCTAGTAACTAGGGCCAATGGTTATTTTGGGGGAGGACTTGGGAAGCACGGGACATTCTCTTTCCTGTCCCTCTGATGCACTGACTGTATTGGTTGCTTTCTAGAATGCCCTCTTCTTAGCTCCTCCCACATGTCACATCAGCCTCACCCTACAGATTCTGTTTTCTGCTTCACTTTCTTCTCCTTTGCTGTTTCTCGGCTGTGTCTTCATGACTCATACACAACTCTTCCCTGTTCTCAGTTCTTCTCTCTTGCCTGGGTGCAGATGTCCAACATGATTTATGTCAAGGTTTTGCTTACAGTATTTGCTACTCCAGTCTTAGGGGGACGATAGCTGAGCCAATGAGTCACACCAACAGCTTTCTTTCCATTTCCAGGACTCACTTTACTTCTACTGTTCTCTTCGTCAGTGCAAGCACATACAGAGTCTCGTAAGCCAGAATCCTATCTATCGGCTTTTCCCTCACTGGTCTCCAGTTTGCCCTTGTCACATGTTCTTTCTACACTGACTGGCCCTTGGAAGAGCTTCCTACTTGGTTTTCCTTGGTGTATTCTGGCTGAAGTATACCATCCACAGGCCCAAAACATAGATCACAGCCAACCACTCAATGCTCTCTCTCCCTCCCTTCTTCCTGGAGGAAGAGAAAGGAGGAGGGAGAGGAGGAGGAGGAAAGGGGAAGGGTGAGGAGGGGGAAGAAGAGAAGAAGAGGAAGAGGAGGAAGGAGGAGGAGGAAGAAAGAAGAAGGAGGAAGAGGAGAAGAGGAGGAAGAAGAAGAGGAAGAGGTGGAAGAGGAAGAAGAAGAGAAGGAGAAGGAGGAAGAAGAGAAGAAAAGAGAGTAGGAGACAATGAAGACAAAGGATCAGAACTCAGAGGACTCTATAGTTTGGTCTTGTCTACTTTAACACCACACCTAGAGTTTTCTCTCTTTAGACTTCATTCTTTTAAACACTTCAGAGTTTCCTTATACCAGATCCCTTCCAGCCTGCTTTTGGTTCTGCCATTTCTGTGGACTTTTCTTTCCCTCTGCCTCTCCCGTGTCCTCTATCTGTGTCATTCTGACATGTTTGCACCCCTCTGCCACCCATCAGTGTATCTGTTGGTTTCATGCTCACTTGGAACGTTATGTGACACTATGTCGATGTGTCTCCCCTCGGCTGTCAGTCTCTGTATTTCTCAAAATTAAGGATTTGTGGGGGCTGACGAGATGGCTCAGTGGGTAAGAGCACCCAACTGCTCTTCCAAAGGTCCAGAGTTCAAATCCCAGCAACCACATGGTGGCTCACAACCATCCGTAATGAGATCTGACTCCCTCTTCTGGAGTGTCTGAAGGCAGCTACAGTGTGTACTTACATATAATAAATAAATAAATCTAAAAAAAAAATAAATTAAAAAAAATTAAGGATTTGTGAAACATTCTTTGTGTTCCCAATCACAAAAGCTAGGGTCTAACATATATTTAAGAAGCCACTATTTACAGAAAGCCTATTGAATTGAATGGCATATCTAGAATTCTGTCACTTGCTGGATAGTCAGCAAAAGTGAGACATCATTAGAACATGCCTTCGTTTATTCTTCTGGTTGTAAGGACTACATACTTTGTTTATGTAAATAAAATAGAAGTTTATTCCAGGATTGTATGGGGGAAAGGAGACTGCTTTGATATCCTAGTACTTACTCTTTGGGCTTCGCTTTGCATATGATCCATCTGTTTGATTTCTTTGGTGTCTCTGTTTCTTATATGCATGGCCTGCTTTATATTATTGACTATATGTGTAAGCATAACACCATGTATTCCTTTTGGCCACAATCCCATTACTAATGATCTGTTTTCTAGACTACATTTATGAGACAGGGAAACATGTTAAAAGAACCTCCAACCACTTGAACTTGGTATTTGCCCTCTGTCTAAGCAGCTTCCAGATATGTAGCGGTGAATGGGAAGGTGTGACTCTAAAGCTGTGGGTTGGAAAGGCATCACAGTCAACTCAAATGAGGGTATGCAGGCAACATAGGTTGAAGGACACACAGGCACCTAACCTGCTTTCCAGAAACTTCCAATTCACTCATAGATAGGTCATAAGTGCCAGGCAGACATGAAGAAGGACCTCTCATAGGTACAAAGGATCTATAAGGACCCTAATGACCTCAAGGAGGGATAGAAGTTCTTTTCACCGATCATTGCTAAAATTTCTATACCCGAGGAGAAATTTGAATCAGTGATAGAGAAATAGTGCTGGAGGTAAAAGTGTTAAACTTCAAGGACACACATTGGGAGGCTGATTTAAAGTAAATAAAGGGTCTTCAGAGATGGCACTTGGAGAAGAAGGACGGAATAACTGTGTCATTTGATAAGGGTCTGGAGCCATGAAACGTGGCCTAGAAAATGATAACAACATAGTGACCAGGGTAGGCCAGCCCACTAATAAATCCTGACGGAGGCGTTCTTACGGTGATGGCTGAGTTAGTGAAAGGTGTGGCGAGGAGGAAGAGGAGGGAAGAATGCTATAGAAGCACAATTGACCGTGTGAACGAAGGCAGTGATATCCCTTCCCAGCCGATGACTCCAAAAGCAAGGAGAGTAGAGTCTGGAAGCATGGAGAGAGATGTCAAGAAGTTCTGAGTTGGTTTTACATAGTTTGAGACGAAAATAGGTATCTGAAGGGTCCCCAAAAGAACCCACAAAAACAGAAGCTACAAAACTATGTGGATTTGAGAAACCCTGTAGGCAAGGAGATATCTTAACATCAATATAGAAATGATGGGAAAGGAGGCCGGTGAGATGGCTCAGCAGGTAAGGCTCTGTGGCCAGTCCTTATGGCCAGAGTGGGATCCCCAGGACATGCATGGTAGAAGGAAAGAGCAATTCCTACAAGTTGTCCTTTGACCTCTGCAAGCATAGTAGGCACACACACACACACACACACACACACACAAATAAACAAAGAGAATTCTTAAATGATGGGAAAGGATTACACATTTTGGAGAAATCACCCAGGACAGTATTTACAACACAGGAAGGGATTGTTAGCCATATGTTTTACTTTCAGGTGTTTTTTGTTTGTTTGTTTGTTTTTTGTTTTTTTAAGACAGGTTTCTCCACTTCAGTCCAGCCAACCCTCAAACTCACAGCGACCCTCCTGCCTCAGCCTCCAAAATACTTGAGGCACAGGCATCAGCTACCATGCCCAGTGGTATTGACTTTCAGTTCAGGTTATATCTAGTCTATGTGGCAGATTCGTGGACGCTGGCTAGTAAGGAGAGACATCATTGCTGTGCTCAGCTATTCAGATCAATGAAAGAACCTCTGTCTCATACAAAAACAAAAAATCAACACAAAAGAAGATAGGGTCACAATAGTGACTCTACACAGAGAATGGCATGACCTAACCTCTGGCTTTCCGAGGTTGAAGGTTAACACCTTGTCTCTGACTTGGCAAGTAAAAACAGAGATTCTCATTTAAGTGAAATAAACACATTTTGTGGAAAGAAAGTGACATTTCCCACATTTGCTCCTCCCTGTAATACACGGCTCAATAGTACAAAGCATACCATTGATATGTTTATCATTTAATCAACCCAAAAGTTATACAATTAATGTATATGAGCAACGAGGTTAAGAAACCATTAGCTTAGACACCAGTGCTGCTGGGTGTCACTCAGAAGAGGAGGTGCTGTTAGGGTCAGAGATGCCTGACCAGCTTCAGCACCAGGTGGTGTTCGATCATGTTAATACAAAATGGGCAGTTCAGCTTTTGTCAATAGAAGGGCATTGTTTGAATTACCCACTTATTAATTCTTAAGAGGTTAATAAGTAACCTACTTTGCATAAAATAAGTCACTGTAGAAAACAGCTGTGTTCCTGGCACAGGTAAATGTCATCAGGCTGCAAAGCACGGGACACCGCCTGGTGGAAAGGTTACCCTTGTGTGCCCCAGCCCTGGATTCACACACAGAGCTTCTTAGTAGACCCAGACCAGACCAAACCCAGCTGAAAACAATTTTCTTGAGTTGACAGTCCATCTCTTCTGCCAACTGGGAGTCTCAGCTCCTCTGTAAGAGCAAAATGAAAATCCCCCAAACATAAAGGACATCCCCCTCCCCTGAGTACATCATTCAGGCTGCCTCCCTAGGCTCCTCCCAGAACCCACTCTCCTCTTTCCTGCAATTATAACCCGCTTATCAGATCACTACATCCAGACAGGAAATGGGGGAAGTTCAAAACTATAACGATCCTAATGTAAAGAAACATGCATTTTGCAGGTGGGAAGACATTATGGAGTCACTGATAATTATACATGGTTCAGCCCTCTCTCCCCCTCCCTCCCCCCACTCCCCAACTCCCCCAGAATTTCCCTCAGTTATTAAAAATAACAAAGAAATAAAATGCAGGTTATATGAGAGTTCTGAGTATAGGAACATACAGTTTGGGGGCAGTCAGGTGTGCTCAGCTTCATCTCAATGTACTTGTTAGAAATCAGACTCCAGCCTCAAGAAGGTTTTGTGGGTGTTATGTGAAGGTTATGGGGTGGAGTGTGGGCGGGGTATGGAGTCTGGGAGATCTGAAGTAGGGGAGGTAAGGGTGGGGTTGGGGGTGGGGAGTGGGGGAGGTCAGAAGTGGGGGAGGTAAGGGTGGGGTTAGGGATGGGGTGTGGGGGAGGTCAGAAGTGGGGGAGGTCAGGGGGGGTGCGGTTGGAGGTAGGGAGTAGGGGAGGGGAGAGGGCAGCTATGTATCCTCTGGAACACCTGCCGGAGATTGTGCTGACTTTCATGTGTGCTCTGAGCTGCCTTTCCTCAAATACAAACAGAAAATAGTTTGCAGCCCCTCGGTGTATTATATGAGCCTATCACTGCTTCCCTTTGATATCTTATCTTATCCATTAACTCAATAAAATAGACGGCAAAGCCGGGGAAGCGCTGCGGGAGGATCCCTCTTGGAAAAAACGCCTGCGAGATCTTTAAGCTGAGGTTTCTTATTTAATAAAAGCCAGTTAAATGGAAGCTAATCCTTCATTTCACCCCTTTATTAAAGACCATAAGTACTGCAGCTCACGAGGAGAGAGAATAAAATAAATGGATGGAGGAGACCAGGCAGAGGCAATAAGGGGCACGGCTTAGCTGTTTGCTCAAGGTTTGGGGAGCACTTCAAGGCAAAACTCACAGAGAGGCATTCTTAAAATCCGTAACAAAGGGCTCCTCCTGCATTTGAGCAAACACACTGCTGCATGCTGGATGCAGTAACCCTGCCCCGCCAGGATGTAAACATCTTATGCCAGGCAGGCATAATTGGGGATGCGAACCGCGCCACCCCTACCCCCACCCCGAACCCCCACCACGCGCCACCACACTCTGCTTTTGCATAATTTGGATTTAGGATTTAAAAACCACCACCAACAGATTGATGAACCCACTTCCCTGGTCCTTGACCACAGAAAACCAAAGCTGGAAGTCAAACTCTTAAGAAGCAAACTAAAGGCGAGTGCTCCACCTGGAGACAGTTTTCAAGAGCCAGAGGCACGCATCCAGGAGACAGCATTACTTTAGCTCGCACTTAGGCAAGTTTATAGGTTTTCTTTTGCAAAGCAAAGCCAAAGGTATTGCCCCCCAGTGTAATTAACAATGTTAATCTTCTTTTTCCTCTCTCTGGTGATAAAGGAATCATTTTTTATATTTAATTAATGCAGAGGATCATTTTGGAAACTGGCTAATGAGCCTCTGATCACATTACCATGAAAATGTGCATTAACATTGCAACTGAGGAGGCTGTTTCATGTGTAGCAAATCCACTTTGTAATTAGCCCACTGTGAAATGAATCACGCTGGGGGTTGGGGAGGGGGAGTCTGAGGGAGCCAGTAGGCAGTGGGCACTTGGCTACTGCTGGACCATAGACCACCAATGTCCCAACCTTGTCTTTCGTCAGCAATAATCTCTTAAAAAAAAACAAAGTCCTGTCAAATTTGGGGCAGACTAGAAGACAGGCGAAATAAACTTTATTCTGCCAGATGACACATTTGCATGTGAGCATTGCTTAAAATAAATAGTAAATCAATAGTAGACAGTAATAATAGTCAGTAAATTAATAGAGTTATATTAAAATTATGGTAGCTGGCTAAAATTATATAGTCTCCCCACCTTTCTAAACCAGAAAAGTCTGCAGATACACATTAAAGAGATATTTGAATTTATATGGTTTTCCCTAGGTCACAAATGTGCACTGAAATAATGCTTGCTATTAGTTTACAGAACTAAACACACAGAAAATAGAACAAGGAGCCAAGAATAGATGGTAAGAAAACTTGTTTTTCTTCTTCTTTTTTTTTTTTTGAATTGAAGACATGTCATGTATTTTCCTTTATACAAAAGCACCAAGTTTTATTTTTTTCTTAAACCAAAGCAAAAAAAAAAAAGTCTCATTAATCAAATAATTTCCTCTGGCTAACCAGATTTGGCAAGAAACTTTTCCTGTCTATTCAAAATAACTGAGATTACAGACCTATTAACTCCCAGTATTTATGCAGACAATGATACAATTGATTTTTCAAATGTCAACATGATCCCAAAACCAGAGAGGACTCTCAAAAGATTACAGTCCAGGATCTCAGCGCTGCTCCTCTGACTTGACAGACATCTTGGCAGCTGATACACAAAATAACGCTAAAAGAATCCCACAGGAAGTCATCTGAAGGGGGAGTGGCAAGGAAACTGAAAACTGCCACCCAAACCTCAAATAAAAAGCCCCTAAACAGCAAGCCTGTCCTCGGTTCCGAAATGCACTTGAAAGACAGAAATCAAGCAAGCCAGAAATGAGTTCCCATCGCTCAGAGGAACACAAAGCCGGGCTGCTTAGTTGCCGCTCGCGGACAGACCTGCACTCACCTGGGAAACTTCGTAGAGCAGTTTGTAATGTTCCTCTCTTTTCTGAAAAGTGCACAAGTTGCAGCCCATTCTAGGAAGCAGAGAGAGAGAGAGAGCGCGAGAGAGAGCACAAATCTTCTAGTTTCCCCAGGACTGAAAGGCAAGTGAGCTAAAAGGGAATCTCCCTCCAGACTTGAGGACTGTTTGTCATCAGTCACTTGGATCCAGAAACAGACACACCGCTGGTAGCGGAAAACAGAAGCCAGGGTGCATGCTCTCCGCCTTCCCGAAGTATCTTGCACTCAACGATACACACAGAGTTTCCAGTCAGTTCATGGCAACACTCCCCCTGTCTCTGCATCAGTGCACATGACTACACAGATTCCAGCTCATGAATATTAATAGTGCCTCATTGATTATTTATGACAGAACATGTTAGCGGGGTGGGGTGTCATAGCTGCTGCTGATGACAGATGAATATTCACTAATTAAGAAGCAAATGTAGTGTGGTTAAACAAAATTCACTTGTGTCAATACCATCTCTGTTTATTAAGGATAGAGGGGTTGAACGTAGGGCATTTTTAAAAGAGCATACATTTAATTTCTCCGTTGGTATAAGCCTCTAATATGGTAATAAAAAAATTGAGAAAGAGAAATTACTTCGTTCACAACTCCGTGTTTTGCAACAAAGACAAGAAATGTTTTCAACAGTATTTAATACAGGGAAGGCGAATAAGGGCAATTATTTAAATTTAGAAAATAAATCCAGAAACAAATGGAAATTATGCATGGTATAAGAAAGGATGAAAGTGTTTGTGTGGGGGGGGGTGGGGGGAGGGTTCATTCAGTTTTAATTTGGACCCTGTAGAAATGATTGAGTGGGTTATCTGTTAAGATCAGCACCCAGAAAAAAATGCAAGGCATGGTGTCCTACTGCAAATAAAGAACATTCAAGCAAGTGTGAGCAAATGACAGTGGAACAGATAATAAATATTTTAATTAGATAATAAGGGCATGTCCATTAAATAGACATTTGAAGCACCATAATGCATGTAGATCTATATTTAAAAATGAGATAAATACAATCGACTTCCTTAGATAAATTACCAATGTATATAGTATTTATGCTAATTTTATTAAAGTCATATATAATATTTCAGGATGCTGACACTGGCGATATTTACATTCTAATGTAATGCACAGTGATTCCATTTGGGGCTCTATATTTGGAATTTATACTATGCAAAGGTGAACATAGACTTAAAGATGAAGCTTAGATCTGCAAATAAAAGAATTAATTTATTTAATTTTACACTCACAAATGGTTACATTGGGGAGCGAGGTAGTAGTTTGAGTCCCTTAAAGATACACTACAGACAACTACAGCGGTTACTAAAAGCCAATTTCTTTTGTTCCATCAATGACTTATCCAAAAACCTCTGCTAATTAAGAAGTATGTGCTTGTCCAAGCACAGTTTATACAGGACAGGATAACAGGAGGGTTTAAAAGCAAAAATAATTACTTGTATACTTGTGACTCTGGCTCGGAATCACAGTAGATTGTGAAAATGTTTCATTGTTTCTCTCTACATACTTTTTGGAGTCCAGTTTTCCAGAAGTGTCTTGTCGAATGATTAGGATCGATAACAGGAAATAAATCAAATGAATACTAATTGTTAACAAATTGGCTTTGTGACTAGCAACACCTCCACTCCAGCAAGGAGCCTGAGATGAGCAGTTATTGTTGGGCCATCTCCCTGGGGAGGTAATCATCAGAGTTTCTGAGCCTAATTTCACCTAACAGCCTGGATGGAAGCCAAGACCAGGGACCTTCCTGAAAGTGCCGTGATAATCGGTGATACTCATGTGAACAAAGTCCACCAGGACGTCCTGCAAATCAGAAACCACTTGTAGGAGACATTAATTAAGACCTGGCTTCTTTATGGAACAAGTGTCTTCAGAGAGGCAGTCATAAGGAATTCTATGAAAATCAATGGCCACAAACAGAAGTTTTCTAAGTATAGAAGAATTGGTATCTTGGATGTTATCAGGTGTGAAGATGTTAGAGCTTACATCTTTCAAGCACACACTGATTGCACTTGGCAGTTCTTAGGCTGAGTTTTAAGTGCATGATGGAGTCTTAGGTGTTGATATTCTGCAGGTAAATATCTGGGTCAAGGATATAGAGTACAATACAGCAAGGATGGCTAGTTTATTTATCTCTGAGTGTTTGCTGTCAGCGCTGACTAAACTGCTCTGTGGAAGGTTTTGAAAGCTGGGTAAAGGAACTAACTTAGCTGTTAATTCACTTGGAGCTCTTACCATGTCTTAGAGTTGATTTTTAATAAAAAAAAAAATCAAAGCTTTAAGAATGTCTTCTTAATTATCAAATAGAGTGAGCCTTCCAGTGAAGTAAGCAGTTTCCATTGAAGTTGCTTGTCCAGCTCTGCAGCTGCTCTTGGCCCTTGTGTTCATTCATTACGAGGCCCTCTGTTCTTTTGTTTCCAACCAAGGGAACAAGTGTGGCTTCTCCAGTCATTTATCAAATGCTGCCCTTGGCCCGTTTACCCTGGAAAGATTCCAACCTCTGCTGCTAATGGGCTCAACCCAAAGAATTAGAGGGTATTTTGAACAAAGGACCCATGATTCCAGACTCTTCCAAATTTCATTGGAATATGAGGGTCAGATTTTCTAGTGACTAAGAAGCCTATCTTGTATGAGAAAATTGCAATAAAATGGGAAATGGAAAAAAAGACCCTTAATCTGAAATATTTCCAAAACCCAAATGGATTAGATACAGCTTTTGGGGGAGTTAATAAGGAGTGAGCATCTTTCCAGATATTCTCTGTGAGAACATAGAGATGGGAATGGTGTATCTCAGGATAGGGTTGTTTCATTTCATTGCTTTTAACTTGTAATCACTGCTCCCCGCACATGCCATTCCAAACGGGACATGTGTCCATCAAGATCTAATTTAAATATCAAAGCTTAAGCAGGTAGTGCAATGAAAGCATCAACAATTTTCCTGTTCACCCTACATAACTTGTATGGCTGAATAGCGAAGGAAGAGCTGAGAGGGAATTTCTCTTTGGGGAATTCAACTGAGTAACAAGTGGAGACAGAGAATTGGCTATTCCCACGCCAGGAGTCTTCAGTCAGCCAGTCAATCAGCCAGGCTAGGGACTGTGAATTACTGGCTGCCAATGTGACATGTACTCTCACACAAGGCAGAGATAAATGAATATTTTGTGTCACCTGATAGGCAAAAATGATGTCACTCAAAGACTTTCCACTTGATCTTAGCCAAAAGGCAGAGAAGGGATACTCAAAGGCGTCCCAAAGGCAAATAGTTCGTAGCCAGTTCAGAGAACAGAGGAGCATATGGTAAACCACACCTGGAACAGGTAACCATCAGAATGACGCTGCTGATAACTTTGTATGAATGGAAATGAGAGGGGAGGGGAGAGGGAGAGGGAGAGGGAGAGGGAGAGGGAGAGGGAGAGGGAGAGGGAGAGGGAGAAAGGGAGAGGAAGAGGGAGAGAGGAAGAGGAAGAGGGGGCGGGGGAGAGAGGAAGGGGGAGAGGGAGAGGGAGAGGGGGAGGGGGAGGGGGAGGGGGAGGGGGAGGGGGAGGGGGAGAGGGAGAGAAGAGAAAATAAAAGTCCTGGTGGTTAGTATTTTTTTTAAGGAAGGATCATGTATCCAGGCAGCAACATCTGAAAGCTACAACAGGGCGAGGAAAGTCACAGCTTCTGTCCTTGGTAGTGGCTTTCCTAGGCAATTAGTTACCAGGTGGACTTTAGCTCTTCAGTTTTTCATTGTTGTTTGCCAAGAATCTGTCAGTAACTAGCCTCTCAGGACACACAATCTCCTCATATCCTGTCTTCCCCTGTTTGGTTCCACCTTCTTTAGTTTGGTGGCCTTGGGTCCACTGAAGCCCCCAAACCTAAGTATTAAGTTCCTGGATAAGTGAGACAAATGTTCCTGGATGATGCAGTTAAGGTCCATGCCCTTTCCCTTCGTCAGGCTTGGGCAGTGAGTTGGTTGGTTTTTCCAGGGCATCCACACGACCATTCCTCGCTTAGTCACTGTCTCCTGCTCAGGCCAATTGTGTACGACTGTGTCACTTGTGTCAAGCAGCCTTTAATTTACCTATAAGCATTCCCAAGGCTCAACGTGTGTGAGGCCGATGATTTTGATATGCCAGAGGGAAGCTACAAATGCTTTCAGAGGTAAACGTGCCATGTGAAGACATTCCGAGAGAGAACATTCGAGATGCTTTGCTTACAGCGTAATTTTATAACTGTCATGTTTTCTAGTTAAGACTCTTTTACTGTGCCCAAATTATAAATTAAACTGTGCCATAGTTTGGCTAGAGGTATAAGCATAGTGAGTTGCAATGGAAGTTTTAGGTATCCACTACGTGTCTCAGAATGTACCAGTTATGGACAGAGATGTAACTGCCCCTATTTTCAGTTCCTACTTAGAGAACTAAGTAAGGGCCACATGTGGCTGTTCTGAGTCTGTGATCCCCTGAGTCTCTCACAGCTGGCATAAGCAGCGGATAATCTCGCTGCTAATTTTATGTTGAAACACTCCTTCCTTGCTGATGCAGTTGGTCTTTCTCTTGATCATTGCCAAATGTAAGCCTTCTGATATATTCATACGTGAGCTATACTTTTCCATTCTAGTTCTAATCCTTAAAAGTAATACTTTATAAACACATACAGCTTCTAAAGTTCACTCATCTTAAGTTCTTCCACAGGTACAGAGAACCCGGACCTCAGAGGTACTGTGTCTAGTTCAATGTCAACTTCAGTAAAGAGATTCAGATTCGCTTCTCCGGTTACAAGTTCTGTGGTTGAATTCAGTAGCTAGCCGCTGAGCTGCCTCTCGTTTACAGGAAGTTAGAGTTCTACTGTTACGTCTTGTTCTGGTGACAGAGGAAGTGGAAGATAAAACTCCAAAGTCCTGACATTAAAAGTTTTAAAAAGAAGGAAAGAAGAACTGCCAAGATTTAACCTAGAATAATAGAAGTGATGATTTAAAAATGCGCACATTCTCCATTAGAGTACTCAAGTGATTTTTATAGGTCAGGAGTGAATTTAATTAGGTAACACCCCAGAGTAATCCGTGTTTTGGCACTACATCTGCATGCTCACTGGGATTTGCAACTTATCCAGGTGTGCCAGGAACTTTGCTGGCTTTGGAGTGCAGAAATCCAGATCCAGGAGTGCTCAGTGCTGGCCTAACTGGGTACTTCAAATTCACTTCTTGCTTTGGGTTTCAGTTAAGCTGCACTTCAGTGTATAGTCTATCTCACCTTCCCTTTGTCCCAGATGCTAATTGGTTCTGTATGTTCTTTGAAATAAATTACTGAAACTCCAGGCAAGGTCCTTTGCTGTCTCCTGTTGGACTTTATTAACTAGTATCTTCAAGTTTAAATTCCCGATATATTTTGTCCACAGCCATAACACTGTAGCACATATCACATCTATAAATATTCCTGTTTTATCTCTCCTACTGGACTACAATATATACGAGGGCAGCAGTAATATATGATTGTCCTTTAAGCTCTTAAACTTTTACCAGGATACTTTTCACACTCTGGGTTTTCAATCAACACATAGTGAATAAATATATGTAATTGGAAGATGACAGATCTGGATTTGGCAAAGTGGCATACATTTATGTTTACGTTGCAGTGGCTAATCAGCAGGTGACATTCCTCCCATTGGACTATTTTTTTTAAAAAACATTAAAGAACTGAAGAATCACAAACATAAAATATATTTAATTTGATTCTATAAACATAAATTCTAGAGCCTTTAAAAATGTCTACAAACGAATAAGGTCTGATCACATGTGCTTTAGAAGTTTCTGGGGTACTTGCATGACAAATGTTTCCTCCTTTAAATTAACATTCTGGCCCAAGTGATAGTTACTCACTTATTTATCACACATATATTTTCTAAACACTCGTGGTCTGATGGAGAATGGATGGGGGGGCATTGGGAATTGCAGTTCACTTTTGCAACATCTCAGAGGTAAAATATGTCAGCCGTTGTTCCAGATTCATGAAGGAAAAAAAATCATTTGATATTAAAATTCTCAGCTCCAGGAGACCCAAGAGCCCCGTGCTTGGCTTTAATGTAGTGTTGGTCACAACACTGAGATATTGACCATTATCACAAGTTTAGAAAGTTGGAAAGCTGTGGCATTGACAATTCCCGTGTGTCGTCCACTAACTCAGCTAAAGCCTGAGGCATCAGCATTGTGAACCTTTCCCCTGCTGTGCTCACCTGTTGGCCATTTTCAATCTGTCCCCACAGTCAGTGCTTACTGTCATTAGTGGGCTCCATCAGCCTCCACATCTCTGCGAACGGACTCATTACTAAACAGACTGCAAAGGGAACCAGTAAGTTCCCAGTTGAACCTTGTCATTACTACCTGTGTGTCTTCATACAACATCCACATTCCGAGATAATATTTAAATTCCAGTTGGTTGTGAGGATTGATTATAGGAGCAGACGTGAGCATGCGCTCTTGAGCTATGAAGGACTCTGTCCATGTTGACGTCCATGGGTTCTACAGTCAAGGTGCCTTGTGTTATCTCAGTTTCTACTGATGTAATGTGAGATGAATTACCATTATGTTACTATTAGTATGGTTTTCCCTGTTTCTTACTCTAAAACATGTATACCATTTGCCATGTGGCTGTTGCAAGAGATACAGTTACAGTGATGCACGTTATGTTTATCTGACACATAACGTGCCTAATACACACTTCCTGTGTCTATCATAGCCGCAAATCGAATAAGGATAATGATGACCTCCAATTTAGACTTCAAAAAATACGTTTGTGATGCTTTCTAATTATAAACAGAGGTTCCCCTTACATTGAGTCACTGTTTACCTGTTGAACTGTTACTGTCATTTCTATCACCTCCGTTGCTACTGAATTCTTGCTGTTTATATCTCATTGTCTTGTTTACTGGCTTGTGGGAAGTACCCATTTTCAGTTACAGAATTAGCTCTGTCTGATGCTCAGTTCTTTTTTCCTCTCATGCATAATAAGCAAGTATTTTGAACACGAGTGCACCAGAAACCAAGACAGCATGAGGTGAGTTATATACTCATTGAACAGATAGCCCAACCCACCCTTCTTGAGGGGAAATACTAGCTACCTGTCTAGCCCAGCTTAGTACTGGTTTTCTTGAATTGGTTAGAAGCCAAGTATTATGTCTTGACAATGTAACACTATTCAACAACAGCAGACTCTAGGAATTAGAATTTATGCTGATTTTACATTTGTAAAAAAGTTCCAAACTCAGTGATTACCTTTATTCAGCCAGTATTGATTGAATAGTAAAAATAGTACTGAGTAAAGCAACTGGGGACAGACCAGTTTGAAAATATGGGCTAAGACTGATTTAGTATTCTATAGCCTGAGCACTCCTTGCTCTCTCCATAAATGCTTTGAGGTGGCTAGTCCTCTTGACATGAGTAGTATGTGCTTGTGTGACTAGTAAGTGGGAGCCAAGATTCAGGTTCAGGCCATCACTGTGGTTTGACGAGCTCACCAACCAGTACCTTCTTGCACAGCTTGTCCCTTGGAGAGAGTTCTCATTCTAACATATCCATATCCATAGATGCTGAGGAGAAAAAAAAAGGCTCTGGTGATGCTTATAGCATGTTGAGATAGGAAAATTTCCCTGAGGGCCAGAAGTGTAGTCTAAAATTAACTCCCAGGATCCATGTTGCCTCCTCAAGCATGACTGCATAAAATAGATTGAATAAAGCCTAAGCAATTTCCCAACTTCACTCCACTCGGCTGCCTGTGGGATATTGCTGTACTTAATATATGCCAGTGGCTGAAGAGTGTTTTCCTGCTCGGTACTTGGTGGTAGGAAATACTCGGGAATGTGTGGTATAATTAAGGGATAATGAAAAGTAGCTTCCTAAGGTAGGTAGATTTGGAGGTTTTGAGGAAAATGAGAAACTTGCTAGTCAATAGCAAGTTTAAATTTCTACATTTAGGGCTAAGGATGGTGGTGCACGCCTTTAATTCCAGCACTTGGGAGGCAGAGGCAGGTGGATCTCTATGAGTTAGAGTCCTGCTTGTTCTCAATAGTGAGACATTTCTTAAATAAATAAATAAACGAACAAATGAATCTGCTGGATTTACATTCTCTTGAGCTTCATTATTAGCTGATATTTCTACTGCGACTGTGCCTAACCCACTAACATGTAGTTAGCAAAGCTCACAACCATGTTCCCCATGACTGTGACTCTTTGTCAAGCTTTATGTGAAAACATGGCCTGACTCTCCTGTCTGAGCGAGGGCTGGGCATCTGCCTTCCTGCCTCCTGCTGTACATGAAGGACTGGTCACTGTCAGTCTGAACTGCTTGGTCCCTCCTTTTCTTCTTCTCCTCAGGAGCCAGTCTTTCAGGCTCAGCCCATCTGTCCTTTAAATAAGGCTCTGTGTTCATGCACAACAGCAGTCACAGGTATCGACGGTCTAATGAGCCACTGTTGCCTTCTTATTCTTCTGGTTCTTTCCTGCCTATGAGCCAGCACCTACCACCTTCCTTATTATCCAGTTCCCTTCCCATTTCAGGCCTTAGTAGATAGAGTCTAGACACTGAGTTTCTATGTGGTACAGGTACATCCTTTCCCATCACCAGATCCTTTGCACTTACTTGGTCATCATAATGGCAGCCATGGCATACAAACATCTCAGTCTTAACGCAGTAAAATTTATAGTGAGTGGGAGCATCAGGCCCATGAAAAGATAACCACGGTGTAAAGATTCAGCAAACCATCAGAAAAGCTGCAGGCAGTACACAGGAGAGCAGGATGAGGGCCAGCCGCCTTGTTTGCCTTTCCGCTTTGTTTCCTAGCTGATCGTTTATATACGTGACATCAAGTAAATGTAGGAAATGACAGAACAAGGTAGGTAAAGGGATACAGAGCCGAGAAATGAGCTTTTCAGTTCCAACTTTGGGTTGTGAAGTTTCTCTACCTGGAGGATCCAGTGAAATGACTCATCTACTGTGGTGCCCGAACCCGACATGTTCAGACTTAACTACAACTCACTTGGAAAATGCCCCTCACTGCAAACCAGCGTGTTAGTGCTGCCTCTATTTCTGTGAATGTAAAACAAAACTGTCTAACTTCACACACAGTCTGGCCTCAAATATGTCCCACACCATCATCATCAGAATGAGTGCTTTAGTAGTAGTAATAGTAACAGTGGTAGTAGATGTTGTTGTTGTTTTTGTAATAGTACTAGTAACTGTTATTCTTTTAGACTTTGATGTTATTTAGACATCTTTACACCTCCTTCTAAAAACATTTACAGTGTTGGGCTAGAAAAATGGATCAGAGGTTAAGAACTCTGGCTGCTTTTCCAAAAGATTTGGGGTCTGTACTGGCTGGTTTTGTGTGTCAACTTGACACAGATTGGCGTTATCACAGAGAAAGGAGCTTCCGTTGAGAAAATGCCTCCATGAGATCCGGCTATAAGGCATTTTCTCAATTAGTGATCAAGGGTGGAGGGCCCCTTGTGGGTGGTGCCATCCCTGGCCTGGGAGTCTTGGGCTCTATAAGAAAGCAAACTGAGCAAGTCAGGAGAAGCAAGCCGGTAAAGAACATCCTCCCCCCCCCATGGCCGCTGCATCAGCTCCTGCTTCCTTGAGTTCCAGTCCTGACTTCCTTTGGTGATGATCAGCAATGTGGAAGTGTAAGCTGAATAAAACCTTTCCTCCCCAACCTGCTTCTTGGTCATGATGATTTATGCAGGAATAGAAACCCTGACTAAGACAGCATCTCAGTTCTGTCTAGGGCATCTCTGGAGGCAGCCCACATGCCTCCTGCTTTGTCTCCATAGAAACCCTGGCTAAGATAGGTTCTATCACCAGCACCCACATAGCAACTCACACAGTCTCACAACCTTCCATAACTCAAGTTTCAGGGTTTCAACACCCTCTTCTGGCTTCCATGAGCACTGCGTACATTTACACAGGCAAAACACCCACATAACATAAAATAAAAACAAACGAAAACCAAAAACTAGGCCATTTGCTTTTGAACAAGCAGCATATTGAAGTCACTGACGTGTCTCCTCTATTTATTTATTTATTTACTTACTTACTTATTTATTATTTATTTATTTATTTATTTTCTGTTAATTGGGTGCATCAGAACCTACTCCAAGGAGGTTTTCAGAACATTATATGGTGCCTGTTCTGTGTAAGTACTCAATAAATTTTAAATAAGATTTTACAGCTTATAATTCTTATGAAAATATTAAAGTAACAAGTATACATGCTAATTGTCTGCATTTGGCAGATGTGTGGATAGACACACTGAAGAGTCCCGTTTCCTTAGGAAGGGGCTAGGTTTCTCTCAGGTAAGGAATGACTTGGCGTTAAGTGGCAGCCAAGAAGGAGTGGGGAGTCTCAGTGACTGTACAAAGTACAACCAGGGTGAGACACAGATGCTCAGGGTCTCCTAGTCTCTGTTGAGCACCCATTTCTACCATACCTTCTGCGAGCATCCAGAGAGGTAGCATTCAACTAGAGGTAAGTGTTTGATCACTGGGAAGCATTGGGTGCACCAGTTCTATTACTGGGTTCCTGAGCTACCCAGTCCTCCCAGAAAATTCTGAAAGATGCCTTCTTCTTTCCTTTCAATTTCCATTGGAGGCATTAAAAGAGATATAATCTGTTGAATACCTGTAGCAAGGCAATTCCTCTAGTGATTTAAATGATTGTTAAAGCCATTGGCTCTTTATTTTTTTCTAATTTGAAAAGTCAGCTGACTTTATGAAATGAAGCATTTTAAATCTCATACAAATTTTATAATATATAGGGAGGTGGCCATTTTTATATAAAAAGGACTTCAGGCTCTGAGAATTATATAGTTCAGTTGAAGCTACATAGTTGATAAAGTTGATATTTAATTCTGAGTTAACTTTATTCTAGGACCTGATTTTTTTTTTTTCTAGTAAGACATCTTATCTTCCTCAGGGAAGAAAGCTATCGAAATTGGTTCGTTTTCCATAGCTGCTTTAGTCCGGGGCATCACAAATGAAGCGGTAGGGGTGCCTTAAATGAGTGCCTCTGCCTCTTCTTGACATTTCCAGGTTGCATCTCTGGGATGTACAGGTGATCAGGTCTTTAAGGCAGTCTGGATCAGCATCAAAGACCTCCACTCACTAGAAGGACCATGACCAGTCCAAGTTCTAGGTGTTAGTGTTAGGCAAGGAGAAAGAGATCAGCTTGCTTTCTGAACACATGGATTCATCTTGGAGATATTTGGTCCACTGGAGTTAGTCACAAGAAACCTGGCCTACCTGAAATCACTCAAGAGGCTTGATTGACTAAATCCACTTGATGGAATAAATCTATATGTCAGGATTTTAACTGAAACCATACTTTGCTTTCCTGGGTATGCCTCCTTTGGTCACAGCTCTGTTGCTGCCTGTTCTATGACTTCAGCTCACTCAATGGATTATCAACACGACTCTCTGCTCCTTGTAGTGCATCTTGGGAAAGCCTCTCAGTAATACAAAAGCCATTATGCTTTGATGGGCATTAAAAAGTTAGAGAAGACTCATTACAAATCCACTATTGCTATTGACTGAATTCAATTGACTTCATATTATTTGTCTGTCTCCTGATGAATGCTTTCTAGATGTTTGTTCAAGGGATACGGAGGCTTTGTCCTCTGACCCAAGTGTGACTGTGGACATGTTTTCTGATATTAGAAGCAGTGGTTCTAAGACTGAGTGCCTTGTTGTCAGAGATGTGTGGGTGGAAACAGAATCTTATTTAAAGCCCCTCCCTGAACTAATGGAAAAAAAAATCTGGGTAATCAGAATACCATTATTATAGATGGAATACAATGCAAAATTACATATATATATATATATGTATATATATATATAGATTATATATGTAATTTTGCATTGTATTCCATCTATAATATATATATATATTTATATATTTTAAATACCTGCTTATTTCCCCAAGTCATCAGATTCTTTTCCAGAACAATACATTTATCTTTATTTTGTTTTGTTTTGTTTCGTTTTGTTTTTTGCCAGGGTGGCTGCAGTTTTTCCCACTTGTGGTAAGTGATGAGCAGTTGTCATCCTACCTTCCGACCAGTGTGCTTCACACTCATCCAGGAAGGTTGGCTTTATATTTGGGGTTTTTTAAATTGTGCTGGGATAAACCTAAAGTTTTATGTAGTAAAAATGAAGCCAGGTTATACCCTGTATGGTGGGTATAAATGTTGATGCCTCCTCTTATATTTTTCCTCACAATAACTTACTTTAAAAGCCTGTTATTGGAAATACTTTCACCATGATTATAAATGCAATTCTGGTCCATACAGTTTTCCTCCATCTCGGAGGGTCTGTGTGCTGTGTTGTGTTATTTTATTTTTCTAGGCCTAGAACACTGTATTTGCCAATCTTCTCATCTTTAGGTGCCGTGATATGAAATGTTCCAGCTAGTGGAATACAGGAGAAAGTCCTGGTGCTCTAAAAGCTGCTCTCAAGTTCTTGCTACTCACGGCATGCTTACTAGTAAACAGAACCAGTATAGCAGAGCCACATGGTACAGACGGCCTAGACCTCTGATGGTTGTCTTTGACAAAAGTCAATCATAGGGGCTCATAGCCCTGCATGCAATTCTTTATGAAGGGAGGGCACCTTTACCACAATAAGCTGAAAAGGATTTGAGGATTGTTATTCCGGTATAATATAGCACGATTGAGACTCAAAGGCAGCACCTCTGAGTACACAAACTTGAACAAGTTAATAATTACTATGAAATAAACAGCCTATGGTGGCTCAGTAACAGGTCACGCTGACATTGAGGGACTCTTGAATCTGTAGGAAGAGACACGACAACATTAGCTAAAGTGGAAGGAGCATTTAGGAACGGGAAGATGAGCGCTATCATGCTCACCCACCCTTATTTTCATCAGGTCATTTGTTTATAGAGTCATAAGCAGTATTTTTTGAAAGAAGGCCAGTAAAGCTGACGTGAGCAGGAAGAGTTTCAGATGAGCAGACTAAGCACATGCATGTTGTCATCTCACAGAGTCAATGAACTCCAATCTCTGCAAAAAAAAAAAAAAAAAAAAAAAGCTCTTGCCCATCTCAGCAATCCAGGCTCTCAGAGGAGCTGTGCTTTCTAACTGGGTTAACATGGCGACTCCATAGCAAACAAATGCAGGATAAGTAGGTTGCTCGGCTTGCTAATCAAGCGATAAATACCTATTTTTACATACAGGAAACTTGAAAGGGCAGCTTTTTATCTTAAACATTGTTCTACATTTTTTTTTCAGAGCTTGAGGAACCTCTCAACACAGTCAAAGCAGAAAGGAAAATGTAGGCTGCAAAATGCAAGAGCCTTGTGCTTGGATTTCAGCTCCACAATTTGAGAGAGAAGCATGGCCAACTTCCTGTAAGATAAGAGTTTAATAGTCCCTGCCTCTCTTGGTGTTATTGATAGGATCGATTACCTGAAGTAATTGTTTCTCATATAAGCCATCCTACAGGAGGTCCCAAGAGTCTTATCGCTTTCTGAATGGCTTGGAAGGGATTCGTTGGCTAGCTTATTCAAAAGTTCAGCAAGCGGGATATGAAATCCATGCTAGTCTTTTTAACTGCTGGGGCAAACAAGGCAAGGAAGATGAAGTTGTCAGTTTGGGGGACACTCAGAAATATGGAACTAATTTTAGAAGTTGTATAAAATATTCATAGCAGTATGTCTGCTAAGAATACAACATGTGTGCAGACGGTGAGCGGTATGGATTACACAGAGTTGGGGGCCCTTGAGAAAAGCAGTAATGGGGCTACAAGATTTGCTTAAGCTAAATGGAACCAAAGCGAATTACCAAAACCCAGCATTGAGCCCACATTGCCAGATCTTCACCAACAAAGAGGAAGGTTGAACAAAGGCAATTGGGAGATCAAAGCTTGGTAAAAGCAGGCTGTGTACGGGTGAGAAAAGGAAGATGCTGAGGAGCATGGAGACCACTGCCGTTCTGTAAATGTCTTTGGTAGATGCCATATCGACGAAGAAATCTTGCTTAGGTACACAAGGTCCACACACAGAGAGAACAGCATGCATGTGTGAACTTCATGTCTCTATATGTGCTGTGGAAAGCTAATACAGCCAGTAGAAAGATTACAACTGGAAATGGATGATCATTGCAGCTAATGAAAGTCCACTGACAGGCGAGATAATCAGTGTGGTACCTGGGATCCAGAGATCATTTGACCGAAAATGTATTTCACAATTTTGTCATGCCTTGGCAGTACAGAATACTCATTTATAATATTAATTAGCAATATGCAAATAGAGTCTACTGTGCTTCATTTCCCGCCTCCACCTTAATGATAAACCCCCCTCGCTGCATCCTTAGGTGTAACAGATAAACTAGTTCACCAATGAGTGAGGACAAAATTGCAAAGTAAAACAAAATGGATAACTTTGTCAGTTCCGAGAAATACCAAGGTAATGATCCAAGAGCTACTAATTAAAAACAGTTAGTTAAACTCAGTTATTTATTCAACAGGTATTTATTGTTATACATGGGTATTCTGTTAACCTTAAATAATTAAATAAATACATCATTGAAACAGAATTTTCAGTAGAAATACAGTATGCTAATCATTGTTGGATATTAACTGTTGAGAGAACTATTACATCTATTTTTTACTTATAAATGTGTGGTACATGCCTATGTATTTTAATGTTCATAGTTTTTGGCCATTTTTCTAAATAAGCAGTGATATATATATATATATATATATATATATATATATATATATATATATATATCAGAGATGGAGTAGTTAGAATAAAAATGAAATTCTAAAGAAAGGAGAAGGGAAGAAAAAATTGGCAGATTAGAAGATCTTGGGACAGTTAAAGGAATGGCACATAATCTAGTGATCTAGTGTCCAGGGATGATACATGAGGTCTGGACAGAAGAAGTATGTGTACATGTGCACACATTGTGTGTGTGTGTGTATGTGCTACTGTGAATGTATATGTATGTATGTACATATGTATATGTGTATATATGTATCCATGTGCATATGCATGTGCATATATGTATATATGTAAATGTGTCTATATATGCCTATATGTGCACATATCTGCTCATGTGTGCAGAACTAAATCCAGAAGAGGAGTTATGACTTAAAAATGCAAGGACTAACCCAACTGTGAATCCACAGAGACGAAGTCTCAAACGTGAGGATTGTACCAGCAGTGGGCTGAGAATGGCAGGCAGGAAAGTGGCATGCATGTAGAGAGGTAGAACCCATCTGTCATTCAGAGTGAGTGGGGACCATGGGCTGCACAGCCCACAGAGGCAATGAATGATGAGGTGGAGACACCAGCGAAGAAGAGTCTTTTAGGAAGCAAGAAATGGAAAGAGGAGAGGGACTAAATGACTCTGCAGGAGAAGTCAGCACCAAAGGGATTCCTGGCTAAATTGTTTTAAAGGATTCCAAGGAAGAAGAGATTGGAGGGACAGAAGGTCTCTGGAGAGCAAATCTAGGGATGAGTGACTGGGAGGAAACGCATGGGGGAAGGCAGCAGGTGTTGACTGGAAGACTTTCTTCTTTTTCCTTAGACAGAAGAAAATGGCAAATAAAAATATGGCCAATTTAGTAACCTACAAAAGGGAGCGAGAGCTGAATGAGTTCGCATCAGGTGTCTACATTCAGTAATGAGAAAATGAGGTTACAATCTTCATGAGCATTCACTGAAACAACAACAACAACAACAAAAAAACTTACTTAAAATGAAATACTGAATATATAATCATTTTGTGTACTTTTATGTTGAAAGAAAATTTCTATAAGGGTCTCTTCTTCAAGGGACTGCTTGCTTTGCTTTTGCCTTGATAAATGTATATCAGGCACAGGCAAGACGATTTAGGTTCGTAGCAGCAATCCAATAAGCTGCTGGTCTAAGGGAAGCATCAAATGTTATTACACAAGAAGGACTCTGCATTCGCTGCATGCATCTGGCAGCTGGCTACTTTGATTTAACATTACAATTTGAACAGATATAAACTTGTTTCTTGACAGTCATTAACTGTGAGCTGTAAAAGGGCCATTAATTCTGCAGTAGTCAGCAAAATGCTTTGTAATGATCTAACGCTAATGCACCCCACTCTTATAAAAGCCCCATGGCAGCAAAGGTTTACTCTCTAATACTGGTCGGGTTCTCAGCAGCTTCAGCTCCCTGCCAGTGCACCTGCTTTCCAGAAGATCATTAGGTGAAAGTCCCAAGGTACACAGTCAACCTGGCTCCTGTTATTTTGCCGTCTGCTGGAGAAGAAAATTAATGCTATCCGAAGAGTCTCTTTCCCAAGACTGGTTGGTATATAGACAGTGGGCCAGCTGTCTGAGGGGTACTTAGGGCTATTCAAAGCTGACCCCACTCATTCTCTGCTTGCAGCTCAAGTCCCAACATAGCACATAACACCCCTGCTGAAGCCTGCACCAGCTGTTACACTATTGTATGGGCACTTAGAAGGATTACAGCACACGAAAACACAAGCGTGCCAAGCAAGTAGGTTACCATCCAACTACTGTTTTATGGAGACACTCACAGACTCCATCACAGGGTTTTTAAAAAAAAAAAAAAAACCAACAGTTATGAAACCATTGTTTGAGACGAAATAAAAAGGACAAGGGGAAAAGAAAAGGTTCATGCTTATCACTAAAAACCCTTTTAATAAAGGATTTCTTCTCTTCTCATTTCTTATGGAAAATCATACAAATTAGCATAGGGAAAAATCCTGCTTTATCGCAGAATGGAGTTACATAGCCTTAACCCGAAATCTTCTTTTCTTCTGGTTAGAAGAAGTCAAGCAGGGCCTCCTATCAAATTGAAAGGGGGAGATTTGTCACATGTGACTAGTTCTCAGGCTGAGGCTTTGCAGCTAAATACTAATGTGACACAACAGTCACCCCTGATACCCACACCCTACACTGATCCCCCAACCACACTCTCTTGGCAGGGGAACCCTTTGCCCCAGCTGCTGCTGCTGTTGCTACTGCACCTCCATAGAAATAGCAGCAGGGCAACTTCCTCCAGCATCAGGCTGTCTTCTAAGGCGGACCACAATGAAATCACTTTGTTTTACATAACAGCCAACTCGGAAATTTTATGGTAGAAATGTAGCCATAGGCTAAACGCAATGAATCTCACAGAATCTCCTGTTCCGCCATTAAAGTCTGACAAAGTCATGACTATTTATAGAGCTGGAACTTGCAATTTTTTTTTTTACATTAGCATGAAATGTGAATGTGTGGGTTTTCAAAAGTCAGGTTTTCTTTCTTTCTTTCTTTCTTTCTTTCTTTCTTTCTTTCTTTCTTTCTTTAATTAACCAGCTATAAAATTCCTTGGGGACAATTAAAAAAAAAGCTGGTGTCTTTATACAGTGACTCTAGTTACTTCCTTCTTTTTATACAAACTTGAATGTCTTTGTTGGTGTTGGAAATGAATTTCCTAGTCTCTTTCTCTCGGGGAGTCCTTCCGGATGACTCTGAAACAACGCTGGTGACATTTAGGGTGACCCTCTACTTTCAGTTAGTGTTCCAGAAAATGAGAGTAACGTTTCCAAGTTTTCCAAGTTAGATCTTGAAGCTTGCTTCTGTTAAAAATGAATATATGCAGGATCAGTGCACTTTTGATGTTTGTCAATGTCAGTTATAAATTCAAATGAATGATAATGCACCACAGAAGAATGTTCATAGAGGCAGGAAAAAAAATAACCCTGTTAGAACTGCATAAATCCATCTCTGCCTTCAATGTTGTATAGTTTTACAAAATTATACAAACATGCAATCATACAAATGTTATCTTGCATATGCTTGATGTGGGTTGCTTATTATTTGCTTTGAGGATGAAAGATTCAAAATGAATGAATTGTAGTATGTTACATGACTATTGAGAGAGAATGTAATAGATTAAGTTTGATGTATGTACCCTTGGGTGTGTATTTGCATATCTGTGTCTGATAGGTAGTGTTGCAAAAAAAAAAAAAAAAAATTGGTAGCCTCTACTGCATTGTCTTCAACTCCCTTACTCATCCACCCTTGTGTACCCTTCCATTTATAGCCCTCTCAGACAACTGTGTACTTTCCTCTACCTTGAAACCATCATCTATTTGAAAATTACCACTTTTTGCACCCCACATAGCTTTTTGCCTTCTCTCTGTAGCTAAGCCAATTATCCCTTCTTCTATACCTACAACCCAGAATTAGCACAAGTATTCTGCCACTTCATCCTTAACTCCTCCTGGACTGCAGCATCTTAGAAAAAAAGCACTACCCCTTTTGTTTTCTATATGATTACTGGCAAACACTCAACAGCTGCTCCATAGCACTACTGGATGACTGAGGAGGCATGGGAAACCAAAGTACTTGTAAAACTGATGAAGAACAATCCATGCCTCTTACACTGACTTTGCACTCTTCCCCATGAAACAGATGGTATTATTTGGTCCCCTCAGGCCAAAGGAGGCATTGCCTATCAAATGATTATCAGTTAGATATTAGTTTAGGAGCAGTAGATAAAAGAAAGTCATTGAATATTTAAATTATATATATATATACACGTTAAGTCCCCTTTTTACATTTAAAATAAGTTAAAATGCAAACATTTTATTGGCTTAGAACTGAGGAAGTGTGACAACTTCCATCTTAAGTGAGGCACTTAGAGATCATGTCTGGCTGGGTGACAGCATCCATTTCAGTACCTTGTTTCTAAAAGATGCAAAAAGAGTCTAGACAACTTCTTTAATGAACAATGAGAAGGGGTTAGCCGGTTGTGTTAAGAATACATTCTTCAGGGATTTTCCTGCTGGTGGAGTTTTGTTACTCCTCAGCCAGTACACCTGGTTCTGACACAGGGTAGACCAGGGCTAGATCCAGCTCGTGTGCCAGAAACGTTCTAGGCTCTGGGTGGATATGGGGGGTGGGTGGGAGTGACACAAAACTAAAATATCTCTACAAGAGAAGAAAGACAGCTCATTCCTCGTCTCTAACTCCTCCTGTGGCTAAATCTGTCCAAATATCTAGCTGTATGTACTTAAATACATATCGAGTTCAAAGACCAAATGATTGTAATCAGAAAGACTTTTGTTTTCATTTGTATGCCTAAGATATTCTTATTTTTAAACTGAAGAGAAAATATATTAAAGTTTTCTTTTAAAAACAAACAAAAAAAACCAGAAAACCTGTTTTTTCAAGCTTTAAGCTGCAATGGCTCCTTAGTCCATAGAGAAATTGGTGACAAACGTGGACATAAATTTTGTGAACTTTTTTTTTTAATTTTTAATATTTTTTTTATTACGTATTTTCCTCAATTACATTTCCAATGCTATCCCAAAAGTCCCCCATACCCTCCCCCACACTTCCCTACCCACCCATTCCCATTTTTTGGCCCTGGCGTTCCCCTGTACTGGGGCATATAAAGTTTGCATGTCCAATGGGCCTCTCTTTCCAGTGATGGCTGACTAGGCCATCTTTTGATATATATGCAGCTAGAGTCTAGAGCTCCGGGGTACTGGTTAGTTCATAAGTGAACTTTTTCATACTTTAATTCAGCTCTTCCTCCAATTTGTACCATAGTCACATCCTCAAATTTTAATGGTTCAGCTTAAGAAGAAAATATTTGTCGGTCTTGGAGAAAATATTTGTATCTCCCTCATACACATAGTTATAAAACCCTGGAAGAAGGGTAAAAAATGGCTTTACTTCTTGGCCCTGTGTGTGCTTGCCAGACAGTCTGTTTTATTTCATTTAAAAATTTAAAATGATTTTAAAGTGTAAGCATATTATACTTGTGAGCATAAAAAGAAGACAAAACTTAGAATAATCTCATCTCGAGTCACGATCTTGGCTATCTAACTAAATAAGTGGATACTAAACTATGACACATTGGGCACATGGCTCGAATGATAAACTGCCTCCACAGAGCTCAAAGGCACATTGTAGCTCAGTGTTAAGGTTGCTATGGCAAAGCATGCCTTCTGGACACAATTCCTTGTTTTCAAATAATTATGTTTTATCTAGCACAGGGTAACCGATGTCTGCCTTTAAATACGGGAGGAACACGTTAATGTGCTTAGCTATAACACTCGCCCAAAGTTGAAAGGTTGGCTGCCTTCCAACAAAAGCTTTTAGAAAAAAAATAATGCCAGTGTTTTCTTATGCACAAGCCAATAGGCTTGTTCATGTATCTCTTATTTGATCATCAGCAGTATAGAGTGTGAAACTTAGGAGGATAGAGCAGCATTCCCAAGGCAGGACCTGACTTTCCAGTTTGATACATAGAAAACTGAGAGTCCTTTTGACTTTGCCTCCTAAATATCCTTATTTTAGCATCCATCCAGGTTGATATTATCGTCAATGTCCTGCCCTCCCTGGCACTTCTCCGACATGTCCTCGGCAATTTATCTAGTCTGGAAGCATCCGCTCGTATAAATGTCACCATATATTCCCCCACTGCAGACCCGTGTGGAACTTTCAGCATGGTAAGGTTAAATGCATCAATCCTCACACTCCTGGCCATGTCCAGCCTCTCTAGCCAGGGTCCAGGTCACTGTCCTGCCGTTATTGGCTGACATTCAAACCTTTCCATGTGTTCTACCCTTATCTGGCCCCTCCCTCCGTACCTAGAACTATGCTGGTCTCTGAACACAGAGCGCCTCTCTCTGCCGCATACATACCTGCTCACTTTCATCACCTTTTCTGGGATATTACTCCTCAGACTCAACACGAGGTTGTTTTCCTGGTTACCATCTCTGTAGATGCTTGAGTGGCCATCAAGGTTGTGGTTTTGCTTTTATACAAAACTGATTAATAGTCACCATCTTCATTAAGACCTAAGATTCTAAGATTTTAAGTGTTACACCCTAAGTATCAATATTCTCCAATAGATAATGACTATTCCAATAGTCACCTTCTAACCTTCCATATTAACAATACTTCCATGCTTTGGTTTATATCAATATGTAGCTATCATATCCTTCATATGCACACACTCATAGCAAAGCCAGTTCATCTACTATGATTATATTTCTTTTCTGATAATATAATGGTATATTTCCCTAGAGCTAATACCAACCTCTCTCAGCTAACCTGGGGTGGATCTGTGTAACTCAAATTAGTGGCAAAAAGAGGCCATGAACGTGACTTTTAAAGAGGTAAGGAAGGGTATATGGGAAGGTTTGGAGGAAAGGGGACGGAGAGATGAGGCAATTATAATCTCAAAAAATAGAAATTGAATAACTGAAAAGGAGCTTGCTGGTGCTGTTGGTCACCCACTTTCGTGTAGGTAATAAGAATGCCCTGTTTGTAACTTGGCAGGTGACTAAATGTGAAGAAGTCCCTGTTTCCTATATGTGCTAGAGTTTGTAATCAATGAGTTGAAAATGAAATCAATCCTTTAATTGCTGCTTTAGTTATGACTTTTCTTCATTTTTCATCTTTATTTTTTCCCTCTTTTTTGCTGTTGTTCCAGCGGGGAATAAAATGGACATGGTGAACAGTGAATTAGTGATGTGGACTATGAACTGACGTTGGGTTTGGAGGCCTGGAACACCAGATAAACATGCCTTTGATTCAGGGATTATGATAGACATTCCCATCTCTCCTCTCCTCTGTCTCTGCTTCCCCCCTCCCTCCCCCATCTCTGTCTGTCTCTATCTCTGTCTCTCTATCTCTCTCTCTCTCACACACCCACACCCACACACATTATGTATGTATCTTAGATAGTGAGAAAATTATCTACAGTAATCATCAGATTTTTCAACGAGGAGGTCTTTATTCTAGAAATGCAAATTAAATCAATCTAGTATAATCTTCTCATTTAACGGCCAGAGAAACTGCTGTGGTTTGATAATATGTCTGCCTCAGGTCATGGAGAAATGGATGGTATTTAGAGCCAGGCTAAACCTGAGCTCTTCAGCCCACATCTGTTTTCTGACTATTCAATATCTTTGTCTCCTTCTGTTAACAAGTAGGGTTCTTAGGCACAGCCACCTGGGACAAAAAGTTGCTGATCACGTAAGAACTAACGTTAATAGCTGAAGAAACTGAAGAGTGGAGGGTATATCTGCTCTATTTGTTCACTACCGGGACTTGTAAAGATTTAACTAGGTTTAAATGAAAGGCCTTTTGACATCCTTTGCTTGTAATGGCAATTTTGCTTCAATGAAGCAGCATTCAAACAACACTAACCCAGTTGGGTGATGTAAGACAGGGTTTTCTTGTCCTCCTGTTATTTGATGTGGTGAGAAGTTAAACTTGGAATGCCACGTCTGTGCTTCCATTGGGAGTGTCGATAAACAGAGCCCTAGACCCTGGGACAGTTTTATCTTTCACCCAGTGAGAAAAGGATGATGGTCAATGGTACTTCTCGCTCATTGGTGCAAGTTTCACTTCTGCCTGCTGTCAAACACAAGGACTGCGGTTAGGACATCTCCAGCTAGCATAGGCTCAGCATCTTCCTGATTCTTCTACATCCTTCCTTTCCCAAACAGCAAGGAGAATGAGAGAAGGCTGCAAAGACACCATCTGTATAAAAGCTGGGGGCAACAAAAGTCTGTCCTCACACTGCAGGCAGTGCACTGTGGAAGCCCAGGCCCCCTTGCGGCAATCCCAGTTGGATATGGCTTGACCTTTCTGCAGGTAGTGCTCATGTGATGGTGAAAAAGGCACTCTTCTATGCTATGTCACTTCATCCTGACAACAGACGGACCTTTCACTTCTGAAGATGAGAACATTAAAGACCAGTGAGTTTCCACAGAACAGGATTCCAAACTCAATCAGTCTTCTTTCACATCTGAAGGCAGCCTCTTCCTTCTATAAAAGGCATCCAAGGGACGATGCCCTAAGCACTCCACTAAGATGCCCTAAACTCTAGCTATGACATTTCACTGGAGCCTAGACCAGAGCAACTTTAGCAGCTTCAATAGGGAAACAGTATAACAATAGATTCAGTAATTCCAGCACTACTCTGATAAGGAATTCTAGGCAATAGCTTGTATTTAAAAGATGGATTATCGCACGCACATTTCAGAATAGCTATCCTTATTTCCGCAGGTGCTTTACCTGTGTGTTCTGAAGCATCTGTGGTATCCCTTGCCTAAGAGCAAAGCATGCCTAGGATGTTTCAAGCACAAATACTAAAGCAGGAGAGATAGTACTCTGTTCAACAACAACAACAACAACACACACACACACAAACACACATACACAAAATACTCTGTTGGAAATTATTCCCATATAAGTTACATATGTTATTGTTTATATTGTAAAGGTTTAACTTTTCCCCCAAAAGAGCCAAAGATTTAAGATAAAAATCTAAAGTTATTGTGGTTTGAAGCAATGCTGATATTACAGTATGTGATTATGATATACACTATGATAGGCAGTATGTAATTACACTCTGTAATATTACGTGATGTGAAATGACCTTGTCTGGCCATAAGGTCTCCATGGATGTCACTGGTTAAGATGAGGAGTAAGGGGGTCTCTTAAGCCCTTGTAAGAAGAGAGCCACAGAAATGCCAGATGTAGGAGAACCAGAGTCCGAGCTAGACCTCAACAAGCTGAGGAGGAGCGGAGGCTAGAAGCATCAGGTAGCATCTCTATACAAAGGCTACAGAGAGAACATGCCCAGCTGACACTCTGCTTTCAAATGCTAGTCTTTCGAGCAAGAAAACAATGGATTTTCTGTTGTTTTCAACCACAAAAATCAGCCCTCTGAAATTAATGTGTATTCTGCCCCCAGTTTTGAGAAAATAGAATGATATGTATGGAATACTGAAATTATGAGATTAGGAAACTTTTGATGTACTTTTATTCTTGAGTCACTTGTAAAATAATAAGTAATTTTAAAATGTTATTTATTTGATATATATGTGTACACTGTGACTGTCTTCAGACACACCAGAAGAGGGCATTGGATCCCATTACAGATGGTTGTGAACCACCATGTGGTTGCTGGGAATTGAACTCAGGACCTCTGGAAGAGCAGTCAGTGCTCTTTAACTGCTGAGCCATCTCTCTAGCTGCAAGTAATTCTTTTTTTTTAAAGAGCAATGCTGATCTCATATCAGCAAGTTCCTCAGTAACAGGAATAAGAGCTGAGAATGATGGTCAGAACCTTTACTGGTCCGTTATGGCTTTCAGGAAACATTTTGTCTTGTTAAAGTCATTGAATTTCTTACTTGTTGTTATATTTAGATACACAGTCAACATGCTTGTGAAAACAACAACAATAACAACAACAACAACAACAACTATTTCCAGACAAAATTCATTTCATGAAGAAAACATTATATATGCTAACTAGTATTTTATTAAGCCATAGAAGAGAAAAATTTAATGTCATTTGCAGGAAAATGGATAGATTTGTAGACCACCACACTAGTAATCTAAATCCAGAGAGAATACTGCATTCTTCTTCTTACATATAGAAACAAGATCTTACACACACACACACACACACACACACACACACACACACACACTACTTTGAAAGATTTTGAGAGATGATGAAGAAATTAACATAAGGAGGAGGAATAGGAGATAGCAATAGGGAGGAAATGTGATCGAAGTATCCGATATACTTACACAAAAATGTCAGTATGAGGCTAATCACGTTGTACCATGGATATACTCCAACCAAAGCATTGTAAGAAGAGTTTATTCTATGTAATTGTTTTGCCTTTGATATCATTTGGATTTTGCTTACGTATCTAAGTAATCTGTGATATTTGCGGGAGCTTTTGAAGGTAAAGAGAGCAGAAATATTCATGATTTATTTAAATATGTCTCACTAATACAACAGCAATGGATAGCCTTCAGAACTAAGAGTAATATGGCAGCAAAAAGAAGAAGAGAAAGGAAAGAAAGTTCCAGAAGGAAGCAGAAGGATGAATAAACCCCTGTTTATTCAACCAGACTTTTGAGATTTGTGCATTTTTATTAAAAAGCCTAAGAAATTGGACTTTTCAACTCTTCAGTAGGGGACCTGAAGAGATAGCTCAGCAGTTAAGGGTTCTTGGTGCTCTTGTGGAGGACCTGGGTTCAGTTCCCTAGATGCACCGAAGCAGCTCATAACAGTCTGTAACTCTAATTCTAGGGGTTCTGACTCCCCTGATTTCTGGCTTCCAGTACCTGCATGCTCATGGTGCACACACAGAGATGCTGGCACACACACACACTCACAGGAGCACTCAATGCACACACACCAATTTTTAAACCGAAAAAGACTTCAGTAGCGTTTGGGTTTGAAGATGCAAGCAGCTATACAATCTGTTCACTTCCCAAGCTCGTCCTTAGTACAGGGCAGGAACTGAGGGAGACACTCTGTCTTTGGATAAAATTCCAGTTCACTTCAGAAGACTTCATCTCATCTCTCATGTTAAAAAAATGATGCTTTAATCAAAACCCACAGGTTCACTTTGATAAAAAGCTGAACTGCATAACCTCCCAGAGAAAGGCCTCTGCTATGCACACCCAGCAGGGGTGGGTTGCTCTAAAATCATGTTGTGCCGAGGAAAAGCAATTTAATGTTCTGTGGAAATGCTTCTAGATTGAAAATAATCACCTTTTTATGAAGAATGAATTGGTAGGTCCTAAATAATTTCATTAAGGTGAAGTAGCCCTTTCTTTACAGAATACAAAATGCCTACAAAGAAGAATACTCACATGTATGGTCTTAATTCATCATGCATTCTTATTTATAATATCGATTGGATGAAATTATTCTTGACATTTTTTCCAGTTGATGAACACTGTCAAGGTAATAACTGAGTGTACATTTCTGTACTTGACTAAGTCCCCTTATTATCAAACCTCACTCTAAAAAAGAGTTGTATGTAAAGTCAACTGGCCACATGTTTAAGAATTTTAATTACTTTTCTATGATCAATTTATATTCTGTACATATCATCCAGGTAGCACAAGCTTCTACAACGATAAGCCGTTTAATTAGAAAGCTGAGATAAGAAAAAAAAAATGCCTTTTACTTTACCAGATTTGCTCATGCCAGTCTCATGATGACTTGGACTTTGCTTTTTCATGCAGAATTTTAAAAGTGTAATGTTAGCATTAGGTGAGCCTTCCCTCCCGACGGTCTAGCAAATGCTTTATTACTACGCCATTTGGTTTCCTCTCTTTGTACATGTAAACACTGTGGTTGTAATTAGATTGCAATCTGAACCTGCCTTTAGTCTTTGTGCCAGTCCAAACACACACGTTATTCCTCACACTCCTGACTTGGCACTGAGATCACAACAAATAGACACAAATGTAAACTCCCACGCTGCCAATAGTGTGCCTGCCCTTTCCACAAACTGTCTCAAAGGATAGCCATTGATTTCCTAGTTATTATGAACATGAAATTATTGAATGACAGATGATAGAGTGTTAGGTCCTACTAGTATTTTCCCAAATGGGTTAGCTAGCCAGGGTTGCCATGGAAACAATGCTGTTTGACAGACCTGCCCACAAAGAACCCTTTGCTCAGAATTCAGCATCAAATAGCTCTCAGCTTACTTCAGGCTCATGTTAAAACAGAGAACACGGAAGGTTTCTTATTAAGAAAAGAAAGGTTTTCTTGTAGATGAGCCTGCCCTGTCATAGCAAGCACTAAAATGACATTGAGTTATTTTAGCCTGATGCACATCTGCACGTGCGCTGGCACACACACACACACACACACACACACACACACACACACACACACACAGATGAGGACTTCACTAAGGACTGGAGCTTGGGCTATTAACAAAGACAGTGTTAATTCTTAGAAGATAAATTAGTGGATCTGAATGCACAGGGTCCACTGGGAATATAAGTTCTGCATCACAACACACAACTCATTAGGAGGAAAGAGGCCCTAAGCCCAGTATTTTCTGACCCACACAGTACTCACACAGTGAAGAATGCTTAGGAAATAAATTTTGCTCTTTTGTTGATAAACAAGGATATAAATAAGAAAGCATTTTCAGATTAGAATGACTTTTCTCCATTAAAAATACTCTTAGTGTTAATATTTTCTAGTTTCCAGTTCTCCTTCTAAGTGTTGGGTTCACACGCAATACAGTGAAACTGAGATCATATCCTGGTATGGTTAAGAAAATAAACAGGGGGTACCAATAACTTCACATCAATCTGGCCAATTAGGGGTACCGCACTAGCATGATTAAGGCAGAAGGAGCCACCTGCTGCCCACAATAGGCTCTGATCATCTCAGTATCCCTGGGTTCCTGTCTCCTACCACATTCAGTTTTGTTTTTCCATGTCTTCATTTTCTTTCAGCTAAATATAGTCATGCAGTCAACATACCTCATGTCAATGTGTCACTCAGTGATAACTATGCAAACAATGACTGTGATTCTAAAAACTAAGATAGCTTGATGCTACAAGATAAGAGATCCCAGTAGGACCTCTCTCATGGATGGAAATCCCATTACCATGCTCTCTCTCTCTCTCTCTCTCTCTCTCTCTCTCTCTCTCTCTCTCTCTATCTCTATCTCTCTCCCCTCCCTCCCTCCCTCCCTCTGTTGCAAAGGACTGAACTCAGAGCCCTGTGCATGCTTATCTTCTGCTTACAGAAGCTTGGTCATAGAGCTATTTGTTGCCTTTAATTATTCTGGAGGTTAGACTGCCTTAACATACTTTAACTATTCATGTATTTATGTGTGCGTGTAGATGATCACATATGTGTGTGTGAACATTAGTTTGGTATCTATATATGTGCACACGTGTGTGTGGAGGCAGCCAGTTGATATTGACTTGTCTCCTCATCTTAGTTTTTGAGGTAGGGTTTCTTACTAAACCTGCAGTTTATCAGTTTGCTCTCTAGCAATCTCCAGGGATCTCACGCTCTCCCCAGCTGCAGGTCTATACAGCCATGCACAGCATGTATGGCTTTTAAAATAACTGCTGAGAATCGGAGCTTAGATCCTCATACCTGTGTGTCAAGCATTTTACCAACTGAGCCACAGACCTAACACCAAACCACAGAATTCTTCTCTGACTTATTTGAAGACTGTGTTTTCAGTCTTTCTGTAAGATATATTGTTACTCAGAGAAAATACAAGTTAGATTATATTTTCAATCCCATCCTTGGAACATAGAAATTGACACACACACAAAAAGCCACCTTTTTCATTCTAACCCAAATTCTGAAGTACAGGACCAGGTTACTTTCTGTGACAACTTGACATAAGCTTGTTTTAAGAGCAAAGAATATCAATTATAAAATGTCTCCATAATATCTGGTTGAAAGCAAGCTTGTAGGACGTTTTATTTGTTACTGATCAATGTAGGAGGGTCCAGCCCACTGTGGGTGGGGCCCTTCCTAGGCTGCTGGGTCTGAGATTTGTAAGGAAGAGCCATAATGAGCAAGTCAGTAAACAGCACCCCTTCATGGCCTCTGTATTCGCTCCTGCTTCCGGGTTCCTACCCTGTTTGAGTTCCTGCCCTGCTTTCCCTCAATAATTTACTGTTGCCTGGAAGCATAAGTAGAATAAACCCTCCCCCGCTCCCAAGTTGCCTTTGGACATGTTTTATCATAGCAATAATAACTCTAACTGTGACAAGTTGGTACCAGAATGGGGAGAGGGGTGGATATTGCCATGACTGCCTTCATGTTGTTTAAGGAAGGGCTTTGGCACTTTGGGTTAGAAAAGCTATTGAGTTGCCCTGCCCAGCCCTTGATGTGGTTGTTGGTGCTCCAAACTCAGGATTCCATGCCTGTGTCAGAACAATTTACCCACTGAACCATCTCCTTGCCCTCTGTCATAGTTTTCTCGAGGGAGCTTTGGTATTTCCAATGAAAGGGACCTCAACTCAAAGCCGTTCATATGGAAGGGTAATGAGAAGATGGTGCATCTCAACACAGGTGGACCAGGAGTCAGGCTCTACTTGGTGAAAATGGCCAACACATTAGCCAGAGGCTGCTCACAAAGTCAAGGATCTTGTAGGCTCCACTCCTAGACAAAGGTGTTGTATCCAGTATTTTATAACATTTCATCCCATGAGTAATTTTATTGTATTTGTGGGATCCCATCAACCCAACAGGTAAATTCTAGGATTACCTGATTGTAATGTCTGAAATTTTAAGAGTGTGTGAACGTGTGTGACTGTGAGTGTGTGTATGTGTCCATATGTCTGTGACTCTGTGAGTGAAAAGGCTGGTATTTTTATTTACTTATATTTTATTATTTTATTGGATATTTTCTTTGTTTACATTTCAAAAATGAAAAAAAAAGCTATTGAGTATGGAGAATTTGCAGGACAATTCTGCATGAGCTTGGAGGATAAGAATGTTGAGCTCTGTGCAGACAATGGAGACCAGGCTTGTACACTTTCACATGGGAACAGACTCTACTGGGGTGTTTGTGTGAAGAATTCATGGTGTCTGGTCAGCTGGGGATAAAAAATGGACTGTGATTAGCAAGAGACCAGAACCACTAAAGTAAAACCTTTGCCTTGCTGGGACAATTGATAGCAATTAGCTGCAGCTGAGAAATTAGTGGTGATTAAGAAGAGACAGACAACACAGAGATGAAATCTTCTGGGAAGTGTTTTCTCAGGGTCCACACATAGAAGTGGTCTTCCAGAGGCAGCCAAAGGTGTACCTTGTCCTGGCAGTCAAACTTGGGAGTGTTATGTCATTCAGGCGGTCCTGGTTCTGAAGGCATGAAGGGATCATGGAGAGCAGCCGAGGCTTGGCATTGTGAGAGGCCAGGAGTGGCCTTCGGTGAGGAAGCCAGCTCAGTTAGCATTCGAAGCGTTGGATTGAAGGGGTCATGGAGAGAATTTAAGGGCTGGCACCAAGAAGAGAAACCAGGAGGTGTTTCTGGTGAAACTGCCCAGTGGACATGCCAGTACCACAGGATGATCAGCAAGCAGAGCCCCAGCAATGGAGGAGTGGAGACAGCAGAAGCCTAGGAGATGATCTGTGTGTAGGCTGAGGAAGGTGGCCCTGCAGCCCTGTAGTGCAGCCGAGAAGATCATGAGTGGATCCTGGACATTGGATGCTAAGGTATTTACAGTTGGCATTTGGTTTTGCTTTTGTTCAGATTGTGACTGTGTCCTGGTTCTTCTCTCTTGAAATAAGAAAGTATTTAACTTATTTTGATGTTTACAGGAGACCACAGTTGAGAGGTTTTGAACTCTTAAAGAAATTTTGGAGTTTTAAAGAGATCTCGACTTTAAAAGGGACTCACGTTTCTAAAATGACTAAAGTTTTCCAAGTGTTTGGATGTTTTACGGCTGTGGGACTTTAAGGTTATGTGATTCATACAGTCATATTTAATATGAGATCTAAAGCTGGACAAAAAAAGTAAAAGGTTATTGTTAGATAGGGTTGAGGTGGTGTGTCAAGTTGTACAGTTGTTCTGACTAGTCTTGATGCCAATTTGACACAAGGTAGAGAGCAAGGGGCCTCATTTAAGAAAGTGCCTCCCCAGGATCTGGCTGTCGGCAAGCCTGTAAAGGCATCTCTTAATTAGATTGATATGGGAGGGCCCAGCCCATTGTGGGTGGGGCCATGAAAGTGGGCTGAACAAGCCATAGGCACAAGCCAATAAGCAGCACTCCTCCATGACCTCTGTATCAGCTCCTGCCTCTGGGTTTCTGCCTGATCGAATCTCTGCCCTGATTTAGCAATGCACCTTTACCTGGAAGTGCAAATGAAATTAACCCTTTCCTTACCAAGTTGATTTGGTCATGGTATTTCATTACTGATATGCTACAGTAAGCATAACTAAGACAGTATAGTATAGCACAGGTATTTGTATAATGTAGTATAGTATAGCTTAAGCCTTGTTTTAAGGAATTCTATTATCTTAAGTATGTATCTAAAACAAAATTAATTTTAAGCCTTCTTAGTTAACAAAATACATAGCATTTAGTATTTTTCTTATATATAAGAGGGGGCTTTGTGTCAAGTAAACTTACTAAAGATATGGTAGAGTGCTATAGTCCCAGACACAGCTCTGGGACTGTGTCTTGGTTTGGTTATGATCAAATGTAAGCAACTACTAGTGACTATTAGTATCACTGTAGGTTAGGAAAAAATATCTAAAGTAAGATGGGTGTTTAAATAAGGTACGATTTAAGTAAACATGTTAAATTCCAAATCTAAGTAGTTTAAATCACAGAAAACTTCAATTTATCTTTGAATATGTTGGTAACTGATAAATTTTTCTCTGTATAGAAGAGGTCTTTACCCAGGCTTCTACACATACATAGCAGTGCACTGGGAACTCCTCTTGGGAGTGAGCAAGAAACACTTTAAATCTAACACAGCAGTTCTCAATCTGTAGGATGCAACCCCTTTGTGGGTTGCATATCAGATATCCTGAATGTCAAATATCTACATTATGATTCATAACAATAGCAAAATTACAGTTATGGAGTAGCAACAAAATAATTTTATGGTTGGGGGTGGGGTCGCCACAACATGAGGAACTGTATTAAAGGGTCACAGCATGAGGAAGGTTGAGAACTGCTGATCGAATACCTTCTGCCTTGAGCTCAGTGTATTCATTGTTTTACTGAATAGTCCAACAGTTTATTAGTCCCTCAAAAGGAAGGCAACGTCTGTCTTAAATGGTATGTCACTCACCCAGCTCCCCATGTGAGCGCTGCCATCATCTCTAGCACACTCCTGATCCTCATTAATTGTATTACCTCTAAGTGCTATTAATTCCACCTAATATTGCCCAAATCTCTCCATTTCTGCATTTCTGCCTTGCTACAAGGCCACAATTATCTTTCTTAAATAACAGCAAAGAGGCAGCCTACTTCCATTCAATCTTGTTGTCCTATCTAGGATCCATAACTCAGCTAAATTAATGTTTGCTAGACATAAATCTGGTCAGATTACCTGTCTGAGGCACTACCTTCAAAAACTCTCTGTTGCCTTCAAGATATAATAGCCACATGGCATCCTGACTGTCCACCCTTCCCCCAACCCCTTGTCTTACTTATTTTTAGATTCCTTCTCAGCACATGAATTCTTTTACTTCTCTATCTTTTCATATACAATTTTTGTTGTGGTTAGGATAATTTGTAAATAGCGAGTGTCCATATACTGCAACTATGTGGACCTCTTTGTTCCCTTGGCTTTCAGGTGACATTCTGTCTCATCATATCTATAATGATACAGTAAACCAGGATATCAAGAGATATTTTAATATATAACTTCTTGACCTTTGATTTGAGAAAGCTGGATATTGAAGATATATGATAGATCATAAATGGGAGAAAGTGTCAGACTGTACACAAAAGAAATAACTGAAAAAGGGTGGAGAAGAAAATGAAAAAGACCCAAGGCTTCAAAGGCCTTTCACAGTGTATGAGGGTCTTCTTAACAGGGCTTTGTTTAAACTGTCATCTGCAGACCATGCCAGAGTGAGAAAGACAGACAGATGGAAGCCATGTGATATCATATGCCTTTCTATGGCCGACCCTCATAGAAACTCAAACTTAGACTTAACCTTGCTAGTGTAGGCTAGGATACCCTTCTCACTGTGGTTAGGCTTTCAGTTTATCAGTAACAAAGAGCGCTAAGTAGAAATTAAGTAGATTTAGATGGAAGGAGGTTACATTAATGACATTAATGTATTGTTGTCTCTAAATTAATAATTGTACCAGCTTAGCACCTGAACTGTCTGACTTTATCTCTCTCTCTCCCTCACTCCCCACCCCCCACACCTCGCCCAGAATCAATGAGTCTCAGGGTTGACACACACCTGAGTGACTGAGGTGAACATTTCTTCTTTTCTTAAAATCTTTTTTTAAGTTATAGAAAGTTTCAAGAACAGACAAAATAAAGAAAAGAGTACCACAAAATCTTATGTCTAGCCCTCACAGCAATCAACACATGGCTTGGCAAAGATTTTTAAAAATATAATGTCAGCAAGATTACTCAGCAGGTAAAGGCTGCCTGACAACCTGAGTTCAATCCCTAGGGCCCACATAGAAAGAGAGAATGGACTTCTGTAAGTTCTCCTCTGACTTCTGGGCTCACAAGTGCACACAATACATATTTTTAGAAAGAAAGAAAGAAAGAAAGAAAGAAAGAAAGAAAGAAAGAAAGAAAGAAAGAAAGAAAGAAAATAGAAAATGAAGGGAAGGAAGGAAGGAAGGAAGGAAAGAAGAAAGAAAGAAAGAAAGAAAGAAAGAAAGAAAGAAAGAAAGAAAGAAAGAAAGAAAGAAGGAAAGGGGAGGGAGGAGAGGAGAGGGGAGGGGAGGGGAGGGGAGGGGAGGGGAGGGGAGGGGAGGGGAGGGGAGGGAAGGGAAGGGAAGGGAAAGGAAGGGAAGGGAAGGGAAGGGAAGGGAAGGGAAGGGAAGGGAAGGGAAGGGAAGGGAAGGGAAGGAAGTTAGTATTTTTAAAGGAAGAAGTGGTACACACCTTTAATCCCAACAGTCTGGAGACCGGAAGGCAGACCTCTGAGATCAAAGTCAGCCTGTTCTACAGAGCAAGTTCCAGGACAGCCAGGGCCACACAGTGAGACCCTGTCTAAAAAAAAACTCCACAAACAAAACAAATAATCCTAATCCCAATATACTTTCCCCACCACACAGGTTTTTCAGAAATTATTTATTATGTTCACAAAGTGTTGATTATATCTCCCTCTATCTCTATCCTCTCTCTCTCTCTCTCTCTCTCTCTCTCTCTCTCTTTCTCTCTCTCTCTCTCTCTCTCTCTCTCTCTCTCTCTCACACACACACACACACACACACACACACACACACACACACACATCTATCTATCTAACTAACTAAAGGTCAGAAATGTTTGAGACTCACAAAACCTGAGAATGTAGGAATAGGACCCAGGCACCACCCTGTTTAAAGTTTCCTTGTGTGGTATGGGTTGGCAGCCAGATTGCTAATGACTACACAAGTTAAACTGTGTAACCTTCCCAGATGATGCAAAGCTCTGAAGAACCCACTTTACGGTCTCACAACCTCCCCAACTAGAGGATACACTCTTTCTCCCTCCTTGGCACAGATAGTTGGCTGCAGTTCCTCTAGCAATGAGTAACCTTTACATATTATTTCAGGAGGCCAGTATAATCAGAAAATTAATCTCAGGCCTGTTCAGTTTGAAATACTAATTCCAAACCTTGTGTGATCTGTCCATACTCTATAATATTCCTAAACAATGTTCCATTTCCTGTGTATTTATATGTATATCCAACCAAAGAGGCATTCTGGACCTCTTAAGACTTAAAATTCTCTGCATCAAAAAATCAGGACCTGCTCAAGGGTCTGTATTTTTTAATTATCCCAATATATTTCCCTAATCACACAGGTCTTGTGGAAAGTATTGTGTTCAACAAGTGTTGAGGTGAATGGAAGATGGCTCTTAGCTCAGTGGAAGCCCTGTGGGGGAAGCCTCCAACCAGGAGAGACTGATGAGCAAGGCAGGCAGACTCTGAGAAGGATTTTAAAGTTTCTTACTGATGGGTGATGAACACAAGGGATGAGATTACGTTAGTCAGCTTTTTATGAGTGTAATGAAATACCAGAGGCAGGCTTCTCTTTAAAGAAAAGAAGCTCTTTGGCTCCTGGCTTTGAAGGGTGCATCTCATCGAAGCAAGGCCATGCAGTGTGGGACTCTCAAGCAGGTTTCACTCAGGAAAACATAATCTATATAATCCATGAACTCCCCCTAAAGATGTAGGGTCAAGGATTCCGACTTCAAACGGTAACACAGAGCACTTAAAAATTCACATGTAAAAAAATAATTAAAAAAAAAGCTAAATTTAGTACAGAGCTCAATATGAGTGTAAATTTGAGAGAAAGTTGAAGCATTTTATTATAGATGCCAGGAAGAAACGGAGGCGCAAACAGCCCCTCCCACGTGCAGGAGTCACTCATTGCATCTTTTATTGCTGTGGATGGATGTGCAGAACGTTACGTTGGTGCCAGTGTGTTCCTCCCTGAATGTTTTTAATTTACCTAGCAAACAGAACAAGGGATTTAGAACAACAAACACGGAAATGCCAGTGTGTGGACTTGCGCTGCAAATAAATGTCCTTGGGGCTAGCTGCCTCTTTGGAAATGACACTTTTAAGGTATTCGGAAGAGTTTTTGAAAATGCTTTGTTCTGGAATATGTGAGAACCCCAACTTAGATATACTATCCACACTTTAAGAATACAATAAAAATGACGAATGAAAGTTGAAAACCAGACCAATCTCCAAAGGCAGAAAAATCAATCTAGTGGGGCTAAAATTCGGCCAGGTAGGTTAGCTCTCCAGAACAAACATAACTTCTTGAACATTTTTAATAAATAAGACCTTTGTATCGCGGCAGACCAGGGCCTGCTCTGATGGGCACTTTTATGGGCCAGGCTGACTGAGATAGATGGTTTTGCCATTGAGGACTAGGCTAAATTCCAGGGGAAGAGGAGGCAAAACGATGCATGGGGAAACTTTCTGGCACCCTCTCTCCCCTGCCTGTATCCCGTGTCTAACCTTGTTCTCCCCCATCTGAAAGCTGTAAACATTTTAGGGCTTTGTGACAGTCCCAGAACAAAACCGAGCATATGTAGTATATTTTCATATGGAAGTAGAAGCTTCAAAGCCCCCATGAGGTCCTCATTTCTAAAGTATGCCTTCTGCCCAAAATGCCCTCTTGGTGGTGCCTCCAATGGGCTACAAATCACTTAACGCAAATTATGCTGGTTCAGAGGAAGCAAACGCACCTTCAGAATGGTATTACCGGACTATTTTACACAGAGACCAATTACATATTTTCTGCACCAGTCCCTCACTACCCACTAAAATTTTGCTGATATTAGCTTATCCAAAATGCCTTTCTGGGAGTTAAGTACCAATAGTGTCTATTACAAAAATCCATCCATGTTTTCTGTCAGGTTTAAGTTAAAGGCACACCAGGGAGAGAAAACCAAGCTACAAAGAAGCTGCAGATTTAATAGATAAAGAAACCAAGAGAACGTATTTGTGTGTTACTCTCAAGCTCCTTAAACCAGAACCTGAGGCCTGAGACAACCCATTCCAATGGGAAGCTGTTTGACTGTCTCCTTAGGAGTTACATAGAAGCCGACATTTAAAGACTGATGTGTTTCAGAGGGCAGGGGCACTACACACATTGGTAGACACATACACATGCCCTCATGTGGACACACATGTACACTTGTCTGTCTTTTTGTGTCATTGTATTGGCCAAAGGGTCATCTTTATAAGGCAAAGATGGCAAAACTTTTATAGAACAGTTAAAAGGAATCTGGGGAGAACTGGGTTGAAATAACTTCAGAGCTCACCTATCTGTAACATTTTCAGTGTGTACACTAAAAACTTGAACAAAACTAGTTAGTAAGTTAGTAAAAATGGAAGGAGCAATGGAAAGACAATGTCACAGGAACTACATGAACTATCATGTTCTTTTTTACCATATGTGTGTGTTCGTGTGTGTACACATAGAATGTGTGTGTGCATATAGTATATTTTGACCATGCACGATTGTTTCTTTATTCATATATACATGCATATATATACATATATATATAATTATATTTTATAATAAAAATGTATTATTTGTATGAAACATATAGACATTTTAAGAGTGAGTTTTACTGTATCTCAATGTGAAAGTCTAAGATAATATTTTAACTTCATTCTCTTCTACATATGCTAAACACTTGATGTTCCATGCTCCAGTTTTTCGTCCATTTCTACTGTTTCTTAAGAACCCACTGATTTAACCCCTCAGAATAACACATTAGGCAGAAATACTGAATGATGTCTTTGCTTAATTTATAAATGAGACTATTTTATGGATATATTTGTGCAAGTAATCGAAAAATTATCTGTTTGAATTCAATCAATGAAATCGCCTTAGATTCCCTATTAAGCATTCCATTTTGGGTATCTACTGTTGTCGGAAAGCCAAGACTAAAAAGCAACAATGGAAGAGAGAGGTTTATTTAACCTCCTGTTTTACTGTCCACTGAGAAGGGAACTCAGGGCAGGAATTCAAGGCAGAACCTGAAGCAGAGGCCATGAAGGAAGGCCACTGCTGGCTTACTTCCCCTAGGCTTACCCAGCCAACTTTCTTATAGAACCTAGAACAACCTGCCTAAGGGTGGACTGCCTGCAGTGATCTGGACCCTTCCACATCAAACATGACTCAAGAAAATGTTACATGGATTTATCTACGGGCCACGCTGATGGAGAGATTTTTCTGAGCTGAGGTTACTTCTCAGGTGCCTCTAGGTTCATGTCAAAAAGCCAACCACCTTGCTAAGAGAAGATTTTTTTTTAATAAATTGGGCCATGATTTATGTGGCCCTAAATACCAAGCACCTAGTATATACCTGATGCTTTCATGACCTATGATATGAATTCCTTTATCATTTATTTAGAGCAGAGGCTAAAGTGGAGTACGACATTAGATATCTGATCAAAGCACAAAACGTTAATTAAACATAGGATAGCTTATGGCATTTGTAAGTCATTGCAGTCTTTGATTCAGATAGGAACACATGAAGACACACTGTGACATCATGAAAATGACTTGATCTGTTCATGCCTTCAAAGCATTTTCTCTTGGAAAGGAAGGAATAAATGAAAAGTCTTTTTCTTGTGCCTTGTCACCTTCCTCTCCCCCTCCCATTTTCCCTTTCCCTTTTCCCTTCTCCCTTTTCCTCTCTCTTTCCCTTTTCCCTTCCCCTTTTCCCTTTACTTCTCTATTGGCCTACTTATTTGTCTATAGCCACTGTCTTAGTCTACAGATTGGCCTTACCCAGCCACTTAATATCATCTGTGGCAAATTCGATCATTTCCCAGTCACATTTGGTAACTAAAGGGTCTATGTAACTTAATTGAAAGCTTGAGGTATGTTTTGTTGTTTGATGGTTTCATACATGTATATATTTTAATCAAATCCACCACCACTCCCCTAATCCTTCCCATACCCCCCACCCCACTTTTCCTTCCTAACTAACTTGTTTTGTCAAGTCACAGAGTGTATTCTTGGGTGTGTAACATCAGAGCATGGCTAACCTCTGTGAGTTCCATCCCTGAAGGAGACAGACCCTCCTTTCTCTAGCAGCCACCAATAGCCAATACTTCCTCTGCTTGGGGTAGAACTTTGTGTCTCTTCCTGATCCATACCAGAGTTTTGGCTGACTTGATCTTGTACAGGCCTTCTGAATACAGTCACAACTGTGAGTTCATGTATTGGATTACCCTGTCATGTAGAGAAAACATCATTTCACAGTATCCCTGTACTATCTATGGCTCTTAAAAATCTTTCTGATCCTTCTGCGATCATCCCTGAGTCTTTGAGGGGTGGATGTGTATATCAGTTACCTTTTTGTTGCCATGATAAAATTCTATCACCAAAAACAACTTATGGGAGAGTTCATTGGGCTTAGAGGTCTAGAGGGCTACAGTCCAGTTGTCGGGACAGCGCGACAGCACAAAGCATAGCAGACAGGATCAGGAAGCTGAGGTCTCATATCTCAACCACACATAGGGAACAGAGATCAAGAATTGATGAGGGGAGGAGCTATCAGCCCTCAAGCCCTCCTCTGTTGATGTATTCTTCCGGAAAGCTTCCACATACTAAAAGTTCTATAACATCCCCAAACAGTGCTAACAATTAGGGATCAACTATTTAAATGAATGAGCCTATGGGGCATGGTGATGAGTCATTCAAACCATTCACTTGTGGCTGAGCACTCCACAGTGTCTTATTCTCTGCCCTTTGGCGAGTTGTGAGTCTCTACTTTAATCACCATTTGCTCCATAAAAAGGTCCTTTCTGGTGAGGGTTGAGAGCACACTAACCCATGGATATGAAGATAAATATTTAGAGGGCAGTTTGGTACTATGTCATGTAGCCGAATAATAGCAGTTGCATCATCACTAGAGCAAAACGCCCTTCTGTTTTCAGCCAGTTGACATTGCGAGTTGGGGGTTTTGGACAAAAGCCAGCTGAGCATGTTTTAAACTTTAGGCTTATTGAGAGAAGTAATGGCAAAGCAGGCAAGCTGTACTGAGCTCATGTCACCAGAGATATTACACACATACACCTCAACCCTGCACAGCACTGATGTCCTGGCAATTCATGTTCAAGGTTATCTTGCCAGTAGGCAGCTGAGACAGGGTTTGTACTTATTCTGACTCTGACATCTACACTATTACTTTCACTATATTACCTACTTTTCTACAAGCAGCTCTTTATTATACGACTTACCACATGGTGCACGTGCAAGAGGCAGAACCACTGAAATGTATGCAAGAGAAGAGAATCTAAGTGCTTTAGAAGATGAAGTTCCACTCTCTGATATGAGCTTTCTAAGTTCCGTAAGGACATACAAGCCAAAATACAACAACACAGTTTAAAGATGTTCATTGACCAGAAATTCTTCATATTTTAAGACTGATAATCTGGAAAGTAAAATGCAGATGTTCCAAGTGTTTGCTGGAACACTCTCAAAATTTGATCTATTAAAAGTTACTAGATTTTCAACCCAATTAAATACAGCATCCACCCCTGCTCCAGCTCGCCTCTCAATCCTATTAAACCAAATGCTAATTGAGAATGGAAAAGTGGCAATTTTATCTGCCAAGAGAAAATAATTTAGGGCAAGTTAATAAGAGTTGGCTTATTACTGACTGGCCATTTTGATTCCAGCTTGTTACAATGGTAGAAATTCCTTTTGAAAGATAAACTCATTTTCTATTCACTTCCAAGCATGGGGCTTTGTGGTGTCTGTTTTGGGATGGGGAGTGGGCCGGGAGGGCAGTAGAGGGTAACATTAAACACACCTTACACACCACACCCACAGCTAGCTTGAAGGAGATTGGAGGCAGACAAAATATCTTAACATTAGGCTTGTGTTTTGTCTTAAGGTGTTGGCTTAAAGAATTATCAAAATACCAATTTTTAGGTTTAGGTTTAAAAGAACTCCATCAAAAGGAGACAGTTGCACAACAGTGTTTACTTACTAGGTGACTCTAGGTGCCTATTCAACTATACATTCCCCTTTAAAACTCCATCATACAGGCAAGAATAAAAAGTAATCACCATCAAGAAAGAAACTACCCAAGTGCTGTTCTACTGCGCTGTAAATGCTTCTAATTACAGCCCTTTATAAAAAATAATAGTAGTAAATAACAAGGCCAATGTGAAGTGTTTCATATTTTTTTGGCATCTTATAATACATAGAAGTCAAATGTTTTCCTTTTTTTTTTCAGAATAATTCTTGATAAACATAAGAAATTAAAGGTTCTTCAAGCTAAATCTTCCAGTTAAATAACAACATATATGTAAGTAGTAGAAAATGTCATAAAGGGTTGGTTAGATTAATTAGTAATTCAAGCTCAGAGGTGGGTCTTTGTCAGTCCCAGCTGTAGCTAAGGCTGCAACTGTGAGCAAGTCCTGAAACAGCCAGCAGCATTGTTCCTGGGTTTCCAACTCACACAAGCAGTGAGTTAACTATCAACCTGCCACAGTTTGGATACTCTTAATGAGGCAATCATTTTTTTTCTTTTTTTTTTCTTTTTTTTTATTACATATTTTCCTCAATTACATTTCCAATGCTATCCCAAAAGACCCCATACCCCCCCACACTTCCCTACCCACCCATTCCCATTCTTTTGGCCCTGGCATTCCCCTATATTGGGGCATATAAAGTTTGCAAGTCCAATGGGCCTCTCTTTCCAGTAATGGCCGACTAGGCCATCTTTCGATACATATGCAGCTAGAGTCAAGAGCTCTGGGGTACTGGTTAGTTCATCATGTTGTTCCAAGTATAGGGTTGCAGATCCCTTTAGCTCCTTGGATACTTTCTCTAGCTTCTCCATTGTGATCCTGTGAACCCTGTGATCCATCCAATAGCTGACAGTGAGCATCCACTTCTGTGTTTGTTTGGCCCCGGCATAGTTTCACAAGAGAGAGCTATATCTGGGTCCTTTCAGCAAAATCTTGCTAGTGTATGCAATGGTGTCAGCGTTTGGAAGCTGATTATGGGATGGATCCCTGGATATGGCAGTCTCTAGATGGTCCATCCTTTCATCACAGCTCCAAACTTTGTCTCTGTAACTCCTTCCCTGGGTGTTTTGTTCCCAATTCTAAGAAGGGGCACAGTGTCCACACTTTGGTCTTCATTCTTCTTGAGTTTCATGCGTTTAGCAAATTGTATCTTATATCTTGGGTATCCTAAGTTTTGGGCTAATATCCACTTATCAGTGAATATATATTGTGTGCGTTCCTTTGTGATTGTGTTACCTCACTCAAGATGATGCCCTCCAGGTCCATCCATTTGGCTAGGAATTTCATAAATTCATTCTTTTTAATAGCTGAGTAGTACTCCATTGTGTAAATGTACCATATTTTCTGTATCCATTTCTCTGTTGAGGGGCATCTGGGTTCTTTCCAGCTTCTGGGCAATCATAAAGAAGACTGCAGACATTGGCACCTACCAGCTAGATGGCACTGTAACTGAGGAATAGCGTATAAACAGTCGTATTAGGAGGCTCACCCAAATGCAGCATGTCCTTTGATGGAGTTATCAGAAAGACTCTTTCTTTTTCTCTCTTTCTTTCTTTCCTTTCTTTCTTCCCTTTCTTTTCTTTCTTTCTTTCTTTTCTTTCTTTCTTTCTTCCTTTCTTCCTTTCTTCCTTTCTTCCTTTCTTCCTTTTTCCCTGCTTCACTGCTTCCCTGCTTCCTTCCTTTCTTTCTCTCTCTTTCTTTCTTTCTTTCTTTCTTTCTTTCTTTCTTTCTTTCTTTCTTTCTTTCTTTCTTACATATTCACTTTACATTCCACTCACTATCCCCCTCCCAGTTACCCCTCCTACAATCCTTCCACATCTCCCCTCCCACTTTCCTCTGAGTGGGTGCAGCCCCCTTGGCTATCCCCCCACCCTGGCACATTAAGTCTCTGTAATGCTAGGCGCATCCTCTCCCACTGATGCCAGACAAGGCAGCCCAGCTAGAAGAACATAACCCACATATAGGCAAGAGCTTTTGGGGGATAACTCCCGCTCCAGTTGTTCAGGACCCACATGAAGACCAAGCTGCACATCTGCTACATATGTGCATGGAGATCTAAGTCCAGTCCATGTATGTTCTTTGGTTGGTGGTTCAGACTCTGAGAGCCCCGAAGGTCCAGGTTCGTTGACTCTTGGTCTTCCTGTGGAGTTCCTATCTCCTTACAGGCCATAGTCCTTCCTCCTATTTAGGTAGATTTTTTTCTAAGGTGTGATAAGTGCTTTCAGAAAGGAGGTCATGGTTAGAGAGTGTCATATGTTGGTGTCCTTTGAGCTGAAATAACTTAGAAAGGAATCAAAAACATTTCAACGTATTCAACTTTTTTCTTTTTGGTTTCTTCTTGGACCTTATGTAAATATTCAGGAGATGAAAGATGAATTTATAAAAGACACTAAAGCAGAGGTTCTCAGCCTTCCTAATGCTGCTGCCCTTTAATACAGTTCCTCATGTTGTGTGACCCCCAACCACAAAATCTTTTGTGTGTGTGTGTGTGTGTTTACTTCAAAACTATAACGTTGCTACTGTTATGACTTGTAACGTAAACCTCAGTGTTTTCAAATGATCTTAAAGGGGCTGTGACCCACAAGACAAGAACCGCTGATCTAAAGGGTGCTGAACGTAAGGAAAATAGGAATTCATGGTTTTGAAAATGCTTATCCTTTCCATGAAACATGGGATGCTAAGTGAGTGTTTCTGGATGAATTGCTACTGCAGACCAAGGGGAAAAGCTGTATGGGTAAACCATGTGCTAAGAATCTTAGAAACCCCTGAAGGACACCCTGTGCTCTATTCAAACAAACAACACAGCTGTACTCCCAAGCTTCCAATGAACAATAAGCCATCCAGCAGAATCGGGAATCTTCTGTTTTCACAACAGAGGCCCAAGATAGAAAGGGGTTGACTTCAAACATATTTTGGGTGTGACCCTTGTGTAAAGGCCTGGGCACTGGTTAAGATACACAGAACTATGAGTGTCGGTGAGATGGCTAATGCACATATTTCATCAGCTAGCACTGGAAAAGGCAGCAAAATACAGAAATGGAGCACAACTTCTGACCTAAAGCTCTACGGACTTCAAGTCAGCACAAAACTTACTTCCAGGCAGACGTGTGCTAAGCATTTTCAGAAGCAAAGAACGACAGTCTCAGAGCTGCAGCTGAAAACAAATGGGTCCCACCCCCAACACTCATCAAATAACACTGCCTGGCAAAGCAGCTTCCCTGCCTTTACACATCTCTCACTGTGGACAGGCACATCTGCACTGGTTACCTTAGACCAGGCGGTGGCACAATTGCATTTGGGGTGTGTGAGAAGCACACGATCTGCCTCTGATTTCACAGGGATTCTTGCTCAAGGAATCACAATAGAGATGGCTCTTTCTAATCTAGAAGTGTGCCCTTCCAGTCTTGAGCAGGCTAAATAGGCCTTAAGTGTTTGCACAGTTGGCCTTGCACCAACCTATCCCACTTAGGGTGGAGTCTTCCACCTTGCCTCACCTGCAATTTCCTATAGGAGAAGACTACCGGCTAAGCTTGCTTTGCAACTCAATCCAGCTGAAACAAAGGATGGGTCTGTGGTTTTTCCCTATATAAGCACAGAGCTGAAAACTAAACTTTGAGCCTTGATCAGAAACCTTTGTCTTGGCTTCATACTTCTCTCGCCCTGTTGTCCTTATTCATTGCCAGCCTCCCTTTGAGGTAAACCCAGTTCATCCATGGCTGCTGGACAGCTACGTAGAGGTAACATGATAAGGTTTAGAGCTGGTATCTAGTACATTGGGATGATACTCTGGAAGTGTGGCAGAAGTGGATACAGTTTTGATTGTAAGAACAACAGATAGTATTTGAGATAAAAAAGTAGACTATACTTCTTCAAAAAAAATTCTTTCAGACTCTACCCTTCAAGATGTCTCAGGATCCCTTCTCTTGAGTGTAGGTTAGATTTAGTAGATTCTTTATAATAAATAGTAAATTGCAGAAGGGTTGTTGTGCAGTTTTAAACTGAGGGATTTTGCTTTGTTTTGTATTGTTTTAAGACTGTGACTTCTCCTTTTGGTCCTTTGTCACCCCCAATCTGTTACCATTTCTTTCTTCATCATCTAGGATCCAACTTCATAAAATGTGGGTTGCCAGCTCATATCAGGCCACAGATATAAATGTTGGAAAGCTAAAAATCTGGCAACAGTCAAAGGTCTCTAAACATTTATAACCAAAACCAAATCCAAAACCAAATGTAGAGGAATCCCAGGTGTTCCTGAAAGCACTTGTTTGTGCTATACCACGTGACTTCACTGTCACCTTGACTCTGATCACCCAACATGTAGACTTTGTCCATTGCATGCCATACAATGCTATACCAACCAACACTGACTGAAACACCTCAGCTCAGGGTCAAGACGATTGTCTTTTAAGTTGTAGTGCTTTTATTGTACATATAAGGTTTTTCTACTCTTATTGAAACAACAGTTTGCATAATAGAAGACAAAGTCTTTATGTTTTTCTAACACCATCCCCTAGCCTGTAGATGTCAACTTAGTATACATTTTATTTTATTGTGTAGAATATTTGGTTTTAAGAATTGCTGTTAAGTTGCTAACTTGAGGGTTTTTTTTTGTTTGTTTGTTTGTTTGTTTTAAAGAAAAGCCACTAAATGATTTTTGGCTTAGATTACAAATTTCCAACAATTTCTGAAATGGCCCTAAACATACGTCTGCTATTTGTTCCAATCATGAAAGGCAATATTCTCAACATTGATTATTATAAACCAAACTATCAATCAAATGTGGAAATCACTGTAGATGTTCAGCATTCTGCAGTATCAAACATTCAGCCCAGATTTAATTCTTACATAAAACCAAATAGGCATATCTCTATCAATAGTATGAAATTTGCCAATATATAATAAGTCATAAAAGTATATTTATACCAAAGAAATATCTTTCTGATCTATTGTCAGCAAGTGCTTGGTTTATATTGCTATTTTATATCTCTATATAAGCTAGATTGGGTAAAAACAGTTCTCAGGCTAAGAAAAAGGGTCCTGAATAGAATTAAGCTGTAAGGGCTGGAAACACCATGTGTGGAGTCTGACCTGCTGGGGCACGGTGGTCTCTGCTGAACAGCAGCAAGAGCTAAAGGCTGCTATCAATCATGTGAGGTTCAGAGGAAAAATTGTTCCAATGAAAACTTTAGGGGAGATCCCATCATTGGGCCCCAGCCTCAATCCAATCAAAAACTCTATTTCTCAATAGATTCTGAGCCAGAATCAGCCAGCCATGCTGTCCCTCAGTACTTAACCTACAGTGATGCTGTTGTGGTGGTTTTAAGCTACCCTCTTTCGAAGTAATTTGTTACAGAGCAACAGGCAATGCAATGTCCTTCAAAGGCAGATGCAGTACACAGGGAGTTCATGCAGGAGCTCGTGAGGCCTTAGCAGCTTTCCCCTGGCCCTTCCAGAAGCCTCACATGGGAACAGTGCCTCTTGGGATATCCTGATGTCACATACCACATAGGCCATGATTAGGTTGTGAGAGCTGGACTTTTGTGATTATATTAATCTGCTTTTAGGAAAGGGACTTTGCAGGACTTTTGAATCGTATTCCTCCTATGTGATGACACAATAAGAAGCTTCAGTTTGCAAACCAAAGTGAAGCCATCAACAGCATGCTGATTTTGAATGCCAGACTTCAGAACTATAAGCAATACATTTTTGTTTATGAGACATTCGTTTACCTGTCTTGTGCTATAGTGGTTTAGAGACATTGCTATCATCTGACAATCTTACTGCTGTCACTGTGGAGATCCTGTGGGCAGGTGTTCAGACTGGCAGTACCGGGTCAACAACCATGCCTGCCAAGTCATCCAGGGTGCATACCTCTGCTATAGCAATAGCCAAATAATGATATGATTTTGGGTCCTACCCAGTTTACCTTCAAGATGAGTTAGGTAATCATAATTATTATTAAATAGAGAAAAATCATTCTTTAAGCTTCCTGTGACATTCTGTCACACAAAACCATGATCTATATTACAAATAATTGCTACTTTTATTTGAGTGTGTACACTGGTGTAGTCATGTGTGTGTGCCCAGAAGTAAACGTTGGATACCGTTGTCTATAGTTTTCTACTTTATATTTAAAACTTTTATTCAGATCATAACATGTATGTAATAACCATGGCCACTCCATGATACACATGTGGCTATCATAGGATTACACTCTATTTCTCCTTGTCCTTTGTGGTATCTATGGATAGAACCTGGGTCATTAGATGTTTGTGGAAGTCCTTTGAGTCTTTGAATCTTCTCACGGGCCAGCCACTTTTATCTTTTGAGACAGGAGTTTTTACGCAGTCTGGAACTTGCTCTTTTTGATAGTCTGGCTTACAGTAAGCCCCAGGACTTTGTATCTCCAGGTCTCTAGTGCTGTGATGATGGGTACTGAGTACCTGGGCATGGGGAATCCTTGGGTCCTTGTGCTTCTGCAAAAAGCCCTTTACCCACTGAGTCTTCCCCACAGTCCCAACCCCAGTTGTTATTTTATAGAACTGTTCCATGATACAGCTTACTAGGCAGCAAGATCACTTACCATTTGGGGGGGGGGGAGGGTAGGGGGCTCTGTAACTAGGTAACCCATAACCACAAAGACTCCCATTTTGATTCTACAAAAATTCTAGCTCCTGAATTTAAGTCACTGGAATGCTATAATGAAACTCATTATTTTGTTTGTAATCATAAAAAAAGGTGACTATATGCTAGATACTTTATTGAACCCTGAATTAGATCTAAACCCAAGAACTGTATAATACTGCTATTGCAGAGACAGATCTTTGCAGATCCACACACAGGCACATGCATAAGATATACACATGTGCCACTCATACACACATACTAGGAGTCTGCATCCTACCACTTGGGTTTTCAAATGTGTACTTACAACAAGTATGTGGCATATAGAACAGTAACATCTACCCATGAAAACAGAGCAATTCTTTTCAATAAATCTAACATCTGTGCATTTGCATTTCAACAAGTGTTTGTTTGTTTGTTTTAGTTTGAGACTAGTTACAATATTCAAAGAGGAAATTAGTATCAGGCACCAAAGTCCATTGTTAGATATTGTGTAAAGTACAACATGACTTAAAACAGCAGAAAATCCCACTTTTAAATATTCCCTGCTTAGTATCGGCTATTTATATACTGGGGTAGCACCTCATGAAATAAAAAGAATTGGAAAAAGTCAGTGCTGCAGAAACTCTCTGACTAGGCTCACAGGCACCGAGGCTAGGAGGAACATCACTCTAGTGTTACAACATTAAACACAGGATGACTGGCACAAGGCAAACACCCAGTAAATCTTTCTGAATGAATGACTGATGTTTGAGAACATGGTAGTAGAATGTAGTTGAGGTTTGCTCTGCTGTATGTATGTATGTATTGTCATGCTAAGTACACAGCATGTCATGCTAACACCCAGGAACAAGAGAGTCCACATATAGACCCAAGTGAAGCTTTGTGACCTTGTTCCCAAATTATTTCTGATTGGTGGATAAAGATGCTGACAGCCAAAAGCTGGGCAGAAGAGATATAGGCAGGGTTTAGGGTTTCCTGGCTTGGGGTAGGAGGAGAACCACATCAGGGAGAAGAAGGTGGAGAGAGGAGGAAGCCACCATGAGTTAGGTGAGTCATGAAATGATGGGAATGTGGGTTGGCTAATTGGAGTTAAGAGCAGCCCAGATGAAGCATGGCAAATTATATAATGGGATTACTGGCTGGGAAATAAACATAACAGCCAGAGGACAGATATCTGCCCAGCTCTTGTGCTGACTGAGGCTTACTGTAAAGGTTGACTGTGTCTTTTTTCCAGGTCAAATGTGGGTTAGAAACCCTGGGTTGGGATTAAACATTTTCTACAACAGAACGTAGTGGCTCAGAACATTGCCTCAACTCTTCTTCCAAGCTCACAGTAAACTCAAAGAGGTTATTCTATATGATCTGATCTACCTGGATTGTGGGTTTGTGATAAACCCACGTGTAATAATGCATGCCACTGTAAACCATACAGATTTCATCAAGACCTTTGCAAAAGCCATGAGAAGGGACAGACAGGCTTCCTGTCTGTCTAGATCCTCTGGCCGTGTACTGTTAGTCTCCTCACTACCCACATAGGATTCAGTAGGCTATTCTTCTTGAGCCATAACTTCTAGGACATTTGTGATGTAGCTAAGAGGGGGGGATTCTGATAGCAATAATGTTGTCCACCCCAGTCCATTGGAGGAATGTACACTGAATATTTTGGGAATATGCTAAACTCCACTGAAATATATTTTAAAGAGTAATCGAGGACTCTTTAGTATGCTTTATCATGAAGATAATGATGAATCTGCCTTTTAAACAAAATACAACTCAAATATAATTATGTGTGTGCGTGTGTGTGTGTGTGCATGTGCGTGTTTTTGTGTGTGTGTGTGTAAACAAATTACTGAGGTGAACAGATAGATGTAGTTTTAAGTAACATTTATTGCAGACATTGATTTGAATTTTTGACTGTACGAATCTCGATAAGTATATTCACTTCTACAGGACAGGGCCCTGGGGAAATATCAGAAGAAAGCCCTAGGACCTTGGATGACAGGATCAAAGATTTTCATTTCTCTCCTTCATCACAGCAGAACCTTTAGGACATATTCATAGTTTAACGTGTGCAAAATGTTGAATGTACAAGAACTCTGATATCGGTATATTTTATGTGGTTACTTCTATGGAAACTACAGGTTAACAAATTTCTCCATTTCCCACCCGTAGCATACAGCTTTACTACAATTTTCTTGCTTTTTCAGTTTTGAATTTCCTCCGGTAAGCTCTGTGTTCCTAAATCATGTAATGGGATTTGAAACAAACGCTACTGCCGGGTTCCCCATCCTCATCACTTGTTGGCTGTTGGCCTTGACACTTTATTCAATTAGACCTGACTTGTCAGTCAGCCATTCGTCCCTGGCTGAAGTCACTGTGCTCACACCAGGGAGACGCTGATTTCATTACTAAAGATTGTTCAAGGAACCTGGGGCCAACCAGAAATGCAATCTTACCATGTTAGAACACATAAATTAGTGACAGGGTTGGGAATGCGTGTGTGAGACCGGAATACTTCATTTCACATTTAGATGGTGAAAGATTGTTGAGAGCGGTGAGTGGAGAAGGTCCTCAAAAAACGTACTTTGGCAAGTAAGTCACTTCAAAGGTTCCTTACTGTGAAGCTATTTAATGACAGGTTCCTCAGTAATGTGGCTCAAGAGATCCCGAGTTATAATGCCAATTCCCCATCACCTGCAGAGTGGGGGTGACCAGAAAGCCCATGCCAAGTAGTGGGCATACACCACATTTTGGGAGGGGGGGCAAGGCTCATTTGGGTTGTCAAGTATCTTTGACAATTTATGCCTACAGGGATGCTCCCCCATTGAAAAGGAGCCAAATAACTCATGCTTTTTGGAAATTGCTTGTGGCAGCCTCTCAGTCTGCTTGAGGGTTCTCCACATTGATGTGTATTTTCATGCACCGCTCATACATTAAGAAATTTACATCTCGCCAGGCATTGACAGAGTGCCCCATCTCTAACCAGCTTCAAGGAGGGCGGTGGAGCAGAGATGGGGGGCTGGGGGAGGGGCAAGCACTGCCTTTGCTTCCAGACATGATCCAAATACATTTCCATCAAGGGCGAGACTTCATAGGCGGGGATACAAGAAGTGTGGAGTATGGAAGTGTGGAATCCCAATAAGGAACAGTCTTTGAACCTTTGAAGAGATGTAAACAGCCATATTCCCTACAACATTTGAAACTACATCCAGCCACCACCGGCTAATAGCAGCTAGAAACCATAATTCCAACGCAGTGTAGAACTTGCAAAGTTTGTTTTATTGTTCAAGATGGAATCATATTTTTTCTCCTGCCTCTGTGATTTATGCCTAGAATTAGAAAAAAAATAAGACTATCGGTAGTATCTTTGTTCTTTGTTTTAAAGTAAAAGACCATAAATACTACTGCCAAGCTGTTTGCATTAGCTATTTCATTTTACTAGCATTGAAAATTGCTTGCACCACAGGGGCTAGCAAAAACATCAGTGCAGCAGGGCACTATGATGGTATTCTTATCAGAAAACATACCGAGGTTTAAACAGAATGTCAAATGTTGATGGGTTAATGACACATTAGCCCAATTAAAAGGATAAGGATGATGTTAATATCCCGTATCATTGGCTTAGAAACATCCAGAAAGCTTTTCTTTTTGTTTGCTTAGAATTTCTTCTCAAGCATCGGGCTACTTGGACAAAGCCTGTATTTTTGTTAGAGAGCATAGGGCACAGTTCCTTCTGAAAAAATACAGTCTGGCTGCTTCTGATCATTTAGATGGTGATGTGGGTTCTCTTGAGGTGGGGAGCAAAACAAAATTAAGCAGAAGTGACAAGTGAGCTGCCTTAGACACTTGGGAAATGAGAGCTTACAGGAGAAGCATCAAAGAGAATGTCCTGGTCTACAGCTAATGAAGCAGGAGTTAATGTCCATTGGAATATGAGAAGTTTGGGAGGCTTTTTAAAAATCGTCTTTGTGGCTATAAATAGCACACAGCAACTCTTCTGAGGGGTAGTAATACTTAATTATCTTTGCTCTGAGAGTCTAATAAATGGCTGGATGTTGAAAATACAATTTGCCCTTACAAAACATTATTGCAGTTGCCACTGTCATCAAATATAAAACGAGGCTTGATCTCAGGCATCTACCCGAGATTTACCACTTATTCTTTATGACTGCCATAATTAACGCGGAATGGTTGGCACTCGCTGTTAATTTTAAGAACAGTCTGTCCCCTCAGCAGAGGGTTCTCACTGTGCAGTGATGGTGACTAATGGGGAATGTCACGACTGGTCAAAGTGCTGAGAGTCAGTGTTAGTGCTCAGCCACAAATGGGACATATATGTCACTGACTCCCTCTCCTGCTCAGGCTCAGTGGCCAGCATGGAAGAAGGGGTGGAAAGATTTCCAGAGGCATAGTTTGGGGAGAACCAGAACAAAACAGTGTCTCCTGGCTCTGGCGGGGCTTCTGTGTTCATTAACTCACAGCAGTTCTGTTAGCATTCTAAGCTCCGCCCCACAGTTACCTGGTAACAGCCAGGTATGCTCTGCCCCATGGTTACCTGGTAACAGCTAAGTAGGCTTGACCCACTATAAAAAGGGCAGCTTGCCCCCTCCTCCCTCTCTTGTTCTCTTGGGCTCTCCCCTTCTCTCCTCCCTTCCCTATTTCCTTCCCCCTTCTTACCACATGTTCATAGCTGGCCTCTATGTCTCTACTCTCTCCCTTTCTCTGCCTCTACTACCCTCTTAACTCCCCTCCCCATGCCCTGAAAAAACTTTATTCTATACTTTGCCATTGTGTGGTTGGTCCCTCAGGGGGAAGGGTTGCCTCAGCATGGGCCCGCTGAGGCATCCCCTCTCTCCACCCCCTCTCACCACACACATCCATAGAATTTTTCTTTCTCTTTATCTTTTTATAAACACATCAAGCTGTGGATGCCTGAACCAGACTTGAACAAGATGAAGCTGACCAACATTCCAGGATGGAGGAGAGAGGGGTTCACAAGCAGCCTGAAATTTCCTACTTTTCAGTGAGATGCTATTGACAGCTGATGATTTGGGGGTGGGGAGTAGTCAGAATCAGTTTTCTTTAAAGACATGGTCCCTAGTAGGTTAATCATGCTCCAGTGGATGGCTGCACCCGGGAGTATATGAACAGCACAAGTTAGACCCAGGGGGATTTTGGAGGAGGAGGAAAAGGAGGAGGAGGAAGAGGAAGAGGAGGAATCGAAAGAGGTGGAGGAGGGAGGAGGAGGAGGAGGAAGAGAAATGAACTTGAGAGAGTTTAGAAATGTAGGGGTGATCTAGTAAACTTTAAGAGAAGAGAGGTTTTGAATATTATCAAAATATATTTTATTCTCAAAGACTTAATAAAATGCTATGAAAAGAATAATCTGATTTTTTGAATAAACAATACTGCAATATAAACTACTGCTGAGGTTTGGAAGGGCGTAGAACTGAGTTACTTGTACACAGGGACTGAAGGAGAATGGGGTAGTCATATTCTGTGCTTGATTGAAACACAATGAAGATATTTTATCTTCCAGGTAAAGAGAAGCTTCTGCAACACAAAAGGCACTGGCTCAGGAGGGCTTGGTTGTTAACAGTTTGAGGTCTCTGTAACTCCTTCCGTGGGTGTTTTGTTCCCACTTCTAAGAAGGGGTAAAGTGACCACACTTTGGTCTTCATTCTTCTTGAGTTTCATGTGTTTTGCAAATTGTAACTTATATCTTGGGTATTCTAAGTTTCTGGGCTAATATCCACTTATCAGTGAGTACATATCATTTGAGTTCTTTTGTGATTGGGTTACCTCACTCAGGATGATGCCCTCCAGGTCCATCCATTTGCCTAGGAATTTCATAAATTCATTCTTTTTAATAGCTGAGTAGTACTCCATTGTGTAAATGTACCACATTTTCTGTATCCATTCCTCTGTTGAGGGACATCTGGGTTCTTTCCAGCTTCTGGCTATTATAAGTAAGGCTGCTATGAACATAGTGGAGCATGTGTCCTTATTACAAAGTTTGGAGCTGAGACGAAAGGATGGGCCATCTAGAGTCTGCTGTACCCGGGGATCCATTCCATAATCAGCCTCCAAAAGCAGACACCATCTCTGAACTAACCAGTACCCCCAGATCTCGTGTCTCTAGCTAATATGTATCAAAAGATGGCCTAGATGGCCATCATTGGGAAGAGAGGCCCCTTGGTCTTGCAAACTTTATATGCCTTAGTACAGGGGAACACCAGGGCCAAAAAATGAGAGTGGGTGGGTAGAGGAGTGGGTGGGGGAGGTATGGGGAACTTTTGGGATAGCATTTGAAATGTAAATGAAGAAAATACCTAATTAAAAATGTTTAAAAAAAGTTTTAGGTCATAGTTCATGACCTAGGAATAGACTATGGAGACCTGAGATCATGGATAGTACACAAAAGGTCAAGGCACACCGCTGGCATTCAAATCACATTGTTTATAACACTACAGTTATACTACTAATGGATTGACTATATCCACCAGATAGTCTCTGAAGTCCACGGATATTGAGGACATCTGGTTAAAGACAATGCATAAATGTATTAAATGGATCACAGGATGAGGACCAAGTAGATATGAGCTTTATTCTTCCAGAACCAATTCCTGATTTCATATATAAATTCTAGGAGCTAGGGATGAGGCTCAGTTTGATGCATGGCTATCAACTCCCATGTAGGAGGGCTTGGGTTCATCACTGTAAAAACCAAACTAATTAAATCCTTACCTACGGATTGGAATGGAAATATAGGTGTGGCCATTTATTTTTAATGATTATCTTTTGTTCAGAATTAGGGCTTCATTTGGTTTGATTTAAAAGCCTCCAGGGTATCTTTAAAAGATTTTAGTAACAAAACAAGATATGTTTTACTGCAAATAACTGTTGGGGCTGAGTCTGGTGCTGGTATGCAGTCAAATGGTAAATGCTGAGCCTCACCAACTGTGCTCCCCAAGTTAAAACTATTGGTTAAATAAAGGTGGGTACAGCCAATTACTGGGGAGAACAGAGGTTTCAGTTACCTGTCTGGGGGGTCTCAGGTAGGGGATATGAGGAAGGAAAGTGAAGGTGAAGGAGGAGGAAGAGGACAGAGGGAATAGGAGGTCTCCATTAGACTTGCTGGACCAGGAGCACTTGCTTGAGAGAAATGTGTTCCCAGGACAGGCCTGCTGGGAGCTGGGCACCTCCGAGAGACTCAATAGCAAGTACTTGGGGAGCCAGCTGGGGAACTAACTAGTCTAGCTAGCATATAGAAAATTAGATGAGAGCTGAGCCCTTCCCCCCAGTTATTGTGCTAGAATTGAGACAAAGAAGTTATAGCCTCAGTCTCACTCATTTGGAAGCTAGCCGGGGATACACATAAATACTATAATTTACACATAACAATTCTTTAGGAGCTCAGAAGGTGACCTGGTTGGTGAAAGTGCTTACTGCACATCTGAGTTCAGATCTCTAGAACTCATGGACAAAAGTTAGGCATGGCGTTAAGTGCCTTTAATCTCAGCAGTAACCAGGCTGAGACTAGGTGAAGATTTCTGGTGCTTGTTCCTCAGTCAGACTGAATTGGTGAACTCAGGGTTCAGAGAGACCCCCTGTCTTAAATAATAAGGTGAAGAGGCTTGGGGGAAAAAAGCCCAACATTGACCTCTGTCCTCCACATATATGTCCACATGAACCATCAAATACACAAGCAACACACACACACACACACACACACCACCCTTAACAGAGTAACAACAAACCCCAAACATTAATGTAGTTATATTGGTTGTAATTAGACAGTTCTCATTTACAGTATTGTTTAAATCCTATTCTGGACTCTTCAGTATAAACATAGAATCTTTAAAGCAGTCAAAATTCTTAGAATAAGCAAGCATTTTCCCTTTATATTTCAAATAATCTCAAGTATCTCCAGAGACATTTAAGAATCTATATCTAAGAGACGGAATTAAATCAGTCATCACAGCTATGTTAGGAGAAGTGTGTATTTATCACCACAAACAAGCCACACACACAATCAGCTAACCAGTCATCAATATCTGCTCATTACCATACACAAATAACATACTGGGTACATATGAATAAATAGTAACATTCCTTACGCTTAAAAAATCATATAGTAGCGCCAGAAAACAGAAAAGCATTTTAAGAGATGGCTAATCCATTAAGGTACATAAAGTCGGGAAGTGAAATGTGACCTTTTCAGGTTCTCCATTCTGAACCTTTCTATAGATGTCAGTCACTTTCCTCTCTTAGGCACAACCTGGGATCTGATAGGAAGTGGCCGTGTCTCCCAAGGACATTCAAGAGCTGAACTCAGTCTCCCAGCTTCACACACTCTACCACTTGGTAATTTCTCACCTACAGGACTGAAATCCGGCTCTTAAGTGTTTTCCCCACTTGGGCTTTTGTTTCCCTACAGTGAGTCTCAAAAGAGCAATCAAGGAGATAAAAGGTGTCTTTTATCGCAACAGGTTCTTCAAAACCCTCAATGGCTTTCTTTTTCAATTAGAGTAAAAGCCAATGCCTTGAGGACGACCCACAGAACCTTTCACAGTTTATCTCCTGTGACTTCTCTGACCTCCCTTCCCTTTCCAATTTCTTTGTTCACTCTGTTCTAGAGCAGTGGCCTTAAAGTGCCAACGCTGGCCACTTCCCCTTGCCCTGTGTGTTCTCTCCAGCTGAAATGCCCCTCCCCCAGGCCTGCCTCTGTCTGCCTGGCTGGCTCTCTCGCCTCCCTCCCTGCTGTGCCACCACCACCTGTGTGCTTGCTTGCTTTGACTTGGTCTCTCCAAAGCACATTTCCTTTCCTGCTATAATTTATTATGGACTTAGATATTTTGTTCATGGCTTAGTGATCTCTAGTAGAAGAGATTTTTTTTTTCTTTTTCATTTTAAAACAGGTTGTAAGTGGAAGCAGGGGGATGGTTCAGTTGGCAAAGGCTCAGGCTGCACAAGCCTGGGGACCTACATTCTGTTCACATAACCTATGTTACAGAGTAAGAGGAGAGAGCCACCCTGAGATGTTTGAAATTAACATCTCCTCCACCCCCAATAAGCGCGTGCTAGGAGAAGGAAAAGGGAAAAGCTTAGTGTACTGGTTTTGTGTCACCTTGACACAAGCTGGAGTTATCACTGAGAAAGGAGCCTCCCTTGAGGAAATGCCTCCATGAGATCCAGCTGTAAGGCATTTTCTCAATTAGTGATCAAGGGGGAGGGCCATTGTGGATGGGGCCATCCCTTGGGGTAGTCTTAAATTCTATAAGAAAGCAAGCTGAGCAAGCCAGTAAGAAACATCCCTCCATGGCCTCTGCATCAGCTCCTGCTTCTTGACCTGCTAGAGTTCCATTCCTGACTTCTGTGGAAGTGTAAGCTGAATAAACCCTTTCCTTCCCAACTTGCTTCTTGGTCATGAGGTTTGTGAAGGAATAGAAACCCTGACTAAGGGAAGGCACTTGGTACCAGCCAGTCGGGGCTTTTGCTGCCCAGTAAGAGCTTTCACACACTATGGATAACTTGTTAGACCCTTGCTGGAAAGGCTGGAGCTCAGACAACGGTGGTGGAGCAAAGGACAGGACCGCCATGTCTTAATCACCATTACTTAAATATATGTCTTCCTAGGCCTCTGTTTAAACTTCAGTGTCACTTAAAAACCCAGAAGATAGATTTGAGGAAGTTATTGGACTCCTCCCCCGCCCCCACTTTTTTCCAATGTGGTCACACTGAAGAAATATTTTGTTAAGTTTTTGTTTTGTTTACTACTAGTTGTGTTGTTTGCACAGTTTATAATGAATAGAAAGTAAAAAGATAGATAATGAAGTCCAGGTAACAATTTCCTTTAAGTAAATTGGTGTCCTCTGGACATGACATGAGTCATGAACTCAACATGGCTATGACTACTGCCCAAGAATAAATCAGACAAACTTCTAGCATGGCATGTGTGTATGTTTGTGTGTGTGTGTGTGTGTGTGTGTGGGGGGGGGGTGTTTCACAAACCCCCACCCCTAACTAGAAGCTGAGGACAATTGGCTTCTGAGAGCAGGAGAATCAGTTTTCTTTAATGGTGTGGCTTCAGGTAGGTCAACCATGCCAAAGTTTTAAAAAGGCAATTTGTTACAATAATTTCAAGTGAGAACAAAATAGATTGAAATTAGGAGTTAATTCTCAAGAAGAGGAGTTTTATTTAAAAATAAAATGAGCAGTGCAAAAGGTAATGGGAATGGTGTGGGCTTTAGCTTGAGCCTCTCCCAGATCCTCACAGGCATAAAGGGAACAGGAAGAATCAGAAAATCTACAATTATCCTTTAAGACTTCATCACACCCTTCCAGGAAACAGAAGAGATGCAAAGTCTGGGTGATTATTGCAGACAGAATTATACCCTTAACAAACAATCTACCATATGTGTCTCTGGGGAGCATCTGCATGTGTGTGAAAATGTGCATACTATGAATATACATATACATACATATATACATACATATGTATACATATATGCACACATACCTACATATAAGGAAAGATAAGAACACAGCACCCTGAAGTTATAGAAATATTCTTTAAAAACTTATGAAGGAATACAAATGTGTCTATGAATTGTAAATAATCATTTAACAGAAAAGAGCCAGCACAGACTATATCTTCCAACAAAGACGAAGTGGATTTGGATAGGTGAGAGCATAACCCTTAAGTCTGGAAACAGAGTACAGGCTCCTAAAAAGTCTCATGATGGAGGGAGAAGTATTAATAAGATTGTAAACATCTACTTGGTCTAGCAAGGACTCCGCTACTAGAACTTGTGGGCAGCACCTGAGGCAGCCCAAGAAAACAAGTGTATAGTTCTGTAGGCAATCGCCGGAGCAAGAAACAAGAAAAAGGGAAAGTATGACTATTTATGAATTGAGCAAAACGAGAAGGCAAACCCAAAAAAAGTTGATGTGTGTGTGTGTCTGTGTGTGTGTGTGTGTGTGTGTGTGTGTGTGTGTGTGTGTCTGTGTGAGCTGTCAAAACAGGACACAAAAATATTTAAGTATTAAACAAAAATAATATATGAAGAGATTAGCACAACTAATTTGGCCAGATTAAACTAGAGTAAAACGAGGCTGAATACACATAAGGAGAAATATCAGAACTGCTGCTACTGGCCAGCAACAGACTACATATCCCACAGATGCCAGATGGATCTACGCAGTGGCAAGCACTGGGCATAATCCTGATAACATGAAAATATAAATTAAGGGGGTCAGTCACTCAACAATGGAATCTACAGGAAAAGAAGAAAACATTCAACAGCCTTACACAGTTTTACAGTGGAGTGTTAAAAACCAGCGTGACTAATCCGTATGTCTGACATATTGGTGTGGAGTCTGGTATTTATGTAACATGATGCTAAATCCAGTTCTAGAAATGAACAGAAAGTTGTCGATTATGAACAAAGCATTTATTGTAGGAATTCAATTTTTAAAGCTTTGGTATCTTAATATAATATGTTTAATTAAAAATGAATAATCTAAAAAAATAGTACAATCATTTCAAAGGACAATTCAAAGTTCTTCATGTGAAAATCCAGTTTCATTTATCTTAAAACTTTTTCAAAATAAAACAAAGCTTTCTATTCTGTCACAACATAACAAAAACCACTCACAGAACTAAGATGCTAAACAGTAAATTTTTATTCTTTTGTTTTTAAAAATTAAGAATAAAAAAGCATGCTGGTCATTTTTTTTTTTCTTGTAAATGTCACTAGACCCAGAGACTATTGAAATAAGCACTTTTTTTTTGTCCTGGTTACAGAATAGAAAAGTAACTTACAGAGAGAAAACTGAATTTTGACTCATGGTCTCAGAGGCCAGGGTCCGTGTTGCTATTTCTGCCTGTGCTGAGGCAGGGGCATCATGGAGGTGAACATGTCCCCGAGTCTGTAGCACAAGGCATAGCAACCAGGAAGGAGGGAAAGAGAAAGGGGCCTTGGACAAGATATTCTCCTTAAAGGCCCACCTCTGAAGACCCATTCTGCTCGCAGGTCCTTTCAGCTCTGAACTCATCAGTGAATGACCCATTGATGAAGTCAGAGTACCAGTGGCCTGGTTGCCCCTCAAGATGTCATGTCTGAACTTGGCTGCATTGAGAATACAATTTTTGATGTGTAAGTCTTCTAAGGAATATTTCATATTGAAGCCACAACCTACACAAATAAAATGGAAAACTGGAAAATAAGAGACAACCCTTTTCATTGGCTTACAACATAACTCTGTGAATGGGAAATCTGGGAGAATACGGCAATTATTAAAATGATTTCAGCAAACCCTGCACATAAAATAAAATACACTAACACATGTTTATATTCTGGTTTCTGTGTGTACAGGCTCTTTCCCCCCCTGATAACTTTGGACATGTAAATATCAATTTTGTGAACATGGATTCTTCATCTAAAATTCTGAGAAAATACCACTGCCCATTATTGTTTAATAATACAATGAGGTTCTGTTGATAACACTTAGGGACATTGTTTTACCTCACTCACAAAGTTCTTTTAAGAAGTATAATAAATATAGTGATTAGATCACAAAATTTCCTTGTGCCAAATTAAACTGGGAAGTTTTTACTATAAAAATTATCCTTAAGGAAAATATTGTTTCATAGCAAAAAAAAAATTCATTAACACATTTAGCAAGAGACAGAAACTTACAGGGGTTTGATGATTTTCCTTACAAACTGAGAATTGCAATTCACCTTAGGGACTGCTTCAATCTTGTATGTACTTCTTTCTGTTATTTAAATGTAAAACAGTAGGATGCCAGTGTCCCAGGGGCACCAGTAAGAAACAGAAGTCCAAGCTTTGTTTTCTTGTTCAAAGTAGACCCTTGGCCCACCAATATAGCTAGTCACCAAGGAAGGCAGTTTATACAAGAATACTTATATGGAAGAGATAAACAACAAAGAAAAAAATTAAGGAGATGTTATAATAATAATAATAATAATAATAAATTCTAAAAAAAGAGTGAAGCATTTTAAACTGATAGTATCATTAGATATTCTGGATGGATTGAGTGTTATCTTCAAATGAGATATTAAGCCCCCAAAGGGTGACTTATAGCAGGACCAGAAAGGGGGGAGGCCAGCCAGAAGCTCTGTGCCCCATCTTTAGGGGGAATCTTGCAGTAATAGTTATTTAAAAACTGGCAACAGCTGATGACCTCAGATCTAAGCCTTATATACATGCACAAATGCTAGTGTGCATGTGTGAGTGTGTGCATCCTCACATAGCTCCGTGAAGCCTTTTGCCTCTATGATGTGTTGTGAGTCTGAAACCTAACGGTTGGCATCCAGAGCAGAGGCTTTGTGGAGTGTGGAGAAGCCCTCCTGTACTGCTCCGGGATCTGCACCCTTGAGGACAACAGGGACATTCAACAACAAACTGTGCAGGTCCTGCGTTCAACAGCGACACCTTGTGGCCCAGAAAGTAAAAGCAAGCAAATGGTGACAGTTAAGATCCTGATCTAAAAGTTGAGACTGAACTAACTCTCCATCCATGCTTTCTTTTGTTTCCCCACAAGAAGAGATCAAGAGAGGAAAGCCAAGTACCCTGATGATAGTGGAATGTAACTGAAGTAATTTTGGCTTACGTGAGGATATTTGTCTATCTCACTGGTGCAAGACTAGGACCTCTGCTGTTTCTTGGGCATGACTGTAGAATTCATTTGCTTGTTTCTATTTCTTTTCGACAATTAGCTTAGAAATACTATGATTCTCTTTAACACATTTTCTAGGCCCCCTTAAATATTATTTATGATAGAAATAATGTATACCTCAAATAGCAGGCTACATTTGTTTTCCACAGCTCACATCCAAAAAGGAACATACAAATCACTCCTAAGCAATTTCTCATCATTCTTTTTAAGCTCTTGTGTTTCTCTTGGGAAGGGGGTTGAAGAAAGACAGTTAGAAAGTGATGAGCCATTGAAGAATTTCCTAGCAAACACAATATTACCAGCAAACTCAAGATGCAGATCTTAAGCCATGGGGGATTTAATTTGTTTCTTACTTTGAGACTTACACAAGTGCAGGATCTTGGGGTTTTGGCAGAGACAATATGTGCCCAGTGACTATGGTGTCTATACTTCTGCCTCCCATGACCTCAATAAGCTAAGCCTGTATGGCATCAACCCTGGAGAGAAATGGGCTCAAATCTCTCCCTGGGTTTGCCTATACCACTTGCTTGTACCACTCAAGCAAGCTCCCTGCTAACTTATTTGACTCTTCTGCAGTGTTGCCCTTCCCAAGGCTTTTCGAATAATTCTGAGTTATGTTAAATCCATTTCCAAAGGAACATTTAAGTATTCCTCAGACTTCTGATCCTACAAAAAAAAAAAAAAAGGTACACACTATTAAAATAACTGCAACGTGAAAGCTAATAGGAACAGACCCAGGGATGTGGTGGTAAACTCTGAGAGGCTGCGCTTCTTTTACAGGTTTAGAATCTACCTTTGTCAATTCAATCCTTTCCTTCTCTGCAATGAGCCAATTGTCCCTAAACCTTTGCTAAATTCTTACTAAATAGGCGTGTTACTTCCAAAAGGAAACATTGCATATTCCATTAAACATGGTAAAACTTTAAATTTCACGCAAAAAAAAAAAAAATAGGCTATGCAATGGCACGGTAAATGTGCCACGTGCTCATTGTCCGGGACATGATATATTTACGGGCAAATTAGCCAGAGCTCCTCAGCCGTATCAGTTCTCACCCCTTATATTTAGATGCGGTCATATATTACTGCTGATAATGTGATGGCAGTGGAGAGATTGGAATTCTTCACTGTCCTTTATCAAGATAAATTGTTCTGTCAATAGCAAATGGCTGGCAAATATTAACACCCTGCACACTGTATGCCTTTTCATTCCCTGCAAAAAAAAATTGTATTTAATGCTTTTGCACAAAATCTATGGCCATGACTCTCCTTATTACCTATTTAACTACCTTTTAAAAGGAGGATTTATTTCTGCAAATTAGGACCCGGGTAACAAGATGGTAGCATGCATCATAAACTTTAAGTCAATACAAGGCAGGACATTGGCAGTCTGAATGGGAAAGAACCTTACTCCCATCCATTGGTCATCCAATAGTATTAGCAATCTGTGGTGGGAGCAGCTGCTCAGGGAAGGACTTTATCTTGGCCCCCTTCCATCTACATCGTGATGCCATCCCATAGTAGCAATTTGCTCATTGGCCTATTACTTTCAATAGGTATCCCAGTAATTGGCTATTTCACACTTGTAAGGCTTGAACTGTCAGAGAGCAAAGGCCAGGCAGCCAGCCTGTCAGGGCCTAGCAAGCTGGTCGTTCATCAATTATAATCAGCTTTTACAAGAGTGACTGAATCTTCCAGAACCTTGTTTGCTCTCATCAGCTGTGCTACCAGTCTAATTTGACCCCAAACTGAGCAGAGTCCTTATCTGAAAAATGTGAGTGCTGTCCCATGGTGACAGGCATGTTTGTTTATTCAGACCCCTGCCTGGAGAGTCTAGAGAGAGAGGGGTTTGAGCTTAAAAGGGGGAATGGGGGAAGATGCTAATGAGATTTAAAATTTGGAGTTCCTTCTGATTTCACTGGCTGCCCTTGACAAGGCGCACTTCTCTTTGACAGATCAGAAGATTCAAAAGGTGACAATACAATTTATTTCCTAATGATGCAGGAGGGACTCCTGAAACTAAGAATCCACTTTCCCTAAGTTGAATTTGAACCATGGGGGCTTTTACAATCATGTAGACTATCTTGGAAATACCTACGTAAGTGGAAGATATAAATTTTAAAACACCCAGAAGTTGAGGCAACCACGGATGTGGACATTACTAGACGTGACTTCTCTGTGAAATTCAGGGCTTTATTTTTTTAATTTTTAATTTTTTGGTAACATTGTCTTTAATAATAAGCAAGCATGAGTTTGTTCAATTGAGCACTGGCTACTCTTCCCTTGGCCATGTGAGGTTTAACTTCATCATTGCTCAGACTGCCTAGCTCTGCAGAGAGAACAGAAACGCCACCGCAAATTTAAGTCTTCCAGGAAAGTCTGTGTAAAACTCAGCTGGGTGTGGTAATACATGCTTGCAACCTAAGTCCTCAGGAGGCTCCAGTGGGAAGACTGTACACTTGAGGCCAGACTGAACTACAGAGTGAGTTCCAGGCCAGCCTGGCCTACAGGGTCAAATCCTGTCTCAAAAACCAAAACCAAAATCAGAAACAAACAAAAAGAAAACCTCCACCAAATTTCCTTTTTCTTCTACTTCTTTTGTCTTCTCTTGTCCTTCTTTCCTTCCTTCCTCCCTCTGTCTCTCCCTTTCCCTTCTTTCTACCCTGCTTCCTTCCTCCCTCCTCTCCCTCCTCTCCCTCCTCTCCCTCCTCTCCCTCCCCTCCCTCCCCTTTCCTTCCCTTTCCTTCCCTATCCTTCCCTTTCCTTCCCTCCTTCCTCCCTCCTTCCACCCTCCTTCCTCCCTCCCTCCCTTCCTTCCTTTCTTCCTTTCATCCTTCTTCCTTCCTTCCTGTTGTAAGTCATTATTCTATGAAATTCAGATTAGGTTAACAAGCCCAGCATTTTGGGGTCTATACATACTGGTTTTGGACAACTTATGTAATTCCCCCTCAGAGCTGAGGAAACCTCACTGTGTGTAGTTAGAAACAAAAATATTTTTAATGACTTCCTAAAATACACAACCTACCTTCTCATTTCCAGTGCTATTTCTCCAGAAGTGTAACCTAGCGCCTGTTTAGAAGGCGCCTGCATTTCCTAATGGAAATATTGTCCTCTCTCTTGTTCACTGTGTAAACTGACACCTGTGATTCCCCGTGTCACACTCATATGCTATCCCTTCCCACAGGTCCATTTGGTTTGCTGGCTAGACGGTGACAAGGTAATCCATCACCCAGACACTACCGTGAGTACATATGAGCGTATAAGCCAAACTAACTTATTCAGTAGAGACTTTCATAAAATTCCAGCTCCAGTAAGGCTAGGGAGTCGGCGATTCAGAAAGCTGTTAACGATGTTAAAAAACCTAATTCTATGTTTTGAAAAGATACCAGGAAAGCTCACAAGGAACGTACCTTCAGGGAGTTACAGGCTCCCACCGGCTGAATAAATGGAACATGGAACGAGATGGAGTCATAGCTAATTGTAACATATCACAGGATAATCTGTCAAGTCTCGAGTGTTCAGGCCCTGTCGGTGGAATTCTTGGAAAGTGGATAGGGTAATGTTATCAAAACTCAAGTTCTACCACTCAGCAAAACATTCAGAGAGCACACTGGACTGTCATCATTAGACAGCATCAAACAGTCTTGAAGGTTCTCTAAAGTGCACCAGAGCAGTCCTAGAGAAAGAACTGGTCAAATATCGGACTGGCAGTGAATAGGGTGACTTACTGACCCGGCGCTGTCACCAGAATGAGGAGTGATGCTTATCTGTCCTCTCCCTGAACCTGCGTGGTGATGGCATGATTTTCTACTGATCCTTTGCCCTGGTGTGCACAGCTCTGTTTCACAGACCTTGGCTGTGGACCTGGACCTCCTAAACACAGGCAGTGTGGCTTCATCATCAAGATTCCACACTGGGATTTTGTAGTTGTTTATAGAATGAATCATTGGAGTATTTTATGCCAAGCATATTTTTCAAACATGCTCTTAAATAACAAACAAAACCAAACCAAAAAAACACATACTTTAAATCATTTTTAACATCTCAGCCAGCTACTTGACTCAGGCCATAAGAGACTGTAATAAGAAAAAAAAAAAAAGTGCTTTGGGCATTTAGTGCTGGAAATTAAACTTTCTGTAGATTGGGTAGTTATATACCTCTTCCAGTACAATTATTATCTTTATTATTTGTCAATAAAATACCAAATAAAAGCCTAGTCTCAAGGTATAGTAGCCGCAATATTTGGATTCTGTGATAGCATGTACTCTTGCCCTATGGCATGGACTTTGCTAATAGTTCCTCCCCATCACTAGCAGGTACCATAAGGCTCAGATCCCATATTCTTTCCTCTGGAAAGAAACAGAATAATAAAAGAAGAGAGTATACACATTACAGACAAGGAGAGACTGGGCAAATCACCCTTTTGTGGCCATGTAAAATTTGAACTGGAAGTTTGAAATCCCCTTGTGATTAATAAAAACCAATTAATGGAGAAGCAATGTGGGTAGGAAGCAGCCACTCAGGAGCTCCCAGCAGCCTCCAAAGCCCCCACACCCCCAACTGGAATCTTCTGTTTCCTGGCAGCTGATTCTTATATGCTTAGATGGAAGCCTAGATCCAGGTAACTCCTCGGGATGCGGTGTGGAAAAGCTGCACTTGGTTCTTCCTGTTGACAAAATGGGCTAAAAGTCCAGCCTCCGTGGCAAAAGGACGAACTCTTTATCCAAGGACTGTCTTGCGCTGGGTATGGAGGTGATTGCCTGGAATCCTAGCAGATGAGCGGTGGATTAAGGAAGATCAGAAGTTTAAGATCATTCTCAGCTCCGTGGCGAGCTTGAGGCTAGCGTGACCACGGGAGACCCCGTATCAAAAACAAACAAGACACAACACAAAACAGACTCTCCTCCCTTAGAGGAAAAAAATACGGCTTGTCTTTTGCTGCTTTTAAGAGTAGCAATTAGGATCTTCACCGAAGCTTGCCTCATCTTCCGTGTCGTTATGCTATTTGGAACATTGTTTAAAATTACCCTTTTTAATTAGAAACCAGCTTTAGGTTTTGAAATCCTGTTTTGTTTTGTTTTTTTTTTCTCTCTTCTGATATTGATCCAGGCAAATTCCCGTAATTGAGAAAACAGAAACAAGAGCTGAGTAGCAGAAAATAATGAGAAGCCCATCGTCCTTTTGCAAGGGGTGGGAATCTTGGTTCTGTTTGCTTGTGGCAGCACTAACAATTAATTTAGGATGATGGCGTGACATGAAAAATCAAAGTTCTTCTGATTGAATTTCAAGGACTCTTCTGTTTAACTAGTTTCAAGAGTCCTTTTTTGATCATAATAAAATTATTTGCCATATGGTTCCGACGCTTGTGATCCCTTCTCAATGAGAGGATTATGCATGAGATAAAAATGCCTACTGTAGCTGCAGCCAAGCACACAGCTGGCTCGGATAATGCCAACAAATGGCTTCATCTATCTCAATGTCACGTAGGAGCTGGTGCGACGCGCGGCGGCCCGGCGTACAATTAAAATCTACATCATCTGCGAGAAAGGTGATGGAGGTTCTGACATCAGAGCTGTGCCAGATTCATCCTCTTTCCACGGGAACAGAAGAAACGAGTTGGCCCTTCACCCTGTCACACTAATGATGTGCAGAGCACATCCCTTCCCGGGGAACATTAAAGACACTAAATCAAGGGGCCTCTTGTTTAAAGGCTTCACCTCTACCTGACATTCCGTAGCAAGATGTACAGTCCCCACATGTCAGCTGTGGGTCCCTTCTTTTCCTGATGGGATGGCACCGTTCATGTCCACCAGTAAAATACAAATAGAAAAGTTTATGATCCATACTGCGTCAGATTGTGGCAATATGCAGGAATTTCCTTGCTTTAGTCCCACAATGTTCAGCCGCACTAATAAAATCAGGTTGGAACACCCATTTGTTCCAGGAAGCCAAATTTTATCACTAAAACATCCATAACTCATAATGAGCAAGCTCAGTTCCATCTTAAAGACAAGCTCTTATTCCAAATGTTTGAAGTAAAAATAGAAAAAAAATGGAGTTTGTGCACAAATGTTGCTGGGTTTTTTTTTTTTTTGACATGTTATACCAGAAGCTACGTTTCAAATAAATTTTAATACAACTCTCAATGGCTTTCTGTTGAAATTAAATAGAATAAAATATAAACTTCAGAATGAGGTTAATGAGAAGTTAATTCTATAATGAATTCATCGTTTATACATTTTTGCCTCTGTTCAGAGATTGTTCTTAAAGGGCAAAATCATAAGCTGAAAACGGTGACCCAGATCTGTAGAAGAGCATGCAAGCCTTTCATGTAACTGAAGATGGCACAGTGCACAGGGATAAGCCAGAGGAGCTCTGCATTAAAGCCAGGCAAGAACCTACGGAACACTCTTCCAAAGCCCTTAACATAGTGTGCCTGAAAGAGCCTTCACATGCATCATAATGCATCGACACACATATGCACATTTGCATGCATACTTACATCTAGATAGTAAGGACTGTGTATTTTTTTCTGTGAGATAATAGATTTTTTTTTGTCTTGTAGTTTTATTTTCTTGACACGTCTATCGTCAGTTACAAGGTCTTGTGCAATGAAAGGCAGATAACTATCAATGGACATTAGCTGTTTCAGATCTTGGCTCTCGTATGGTTTTCCTATGTGATGGGTGGTCTTCTGTGCTAGGCACAAAGCTAAATGTTGATGAAGCCCCTTTTAATTTTCTACTAACATGACAATTAGGCTTTATTAAACTTATGAAAAACATACAACAGTTAGTTGGGGATTTTTGGTTTTGTTTTGTTTTTTTTGTCTTGATCATACTAAACAAGTGGTTTTCCACTTGGCTGTACCTTGGGGATCCTTGTAGTGTTTCTAACAGTAAAGAGATGTGTTCTTCATGCACTGCAGGCAGAGACAGAGTGCCTGCTGTGTGACCTATGCTTTCCAAAAAGCTTCCCACTAAGTAGGTGGGATGTGTAAACACTCCTAACAGTATTCTTAAGGTTTGACTTAACAGCCATAAAAGAGAAAGCTCTGTTAGGATAACCCTCTAGTTTTAATTATAGGACTGAAAACACACGTGGAGAAAGGTCAGGGACAGTTTCCTATAGAAGTAATGCAAAGCTCAGAAAAACTCCAGGGCTTGAGATATGTTAGCATTGAAACATAACAAACACGACCTGGGCTGCTCAGCACGAGACTCCAACTTTAATTTCTGACGGTTACAGTAACTTGTATTCACCTGATGTGGTTGTCATTCTCAGAGGCATACTATTTCAGTCTGCTAACCTAGGCCTAGTCCTAGAAGCTTCTAGCTTCTGTAAATCTAATCTAAGACCTAGAATATTTTGAACCTCTAGAGACTCACTGCTGAATAAGCTCATACTCCTTGTTCTAGCTCTTTCTGGATTCTGGCTGGCTGACTCAGCTGCTCTCGCTCAAACTCTCCTCCTAGCCGATTGATTCAATCTGGCTTCTCTCTTAGCCTCTGACTAAACTGTTCTGCTTGGCTTCAAACTAGCTTTAGTTATCTGCTCTTATCTTTTGGTTCTTTCTCATTCTTTGGCTTGTTCTGTCTTTATCTCTGTCTATCTTGTTCTTTGTCTGCAATCTGTCTATCAGTATCCTGATAAAATTAACTCCTTCCTTCCTGGGAAGACTACCTCCTTTCTCCCTCTCTTCTCTCTTCTCTCTCTCCTCTATCCCTCTCTCTTTCCGGGCACATTCGTCTTAAGTAGCTTCTTTTCCCATCTCTTCTTGTGAGAGTTGAGCATATCCTATTCTGTCAAATCTTCTCTGGTTCCTCACGTTGTCTGCCACTCAATTAGACATCAGTTTCAAACGTGGGCATTTCCTTTTACAAGCTAATTTTACCTTCATTGTTTGGGATTAAAAGTGTGTCGTATTCTAGCCAGAGGGATTAAAGATGTGTGCTAAGGGTTGAGCCATACCACATCTATAAATATTTTTTTCAGTAAATAATACAACCTCAGGGGTCACAATGTCATCAAATCTCCTGCAATTCCTAACACCACAAACAAAACCAAGCTAGAAAAGAAACGAAAAAAAAAACCCATCATAAAACCAAGGAATCCCCACAAATAATATGGGTAAACATGACATGTATCATAGGTGACATTTCCAATTTTGAAAAACAAGCCAGGTGTGGTTAATTCCAGCTCCTGGGAAACAGAAAGACAGTTAGACTTCCAAGTTTGAGGCCAGCCTGGTCAGAGTTGTGGGACAGCAAGGACTACAGAGAGAAACCCTACCTCAAACAAATAAACAACAAAACAAACAAAACCAAAACACCCAAATTGTAATAACAATCTATTCTAGGTCCTTAAGGATTAAATTAAATGATTAAATTCAATTAAATTTGGTAAGCAAAAAATGCATTTTAGAAGTGCTAAGTTATGAAACCAGAAGAAAAATAATCTGTAGTTAAGAGGCTACTCTTAAAAGAAGAATTATATCCCAGCTTTGTCTGAATGCTCACATTACCTTAATTCATACACATATCACACAGGCATTGGGAAGGTGATGGTTTCTACATATGTGATACAGTTGTGGATTTGTGTTTCTTAGTAAACAAAACAAAACAAAAACAAAACCCTTTCCAATGCACATTGAAAGTCCCACAACACCTGTTTCTGCTAACTTAGTAGCTGAGTGATTTGGGGGAAAACGAACCAGCCTTCTTAACCCAGCTTCCTGCCTTCCTACTGCAGGGAAGTATAGACTGCTTGTATAGACTGGGGATGGATCATAGACTGGGGATGGATCAGAACCATATGGGACATTTCCTAGAAGATTCTAGAGTTTCAATCCAAGACTTCCTAATGATGTATTGATTAATAAGAACAACTAAGAGAGAAATGACTGATTATACACTGGAATAAAGGGTGGAACTGGAATACTCAAGTATGAGAGTTCTGGCAACCTAAGCACAATTTTGTTCAGTAGACTGGCCACTGGGGCTGTACTTTTGTCTTCTCCCTACACCTCAGAAACCAGACCTCCTGAATCATTACCAGGAAGTACAAATTCACATTGCACAGAATAGAACTTCTGGAAGCACGAGTTGCTGGAAGTTCCACACCTTTCCATTCTCCTTTACTTCTGCTCCTGAAGCATGCTAGGAAAAGTGGAATCACCTTTCCCCTTGGTAGGACTGAAAAGAATCACTCCTTTGCTCTCAGATTTCCACATAGATTGCTGCTTTCTAAAAGCATCTGGACAGGGGATTTGTCTCTAAGCTAGCGCCTATGTGGGATGCAGTCTGCTATAAGCCAGAGGAAACTTAAGAGCGATGCAGACTCTGATCCTGTGCCTAACCGCTGGGTGCTAGAACATGGTAAGGGCTGCATTGCTACTCCCTAAACAGCTAGTCATGGCTAGTGGGGCCAAGAGAGAGTGTGTATACATACTGCCTTACAGAAAATACAAACATGCTGGCATTACCACAGGCCTCCTGTGCTTCGTGGATACTCAGGCCTTTCAACTTGTAGGAATTACTCCAACGTGTGAAGTTGGCTTTAAAGGATAAAGTTATCCTGATGCTGTCAATAGCATGAGGTCAAGGCCTACATTCTTTTGCTTCGTTTTGTATCCCTAGCTCCTAGTTAAATCTGAGGCCCAGCTGAAGTTGTCCAGGTAAATAATCAACAGATATAATAGTGTATTAATCAAGAAAATGAACTTCAAAGGAACACAATTAGAATTACTTCTGACTCGGCTCTTCAACACTATTAACCTTGTACAGGCTCAGTTTTCTTTTTTCTTTCTTTCTTTCTTTTTTGCATTTTGCTTTTTATTTATTTATTAATTAATATTTTTTATTACATCTTTTCCTCAATTACATTTCCAATGCTATCCCAAAAGTTCCCCATACCCTTCCCCCCACTTCCCTACCCACCTATTCCCAGTTTTTTTTTTTTTTTTTTTTTGGCCCTGGCGTTCCCCTGTACTGGGGCATATAAAGTTTGCATGTCCAATGGGCCTCTCTTTCCAGTGTTGGCCGACTAGGCCATCTTGTTATACATATGCAGCTAGAGTCAAGAGCTCCGGGGTACTGGTTAGTTCATAATGTTGTTCCACCCATAGGGTTGCGGATTCCTTCAGCTCCTTGGGTACTTTCTCCAGCTCCTCCATTGGGGGTCCTGTGATCCATCCACTAGCTGACTGTGACAAAAGGATGGACCATCTAGAGACTGCCGTATCCAGGGATCCACCCCATAATCAGCTTCCAAACGCTGACACCATTGCATACACTAGCAAGATTTTGCTGAAAGGACACAGATATAGCTGTCTCTTGTGAGACTTTGCCGGGGCCTGGCAAACACAGTTTTCTTTTTACATGTAACGTATACTGCAAGATAAAATGGCGGTTGGGATGATTGAGGATTAAGTATTTCATGTGCACACAGTTAAACACTGCGTTCAATGCATGTTCTGAAGTAGGATGGGTATATACCTGTGCATGCATGTGTGTTTGTGAGAGAGAGAGAGTAGGCGAGGGGAGAGGTAGAGAGAGAGGTGAGAGAAATCTTCTTACAGTTTAGAATGAAAATAAAATCACCTTTTAGGATTCATTATTCACTTCTGTAAGATATAAAAATGTGTTAAACAGTTTCTTAAGAGCCTCTAAACTTGGGCATTTTGATCCAATCCTGGTCCCCAAGCTATGACACTTCAACCAAACCTTTAAATCACCCAGCAGTGCAATTTCCCAATCACCCAGCAATGCAGGCTCCCACTGAAAGAAGCGGGTACTACTTAGACAAATTTTTTTTTCTGCCAGAATGCCACTTGTTACTGATCCTTCCTTTCAGTCGTTCAAAGAGAAAACTGACCCAGTGAAGGTGTCTGAGCCAACTCTCTTCCAGATGAAATCAGTTCTGAAAGGTCATAATAAAATTAGGGAAGGCAGATGGAAAATGTGCTGCTCACAGCTGGGAGCCCCCCAAAGTGTGCACACTGCTGTAATTAGGACATCAGGCACTGCTCTTTCATCTCTCTTCCTCCTCCACATGCACTCTTTAATTCCCAGAGATACAATTATTGTGGTGGTTGAAATTCAATAGTGTACAATACAGATTGATGGTTGGGAAAGACACCATTAGGTTCTTAGCCAATACAGAATTCCTTTTGTCAATGTAGGCTATCAATGAATAAGCTTGAATAAAGCCTGTGCTTCTAGCCATCGATATAAGATCATAAAACCTATCACACCCCAGCATTGCCACTAATACACAATTTTATTGGCTCTTTCTGCCGATGACAAAGAGCAGAACATTTAAACTACATCTAAAAAGGGATTAAAGTAGTTTTAACTGCCCCATGCTTTAGTTACTTCCCTGACATTTAATTTGGAGGCCACAATCCCAGGTTTTCACATGGAAAAGAATTTCTATGACCACTTAAATGAATTCCCTTTAATTTAACCAGCATTTAGTATTTTTAAAACTTGTAACACCTAAGTTGTAAATGTAGTTAAAGTGTGTGTATTCTTTTGTCATACAGTAGAACCTGTAATTGTATCAGATAGATTGTGGCCAAAGCAACTTTAAGGAGATGAATTTTTGCTCGGCTCCATTGTCAAACTAAAACAGAAACAGAACTTTCGCTTGTAACACTTCCTCTTGCATGCAGAGTTTGGAAAATTCAAGGCAAGGAGCCATGTATAAAGTCACAATGGGATAGCTTGTCATTGTGTGGAATAATGAGACTCATAGAAAGCACTGAATAACTGCTCTCTCCTGATTACTGTTTTTCTTCCCTCCTGGGTAACTACAAATGAAACAAAAGTTTGCGTCTCTGAACAGGCTCCAGAAAACTCAAAGGCACTAATACTTTTTGATCACTTTCTTCTATTTCCATTTTTCATTTTGTGGGACCCAGCTGTCTGCTCTGAGACTACAAAGATTGTGTTTAATACAGTATCCATGCTCCTGGTTCACCACTGACAGATTTGAAAAGGTTGTCGAAGACCGAATGCATATATGCAAATGTTTTGTTATTAAATGGAAACATTCCAAGAACTCAAATGATCCATGTGAAATTTTAATTATAACTTAACAGCTGCTTGAGCTAATTGAAGGATATCAGAAAGGTGATTTCCTTCTCATTGTAATTAAAGAGTTAAGCCTAATTTGCTGTTGTCAGAACAAGACTAAATACCAATCTGGTCTGCCTAATTATATTAAAAGGCAAACAGATAGCTGCTAGAAAGGGTAGGTGCCATCTTAGACAATGGCAACAGGTCCCCATTGTGTCTCCATCACACATTCCTGTTGGGATATGAGCAATGACCTTTAAGGAAAGTAGCAACTGTTCTCAGCTTCTGCTGTGAAGATTACAACTGTCTCTTGAAGTAGCATCTGCTCATGCCCTTTGGTAGCCAATTTTATTTCCTAGACGATAGTTCTGTTTGCAAGCACTTTCCTAAGGATGCTTCATGATGCCTTTGCTTAGAGAGATAAGGAAGCAGAGGCTAAGAGAAGGACAGGCAACCTTCAGCGCAAACTACTTGTCAGTGACAAAGCAGCAAGGCATTTATTCACACCACTCTTTGGGCTTTGTATCTGGGACCATGGAGTATAACTTGTACTGACTGCAGTAGTCAACAGTGATGGAGCCAAACATCAGGGAGTTGCTGGTTGCCTTGACATGGTTTGAGATCTCATGGTCTTTCTTTCAGAAGATCTATATAGTTACATTTTGGGTGTTTTTCTTTCTTACTGGGGTGTTTTGGAAGAATGTCCTGCTAGAATAATATCATCCTTAAATGTATAAGTGGCATGGGGTGAAACACTTATCCATCAGATTAACGATTTCCAATGCAGCATAAGGGAAGTTCAGTATTTATATTTGGGGTTCCATGGTGTTTATGAGAGCCCCATCACTTCTGAGAAGACTTGTTAGTATCAAAACAGGGCACTCAGGTGCCTGATAATCATGATACTTTTTGGGTACTCAAATTCCATTTCTTTTATAACTTCATTTTCTATCATTGCATTGGGAAATAGGAACATTGAGTTTTGGATGTCTTGTTTTTATTTGCTTTATACAAGGAAGTTCCTGGTTAATCTATAAGGAGGACATTAGTAGATGGTGCTAGTTCATTTAATAGTATTTCTCTCTCAGTGGACATTCCATCTAACTCAGATGTGAATGTGTATTGCGAAATTTATTTGCTGAGTAAATGTCTATGTAAAGGAGCTGAGAAGCACGTTTTTGGACTCTCGGAGTGGTATTCCTTACTATTGACACTAACAGGAGGCTGAAACCCAGGAACACTGAGGAGAATGTGGATGCAGAGAAGAACACAAGATAAAAGAAAATCAAAAGACAGTGAGGAGATAGTACACAAGAGACCTCTGATTCTAAAATTCCCCAATTAAGTGACCTATAATAAAATAAGTGATCTGTAGCTAAAAATAAAGAACCACCGTCAAACCAAACCACTGTGTGGCCCAGGTATTTGTCTCCATCATAGAAATAAGTATCAGGCATACACACCTTGTGGTTCTTAAGGTCTGACTTTCACTTCTTTTAATCTTGGTTGAATACCATTCTGTTATTGTCTAGGTTTACATATAATCTCATCTATTTAAACTCAATCTAACCCTTTTCCCCCTACAAACTAGTTCCCTAAGTTGGTATGATCTTTCTCTTATAGATCCTTTCTCATTTGTTAGCCCATATTCATTGGCTTCCCATTACAGAGAGAGAGAGAGAGAGAGAGAGAGAGAGAGAGAGAGAGAGAGAGAGAGAGAGAGAGAGGGAGAGAGAGAGAGAGAGAGAGAGAGAGAGAGAGAGAGAGAGAGAGAGAGAGAGAGCTGGGCATGGTGGCGCACGCCTTTAATCCCAGCACTCGGGAGGCAGAGGCAGACAGATTTCTGAGTTTGAGGCCAGCCTGGTCTACAAAGTGAATTCCAGGAAAGCCAGGACTACACAGAGAAACCCTGTCTCAAAAAACCAAAAAAAAAAAAAAAAAAAAAAAAGAAGGAAAAAAGAAAGAAAGAAAGGGAGAAAGAGGGAGAGAAAGAAAAGAAAAAGTCTTGGATAATTTATAAAGAGAAAGGTTTGCTTTAGTGCAAACTGTAGGGTTTCCAAACCTTTGAATACATACCTACAGTGTCCTGAAGAGTTCTCCTGAGACCCCCATCTGCTAAATGTTCACGTTTCCCAGCAGTATGGCTGGAGAACATAGCCTTCAGGGTATGGAACCTTGAGGGACAGTACCATCCAGAGCATAGCACCAGTTAGGAACTCTCAAATGATTCACCTCTGTGATGTTGACATCAATCTTCAAAAGGCATCACTTAGATAATGCCCTGCAATTGCACAGAATTCTTTCAAATCACTGTGAGCTCAGTGCAGTTTAAATTCTTTGTGCTGGCTTGAAAAGCCCCCATAACTCAACCTAAAATCTTGTGATGAGATTTTTATTTGAAGGCAATGGGAAACTCTCCTGATTTAGGCAGAAAAGACATTTTGTCGGAAGAATTAATGGGTTGTTTTTTAGAATTACTGAGGAATCAAGAGACGCTGGATCAGAAATGAATGTGATATGGGCAGCCCAACCCATATCCAACTCACATCTCTCAGTCACATTGGTGAGGACCTTGCTGTCTCTGTCACTGAATAACAGAACCACCCATCCAACACTACCAGGACTCCACACTGGGGTACAAGGACCACTAAGTGGATTTGGCTGATTCTGCTGCTAGGATTCAGGGCTCCGTAAAATGTCAGGTTCAGATTCCAAGGCCCAAGTGAATCTCCTCCATGGCTGAGCAAATGTCTATACCCTGTCTTAGTTGTAAAGGGGCTGAGAATCAGGTTTCTGGACTCTTGGAGTGGTATTCCTTAACTATGGACACTAACATGAGGATGAAGTCCAGGAACATTGGGGAGAATGTGAATGCTGAAAAGAACGCAAGATAAAGGAAAATCAAAGGAGAGCAAGGAGACAGTACACGAGAGACCTCTGTGATTCTAAAGTGCCCTAATAAACTAAATGCATTCAGTCGCCGGAAGCAAGTCGCATGTGTCACCATAAGCTGCTACCAGTGAGAACACTGGGTATGTTATCAACCAAGATTTGGCCCTAATTTGTGAGAATCTCAATCTCTCTCTCTCTCTCTCTCTCTCTCTCTCTCTCTCTCTCTCTCTCTCTCTCTCTCTCTCCCTCCCTCCCTCCCTCTGCTCACATCAACTTGTCCTGAAGATCTGCTTGATTCCCATCTTTCCTAAGAAGTCAGAGGACTTGAAATCAGCATTACCCATGCCTCTAAGTTCACACTTCATTTCACTCATCATGGTGTCTGTCGTAGCAAATACAGTGGCATGCTGATGGCATCTTCTCATGTTTATAGAGTTATATCTTTAGAGTTCAGCCTTCATAACTATAAAGGCCATTCACTGCAATTCTTTGTATGGACTCTATCCAGACCCCTCCTGTCTTTGGGAGAAAAAGCCTACAAACACTGCACCCTGACTGCCTGATCAGCAGCCCCTGAAGTGGGTGTGAAATTAAACTCTTCATCACTCACCTCCAGATCTTCCTTATATAAACGATTCCTTTTTAAAGAAAAAAAAGTACGGAAGTCATTAGGTTAAACTGGCTTATATCTTTCTTATCAGAGCATCGTCACCAATGAGCATCTGGAATCATTAATTCTGATCTCATGAACTCTTTTTGTTTCCCTTTAAAGCACATAAATAAAGTTCGGTAGGACATAACATGAAAGAATTGATAACGGTGAGCTTACCAGAGACAGAAGCACCATGATCAATGAAAAGAGCTTATGGTCTCTTATCCCGAGTAGAATTGAATCTGCCATTCACCCAGATAAATCACCTGCCATTCCCCAACACTAGGCTCATTTCCTCAATGTCTGAGGCCCTGATATCCACCCCACTGAGATGCACACAAGCCTTTCCAGACACTCTGTTCTTTTGGGGTGGTGTGGCTCATCCTTTCTCTTTTCTTTCATGGCTGTGCTGTGGAAAGTGTAGCCCATGCTGGTTTCTGCATTCTCAGCCGGGCACCGGCTTCTCTGTTCAATCTGCTACTGAATTTACCAGATGACATTCACTGACTAAACCCAATGTTTTGTTTTCAGCTTCTGTCACGACCACTGGGGGATTCCACAAAGCTGACCCCTCTTCTCATGCTTTCAGACTCGCTGTCATGTGACCATGCGTGGACATCACAGTCGTTCCCTCTCATGCTTTCAGACGCTCTGTCACGTGACCACATGTGGACGTCACAGTGGATCCCTCTCACGCTTTCAGACTGTCGCGTGACTATGCGTGGATGTCACAGTCATCCCCCATTCTTTCAGACTCTCTGTCACATGACCATGCGTGGACGTCATAGTCATCCCCTCTCATACTCCATCTAGTTTGATTTCTATTCTCCAGGTCTCATGCTCATAAAACAGATATCAAAACAACACATGTGAAATGACCAGGGTCCATTCAAAATGAAATACATTTCTGAGGGTTTTGGTGTATTTAAAGGTCCATGTTCACTAAATGAATATCAACAAATTACCCTTGTGCGCGCTCTTTCCTGGAGACAGTTACTAAGCCAGAGAACGTGAATAGACCTGAATCCCATCTCGCTAGAGGACTTGTGTCCAAAGTCCTCCTATTGTCATGGGTCACATTGTCCTAAGGGTTGTTAAAGCTCTTCATAGATAATGAGATTAGATCTGGCATTTCAGATGTCTGAGAGCATCGTTTTGGTTTGTTTGTTTGTTTGTTTGTTTGATTTTTGTTTTGTTTTATTTTATCTTACATTTGAGCACTGAGTTTTTATTGTTTAGCTTTCCTGAAGACATTCATCGAGATTAGTTACAAACCATTGTTACTCGGGCGCCATCTTTTCTACATACCCAGGTCATGGCAACTGCAAGATAACCTGAAACTCTGAAAGTGCTTCAGCCAGCTATTCTATTCAGAGCTGTCAGTATTTGTATGAGAGCGTCAAGGGAGCCCCTTGGCAGTCTAAGAGCACAGTTGAGCCGGTGGGGAACACAACTTGCCTTGCATGGTTTCATAGCTCCCGCAGTGAGCCGTATCCTTTCACAGAAGAGAGGTTCAAGCCATATTTGCAGAAGGAAGAAACACTTTATCACCCCGGGGCAGCACAGAATACAATTTAAATTTGTTCAGACCTTATCAACAACCTCCAACTGTGGACAGGACACCTAAGCCGCTTGGCATGGTCACTCCTTGCTCTGCCAACTCCTTTCTTACCTTGTGACTTGTGGGCCATTCACTCCAATCACAGTAAGTTAACTGAAATCCCTGATGTATGTGTAATGTTCTCTTTTTTCTTTTCTAGAGTGTTTCCTCACATATTTATTTACCCTTTTAACTTAGCTCAAGCCCCTCTAAACTCTTCCAGAGCAATGCGTTTTCGCCGTTGTGTGGTGATATTCTTTTTATGCATCTAGCACAGATCCTTCATTGTGATTTTGTAGTCACAGACTCATCACCCCAGCAATAAAGCTCCTTATGAAGTACTTCAAGAATATCTACCTCATGATACTGGACACATGAAACACTCAATACATGTTAAATGTAATGTTTATGAAGGACTTAAATGGTTAGAGGTGTAGTTTTTAGTGAAACCTCTAGTGAGCACCTTTTTCAGTTAGTGTGATAAATTTATCCATTTTACACCCACACGTCATTCATTTCATGATTGGTTTATGAAAATTCAATCTGAAAAAATTAAAAGTAAGTGTTAAAACAAACTCCTGTTGTATTCCTTTTGTGATCACATACCTTAAGCAGAGAGGACACAGCAGTACTTTTGTGTCACAGCATCTTTTGAAGTCAACGGACAAATCTACTTCATTTTATGAGGTATTTCACTTTAAAATTATTTCCCCTCCTACCGTGTCTGAAACAATGGAAAAAAGAATGTACACTTTTCCCAAGGGAACTCCAGCTTTTGTTACCACCAGACCACCAGTACTCCAAGGAGCTTCTTGTTCATATAGGTTATAACTATTGATACTTACTATATAAAATATTTAAAATTATATTAATTTACTAAATTAACATGAAACAATGTTTTCCATGTCAATATGAGTAACTTTAATGTAAAGAAGTATGTTTTTAAACCTACTTTCAAATTGTGTTGGGTTTTGATGTTCTTTTTTTTGTTATTGTTGTTGTTTACATATTGTAGACACTATAAAGATTTTTATTTGCCATTCTTTAGTGATTTGGTGTGAACAATGGTGTCCTTTACCATACAGAAACTCTTTTTTGCAAAAGATACGATTATTAACTGTTGGTTTTAGTCCTTTATGATATCAGTATTCAGAACGTCCTTTCCGGGTCAAACGAATCCAAGAATATTCCCTATTTCCTCTTTTATCAGGTTTAGGGTATCTGGACTTACCAAGAGGTCCTTGATCTATTTGGAATTGAGTTAAGTATGGGGTGATAGATATGGGATCTCCCTTACCCAGTCAGAAGGATGAAGATGGATAAAACAAATGGCAGTTCTTGCCAGTTAGGATGCAACGAAAGAGAAACCCCTTATTCATTGCTGCTGGAAGTGATAACTTGTTCAGCCATGATGGAAATTAGTGCAATGGTTCCTCAGAAAAGGTGAGAATAATTCTACCATAAGAGCCAGCTACAACATTCTTGGGTATACACCCCAAAGGACTCTACACTCTAGTACAGAGATTCTTGTTCATCTGTGTTTCACTGCTTCTTATTCATAATAGCCAGAAATTGGCAAAAACCCAGATGTCCACCAACTGATAAATGGACAATGAAAATATGGTATATATGTACAACAGAATATTATTCAGCAGTTAAGAAAAATAAAATTATGATGTTTATAATTAAATGGATGAAACTAAAAACAATGATCCTATGGGAGGTAACCCAGACTCCAAAAGACAAATATGGCATGTTTTTCTCTTATATGTGGCTATTAGCTCTTAAGCTTTAAATATGTACATTTTAATCCAAATAACCACAGATGGTGGGTAGCTAGTCATGAAGCAGAGAGGAAGAATGGGTCGTCTAAGGAATGGGAACTACAGTATAATGTTATAAAAAGGTAAAGGGGAAACTAAATTAGGAAGATTAACTAGGGAACTGGAGATTGGTAAATGGAGCGATAGAGGGAACACCAACTAACTCCAGGGTATTTCAGAAAAGCCATATGGAAATCTACTATTGTAGAAGTGCCCATATTTACATATGGAATTGAAAGGAGGTAGCCCTATAATTCGGGAGACAACGTTCTAACTAGATCTTTTATGTCGCCAAGTAAAATCTCCACGCCAGAAATGATTTGCATCTTGTTGAGTCACTGGAAAAAAATAGGTCCTATAGACCTCCCCAAACATCATGATTTACGGACAAAACTATTGGCTGTGCTTCATAACCGGATGGTAAGGCTCTATGGCTGAAGGCAAGACTTCCTTATGTGAAGAAATCTAGCTGGTGCCCAACCGGAAGCTTCTGGCTCAGGACTCGTGAGCAGCACGCGTGGCTCTGGAAGAGACTTTCACACACAAGAGGAGACACGGCATCACTAGCTTCAGCTCACTACGAACCCCGGGACGCACAACAGAGATCTGCCTGTAAGATATACTGGTGTCGTCGTGGTAAAATGTTGTGGGCACAATCAGTCACTTTATGACTGGATTTAAACCCCAGTCTATGGGATGGAAGTCATACCCGACTCTACTAAAATGGCCAAGGACCTGAGAATAGATAGGGCATGGGCCTAGGGGAAGAACTGAAACTACCACTCTGCTAAGGAACATAGCACACACTCTCTTAGAAAAAAAAAAAAACAAACATTCAAGAAAAACAATAAAAATGAAAAGAAAGACAAAAGAAACAATAAGACTGAAAACAAACAAAACGCACACCAAGACAAAACAAAAGGCAAACCACACACACACACTCACACATATACTCACACATACGCACTCACACATATACTCACACCAAGAGGTGGGGAGAGAGAGAGAGACATTGCTATTGGCCAGCCATAGATGAATACCTTGCTCAAGTTTGGAGCATTCAGCCCTAAAAAGGATGTCTTTATTGATCCCCTCCCCCAGGGTTAAAAGATCTGTGTAGAAGAGGAAATGAAAAGATTCTAAGAGCCAGAGATAGTGGATATCTCCAAGGAAACAGCTTCTTTCAGACATAATAAGGTTGATGGACACATGAAATCATAGGGACTGTGACAATACACACAAAACCTGAGTGACTTCCAACCAAACAAAATCCCAGCACCAGAAATAGCATGTAGCAACAAAGCCCCATTTTTGAACCATGAAGCTATTTGCTATTGCTATCTGCTGAAAAATAAAATATCTGTTTTCTCCAATGGTGGACCACTAGGTATGTCAACGGGGCTTGCCACATGCCCAAGAGTAGTTGGAAAACCCCAAACAGACTCTCCCCTCTCTGTGTGAGTGTGTGTGCCTTTTGTTTTGTTTTTTGTTTGTTTTCTGTTATATTGGTTTTTGTCTGTTTTGATTTTTTGTTCTTATTGTTTTCTTGAATTATTTTCTAAAAGAGTGCGTGTGTGCATGTGTCGAGAGAGAGAGAGAGAGAGAGAGAGAGAGAGAGAGAGAGAGAAGTTTTGAGGGTAGGAAGGGGAAAATAATATGATCAAATATATAAAAACCTCAATAAATATTTAATGGTTTCTTAAAATCAGGTGTGACACCCAATCTGAACTTAGATATATGACTTTTTCATCTTATATTTCACTAAGATATTTTTATTTACTTTGCATTTTATTCATGTAAGGTTTTATAATAAATATTCATGTATCTTGAGAATTTATTAATTTATTGAGTTGCACAGATCTTTTATATGTTGTCTTGATTAATTACACAATACCCAAGTAACAAACTTAACTCAATATCAAAGTGGCAGATAAAACTTCCCAAAATATTAATTTTTCCTTGGACATCCAAATTTTATTATTATCAATGTTTTCCTCAACATATTGTTCTCAACAGTTTTAGCTCCTTACTTTTGAGAAAATTTCTAGTCAACAGCTATACTTAGTATCCTTAGAGTACCAATCTTTTTAAACAGAATTTTTATTAACTCTTTGAGAATTCCCTATGTGGTATTTTGAACATTTTCATCCTGTTCTCCTAACCCCTCCCAGATCTAACTCCCAGACCACACTCACCCAATTATCCATTCTGATCTTTCTTTCTCAACCCATTGGGTCCCATTAGTGATCTCTCTCTCTCTCATATATATATATATATATATATATATATATATATATATATATATGCACCCACAGGAGCATTTGGACCTACCAGTGGCCACACTCCTAAAGAAAACTAACTCTTCTGTGGGCAGCTAAAAATTGCTAGCAGTTCCTCCCCAAGGTTTGGGACTTTGTATCTCTTCCTTGGTGAGATTTCCTCTGGCCTGAGCTCTTGTATTATGTTTCAACTATTGTGAGTTCATATGTACAGCCGCCACATTGTGTCTAGTAGGCAGTTTAATGGAAGTTGGTTAACACTGACTCTGACTCTTGCAGACTTTCTAATGCCTCTTGTGCAATGTTGCCTGACTCTTCTAGGGAGAAGGAGATAATATAGATGTCACCTTAAGGGACACACTGTTTACATGTTGTGGGGGGGGGAGGGTAATCATAGTCTTTCCAGTTTTTTTTGCATTTTTCAAAACCGACTTGCTCAGCTTGCAACACAAACCATGAGTGGTTTGTTGAGCAGCTATCATGCCTCACTATAAGGAGAGCAGAGGACACACCATACATATTACCCAACATATCAAAAGAAGGACTAAAAGCAATGAATTTCAGTTAGAATTACTAAGGTCATTTTTTTTTTCACTTCATCATCAACATTCTTAAGATAAACTGGCATGGTATTTGTTAATTTCCTCATCCTAGACATTTATTCTTAAGTGTCCCTGCAAAGCAACAGCTGTCAGAATATCAGAACACTGGCACAGCTTTGTGGCACCACTTGGACACATGCAGAGGTATAAAAGGATATCAACCACTCCTTTGAGTCAATCCAAGTATTAGTTACCTTTCTATTGCTGTGTTAGGAGAGCATGACTCAGGGACTTAGGAGTAAGAGTTTTGTGGGGCTTATTGTTTCAGATGGCTAGAGTCAGTGATGGTGGAACAAAGCCATAGTGGTAGGAAAAACTGAGAGCTTGTATCTGGATCAGCAAGAAGAGGAGATAGAGGGTAAACCCTGGAAAGGACACGAGTCTTTTAAAAAGGCAAAGCCTCCTCACAAAGCCACACCTCCTTCAACAAAGCTATCCATCCTAATGTTACCCAAACAACTCCATGGACTGGGACAGAACATAACAGCTCACTGGGTCCATTCTGATTCAAACAATGATTTTATTAAAAGAAAAGTGGTCTACTATGCTTTAATATTATTATTATTATTATATCAATTATCTTGACCTTGCACACCATCTATTAAAGTTTCAAGGGCTCCCAAGACTTGGCTAAACATGCCTACAGAATTGTTCTACCCTACAAAAGAGTCTACATCAAAAAATACCCGTGTACTTTGGAATCCAGATTATAATTAGGCTGGGACCAATCACTGAGTTCCCCGATCTTGGTTGAGATCAGGGAAAACTCTGCCAAAACATTGCCTCATTTTTCAAAACCAGTATGAATAAATCATTTCCAACTTCCAAAGATATATTTTCTTCTCTGACTTTCCCCAAAACAAAATTGGAATCTTTCACATGGGACTTGTTACATTTTACCTTGTATTTTAGTTACTTATATCATGTCTGCTGTTCTTTATTAGCAATGCTCTCTAAGGGCAGACTTGATTTAGCGTCAGACTCTAAGAAAGCGTTGGGACTATGTAATAGTCACAACAAATGTTTGCTTTGCTCGGCTGACTAATATATCTTACAGAGACTGGAGAAGAATTAGTCTCATGCCAGGAAGTGTCCTTTACCGGTATTTTAAATTCAAGTTAATAATGTATGTAAACGTAAGACTATAAAGCTCCTAATAGAAAATTAAAGAATAAATCCTTGGAATCTCGAGTTGCAACTAAAACAGAAGTAGCAAAAGAAATATAAATTGGGTAGACAGTGTGCCCACTAGTGACCCTACCAGGTTTTAACGGATAGTCCCAATCCAACAGTCACACAGACGTCTGTTGTTAAACTATATGGGTCACACAGAAAACCTAAAGGAATGAATCTGGAGAAAGGACAGGTAGGAAGCCAGGAGAGTTGATAAGGGGAGTGGTATTTAAATAAAAGCTATGATTGGGGAATAGACAGAATGCATTCTATATATGAATGAATTTGTCAAAAACTTAATTAAAAAAAGTTTTAAAACACACACAAAAATGGGGTAGGAACAAAAAACGTAATCAATAAAATAAGAAAGTATTAGCAAAAGAATGTCACAAAGGAACTCACACAATATGTACTCACTGATAAGTGGATATTAGCCCAGAAACTTAGGATACCCAAGATATAAGATACAATTTGCTAAACGCATGAAATTCAAGAAGAACAAAGACCAAAGTGTGGACACTTTGCCCCTTCTTAGAATTGGGAACAAAACACCCATGGAAGGAATTACAGAGACAAAGTTTGGAGCTGTGACGAAAGGATGGACCATCTAGAGACTGCCATATCCGGGGATCCATCCCATAATCAGTTTCCAAACGTTGACACCATTGCATACACTAGCAAGATTTTGCTGAAAGGACCCAGATATAGCTGTCTCTTGTGAGACTATGCCGGGGCCTAGAAAACACAGAAGTGGATGCTCACAGTCAGCTACTGGATGGATCACAGGGCCCCCAATGGAAGAGCTAGAGAAAGTATCCAAGGAGCTAAAGGGATCTGCAACTCTATAGGTGCAACAACATTATGAACCAGTACCCCGGAGCTCTTGACTCTAGCTGCATATGTATCCAAAGATGGCCTAGTCGGCCATCACTGGAAAGAGAGGCCCATTGGACTTGCAAACTTTCTATGCCCCAGTACAGGGGAACACCAGGGCCAAAAAGTGGGAGTGGGTTGATAGGGGAGGGGGGGAGGGTATGGGGGACTTTTGGGATAGCATTGGAAATGAGGAAAATACCTAATAAAAAATATTAAAAAAAAAAAGAAAAAAAAGAATGTGTATGACATGGAATTTCTATACGTACAAGAGATACATTTCAACAACAAACAAGAGGCAACCTCAAATTTCTTGAAAATGAGTGAAGGACTTGAGTAGACATCCCTCCAAAGGAGACATCAATTAGAAAGTAACCTCCGGAAGTTATGTTCCCTGTCCTCAGTTAATGTGGAATGCAAATGCCTCGTGGGACACTTCTTTATGCCCCGCTGGAGAACGTATAACGAAGACAGACAGTGAGAGTGTTGCAAAGCCAGAACCATGACTCATCACGGTCAATGACGGAGCCTAATGCAGCTCTGGAAAATCCCATCAAAGCTTTCACGTAGCTTTCATATGGCCAAAGGATTCTACTCCTAGGTCCCCATGTGGCACAAATGCAAGGCTCCATAGAAGATATGAGCAGAAACATTCCCAGAAGCATCATTCAAAGGTGTAAACAAATCATGTCAATCAATGGGAAAGTATCCTAAATATGGATGTTATCTCTACAATGGAGCATTCAGCGATGGAACCCATTCAACTTCCAAGATATGAAAAACAAAAACTACTACAAGACAAAATAACCCTAAAATATCTCTTAAAGTCATCTGAGGGCTTGTGAGATGGCTCAGTTTGACAGTGAAGCCTGGTCACCAGAAGTTCCATTCCCTAAAGCTGTGTAGAGGTAAAAGGGGGAACCAACTCCACAAAGTTGAGACTTTCAAACATCTTCTATAGCACGTACTCTCACCAGGCATGTAGTGTGTGTACCTATACACATGTGCCCACACATACACATGAGTAAACACATAAGCACACATGCTTGTGTGCACGTACACACATGTAAGTGCACATACATACACACAAATGACATATAAAATTTAAAATGTATTTGTCAGGCACTGGCAGAGACTCTCAGGAGAGAGCTACATCAGGCTCCTGCCATCAAGCACTTGTTGGCATCTACAATAGTGTCTGGGTTTGGTGATTGTATATGGGATGGATCCCCAGGTGGGGCAGTCTCTGGATGGTCATTTCTTCAGTCTCTACTCCACACTTTGTAAGTCCTTCCATGGGTGTTTTGTTCCCCCTTCTAAGAAGGATCGAATACAGAAGTGGATGCTCACAGCCATCCATTGGACTGAGCATAGGGTCCCCAATGAAGGAGCTGGAGAAAGGACCTAGGGAGCTGAAGGGGTTTGCAGCCCCATAGGAGGAACAACAATATGAACTAACCAGAGCCCCCAGGGACTAAACCACCAACCAAAGAGTACACATGGTGGGACTCATGGCTCCAGCTGCATATGTAGCAGAGGATGGCCTAGTCAGACATCATTGGGAAGAGAGGCCCTTGGTCCTGTGAAGGCTCTATGCCCCAGTGTAGCAGAATGCCAGGGCCAGGGAGTGGGAGTGGGTGGGTTGGTGAGCAGGGGGAGGGAGGAAGGAATAGGGGGAGGGGGTTAATGGAGGGGAAACCAGGAAAGGCGATAACATTTGAAACGTAAATAAAGAAAATATCCAATAAAAAATAAAATTTAAAATGGAAAAAGACATTACATTGAATGCAAACATAAAAATAAGCACATACTACATGGCTCCCTTCATATGAAATATCCAGAACAGACATGTTTATGAAGACAGGAAGTTGTGTGGGGAGTCACTTGAGAATGGAGAATAATACCTATCCATGTAGTGTCCCTATGGGAAAACAAAAATATTGTAAGCCTAGATTGCTACAATATATCAAGATGCCAAAAACTCCTGAGTTGTTCACTTTATAAAGGCATTAAGCATTCTGTTCCAGTTTCTGCCTTATATGAGTTCTATCACTACCAGTGATGTATATAAACACTTACATATCAATTTTAATTAGCTGTTGCTTATAAAGCAAAAAAAACAAAATCACGTTGGCTCTTTGTAGAACTCATAGGAGATGTGTTTACAAACTAAATGATGCTAGATAGGCGCTGAGCTCGGTGCTTCAGCTCCATCTCACAGACAACTGGAAAGCAGCCATTTTAAAGGTGAATAAATGTTGAATTGTTGAATGACCAGCAAGTCCTAAAAGTACCAGTTTTAATGTAACAAGATGGTAGCTACTAATATATACTTTTAAACCCGAACATTTGGGAATCAAGGAATGTACTTCTAAGGTAAATGCGTATGTCCTACACATTATGTGTATACATACCCCACCAAGCATGCCCAGATGTAGCTGAAGTGTCACTCTCAGGAATGTCTTTTCAAAAGTTCATGAAGAATCCCAACATGTAGGACATGGGGTTGAAACGTGTGTCCACGTATCCACTCCCAGTGAACCCCATGGTGGAAGGAACTGTCTAAATCATTATTTTACACTTCATTTCTCCTCACCCTGACAGAAGTAAATATGCAAAGCAACTGAAAAGAGATAAATGTTTCCCACATAAACTGCGCAAGAAAACTAATTTGGAGTGTAACATGGACGCCTACATTCATTCATGCGTTCATTCATTCATTTGTGTGCCTCCCCACCCCCACGCCTCACTCCCCGCCCCCCTCCCACAAGGAGGCTATTGGAAAATAACCAAAACCCTATTCTTTCTGTGGACTGTTAAGAGTATCTGGTCTGACCTTCCTTTGTCTAACTCCCCCTTCTCAGGCCTCAGTGGAGGTTATCAGCAATGTTAATTATCCATGAGAGTGGTCAGGTGCCAGCAGAGAGCTGCAGGAGGGAGGGGGAGGGCTGGAAGGGGGAAGGGGGAGGAGAAGGACGACTTACTAACTAGGAGGGGAGAGCAGGTCATGAATTTGTAAGACCTAATTTGTCTAATATCCTCTAACAAAAGGAACCCGGCTGTGCTGTGCACAAACGTGACATCAATCATTGGCTAACTGCTCCACACAGGTAGTGAGATCACTCTGGCCTGCTTCTACTTTGGAAAGACAGCCAGCCGGCAGAGATGAAAACCAAGTGAAATTGATATTTTAACGCAACTCTTAGTCTTCAAACACAGAAATTAAACAATCAAAGTTGGTAAAATAAATAAATAAATGTAACTGTCTTTCATACAAGCTGAGTGTGGTAACCTATTAGGCCTGGACTTCTCCCTGTGGTAGGTGGGGCTCCCAGGCATGAGGACACCCTCTTTTTCTTTATTCATCACGACAGGCATTGGTCTTTCTAATGCTTCTGCCCTGTAACATCGGCCAATCTCAGTCAGGCTTTCATTAACGAAAGAAGAGTCCATGAATTTGAAAGATAGCAAAGGGAGGTAGACAGGAGAATTAGGAGGGAAGGATGGGAAGGGAGGAATGATATAAATATAATCAAAAAATATATAAGAAAAAAGGTGCTTGAAAAATCTGCATTTTGTTTAGCTAACTTAGTTTATTTAAAATCAAATTTATACCTATTTTTATATTTATGAAAAAATATGTACTTATTCTCATAGGTGCACATTAGAAAATGAAAAATAGATTCTGGAGAGTTGCACAGAAACCAGGATTATATTTAAAAAGAGCTGCATCTCCCCACGACAGAGGGCAGCGTCCTATGCTACGGCATTCATTTCCTGTCTCCTGTTTATTGCTCTAAAACCAAAATGGAGGCAAAAGAAAACTGTAGTTTTGTTTATCCACCAAACTATCTCCTTCTCTAGAAACAGTTCAAAAATAAATGTGAAAATATAAGCATGAAAATGTGTTTTGACCTTTAACGATCTTCTGATAAAATAATCAGCAGCCAACACTACCTGAGTTTGCCAGTGTGGGGGGGCCGTGCTACCCAAGTGCCGGGACACTGATGGCGTGATCCCTGCTGGAAATGACAAACTAAGGCATGCGAGAATTATTTCTAGAAGACCGTTTAAAATGAGAAAGGGCCGAAAGGAAATGGGAAGACTAGTAAGCCCAACCATGACAAGCAGAAGGAGAAGGATTTAATGAGGTCAAGTTGAAAATATAATTTCAGATAAAAGCGCCATTGAACTCTGCCCGCTGCTCTCCTAACAGGAAGATATAATCAGCTTCCTTGGTCTCTGCTACAGATTTTTTTTTTTAAACTCCGTAGGAAAAGCATTTTGGCATAAGAAAAGAAGTATGAAATAGCCTGGCTCCTAATGAGCAAGAATCTAAGCCGGCAATTTCACAGCATTCCGAGTGACTGTCTTTTAAGACTAAAGTAATTAAAATCTAATATTTCAGATTTATTTTTAGACCTATAGACCACAAGGCTGCCTACATCCATGATGTATTTTTTTTAAAGGGTAATGTTTTTAAAACCTGGATGCACAGATCAAGTGCATCTACATGATGCATAGAGTGAACTATATGACCTTGTTGAGATAAATAAACAGCAGTGTCTGATAATGGGTCTGATAACTCCGTTCATGATTTCACCAAACATTCCCAATGTACTCAGTTTCATCAAAAAACCACCATAGCCTTCATTAAAAGATGAATATTCCAATTGTAAGCCAAGTTGTGGATCTAGTTTTTCCTAATCACCATGAGCTCCACCCACATTGTGTATCCTTCTGTCAGGTGAGAAACGTTAAATTAAATGGTCTGCAGTACATAATGAAAACAGAATGTGCCTTCTCACACTGAAATGTACAATTACACAATACTAGTGGTTTTCCCCCTTTTGCATTTCAGTTACTGCTGTTGTTTGGAATCCTGATATTTTCCAAATGAACAAAATAAAATAAAGTGACAGACTCAACATCTTCATCCCACCACAAATAGAGACAGGGTCTATTTCCCGAGAGAGTAACAGGAATTATAAAGCTTCTCATGGTAAGAAAAGAAAAATATCCCTGTGGTTTCTATGAGGTGACCTATGTTAGGCATCCACGATCTTCTACAGTTTTGACATACTCCATTCAAAGACAGGATGAGGGTCCAAGAAAGTTTCTAGTTGAATACCTACCATCCTGGTAGGTGACCAAAGGAGCTGAACCTTAGTTTTAAGGTCATCAGACAAGCTCTTGGAAGAACACAGGAAGGGCTAGGGCAAAGAAGAAAAGAACTGACCATAAGGCATTCTGAAAGAGTAAGACCCTCCTCTGGACTCCTATGAAGACCAAGGATGTCTATGTCTTCTAGGCTGCCACCACTGGAATGCGGCATATCTAGACACACAGCTCACAACTGTCAACTAGGGCAGGGCTAGAGACCCCATAAGAGTTTGCATTTGGTTGTCCAATTACCCCATTCTTTGGCGGGAGGGCAGGGGAGATGTTGGTTTTCTTCTTTGGTTTTTTTTTTTAATTTTTAATATTTTTATTACATATTTTCCTCAATTACATTTCCAATATTATCCCAAAAGTCCCCCATAGCGCCCCCCACTTCCCTACCCACCCATTCCCATTCTTTTGGCCCTGGCATTCCCCTATATTGGGGCATATAAAGTTTGCAAGTCCAATGGGCCTCTCTTTCCATTGATGGCCGACTAGACCATCTTTCGAACTCTGATTAGGATAGTGTTTACTTTAAGACCTGGTTAAGATACTTTAAACACTTTATATAGATAAACAGAGCACAGTGGTGATGTTAAGAAGTGTACATAAGCAGGCGTGGTGGCGCACGCCTGTGATCCCAGCACTTGGGAGGCAGAAGCAGGCAAATTTCTGAGTTCGAGGCAAGCCTGGTCTACAGAGTGAGTTCCAGGACAGCCGGGGCTATACAGAGAAACCCTGTCTTGACACCCCCCCCCCCAAAAAAGAAGTGTACATAAGCTAAACTTCTCATTTTTCCCCCCAGAGTCAGGCTGCAAACAGAAATAATATTCTAGATGCTTCATTGATACTGTGATCAAGTTCAGATACCCGCTTTGGCAGATGTAGCCCTATATTCTTCAGAGTGTCTGGTCTTTATGCAGAGATAGCTATTAACTGGGCCAGAGGTGAGGCTATATACATTAGGCTATCAAAGTTAGCCCTATGGTTTATAAGTATCTCTTTGCTTGGGAAAAGCATGTGGCTCCTATATTTATCAGTTTCTCTTTCTCTCTCATCTCTCTATGTCACACTGTTCACACGGATATGCTCCTTGGAGAATCTGGAAGAATACCAGTCATACTTGTTGATCAAGAAGGACAATGTACGGTGACTGTACAAAAAGCCACCTGGTACATACTCTTGAACGAGAGACAGTTCCTATGGAAGCTGAGGGGTCTCTATTAGCATGCATGTCTATAAGCTTGGGAAAGCTATAATTGTTTGTAAATTTTTATCACACTTCCTCTTAAAAGTAGCTGTCATGAGCTTCAAATTCTGAAATTAGTGCTTCGATTTCAGCAAATATCTTAAGAAGTCGTGCTCTGCCATTTTCCGTGAAAATGTGCCCAGTTAAATGATACCAGGGCAAAAGCTTGCTCCGACTATAAAGAGGATGCCAAGGTGAGGCTGTTTCATCATTTGGTTTGGTTATGATACGGAGTCACAGTTCACTGTTTCCTGTCCCCTCAGAGACACATTAAGTCCATAGTCTTCCTGACCATCATGCCCTTTCTCCCAAGACCGAGCAAAGACCCACAAAGCAATATTAGCCTGTTCTTTCACAGTGTAATAACCCAGTGGAAAAACTAATATCCTGAGCACACATTAGAAACATGTCTTATTGTATGCCAAGGAGTGTTTGCATATCTCAAAATCTTCAATACCTTTTTTTCAACAGCAAAGGCAAATCAGGCCTGACTTCATTAATGGGCTGCTCAAAAACTCAATAATTAACCTGGCTAAGAATTACTGCTCCTTCTATCAGATTATTTTAGTACATTGTAAGGAGTATACCAAATGCGACCCATGAGCACATAAGTAGGATGTGGGAAACAGGCAAACAGTGATTTCCATGATAGTTCTGTGTCAAAAGCCTTCCTTGTCAACACACAAAGCTGCCTTAGATGTGCAAATGAGTCCCGTGCTGTCACTCCTCTGGATTAGGCATAAACAGTGGGTTCTCATGCAAAGCACCTTTATTGCCTTCTATCTAAGTAAATTTTCAAAGAAGGTTTTCTTGAGACCATTAACACACATTTTACTTTAAAATATTAGGATAAAAAACAAAATTCCCAAAGCATATCAAACCCTCACACTACACTTTAAACAGAAGATTGTCACAGAGTTGAGAGATTCGCCTATATTTTATTCTGACTCTTAAATAGATGGCAGTTTGAAAATAAAAATCTTATTAAAATGGTGGCTTCTATTAGGAATGCTGACAAAATTCACCAATCTGGAACACAAGGTCACAGTTTCAGTGACAAGTGAATTAAGGAAAATCAGATATTCTATAATCAATGATTTATCTTTTCTCCTCTTCTTCATTTTTTTTCTAACCAAGGAATTAAATCCAGACTGGGTTAGGTTAGCTCAGTTATCTGTGATGTGCAAGGCAGACATCATCCATTGTGCTCCTAGGTTGATTGACAGCATGAATGACAGCCCGTGCCAGTCAAAGGCAGATAAGGGCTGGGTTCTGAGAGGAGCCCCTACTTGAGAACCATCTGCATTGTCTCGGCCATCACCGCTGGCAGGAAGGCTGATCTGAAATACAGTGATGGTGAAGCTCTTGCCTCAGAGGAGAATCAGTGCCATCTGCCATCTGCATTTAGAACAACAGCCATCAGTGTAGCGTTTTTCTTCCTTTTTGAAACTTTTCGACAACATCCCCTCATTGAATGGTGCCAAAGCTCCATTATGTTAACTGCACCACCAAAGTCCCGCTCTTGCTATTCAAAAACAAACCAACCAGACTAATGAAAAAGACCCAAAATACTGGGAAGACTGCAAGGCAGTAAGAGAGGGCACTGGGAAGGATTCTGTCTGATGGACAGGGCTTGGTGAGATACAAGGGAAAGGCCATATTGCACGTTCTCGGGGATTCAAATGTTAATAAGACCCCAAGGTTTTGTAGACTCTTCCAGAGAAAAGCATAGCCTTTGCAGAGCTGTGTATAACTGGAAAGGAAAACAGACTAACTGCCAATAGTTAGAGCAGGAGATAGGTAGATGCATAGATAACAGCTTGTGTACAGGCCATGTCAAGTAAATGAAGGTGGTGAGAAATCGGAAGAAATGAAAATCCACCTTGACAATGTGCGATGCACAATCACACATCGTTAGTCCTGTGCATCACACACAATACTAACAGGAAGTGTATCTTGGTTGAGGCAATTATGATCCTTTGTGAACAGTCATGCTCAGATCAAAACAGTGAAGTATGATAAAGGCACAAAATCATGACATACTAGAGAACTTACAAGTAGCTCATATCCTATGTCTACTGGGATTTCCCCGCCTTTGGCGTGAAGTGTAACGAGACATTATAAAACTGTTTTGTTATTTTGTCAGATTGCAAACTATCCCAGGGATACTCCACGGGGCATTGAGTGAAGGCCAGGGGAAGGAGGGGCCTAACACAGGAGGCAGAGGAAGTCAGATTCTTCTAGATCACCTTAGAGGCTAAGTTTTCCTCAGCCATGCACAAAGTAGTGGTCTTGTTAGTCTTTTGGGTCTGAGCAAATCATAGCAACAGGGAGAAGTGGGAAGCTGAGGTGCCACAAAGGCTTAGCAAGAGATGCTGAGCTCCCACTCCGTGCTTGCAGCATGACTCAGAGAGATTTATGCTAACTTTAAGAACCTCAGCCCATCGACACAAACCGGTCCCACAGTAAGTAGAACCAATAGATGTGTTGATTCTTCCCATTCTCAGCTGAGGATTAAAGACAACTGTTCAATGGTTTCCGTTTTCAACCTGTGAGTCGCAACCACTTTGGGGGGATCCAATGACCCTTTCACAAGGGTCACAGGCCTGGTATTCTACCTGTGATATATTTACATTACGATTTGTAATAGTAGCACAATTATAGTAGAGTAGAAAAGGAATGATTTCATGGTTGGAGGTCACCACAACACAAGGAACTGTATGAAAGGGTCACCAGGTGACTTCTACCATCTACTTCTCTAACGCTCTCCTCCTGAGAACATGCAGATTGCTCAAAGAAACTATCTGCACTTAAAATTCATAACACTACATCTCAGATGGATCCTCTGTACTACCCGGTGATCTAAATCCTCAGCATACATGATAGGACTATTTTAAATGTGTTCCTTTTTCCCATGCATGCCCCACCTTTTCAGATTATTTATAGCTAATGTCCTACGTCCATATTGTACTTTAAAAATAAAAATCAGTAGATGTCAGCTTCCTTAAAATCTAATTTGTGAACATACAGATTTTTCTAGGACTCTACTTGCATAGAAGAAAAAAAGAGGTGGCAATCCATTCATAAATGCATTATAAGCTTCCCATTCCTTAATTTTTCTAAATCAGTTCCAGAAGCATTATCCATTCAAATAAACAAAGAACTAAGAGGATGCAATCATTTTAAAGTTTGTATGGTCTCTGGCATATTTATACATAGGCATGCCCACCAATGAGTGGGCAGAGCGACCTTCAGCAATAGCAGAAACTATTTAGAATCTCTAACATTTTAAAACCTTGAGATGTTTTTAATGGGATCGAAAAATTAAGTGTTTCCTGGATATACTAGTAAGCCCGTGACTTTTACAAACTCCATATTTAAGTTCTCAATGTTTAACCGTCCCTTGTATTTATTCTGAATGTTCATGGAAAAGATTGTGCTTCTGACACCAACTGTGAAAACTTGGAACTTGCTAAGTTTAGAGTTTCCCAAATCTATTCCCATTTCAGATGTTCTCTCATCCACTTCATCTCGACTCCCAGGTGTTTGGTCTCAACTGTTACGCTAGATAGTAGAAACCTTAAAATCACTGCACAGGAGGCAGAGGCACTCAGATCTCCGTGAGTTCCAGGCCAGCCTGTGAATTCTGGTCTACAGAGCAGATTTGAGGACAGCCAGGGCCACACAGAGAAAAACTGTCTCAAGAAAATAAAATAGAAAAGAAAAGAGAAGAGGAGAAGAGAAGAGAAGGGAAGGGAAGGGAAGGGAAGGGAAGGGAAGGGAAGGGAAGGGAAGGGAAGGGAAGGGAAGGGAAGGGAAGGGAAGGGAAGGGAAGGGAAGGGAAGGGAAGGGAAGGGAAGGGAAGGGAAGGGAAGGGAAGGGAAGGGAAGGGAAGGGAAGGGAAGGGAAGGGAAGGGAAGGGAAGGGAAGGGAAGGGAAGGGAAGGGAAGGGAAGGGAAGGGAAGGGAAGGGAAGGGAAGGGAAGGGAAGGGAAGGGAAGGGAAGGGAAGGGAAGGGAAGGGAAGGGAAGGGAAGGGAAGGGAAGGGAAGGGAAGGGAAGGGAAGGGAAGGGAAGGGAAGGGAAGGGAAGGGAAGGGAAGGGAAGGGAAGGGAAGGGAAGGGAAGGGAAGGGAAGGGAAGGGAAGGGAAGGGAAGGGAAGGGAAGGGAAGGGAAGGGAAGGGAAGGGAAGGGAAGGGAAGAAGGGAAGGGAAGGGAAGGGAAGGGAAGGGAAGGGAAGGGAAGGGAAGGGAAGGGAAGGGAAGGGAAGGGAAGGGAAGGAAAGGAAAGGAAAGGAAAGGAAAGAAGAAGAAAAAATAATGAAAACTGATGCATGAAAACTGCCAATAGTTTAGTCCCTTCAGATTTAGTCAGATAATTCTTTGTGCTTAGTTACCCAGTGTGGTGGTTTGAATATGCTTGGCCCAGGGAGTGGCACTTGTTGGAGTAGGTGTGGCCTTGTTGGAAGAAGTATGTCATTGTGGGGGTGGGCTTTGAGACCCTCCTTTTAGCCACATGGGAGCTAGTCTTCGCCCGTTTGCCTTCTGAACAGGATGTTAGAACAGGCTCCTCCAGAGCCATGCCTGCCTAGAAGCTGCCATGGTCCCACCTTGATGATAATGGACAGAACCTCTGAACCTATAATCCAGCCCCAATTAAATGTCCCTTACAGAAGTTGCCTTGTTTGTAGTGTCTCTTCATAGCAATGAAACCTTAACTAAGACACCCACTATGCTAACATTAGAAGTAGAGAGTAAAAAATACTTTAAACAATATATAACAATCCTAAACTATTCCATGCTACTGAAACACATAAGCAAGGATTTTTAAATGTTCTATCTTATCTCTTGAGGAAGCCTGAAAGAGTGTATTCTCTCTCTGTGCTATGATTCTAAAGTTAATCAAACTTCAGCCCCCAGGCAAAAACTGTCCTGTTGCATGGGAGTCTCCAACGGAAGACTAGATGTCATCTTTCTGAGTCAGCTCTTAGCAGCTTGAGTGACAAGAACACTTAACTTGGGTTTACTAAAGTCTTTTATTTGCCTTGTTATGTGACTTTTCATACGTTTAACAGGTTTAAAATTGCATAAGCAATGGCAGACAAAATATTTAAAGGGAACTTAATCATAATTAATAACTTTATTTTGCCTATCTTTAATAGTCATTATATATCATTATCCCAAGATTATAATCAAGTAAAGAGGGCACACTCATGCTATGTCACTAAACGTCAACAGACACACCAATAGTCATGGGGAGTGTGCCAAGTGACCCATGATTGGGAGCTAATTGAATGTGAGTGAGATGATGTAATTATCTAAGCAGATGAAAATTTCACTAAATGCCACGGGCTTTGTAAACACTTGCTTCAAAACGCCTGTCCCTCACACGTGCTTCTCTTTGAGAAACTCTTTTTTTAAGATCATGATAGCAAGAATACTATATTAGCTTGTAGAAAGTGTTAAACTCCAATGTGTAGGCAGTATACGTGCCTTTCACCATGAAGCATCATGTTAAAAGTGGATTTCAATATCCTACCTAGATGGGAAACATTGATATGTCAGATATTCACAACTGGGAGGGTCCCCTATCTCATGCCCACCAAGTAGACACTATATCGTAATTACCAAGTAACTAGTATTTTTATTTTTCTAGTAGCTGTGCCTGCTTGTTCCTAAGTAAACCACTTAAGGATTTATGGTGTCTCACAGTTTAAGAGGGTTCAGCTAACCCTGGTGGGGTGGACACAGTAGGTAGAGAAGCAGAAAACAGCAGTAGGAAGAAGGCAGGGATAAGATATCTCCCAGGACCCACAACCTCAGTGATCTACTCCCTCCAGCTGGGTCTACCTCCTAACATTTCCAGAAGCTTGTCAAATGACCCAACCAGATAAAAACTGAGTCCAAATACACATGCTTTTATGAGGGTCACTTCCTATCTAAATGATACACAGAAGATCTTATGAAGAAGGAAGAGTTTAATGTTAACATGGGTGTTCTATTTATTTGCAGACAAACTAAACAGCTGAAATAGAGGTGAGTAAAAAGAAGACACAATCTCTATGCCATCGAAGGAGATTCTGTGTGTTTAGTAGGACACAAATTTGCTTAAGTTCGAGAACACATTAGTAAGCTCTGAAGGAACAGTTGAGAACACTCTAGCAAGCACAGCAACAAATGACAAGAGGTATACTGCCAGTCCCAGAACAACACCCACTCAGCTATATCTAGATGCTCCTCAGAAGGTCTGTCTCAGTCTGTCTCCTGTTCTCCTGCATCCTCTAAGGCACGAGATTTGTCTGTCTGAGATTTCAGCTATGTTGAAGCCTTCTCTGAAGATAATGTTGTAAGTTGGAAGTAGCAAATCCACCAATAAAAACATCACCACTCTCTGGGCTATAGGCTTCCAGGAGGAGTACACACACACATCCTCTAAGAGCCAAGGAGGACAGGAACTAACTTAGTGTCAAATTTTTAAAACAAAGCCAGGCTCTTTATTGTTTTTAAAAAAAATCTTTAAAATCTACAGACTGCAATTTTGTGTTATAAATAGAATTCATCTTCTCTTCTGGGTGCATTTTATCTAGTATACCACCGACACACGTTGAAGGGCACCAGGCAATCCTACTTTGCGTTTTGTACATCGCCGATGCTGATGGGAAGATTAAAACCGCTATCTTTATTGACAAGTTGAAGTTAGATTAGGGATGTAACTTCATTTTTCTACTGTCCTTTTAAATATGCAGCTGATACAGTTGGGTAAATACTGCTCTTGCCTGTGAACCAATCTACATAGTTTGCAATTCTAATCTACTGTATGGTTTTGTTCTCCACATTAGAAGTTTTATTACAGTTTTGATAATGTTGTGTTCCAGCATGGATATAAAATTACAAACATTTTGACGATTTTACTGATTTAGCCAAATATATATGAATGAATAACTAAGCACAGGGAGGAAGATACATGTATCTTGTATAGACAAATCTGTATTTTCTTACACATGTTTATAGCAACAGACACAGAAAGAAGTGAATTCCTGAATATCCCAGTTGTACATCAGGCAAGTTATCATCAAAACACAAACAAACAAACAAAACAACAACAAAAACCACTGTAAACAATCCAGGTAATTTTGAGTCCTCTACCAACTAACATTAAATAATACCCTGGCCAGCCGTAAGCCCAGTCCTTTTCCATTGGTGGCCGATGCAGTAAGAGCTCACAGGCTTGCCAGGGTTTGCCTGTCCTCAAGCTTCACAAATTCTACAAGCTTCTTAGTTTGATTGATGGTCTCAGCTAAAACTGCCTCCTCAAGATTAAAACAACAGAACTCAAGGAGCACATCGCGAAAAAAACTAAAGTTTGCCCTGTAAATCTCCACCAATGCACTGCATGCAGTTCAGGTATCTCAGGGACCAAGGGAAAGAGTTAGCAAAGAGCTAACATCGAAAGTACAGACGTGGCCTATGCCCTTGCACAGTGGATTAAAGAGAAAATCCCTTCAGGATGGTCTCACAGGAGGAGGGACTCCAGCTTTCAGGCCAGTGGTTAACAGCAGAAGCGTGGGAGAGAAGAGCGAGCTCAGGGAGACATAGCAGAAATAAATGGTCTGCATAATGCCAGAGCAAAGCTGACCTTACCATCTCTACTCCCTAGAGTAGGAAGATTTCTCCAACCGGGAAGAAACAAAGCCAGATGCCTGATCCCTAAGAGGAGGAAACCAAGGGCAACAGGGATGGGCGTGCCCAAGGGAAAGGTATTTTCTCACCCAGAAAAGGTATTTTCTCACCCAGAAAAGGGCTGGAAAGGTAGGGAGAGAAATAATTCAATTTGGGTGTCCCAGACCAAATAAGGCATCACCCGGTTTGTTTAGCTTGCCTTCCCGTGAGTTGAAGTTATTTCTCCCTGTTTGGGTTAGTTTCAGAAAGCCCTACGTTATCTCATACATGCATGATTCATTCAATTTAGCTGACTTCTTATATTACACTTTCAGCTGTAGCCTGTTCTGCGGGGATTTGTTCTTGCCACTTAGTTTTCTGTCTGTGGAGGGATAAACACTCTCTTCCCTCACATCTGCTAGAGATCGTGCAGATTTATGGGAGAAGGCTTACAGGGTACAAGAAAAGTCCTTCCTAATTACGATCAGAATGAGAAGCAGGTACAGATTTCTCAGAGCTTTCCGATCCCCACATCTCTGCAGTGGCCAGGGTGACTGGAACCCAGAGCCAAGTCTTCAAGTTGCTCTTTAGCCCCTTGCTGCTGACCTTCAAGCTTGCGAATGTCCCCTGCTGCCTGATATCCACAGAGTAAAGTGTGTATGTGTGTGTGTGTGTGTGTGTTTCCATAAAGGCACATTTGTAATCAGGGCTAGGGATGTGTTTCATAGATCATGACTAGAAAATGCAATCAAATGGAATAGAGAGAAAATATCAAAGTTTGCCAGATCAATATAACTATGTGTATGTACCTGTACTGTTAGGTTATGATCAGGTAATGTTGAAAGCTAATATTTTAGAATAAAACTTACTAATAAAACCAAAGAGTCATGCATAAAAATTATCCTACAGGCTTTTAAATTTTCGTTCATGAGGTGTTTGTTTATTTTTATGGATTTAGAAAAAGTTGTGCATGTTTAGAGAGTTGAATTTGATGTCCAACACATAAACATTACACGAGGTTAAATCAATGAAATACCTACTCTACTTGTTACCTTGTTGCTGTGACGAAACACAACGACCAAAAGAAACTTATAGAAGAAAGGTGTTTACTTTGGTTTATGGTTCCATAGTGGGGGGAGGGGGGTTGCATAATAGTGAGAGGCAAGGGGCAGGAAGGGGCGGGGAGGCAGCAGCCAATCAGAGCAGGAAGCTGAGCCATCACATCTTTAACCATACATGGGAAAAAGAGGGCAAACTGGAAGTAGACTTGGCCACAGACCCATAAAGCCTATCCCCAGTGAGATGCTTCCTCAAGCAAGGTTACACCTCCTAAAGGGTTCACAATCTCCCCAAACAGCATCACCAACCGGGTACCAAGGGTTCAACTTCCCAAGCCCACTGGAAACATTTCTCATTCGAGTTACCGCATCTATCTCTGCAAACATTTAACACTACTTTCCCACGAAAATACACAAACTCTTTTCTTCCAGCCTTTAAAAACCATGTTTCATTGTAGATATCTATAGTAAGCCTGTCTATTGATAAGTCGGTCAAAGATCAGCTCCTCACCAGCTTCATTCCACCGGCTTCTTATGCCTTATATAGTCAGTTGTCTGGTTAGTTATGCATTCTAAACCTGTTTAGTATTTATATGATCAAGTTGATAGTATAGTTCTACGACTGTTGGTCATAGCTCCACACTTGGGATCACATACTTGACCCCTAAAATAAAAACATGATGTCTAACACCATGATTTTTTTTTTTTGTTCTCTTATCAATGCTCTAAAAAAAAAATAACTAGAACAGATCAAGGCTGAGTGATTACTGATAGGCACGCTGAATTTTGGGACTTGGGTGTGGTTCTGGAGAGAGTACTTTGCACAAGGGTCCCTTCTGGCTGTCCTTGAAGTAAGCCTTATCCTGGGTTGTAATGACTGTTCAGATGAGTTTCCAAAGCCGGTCTCCCTGTCTGTCCCAGTACAGCTGACTGAGTTCATTTCCAGAGGAACTAGCACTCACTTCATTTGCCACGTTAGGTTCTTACATTGCTTTACAGGGAATGTAGACAATGCGCGTGCAGTCTACGTATGAGACATGCAAACTCAACATTAGTTCACACGGTGGTCCAAAAGGTCCACACACTACAGTACACGGAGTACATAGTGTGCAGAGGAAGGACGATGCTAATATACAGTTTTCCAGTTTCTTTTAAAAGTAAGAATAAAATGTCACTGGGCTATCAGACAATAAAGTGGCATATAAACAAAATCCAGGCACAAGAATATTTATACCTTAATGAGAAGTTAAATCAACAACGATGATATGATACTGCTTACTTATTCTTTCATAAATAATAATTATGTTCACTTAAATATGCTTGTTAGAGATGGGCTGTTGCAATGGCTCAGTGATGAAAGGTCTCCACACAAACGATGAGGGTGTGAACTGAATCTCCAGCACTCACGCAAGGAGCTCAACACAGTGGTTTTCTCCTGTGCTGGGAGGGCAGAGACTGGCTTCCCCTCACAAGTAGTGACCTGCCAGTGCAGCTGAATTGGAAAGGTCTGTTCATTGATAGACCCAGTCTCAAAAAATAGGGTATAAGGCAAGTGTGGGGCCTTCTAATATTTACTTCTGGCCTCTAGATACACAGACACACACACACACACACACACACACACACACACACACACAGAGAGAGAGAGAGAGAGAGAGAGAGAGATGCTACAGTACATTAATTTATAAAATTGATTTTTAGATCAGTGGACCTCAATAGAAATAATAACATGAACAAAAATAGGAGCTATATATGTAACTTGAACTTGTCTGATATTTTAGTGTCTGGGTTTTTAGAAGAACTATAACTGGGCTGAAAATTCTCAAATATTCTCAAATATTCTCAAATATTCTCAAATCAACAGGTAGTCACCACAAAAATTCAATAAAATTTCGAACCTATTTTTGATTAAGCCCTTACATATGTAACTTTTAAAATTCAAAATAGTCACTTAACTGTTAAGTGATCAAGTATAGCTAATGAGTACTGGCTTGGAAAGCACAGATCTTGAACCTGCACCACAAAGCTAGTTGTTCTCAGTCGATAGGTCTATGAAAAACAGTGTCTACACTCGTCTGTCTACAAGAGGAAAGCATTAGTACACACATTTTAGAATCCACAAAACAAAAACTCACAGCAGATACACTGGTTTCTAATTTAAATATATCCTTTATATAAACCACAGAATCTATTCTCTGATAAGGATTTTCCAAAGGCACTAGGATGTCCATTTGTTTCAACAGCTCTCTGAGCTGAACATCTATTCCGAAAACCATCAACCTCCTCACTAGATTGAATTTGTGAGCTACTTTTTTTTTTTAATATTTTTATTACATATTTTCCTCAATTACATTTCCAATACTACCCCAAAAGTCCCCCATAGCGCCCCCCACTTCCCTACCCACCCATTCCCATTCTTCTGGCCCTGGCATTCCCCTATATTGGGGCATATAAAGTTTGCAAGTCCAATGGGCCTCTCTTTCCATTGATGGCCGACTAGGCCATCTTTCGATACATATGCAGCTAGAGACAAGAGCTCCAGGGTTCTGGTTAGTACATCATGTTGTTCCAACAATAGGGTTGCAGATCCCTTTAGCTCCTTGGGTACTTTCTCTAGCTTCTCCATTGGGAGCCCTGTGATACATCCAATAGCTGACTGTGAACATCCACTCCTGTGTTTGCTAGGCCCCAGCATCGTCTCACAAGAGACAGCTATATTTGGGTCCTTTCAGCAAAATCTTGCAAGTGTATGCAATGGTGTCAGCGTTTAGAAGCTGATTATGGGACGGATCCCTGGATACAGCAGTCTCTAAATGGTCCATCCTTTCATCACAGCTACGAACTTTGTCTCTGTAACTCCTTCCCTGGGTGTTTTGTTCCCAATTCTAAGAAGGTGCACAGTGTCCACACTTTGGTCTTCATTCTTCTTGAGTTTCATGCGTTTATCAAATTGTATCTTATATCTTGGGTATCCTAAGTTTTGGGCTAATATCCACTTATCAATGAATACATATTGTGTGAGTTCTTTTGTGATTGTGTTACTTCACTCAAGATGATGACCTCCAGTTCCATCCATTTGGCTAGGAATTTCATAAATTCATTCTTTTTAATAGCTGAGTAGTACTCCATTGTGTAAATGTACCATAATTTCTGTATCCATTCCTCTGTTGAGGGACATCTGGGTTCTTTCCAGCTTCTGGCTATTATAAATAGGGCTGCTATGAACATAGTGGAGCATGTGTCCTTTTTACCGGTTGGGACATCTTCTGGATATATGCCCAGGAGAGGTATTGCTGGATCCTCCGGTAGTACTATGTCCAATTTTCTGAGGAACCGCCAGACTGATTTCCAGAGTGGTTGTACAAGCTTGCAATCCCACCAACAATAGAGGAGTGTTCCACTTTCTCCACATCCTCGCCAGCATCTGCTGTCACCTGAATTTTTGATCTTAGCCATTCTGACTGGTGTGAGGTGGAATCTCAGGGTTGTTTTGATTTGCATTTCCCTGATGATTAAGGATGTTGAACATTTTTTCAGGTGCTTCTCTGCCATTCGGTATTCCTCAGGTGAGAATTCTTTGTTCAGTTCTGAGCCCCATTTTTTAATGGGGTTATTTGACTTTCTGGAGTCCACCTTCTTGAGTTCTTTATATATATTGGATATTAGTCACTTATCTGATTTAGGATAGGTGAAGATCCTTTCCCAATCTGTTGGTGGTTTTTTTGTCTTATTGATGGTGTCTTTAGCCTTGCAGAAGCTTTGTAGTTTCATGAGGTCCCACTTGAAATTCTCGATCTTACAGCACAAGCCATTACTGTTCTATTCAGGAATTTTTCCCCTGTGCCCATATCTTCAAGGCTTTTCCCCACTTTCTCCTCTATAAGTTTCAGTGTCTCTGGTTTTATGTGAAGTTCCTTGATCCACTTAGACTTGACCTTAGTACAAGGAGATAGGAATGGATCGATTCGCATTCTTCTACATGTTAACAACCAGTTGTGCCAGCACCATTTGTTGAAAATGCTGTCTTTCTTCCACTGGATGTTTTTAGCTCCCTTGTCGAAGATCAAGTGACCATAGGTGTGTGGGTTCATTTCTGGGTCTTCAATTCTATTCCATTGGTCTATTTGTCTGTCACTATACCAGTACCATGCAGTTTTTATCACAATTGCTCTGTAGTAGAGCTTTAGGTCCGGCATGGTGATTCCACCAGAGGTTCTTTTATCCTTGAGAAGAGTTTTTGCTATCCTAGGTTTTTTGTTATTCCAGATGAATTTGCAGATTGCACTTTCTAATTCGTTGAAGAATTGAGTTGGAATTTTGATGGGGATTGCATTGAATCTGTAGATTGCTTTTGGCAAGATAGCCATTTTTACAATGTTGATCCTGCCAATCCATGAGCATGGGAGATCTTTCCATCTTCTGAGATCTTCATAATTTCTTTCTTCAGAGACTTGAAGTTTTTATTATACAGATCTTTCACTTCCTTAGTTAGAGTCACGCCAAGATATTTTATATTATTTGTGACTATTGAGAAGGGTGTTGTTTCCCTAATTTCTTTCTCAGCCTGTTTATTCTTTGTGTAGAGAAAGGCCATTGATTTGTTTGAGTTAATTTTATATCCAGCTACTTCACCGAAGCTGTTTATCAGGCTTAGGAGTTCTCTGGTGGAATTTTTAGGGTCACTTATATATACTATCATATCATCTGCAAAAAGTGATATTTTGACTTCATCTTTTACAATTTGTATCCCTTTGATCTCCTTTTGTTGTCGAATTGCTCTGGCTAGGACTTCAAGTACAATGTTGAATAGGTATGGAGAAAGTGGACAGCCTTGTCTAGTCCCTGATTTTAGAGGGATTGCTTCAAGCTTCTCACCATTTACTTTGATGTTGGCTACTGGTTTGCTGTAGATTGCTTTTATCATGTTTAGGTATGGGCCTTGAATTCCTGATCTTTCCAAGACTTTTATCATGAATGGGTGTTGGATCTTGTCAAATGCTTTTTCCGCATCTATGGAGATGACCATGTGGTTTTTGTCTTTGAGTTTGTTTATATACTGGATTACGTTGATGGATTTCCGTATATTGAACCATCCCTGCATCCCTGGGATGAAACCTACTTGGTCAGGATGGATGATTGTTTTGATGTGTTCTTGGATTCGGTTAGCAAGAACTTTATTGAGGATTTTTGCATCAATATTTATAAGGGATATTGGTCTGAAGTTTTCTATCTTTGTTGGGTCTTTTTGTGGTTTAGGTATCAGAGTAATTGTGGCTTCATAGAATGAGTTGGGTAGAGTACCTTCTGTTTCTATTTTGTGGAATAGTTTGTGAAGAACTGGGATTAGATCTTCTTTGAAGGTCTGATAGGACTCTGCACTAAACCCATCTGGTCCTGGGCTTTTTTTAGTTGGGAGACTATTAATGACTGCTTCTATTTCTTTGGGGGATATAGGGCTGTTTAGATCATTAACCTGATCTTGATTCAACTTTGGTACCTGGTATCTGTCTAGGAACTTCTCCATTTCATCCAGGTTCTCCACTTTCGTTGAGTATAGCCTTTGGTAGAAGGATCTGATGGTGTTTTGGATGTCTTCAGGATCTGTTGTTATGTCTCCTTTTTCATTTCTGATTTTGTTAATTAGGATACTTTCCCTGTGCCCTCTAGTGAGTCTGGCTAAGGGTTTATCTATCTTGTTGATTTTCTCAAAGAACCAGCTCCTTGATTGGTTGATTCTTTGAATAGTTTTTCTTGTTTCCACTTGGTTGATTTCACCCCTGAGTTTGATTATTTCCTGCCGTCTACTCCTCTTGGGTGAATTTGCTTCCTTTTGTTCTAGTGCTTTTAGGTGTGTTGTCAAGCTGCTAATGTGTGCTCTCTCTAGTTTCCTTTTGGAGGCACTCAGAGCTATGAGTTTTCCTCTTAGAAATGCTTTCATTGCGTCCCATAAGTTTGGGTATGTTGTGGCTTCATTTTCATTGAACTCTAAAAAGTCCTTAATTTCTTTCTTTATTCCTTCCTTGACCAAGGTATCATTGAGAAGAGTGTTGTTCAGTTTCCACGTGAAGGTTGGCTTTCTATTATTTATTTTGTTATTGAAGATCAGCCTTAGTCCATGGTGATCTGATAGGATGCATGGGACAATTTCAATATTTTTGTATCTGTTGAGGCCTGTTTTGTGACCAATTATGTGGTCAATTTTGGAGAAGGTACCATGAGGTGCTGAGAAGAAGGTATATCCTTTTGTTTTAGGATAGAATGTTCTGTAGATATCTGCCAGATCCATTTGATTCATAATTTCTCTTAGTTTCACTGTGTCCCTGTTTAGTTTCTGTTTCCATGATCTGTCCATTGGTGAAAGTGGTGTGTTGAAGTCTCCCACTATTATTGTATGAGGTGCAATGTGTGCTTTGAGCTTTACTAAAGTTTCTTTAATGAATGTGGCTGCCTTTGTATTTGGAGCATAGATATTCAGGATTGATAGTTCCTCTTGGAGGATTTTACCTTTGATGAGTATGAAGTGTCCCTCCCTGTCTTTTTTAATGACTTTGGGTTGGAAGTCAATCTTATCAGATATTAGAATGGCTACTCCAGCTTGTTTCTTCATGCCATTTGCTTGGAAAATTGTTTTCCAGCCTTTCATTCTGAGGTAGTGTCTATCCTTTTCTCTGAGATGAGTTTCCTGTAAGCAGCAAAATGTTGGGTCTTGTTTGTATAGCCAGTTTGTTAGTCTATGTCTTTTTATCGGGGAGTTGAGTCCATTGATATTAAGAGATATTAAGGAAAAGTAATTGTTGTTTCCTGTTATTTTTGTTGTTAAAGTTGGCATTTTGTTCTTGTGGCTGTCTTCTTTTAGGTTTGTTGAGGGATTACCTTCTTGTTGTTTCTAGGGCGTGGTTCCTGTCCTTGTATTGGTTTTTTTCTGTTATTATCCTTTGAAGGGCTGGATTCGTGGAGAGATAATGTGTGAATTTGGTTTTGTCGTGGAATACTTTGGTTTCTTCATCTATGTTAATTGAGAGTTTGGCTGGGTATAGTAGCCTGGGCTGGAATTTGTGTTCTTTTAGTGTCTGTATAACATCCGTCCAGGATCTTCTGGCTTTCAGAGTCTCTGGTGAAAAATCTGGTGTAATTCTGATAGGCTTGCCTTTATATGTTACTTTGCCTTTTTCTCTTACTGCTTTTAGTATTCTATCTTTATTTAGAGCATTTGTTGCTCTGATTATTATGTGTCGGGAGGTATTTCTTTTCTGGTCCAGTCTATTTGGAGTTCTGTAGGCTTCTTGTATGTTCATGGGCATCTCTTTCTTTAGATTTGGGAAGTTTTCTTCTATAATTTTGTTGAAGATGTTTGCTGGTCCTTTGAGTTGAAAATCTTCATTCTCATCCACTCCTATTATCCGTAGGTTTGGTCTTCTCATTGTGTCCTGTATTTCTTGGATGTTTTGAGTTAGGATCTTTTTGCATTTTACATTTTCCTTGATTGTTGTGCCGATGTTCTCTATGGAATCTTCTGCACCTGAGATTCTCTCTTCCATCTCTTGTATTCTGTTGCTGATGCTCGTATCTATGGTTCCAGATTTCTTTCCTAGGGTTTCTATCTCCAGTGTTGCCTCATTTTGGGTTTTCTTTATTGTGTCTACTTCCCTTTTTAGGTCTAGTATGGTTTTGTTCATTTCCATCATCTGTTTGGATGTGTTTTCCTGTTTTTCTGTAAGGACTTCTACCTGTTTGATTATGTTATCGTGTTTTTCTTTAAGGATTTGTAACTCTTTAGCAGTGTTCTCCTGCAATTCTTTAAGGGATTTTTGTGCTTCCTCTTTATTGTCTTCTGCCTGTTTAGCAGTGTTCTCCTGCATTTCTTTAAGTGTGTTATTAAAGTCCTTCTTGAAGTCCTCTATCATCATCAGGAGATATGCTTTTAAATCCGTGTCTAGCTTTTCCGGTGTGTTGGGGTGCCCTGGACTGGGCGAAGTGGGGGTGCTGGGTTCTGATGATGGTGAGTGGTCTTGGTTTCTGTTAGTAAGATTATTACGTTTACCTTTCGCCATCTGGTAATCTCTGGGGTTAGTTGTTATCGTTGTCACTGTTTAAAGATTGGAGCAGAAGCTGTGTTCCACTCACCAGCAGTCTCTAAATCCTGCGGCGGGGGTCGTGGGTAGCTGACGGTACCCCGGTGCTGGTCCCGCCGGAAGAGGCCTGTGGTCCTACTCAGGCCGTTTTTCTGCTTCCCTAACTAATGCAGTCTCTGGTCCCGCGTGCAATTGGATTGGAGCAGAAGCTGTGTTCCACTCTCCAGAAGTCTTAAGATCCTGTGGTGGGTGTTGTGGGTAGCTGGTGAGTGTCAGCCGACCCTGCGCCCCAGCTGCCCCGGTGCTTTTCTGACCGGAAGAGGGTTGTGGCCCTATGTAGGCAGGATTTCTCTCTCCCCAACCAGAGCAGTCTCAGGTCCCGCGTGATTGGACTGGAGCAGAAGCTGTGTTCCACTCACCAGCAGTCCCAAAATCCTGTGGCGGGGGTCGTGGGTAGCTGGCGGGTGTCAGGCAACCCTGCGCTCCCGCTACCCCGGCTGTGAGCTACTTTTAAAGACTTTGCTTTACGTACCAAGATACTGTTTTTGTAAAAGTGAAGACCTAAAGTTGAGAATACATAAACATTTAGACTCTGCTGTTACCTGCAAAGTCACACGCAGAGCAAGCAAAGAAGCAGCAACAAGATCATTTGAATTTGCACCGTGTCACAGTGTGCATTATGACATCATACTGAAACATCACAATAACAACAACAATCAAATCCTCTCTCAGTCAGTTCAGTCGTGAGAATCAGCGACTTACTAAAGTTCAACTAGAATGTGAAGAATGTGAAGGTCTGATTAACAAATAAAGCTCAGAGGAAATAGTCTATCCAGTAAGCATTTGCTTGTGTCTTCAAGAGATTAAGACCACGTTATATTAATTCCCAAATAACCTGCCATATAATTATCTACCATGAAAACTATTCTTAATATAAACCACATTGATATGAAAAACTTACTAGGCATATTTGTTAATAAATGAAATGATTATGTATGACTATAAAATGTAATGAAATACTTCAGATACTTTTTGCCTCATTCCAAGGAAAGAAACATCTATGTTGAAACAATCACCATCGCTACTGTATTAGTGGTATATTTTTTAATAATCACTTTCTGACTGACTGGGAGCATAATAGAAATGTCGAAGGATACAGAAGTCCCTTACTCTTTCTAGTCTCCTACTTGGTTATGATAATGTCTTGCTTTCATTTTCCTGGCATTACAATAAGAAGGCCAATCTCTCCATCTCCTGAAAAAATAATATGTTTGCTTCACTTGTTTATCCTGGAAGGCCTGACTCGGAGAGTTGCATTGCTTTGGGCTGTATTCTGTTTCATTGTTCCTTTATCGCACATCTTTTCTCCTTTTCTGATGCCTATCAAATTCCACTAAAGGTCTTATGTAAATTCAAGAAAGGGGGCACCACTTCCACAGAATACCAAGGAGCTACACTACTTACATTTTAAAATTGATTTGGATCTTCCCTTGCAATCACAATGAGGAGTTAAGTTGTATATCTTTTCCTGAAGGCACACCCTGTCTACAGAAGACTGTGCTGTCCAAAGCCACAGATGAGACCCTCACCTTGGAGTAAAGCAAAAGACTTTGTGCTGCCCGCCTTAAGAGAAAAGCAGTATCCCGATGAGCTCTGAAACCGGCTTGAGGACAATGCATGCAAGCAGTAATCTAGGTGCCTTGATCACCAGCCGGGTCAGGTAAAGAAGTGAACCTCTTTAGTGTTCTAGGAGTTCTGACTCTCTGCCATGATCTTTCATTATTCTAGCATTTTAGTACATAATTAACCATCAATACTTTGAAAAGCCTTGGTTTTGATAGTATAGACGAAGTTACCCAGCTGTGAATGCTATGAATGACAAAGCCAATCCGGTATGTCTGCTGTACTCACTGCTGCTTTAGTGACTGGATTTGAGGCCCACATCACAGAAGGGAATATACCACATGTGTTACTGGTGAAAGATGTATGACTGGAGAGGCCATAGATACTAGGGTAAGACCTCGCTTCCCCTACATTGATCTGGCAGTTTAAATATGGATACTTATAGACAAATGTTATTCCAATCTTTAATCAGTATTGCTTGCCTTTTCAGTGAATGAGGGGTTATGCAGAGATGTGTAGATATTTAAGATGTCTAGAATGAATGACAATTTAATGATTGGGGAGGTGTTTCATAGGACCATACACCTCCCTTCTGAACTATTGGTAACTGGTAGATTCTGAGGGAAAGTCAGCCATCACCTTCGGTTGTGTATTAATAGCATGAGTACACAAGGCTTCACTGGATGGTGGCCATAGGATTCTGATTAAAATCGGAGGGTCACGAAACAACACAGAACCACACATGTTGGAAAGGAACATGTAATGGGAGATAACAGACGGGAGGACAATAGGAGAGGGTGGGGTGAGAGTGAAGAGACTGTTCTGTAAACATGCATGAAACTGCTACAGAAAACATTTCATCAATAAAGGTCTCCAGGAAAAAAGAATAAGAGACTTAAAAGAGAACAAGTCCTACAGATAACAAAGCCCCACAAAACACAAACAAATAACAGCAGAATATTTTTTTTTTCTTTCACGATATAGAAGACAGAGAGAAGGGTGACGAAGGACCTAATTTGGATTCCTTTAAGTGAGGGTGTTTCTTTTTTTTTTCAATTTTTTATTAGTTATTTTCTTCACTTACATTTCAAATGCTATCCCAAAAATCCCCTATACCCTCCCCCCCCCCCCCCGCTCTGCTCCCCTACCCACCCACTCCCACTTCTTGGCCCTGGCGTTCCCCTGTACTGGGGCATATAAAGTTTGCAAGACCAAGGGGCCTCTCTTCCCATTGATGGCCGACTAGACCATCTTCTGATACACATGCAGCTAAAGACACAAGCAAGCTGTGGGGTACTGGTCAGTTCATATTGTTGTTCCACCTATAGGGTTGCAGACCCCTTCAGCTCCTTGGATACTTTCTCTAGCTCCTCTATTGGGGGCCCTGTGTTCCATCCAATAGATGACTATGAGTATACACTTCTGTATTTGCCAGGCATTGGCATAGCCTCACAAGAGACAGCTATATCAGGGTCCCATCAGCAAAGTCTTTCTGGCATATGCAATAGTGTCTGGGTTTGGTGGTTGTATATGGGATGGATCCCTGAGTGGGGCAGTCTCTGGATGGTCTTTCCTTCCATCTTAGCTCTAAACTTTGTCTCTATAACTCCTTCCATGGGTATATTTTGTTCTCCATTCAAAGAAGGAGCAAAGTATCCACACTTTGGTCTTCCTTTTTCTTGAGTTTCATGTGTTTCGCAAATTGTATCTTGGATATTCTAAGTTTCTGGGCTAATAACCGCTTATCAGTGAGTGCACACCATGTGTCTTCTTTTCTGATTGGGTTAAGGTGAGGATGTTTCTAATGAGTTCAAGAAAACTAAAGTTTGAAAGTTAATTTTAGACATTTCAATATACTTATTATATACAGTCAATTCTACCTATATATTTTGAAACACTTGTCTAGTATGAGTTTTATTAAGAAGCAATCCTCAAAATTTCAAAGCTGGAAAGATGGCTTAGTTGGTGACATGCCTGATAACCTAAGCAAGGACCCTTGAGATCCCTAGGATCCATCAGAATGCCAGAAGCAGTGGTACATGTCTATATCCTAATGATGAGGGTAAAGATACAGGAGTTTCCCGGAAACATTCTGGTCAGGCAGTCTAACTTTTTGCTGAGCTGTGGGTTCAGTGGTCTGCCTTGTGTCAAAATTAAAGTGGAGCCTAGAGTGGTTACCCATGCCCTGATCCTACCTACCTCTCAAGAGGCAGAGGCTGGTGGATTTCTGTGAGCTGGAGGCCCGTCTGAGCTACACAGTAAGATCTAAGCAACTAGAGCTATACAGTAAGAATTTGTCTCAAAATAGATAGATGATAGATACATAGATAGATGTAGAATGATTGAGGAATACACCAAACAGTGACCTCTGGTATCTGTGTGTACATGTGTATGCATATACATACATATATGTAAGTTTAAGGTGTGATATTAAAGAGCAGAGCCAGAAATTATATATATACATACACACATATATATGTATATATATACATATATGTATATATATATATATATATTACATATTATACACACACACACACACAAACACACAGGAGAGACTGAGAAACAGACACATACAGACAGAGAGACAGAGATATCCACAACAAGAATTTGGAATGAATCCCAACTGCTGAACCAGCTCCTGAGTCCCATTAAGAACTAATTTGAAATCTATAAATTTTGAAACACTTGCAGGGTAGAAATCAGTTTCAATCCTATAAACAGAACTACCTCACGAACATAAAACTTTAAGTTTTCCAAACAGAGTGTCCAATGTAATTGTTCAGATCAGAAAGTTATCCGTGAATTTATAGTGCCCAGGTTTATGGGAAGTGCCCATCTCTGCTCAAGGAAATGAAAAGCTAATTCATTACATTTGCCCATCAGGTTGTTGTCTCATGCTGTCTACCTTCTAAGACAAGATGAGGCTGTCTAGTTACTTAAAATACAGTGGTTAGGACAGGTGAGATCCCATCCAAATGTCAAAGCAAAACAATCAGGGCACAGGGTGCATACACACTGAGTTGGAAGTGTCCACGTATTGTAAGGAGGTTTACAGCACTTTCCCCATAGGAATAGGTATGTAGATCGACTTATTTGTGTAGGTCAATGACAAGAGTTTAAGGTGTGAGATTAAAGAGCAGAGCCAGCAATTATACTAAAAGGGTTCCAGGATCAGAAAGAGCCCATCCAGTGGTGACTCCTCACTTAGCGACAGCAGCTGTGTGGATGAGAACGCGGTCCAACCCTCGGCTTTCTGATGACTGGCCCAGTTTAGCGAGGAAGCAGATGGGAAACTCAAACACTGGAGAGCAATTTGTTTATCTGCATAGACTAGCATTTGTGGCATAAACAGCAGATGGCTTTCTGTCTTCTTGGTTGCAATATTCTGAAGTTTACTCTTGTATGTCTTCTTATATTCCAGGTACTGTTACTATTATTATATCTAACCTACTAAAATACGGACCCCATTAGCATTTTTATTTACATATTCATTTGTGTGGTTTATTAAAATATAAATTACATTAAACCATATAAACATTAAAATATAAATTGCACGAATTTCCTCCTTCCGTTTTCTCTCGCCAACCCATTCCATGTACCACTTGCCTTGCTCCCTTTCCAAATCCTGGTTTCTTTCTCTTTGTTAATGTTGGACACACACACACACACACACACACACACACACACACATACACACTTACATATATAAATACAACATCCCCAGTCCTTTAGTGTTATTTTTATGCATATGATTTTAAGGCTGACCATTTAGTATTAACCATTAAGGGGACTCATCTCTGGATAAGGTCTTTAGTTGTCTCTAGGTTTTGTCTGTGGTGGGGTTCCATGGGATATTCCCTTTTCGTATTACATACTTTATTTTTAAAAGGTGTTCCTAATGGCAGTTGCCTATTTATTTATTTAGTTAGTTTGTTTATTGCCTGATTCTGTAGTGTATTTCTCAATACATAAGAAGGCTTTTAGAAATTCACACAGAAAAGTGAAGATCTTACCTTGTACTTGAGCCTTTTAGGAGTATGGGCATCTGTCTATGTATAACATTGAAAAGAGAGATTCCCTTAATAAGTGATGTAACTGTATAGATATAATATTACATTCATTATTAAAACTGCTAGGAAATATAAATCAACAAGACAAAAGCTATACACAAAAGGTTGGAAATAACCAGCTGAGCTTTTTTTTTTTTTTTTTTTTTCAGTTTAACTTTTGGTACGGTCCTTTGATGTGATTTCTTGCTATTTCTGAAGCCAGAAAATTGTTCCTTATAATGAACTTTCCTCATGTCATTCAATGGGTTTTAATTCATAGGTAGTCAGTCAGAAAGCAGGATGAGATTTCTCTTTTGTATTGTCTTTTCCTACTTCACTCATTGAAATCCTCGTCTGCTTAGTCTAAACAGAGAACAGAGCAAACAGTCTGCATGTGGACATGTGCTTTCTTTCTGCAGGACACCCTAAAGTTACCTGGAAACAAGAGTGCCTCCCACCTGAACAGGTTCCCAAGACAATCATAGGCAGTAGCAGAAAATAATGTGGCTGTGGGTATGTTTAGCTTGAAAAAGGATGGGCAGTCTGACTTCCGTCTCCATTATAGAGACTGAGGACACCACAGTGTGCTATAGACATGCTGGCCTGGATGGGTCTTGGTTCAGGATGCATGGTTAGGGCTGTCCATCTCATTGTGCTGACTCTGCATAAGCATGGAGCCTGTGTAGGTTTATTCTGGGACTGCAGCTCATTGGTAAATTTCCATTGCTTTCCCAGCTTTCTTCAATAAGCATCAATCATTTCTAACCATAAACAAAGTTATAAAATCTTGAGTACTCTTTAATGAATTATTATGATGTGGAAACGATTTCGGCTGAGCGGTCAGAATGCAATGGTAGCAAATAGAGTTATCTATAGGTAATTACATAAATGTGTCTACAGGAAAAATAATGATGCATAAGATGCTAAATCCTAGTTCACTGTCTTCTGACTCCAGAATGACTTTCTATTGGAGCAGGAGGATTGATGGTTTCTTCCTCAACTGTCCAAATGCCACCCAGCCGTGCAGTCGGATTGCAGAGGACCTCAAGTCTCTCTCTCTCTCTCTCTCTCTCTCTCTCTCTCTCTCTCTCTCTCTCTCTCTCTCTCATGAATTACAGAGAGAAAGGGACAAAGAATGAGAGGAAGTGGGGAGAAAGTCACACACAAACGGAAAGAGGTGGGGAGAGAGAGAATGAAAATTACATAATTGCATTATTTTGAACCCTAGATTAAAGTCCTGAGTAAGAAGCAGAGTTTATGAAAACCTTGAATGAGCCAGGCAATGGAACTAGCATTTCTGAAAGTTACTTTCAGATTTTAATGAAGAACTGAAAGTAACAGATTTAAACTGATATTCACCAAACCTGTACTCCTGATTGCCATATGGAATACAAGTTCAGCTTTTTTCCTTGATTGGATTACACTGTTCAAAAGTATTATTAAAAATGGTATCAGGACCAGTACTATACAAATATGGTATTCTTATCCTTCCCTATTTTTATTGACTCTATGGAATGAGTCTGTGAATTCTAAACTCATCGCTTCTTTTTAATAGTATCTGTGGGATTCACTCTCTGAGGGCTCCAGCAGATAGTTTTTTTGGTTCTTTGTTCTGTTCTATTTTGTTTTGTTTTGTTTTGTTTTGTTTTGTTTTGTTTTGTTTTGTTTTGTTCTGTTTTGTTCTGTTCTGTTCTGTTCTGTTCTGTTCTGTTCTGTTCTGTTCTGTTCTGTTCTGTTCTGTTCTGTTTTTTATTACCTTTTTTTTCAGTGTAATATTAATCTCAGAACTTTTCATTAACATTGATTTCTAACTTATTTCTTTATAGGGAGTATTACTCACCCAGAGAAGTCAGATCGTCTCCAACAATTAAGGAAGGCAGTAGACCCTCTTATTCACTGTTTTTCTGGTTTGACTATATTAGTTTTATTTCTACCTAGGCTTCCTGACTTACTTGGTCAATAAATGAAAAACAGAAGCATTATAATCATGAGATATGTCTACAAGGCTTGCTTATCAGAATGGATAAACAGCATTCAATTGTGAGTAACAGCTTTCTGATCAAATAGGAAAAAGGGTCACAGCTCTACCTGAACTGGCATGCCAACAAAGAAAATGCATTATTGCGAAGCTCGTTTCTGCAGGATTTGCCTCTTTCCCTGGACACCTCACCCTTCCACACTTCATAAGTCACATGCTGTCTAGACCAGATTCAAGGTTCACTCTGAAAAGATTACATTCCCAGGGTCACTGAGAATGGAGGTGGGAGGGAGCCTTCAGGCTGAAGAATGGAACTTTGATTTATGTTGGGTTGCAAACTTAAGTTTTACCCAAGATTTTCCACCTTTTCAATATGAAAAACAAGAAAAATAACAAAATAAAAACAAGTTGCATACAATGTAAATGAGAACAGTAAATTACTCTAAGTACAGACTACCTTAGTAGTAATTAGATGATTTCAGAATCATTACTATAGTTTACAAGTGGTGAGCAATACAGATATAAATCCTATGAGTGGTGAGACCTAATTTTCCCAGAGTTGCAAATGAAGATCAAAGCTTCATTTATAATTTATTTAAAAGTGAAGAGCACAAGAATTACTGTGATTTACTAACTGAGATTAAAAAAAAAATCAAGCCACAATCATGGCAGGCAATATCAAAACTCATGTCCATATTTATGTCTTTCAAACAAAGGGGTTCCAAAGTTCATGCCTGCTCTTACCTTTCAGATGCATCTTCATCAAATTCAAAGGTCAAATTCCAGTAGTGTGGATCAAAGCGTCATAATATAATAAAGAAGAGTTGAAGGACCTCAAAGGCCATTTGGCCTTTTCACTGTCATGATCGTGAGAGTAGAGGAGAATGAATTAAAGTTAATTTTATATACTGGTTGTCAAAAGAGGCTCTCATTGTTATGAAATGGGCATGTGCGTGGACAAGGGCAAGCCGGGTTCATAAAATGTCACTTCACAATGAAATATACACTCACTTGTTTCTTGTGGGTAGGACTCTACACACGTTTAGATGAAAATACAGGTATAAGAACAGGGTGGGGTTCAGCAAGAATGAGCAATGCAGGCAAACAAATTCTGAGCTTTGGCTCAATTCAAGTCACTTTCCCCAGGCAACTGTACCATCGAGCCCCAGTTTCTCTCATATGCTCTCTGCCAGCACAAGCTACCATCCCCCACCCCCAGGGACTGCTGTGAGTTTTAAATTATTTCCCATGAACCTAAATTTGTCAAAAGTGCTTTACTTTTTGGAATTTTCAAGACCTGAGTTGGACACGCACTAGCGGAAACAAAGATGAGCTATTATAGAAGCACAGTGAAGAGTTCTCATGCCTTTGCACGAGGCACTGGATAGATGAACAAAGATAATGCAACTTCAATAAAAGGGGAAAATAAGCAAAGCACTACAAAAAGCGAAATAACCAAATTGTGAGAGGGCAGTTTTCCAGTCTTACCCACAGGCTCCATGTTCCTTCTAAGGTCTAAAGCTATCTTGGGTTATTAGATACTCTTTCTTTCCATCTTTGATTCTTTTGCCAACACAGAGACTCATAACTGGCCAACATGATAAGAATAAGCAACTATTAGTGTTCAACCCTAAATAGTACATGTCATACCCTCACCTCTGTCAAGGCTCATGTAACAAGGAACATCATGGAAGAGGCAGACAGAAAGAATGTAAAAACCAGAGGAATGGGGGAAGAAGCTGTGAGATGCTGTTTTCTGAGCATGTCATAATTGTGGGACTCATGGACTCTGCACAAGATACATGGAATATCAAGTCAATAGCAATTGCAGTATGGATGGAGTAGAACCTCATAAGCTCCCACTCCTAACTGAGGCTTTATGGACAGTTGATAGTTGCTGGGGTGAGTAGAATCATTTTTACTTAGGGGTTTGGCCACTGGTTGGTTTCCTATACTACAAAAGATGGTCCCACATCCATGTACATATGAGCATCAGTAATTTGGCTTGTTAGGCCATAATGGATGGATTTGTTGGTCTATAATGGAGGAGGAGGAGAAAGAGGATGAGGTGGGTCGTTGCATGATGCAATGATCTTATCTCTTTCTATACATATAAAAATTCTTAAAGAATAAATTCTAAAAAGAAATATGTACAAATATACTAATCTTTAAAAAAATATTCCATACACACATTGGCAGTGCCTTCTTTTAAATACAAAAACTCTTACTTTCTCTTTTCCAAGTTGAATATCCTTCAAGTACTGTATAAAACAGAAATTACAATAACATTTTATAAAGCTAAGCATTCTTTTGCCACGCTCACCATCATTTCCCATAATTCCCTTTTAAAGCCATCCCATTCCTCTTGTTGCTGTCAAATGAACACATTTCTCCATCTGATTCAAATTTATTTCTGTTTCGGTGGGACATTAATCACCCCCAATAACAAGTAAAACAGCGAAAGATGCATACATATTCTTAAATATGAATGTTGGCTCTGTATACTAAGAGAGGACCAACAGGCTTTTGACATTTTATGAAGATATGTCGTGTTCCGTACGAGTAGGTAGTAAATTGAAAAGTCAAGTTCCTGAAGTACTAATGACTTAATGTATCATTGTTATTCCTTCACAACAATGTCATTCTAATGGGTTTGGTACAATAGATCTCAAAGCACAGTGCTTATCAAAATCCCCTCGTGGAACTTTAAAATTATATTAAACTCACCTGAATTGCTAGAAGCAACAAAGTGTCCCTGTATGCTGGAAATTCTAAAGCACAACACTGCCCTGTCTCACCCTGGATTCCTCTACTATGCTGTGTAAAGCTATTGCCAATTATGTTCAATTAGCAAGATTGTAATTCCCCATGTTGCTTATTTTTCATTCAATCCCCTATTGTCTCTCTGTCTCTGTCTCTGTCTCTGTCTTTGTCTCTCTCTCTCACATGCACACATACACATCAGACTGAACATATGTATTGACTGATGTGATACTTAAGAAATTATTGAAGCCAAATGAAGCTCTATGATGAAATAGCATCAGAGGGTTCATTGCAGGGAAAATCAACATCAAATATATTAAATTGTCAACAAAAATATTCAAACTGTTTAATGCTTTATCTACTTTTTGATTCTTTTCCAGAACAGGGAATTTTACAGATGTATAAAAAGATTTTAATGGTTGTTATGTGTGCTGAAATAAATATATTATTAGCAGGAGGCCTAATTTATATCCCAGATCAGAAGAAGTTCATCGCAAAGCATCCAGAGGCTCCTGAGTGCCAGGCATCAGATCTGTGCACGCCCCTTAATGCTCTATGAATTCATGAGCATGCAAGCATACAAAGATCCCCTTTTATGTTGGTTAGAACTGCTTGGCCTAAACAGAACTGGTTTCCACAGCAAGATTACCTCAAAAAGAGACAGAATATTGGAAAGAATAATCTGTCTTGTGAATAAAATATTACAACTTGATAGTGTCTTCAATACAGGATACTGTGGAGGAAGCGCCACTTTTTTTCTTTTTTTCCTTTTTTCCTTTTTTTAAAATAAAGATTTCCTTTTATCTTAAGAGATATTTTTGCCCCTTCTTCTCAAGAGCAAAAATTGACACAGATTACTTAGCAATGCTATAAAGCCTGGCATGGTCAAGCTGTGATAATGGAACTGTCAATGCTGTTAAGATGTACTTAGGTCCTGAAGATGGCATTTGCAAATGTAACTATGATCCTGGCTAAATCCTCTTTGCAGGTCTGGAAGGGGAAAGAGCAACTGAATAGAGTTCCCTAATAGCGTAAGCCACAGGGCAAAGAAAAGAAGAGGGATATTAAGAATAAGAGTGGTCTTTAAAGATTGTAGAGATTGTTAATATGCGAAACCAACACTTCATTATGTTTAAGTCATGGACAGACACTTAACATATGCAAATCATAGTAACACTAACACACACACACACACCCCAACACACACCAATTTCAGTCTGGCTCTCAAATGGTCAAGCTTTTTTTTTTTTTTCTGTTCACCCTCAACTCTCTTCATTTCCATATTTTGTCAGTTTGCTAATTGTCCTTTCCTTATCATTACCATGAGACTTAAAGACATAGATTTTACTCTTATTAGGTATCCTCTTATCCTATTCTGGATTAATTAATTTATTTAGAACTTTGCATATTAGACATTAATCTTATCTCTTATTCCTGGTTCAAACAATTCTCTTTTAAATATACTTTAAAACTTCATCTTACTTACAGTTGTTTGTTAAAATATATTAATCTGTTTTTTTTTCTTCTAGCCCCTGCTTCCAGAATGACGACTCTGAGACTAATTATTTATTATTAAAGGTGTAGGCTATAAGCTGTGGTTTATTCTCTGACTATCTTGTAACTTATTTAACCATTCTAACTATTCTATGTCTACTACTTGGTTAGTTACCTCTCTTTAGTCCCAGCCCACTTCTTTAGCGTCTACCCAGCATCTCTCTCAGCATCTTTCTGAGTCCATCTACCTGCTGGTTTATGCCTGTCTCACTGCATTCTCCCTTACATTCTCTTGAATCTCTTTTTTTTATACTCTCAGTATTTCCCAGAATCCTCTCTCTTTCTGCCAGTGTCCCACCTCCTATTCCCTGCCTCAGTTCATTGGCAATCAGCTTTTTTTATTGACAGGTGAAACTTACAAGAGATTCTCTCTACAGTTTCTGGTTTTCCCCTAAAAACCATATATTGGAAAATCAGGTGCAATTCAACAAGGTAAGGAGGAGAGGCACAGAGAAAGGTGATCAGTCACTGGGGCAGAACGAAGGAATTAACATTGCTGTGAGTAAGAGGGGTTCATTATTGATGGGTGTGGTGGTCTAAACATGCTTGGTCCAGGGAGTGGCACCGTTAGGAGGTGTAGCTTTGTTGGAGGAAGTGTGTCACCATCGGGTTAAGCTTTGAGACTCTCCTCCTACTTTTCGGGAATCCAGTCTCCCAAACTGCCGTGGAACAAGCTGTAGACTTCTCAGTTCCTCCAGCACCATGGCTGCCCTGCTGCTTTGGTCATTCTTACACTGGCATCCTTGATCCCCATCCCATCTCCTTATGTGGGAGCACTGATGTATGCAGCTCTCCAACATGTCTGTGATATTTCTAGGCTATTCTCTGACTGCTCCAAGCCACAGATGAGGTTTCCTTCATGTTGCACTCACCTCGTCCAGCAAGAAAAAACACAACACGGTCAGATTCTTCTCAACAGCTTTTTTTATTTCAGGAACACCTCGATGCTACCGGAACTCCGGAAACCCAGGGAGGACTGCTTATATACACCCCGGCACTGGGGAGAGCTATGTGTCCTCCTGGGATTGGTCAGTCTGCCGGCACTTTGATTTGTATGCACCCACTAGGGAGGGGTTGGCGCCAGATTCGGGCTAGCGCCTGCGCAGTGGCGTTGTTTATGGCGATGGTGTACCCGAGGCCGGCGCCATCTTTTAGGCGCTTGGCTGCCTACACCTTCAGTCTTGTCTTTCATGCTCTCTTGACCTCATGGACATTACTGTCCTCTTCGAGAAGGATGTTAGCTTGTTCCTCTCATCCATTAGTCCTTGAAGTTGCTCAGAAAATGGTCACATCCTGTTAATCTTTATAGTTTTAGCCTTTGATCTTGTGTCTGCAAGTCAGGGTTTCTCAAGGAAATGGATATCGTCTTTGTTGTGGCAAAACCTCGCCTTGGGGAGATGTTGAAAAAAGTCTTAACTCTTTATAAAAGGCTGTGATTCCAACAACTCATTGCAGGGCAAATGAATGATTTCAACAACAATTCATTGTAGGGCAAATGAATGATGCATCTGGGAGCCACACTGCAGGGCATATGTGCAGTGTACATCTGAGAGCTACAGTGCAGGGTTTATCTATAGAACATCTCTGGTGAAGAAGAGAAGAAGAAAAGAAAGGTCTAAAAGGCTTCTTATGTGGAATAACAAAAACTATGAGAAACAACATTTACATAAGCACTCAACCACAGACTATTTTTTTTTCTTTGAGGAAGGAATGAAAGCAAACTTGCTCTGATCATTATTATTTGGGTGACTGTATACAAAAATTATTTATATAGAGAGAGGGAAACCCTGGAATCGGATGTGGCATTTACATTACATAGCACAAGCACCATGTGCTCTACTCTTTCACCAGGCTTATTTATATACAGTGTTCTGAGACTCTGACCTCAGGATGCTCCCTCTACTCAGTAAAGTCCAATATACCCATTAACCTACAACCTTCCAGGTCCTGTGATACTTTCTTAATCACTTAAGGAAGCACTGCTGTTTCTAGTTCTTATCTGGAGTATAGTTCTGAGCCAGTGTTCCCTTGTACCTTATAGTGAGTAGCTGGATGAAAATCAAGTGGAAAAACAACACCTTCAGCATTGTCTGCCAAAGTTGAGCAGCCTCCCAAGGTCCTCTGTGACTGCTGTTTGGAACAACAGTGAAGATCCTAGCATAGTCATACCAAGACTTCCAGCTTCCATAGATCTTATGCAGTCTCAGCAAACACAACTTTGGGAAAGTCAACTTGACCTTGGCCGTTACGTAATGTAACTGGTATGAGCCACAATTCAGGAGCTATCTTTCCTCTCACGTGCTCAAGGAATATCAGTGCCAGCACTGTTTTTAAGTAATCAGGGTGATGATGAATTGCATAGAACCCATATACATTCAAGTAATTGTCTATTAAATTATTGACATGAGCAAATCTTGTAGAAACCTAGTTGCACAAGGGATCCCAAAGAAAATAGATGAGTTCTTCAATATTTTTATTTTAAATAGCATTTTATAAGTGAGTATGTGTCATCTTTGTTTTACAAGGAGATGCAAAAGTTTTAGAATATGGTTTTGGGGTAGTGAAAACATCTAGCAACCTCTGGCATGATACTACATGACTAGGATCCAATCTGAGGCCAGCAGGAAGTCACCCTGAGGCACTCAGCTCAGAGGGCTCTAGAGAGTTTTAGCCAACCACTTCCTTTGTAATTATGCCACATTGCATCCTGTTTTGCCCAGGGCATAGTCTGATTGGTGGTTTTGCTGATTGACTAGCCTAAGGGGCAGTGCTATGAAAATGAAGAACTTATAGCCATGACTGTGAGGTATGAGGAGACCTCCCAACAGACCGTCTGTATCCTGCCATGAGTTTGTGGCTTCCAATGGATAATTCCGTTTACAAGTCACAGCTGATAGACTGAGAATACTGAGGCCAATATTATGGGTTATCAGTAGCTTTAGATCTTCAACAATGGAATGTGTACATATGCTGTCCTATATCCATTATCCTGGGCCATGAACCAAACGGGCCAAGACTAATGCAGTATCTTTCTGGCAAATACCATTCATGGTCTCAACATAGGGCTTATTTTATTTTTTCTTTCTGTTTTTATTATAGTTTTGTTTAATATTTTTTACGACCAAAGTTGTCTTGATATTGCATTTCCTAAGAACTGAGGAGAATCAGTTTCAAATAGAACATTTATTCATTTAAGTTTATATTTGTGAAAGTTTGCAATACAAGTGAACTGAAAAGTCCCAGCCAGTGTCACTATAGACTTGGAAAGAATATAAAATGAACAACTGATGAAATAAGAATTATAAAAAGGCTACAAAAATTATTTTGCCAAGGTGCTGATACTGATAAAAGAGCTAACTCTATAAAGAAAGTGTGTAGACAATCTCTGCTGCTCCAGTCACAAGATGGAAGAGATTTTATTTCTGTGAGGATTAGGAAGCTGATTCTGTAGCAATGGAAAAGAAGCCTAAGTTTCTGTGGGTGGACTGCAGGGAACTGTGGCTTGGGAGCCTGTTACATCTTCAACCCTTTCCTTCCTTCCATCTTTCTTTTGTCAAAACTCCTCTGGCTACAATTCTCTTCAAAATATAAGTCAAAATGGTCTGAACACTGGAATCTGCACTTAGATCGATAGTGTAGAATAAAGAGCAAAAGAAACCCCATAGCTCAAAGTGAGTATCTTTTGGGAGAGACAATTCTATTTTTAAGAGCAGTGAGCAAAAAGTATTATTTTAATATAAAATTAATGATGAATCATAAATTATAAAGTAAGCACACGGTTTTGCCATGAACAACAGTTTCAAAGACTCATTGTTATCATTCTGAGCATTCCAAATAAGATGTGATACACAGACATAACACACATGCTCATAAACCCTTATTATACACCCACACATGTGTGCACATACATGTACATGCACACATGTACAAGAACATGTGTGTACACATGCATGCACATGCATGTACATGCACACATGCACACACATGCACATGCACAAGAATATGCATGTGCACACACACACACACCACACCACCACAAAAGTCATGGGAAACATTCTGTGTATTTTATAATTAGGAAGAGAAAGGTGATTTAAATAAACAAACAAGCTGGATCACAGACTGGCGCTGAACATTTAAAGAACATTAAAGAAAATAATGACACTGAGCAAATGTGGATGTCAACAGCAAGTGGCTTTTAGAAGTGAGTCGTGGTAAACTGATGCTTGATAGCTAAACTCTGGCCTCTGCTCTCTGGCTCTGCCTTCCTTTGCTGTACTGCAGTGGAAGAAACTGCCTGAGAACTTCAGAGAGTATGCCTTTATACTCAGGACTCTTTTATTCCGATTATGGTTTAGAAGTTTCTTGATTGTGTAGAGTGAAATTATAGAGCTGTCCCAATAAACAGCACACCTTGAATTCCCTTTCCTGTCAGGATGATATCCTCCTGTGTTCTTACTATCCTCTGAACTTTTATAAAGATTGTGAAATCGCTGTATAGTCATGTTCCCTTGTACCCCATAAACAAAATCCTCACCAAAGCAGTGATACAGTTATCCAGTGGTGCACAAAAGAACAAAGGAAAAATTTTAAATGCTGAGATTTTACTCAGTGAAGGACTGGGGACAGTCTCTGGTAGGTTTGATGCCTGTTTCCTGTCTCACAGTTTTTCTTTTGTTTCTTTTGAAACAAACAGAAATATTCCTAACCATCACACATGCGAAGGAGATTAGGGAGCCTTCCCTGCAATCATCTATAATCTAAGAATGCACAGAACAAAGATGATATCAAAAAATAAGGTCAACATTTAAAGTTTGGAACAACAATACACTGCACTGATAAGAATTCTTCATCCACCTAATTCAATACTGTAAAAATAACAACATCCGCTTTCACCTTGGCCACGAGTCTGCAGAGAGTAGAAGTCCTAATGCAAGATCTGGTTTTGATAACCCTGATCTCTTGAGCCCATTGTCGTGTAAAGTTCTGGTCCAGAAAGACATATTTATTTTCCCCAAAGCCTTCAATAGAGCACAAGGAAGCCTTAAAAGATGTGGTAGTTTGAAAGGCTCACAAAGTTATGTTGCAAAACTATATGGAGTTTCTGTAGTGATTGCTGCAAATCACTGACCAGTGCATGAAAGGCCCTAGGGATATTTGACAAATAGCTTATGGATATAATAGGGGGAACTCTTGGGGTTTTTATTTCCTTAATGCATACATATCCTGAGGCCAAATGAATATCTTTATTAGAGGCCATTTCTCAAAGAAGAGATAATGAACACAGGGGAAAAGATAAAACCTACATATTATGAAATATTTCCAGTATAGGTTTGATTTTAATTGGGGCATTTCAGCATATACCAGATGGTTTATTGAAACACTTCACACAAAATTGCATACATAGTCCAAATGGAATTATTAAGAGAGATTTAGTCTTTTAAATTCTTGTTATTGAATACTTCATTTGAAACTTTGTGTGAATTCTAGCACGAAGTCCATCAAGATTTCATGCTCTTCCTTATTGCTACCCCATTTTTACTTTAAAATAAATAAAGTACATAGTTATTGTTTTGCATATTTCAAAAGGTTTTACAAAGAAAAAATAAGGCATAGTTTTAAAGGAACTTAAAAGAGCTACATGGGAACAAATGAGGCATTGCTGTTATTATACAGTATTTTCATTTTCATAATACATTAATAATGTATATAACAAACATCTATCCTATAAATAGAACATAAGTAAGAAAACAAAGAAATAAATATCAGTTTTATCCTTGGATAAAAGTATAGATTATCTACTGAGAGATGAAAATAAGCGTTTAAAGGTCTATAAGTATTCAGCTTATGTCTATATGGCAACATATGTTTACTACTGGAAGATATTTTTTGTTAATGATATCATCATATCATACTACTCACCAAGTATTACTGATCCACAGACATGAACAGTACAAGTTGTACAGATATGCATACACCGTTAGTGCCTTAAGTGGCTCTGATTAACTGAATTTGACTGTTGGTTATTTGAAACACAGGAAGGTATTCTTTAAATGATGGAATTTGAAAATGTGAAAACAAAGTAGGATTATTTATAGTTCATTCTCAAAAGATTGAATTCTGATAATTTTATTATTTATTTCTCATCTGAGCATCTGCCCTACAACTAGCTTATGAAGATCTGCTTATGAAACCTTAGAGCAACCTTGACCCAAATAAAACTGGGAAAAACAAACATTAAAAGGATAACATCTAAGCCTTGGGGATTACAAAGTAAATGAATCTAAGGGAAAAAGAATATGTATTCATATCTAAAGTCACAGCCAGTTGGTAAAATGAATTTCCCAAGTACATGTATGCCCAACAGAAGTTCTGAGATGCTACGAATCATGATGGGCTGATAGAATGTGGCATCTGAGTCCGACAAAGGCTCAGTCACAAACATCCAACCCTCTTTCCACTCCGACACTAACAGCGAGACTGTTTGCCAGGAGGTTTTGACCAACCATATCTAAAGCAGAAGAGTACGTGAGCTCTCTGTATTATTTACTAATAACAGAAAGTTTGTGTTCTTATTATTGTTTTGTTGTTATTTGCATATTTCTTTTCACCCTAAAACGTCATCATATTAGTCACACCTTGAAGCTGTTGTAGGAGATACTTGAAAGAACAACTTTTAAAAGTGGGTATTTCCTTTGCTTTTAGGGTTCCTGAAAGTTCAAGTCCAAGTTGATCAGTTGCCTCCTGCCTGTCGTGAGGCTGAACACCATGGCAGTTATATTATGAAACACTGGAGGCGGCAGTTCACGTTACAGCAACCAGGAGGAAGTCAGAATGAGGGTGGGGAAAACATTCAAGAAGAGGAGAGAGATGAAGGGGAAGACATAGAAATTGAAAGAGGAGAGGGAGAGAGACAGAGATAGTGAGAGGGGGCCACAGACAAGGTATGTCTTTACTGGACCCATCCTCGGTGACTTACTTCTACCAACTAGTCCATGCATCCCAATCAAGCTATCATTATAAATTGATATATTTACAATTAGCTGCTTATGCCATTGATTAGGACAGTGTCCACTGGATCCAGTCACTTCTCAAAGCCCACTAATCCATCACTCAATCACTTGAGCCTTTATGGGGCATCTCAGATTCAAACCCCACTGTTATAAAGTGAAGTCCTCACTTGCAACCAGATGCCATATGGCTTACAGATCACGTGAGGAAAGCTGGAAACTTCCATGGAGCAGGAAGAGCTATAGCATGACAGGAGTGGGGGAGAAAGTCAAATGGGTGTCTGACCTCACAACAGCTAGGGGCCCCTAGTCAGGAGATGGTCAGAGGGTCCTGGAAGAACTGACTTCCATCTCAGAGAGTCCTGCTAAAACTGACCTCCATGAATCTGTTATATTTTCCTTGAGGAAGGAAACAATAATTTGAAACTCGATCTACAACAAAACACAATGGAAATTCAAATGTCAAATGTCACCTGGTTGCTCCCTTGTTTTCTGAGAGCCACTAGACTCCGCTAGACTGGCTCATTTCCGCATCTTCATTCCAGTTGTAGGAAGCCCCTTCCCTCACCCAGTCCTTTTCAGGTAATTTACATATGAGTATTCCTGCAAACATATTTTTAGAAATCCACAGAGCAGTTAGATACCATGGTATACACTTCAATCCTGGCATCTGCTGGGCAGAGGCAGGGTTTTCTGGGTGAGTTCAAGTTAACCTAGGTCATCGTAGTTTCAGACAATCTTGGGCTATACTGAGATACTGTCTTGTATAACATAATATGACATAACGTAACACAACATACATGGGATATATCATACACACATCACAGAGCATATGAACACACGAGAATCTGCAAACGCTACAAATTGCCCCTGGGAACATTTTTGAAATTTAGATTTCAAAATTCTGCTCAATACATTCTTGACTCAAGTTTTCTAAAAATTATTTATATATTTCTTTTTTTTATTTATATATTTCTTTAATATAAATGTTATGACCACTGAAGTTAAAATATATTCGAATAAGAAAATACTGCTTTGGTAATCTATCAGGTAGATAGACAGTGGCACTGCTACAGTAGAGGCTTCATAGGTGTCTCTGTCTTGATGAAGTGCCGTCTACAGTAGAGAACCACCAGTTCCCCCATTGATAACTACCTGCCACTGTGTTCCCATGCCTCTCAGGGATTACTAGAGTGAAATGTTTTATATATATATATATCTAGTAGGTTAATTAAATGCTGAAAGACAGAATCTTTGGGCATTATTGGGAGAAGGCTTGCAGTACCTCTATGAAAATCCCCAAGGTAGATTTGTCACTGTCCTATACGTTCCATACAGTAGTAAAATCAATACATATTTTTTGTCCAAATATATTTTTATCATCAACAGTCATTTTATATTATAAAAACAATACAATCAAAAGCACCAAGAAACTCACATTAGAGAAAATCATTGCAATACAGTAAATATTAGAATATAATATCAAGAATCAAAATTTAAAATTGTTACAGGGTGCCCTTTTCTGTTTGGGTTGACTAGAGAGTTTCGGGGGAGGAGTCTTTATCTCTATCTTGAAGAGGAACATGTTGTATTTTTCTACTAATCACACCAGGAATCTTAAATGTCATGGGTCTGTTTAGACTGTTGTATCTCCGTCTAGGATAGCCACATAGTTTCAGATTTTAATGCTATCATGAGAAGTTTAAAATGAGCTTCAACAATCAGACTTTAGGGTGTATTGCCATTTGGAACAGTCACAACACTTGGAGAAAGTTTTATGCTAATAGTGAAGTCAGAAACAAAGCCACAGACAGGTCCAGAGCTAGACCTCTGGGACATGTCACCCAGATAATGGAGTTTTATCTATCTATCTATCTATCTATCTATCTATCTATCTATCTATCTATCTGTCTGTCTGTCTGTCTGTCTGTCTGTCTGTCTGTCTGTCTGTCTATCTATCTGTCTGTCTGTCTCTCTGTCTGTCTGTCTATCTATCTATCTATTTATTCATTCATACATTGCATGGGTCCTAATCAGCTCATTATTATTAAAAAATAAACATTCTTAAAATGTGAGCATAGTTTTCTTTGTGACATTCTATAAACTTCAAATCCAGCAGGACCATTATATGTACAGGATAGGGCGTGTTCTACATCCCATGCTTTGCTGTCTCTTGCCTTCACACTGGAAGCCACACTTCTATGCGAACCTCCCGGGAGGAATGAGGAGGAGGTAGATGTTCCAGCTACTCCATGCTGGAGGCCTTTTTGACTTGAACCTAGTGGTGGAAGCAAAGCCCTGCTGGTGCTGATTCCTCTTCCTTCAGAAGTTTAACTTCTCTAGGTCCAAGTAGCCCACTCGGTTGTTTCCGCAACAGGACCAGTGGGATGTGGATATTACTGAGAATTTGTGTCTGTCTTAATGACCCCATTGTCTCATTCTGGAAAACTTTAGATTAATGAGTCCTGCCTCTGACTGTTGTAAGTTTTATTTTCTCATCATATTCTCTCTCTCCTCTTTTTCCTCTCTTCCTCTTCTTCTTCTCCTCCTCCTCCCTCTCTCCCCAATTTCTCCCTGTTCAGCATGATGTAAAGAATATTTGCCTTCCTAGACTTGCTTTAGTTTTCATATTTTTTTTTCTCTAAAAGATCTATTAAACTTGTCTTTCAGCATAGATAGCACATACAGCAAATTAGGATATGTGTTTGGCTCACCTAGTTTTAGTATACAAAGGTTCTGCTCTAATTTTCAACCGTTACCCAGTGAGATGCGACTCAGTAAACTCAGGCTCAGAAGAAGATGCTCTGTACATCAATAAAGTTCCGATCACCCCTCTTTTAACATAGAAACTGAGAATTTCCCTACTTGATACAAAATTTTAAGTACAATAATTTTAAATGTTAAAGACTTTACGTGAATTTTCTTAGTTACAGTTTTTTTATAAAAGGATAACAATTCCCTTCACTTTATATTTCATTCTTCCAAATCAGTCTTGCCACATATAATTTACCTGATATTAATAATAGAAAATAATCACTTTCAAGAGTGTGATGGCTAATATTGGCTGCTATCTTGACTGGATCATGTCAACTGAGCACCACCATGTGGGACTTTGTGGTGAGATTATTTAAGGTGAGAAGACCCTCCCTAAGTGTGGGCAGCATCTTCTGGTGGCAGCCTAGACAAAAGAACACAGAAGAAGGTAATTGGATTTGCCTGTTTGCCTTCACTCTTGTTGGCAAGTCCATCTATCATGCTGCTGTCACTGCTACAGCCATTTACAGACCTGCTTATTTGGGCTTTCAGCATAGACAAAACACCAGCAGCTCTCCAAGAGTCTGCCTGGCTTTTAGTTCTATACTGAGACTGTTGAGGTATACACGTTTACTTCATGGCTGAGGCCTTTCTGAGATGAGCTAGCCATTGTTGAACTATCCAGACCCTATCCTATAAGCTAATATTAAAAATTCTCTTTTAATACATATTATACATACATAATAAAATATATTCATTTTGTGGGTTATTTACCTCTAGACATATCTGATATGTACAATGAGACAATAAGCTGCCGTTGCTACATAGACAAGTTTCAAAAACACAGATTTAATTTGACGGCTATTTGCTACCTAGACAGCAACTTAGTAAAGTACAGTTTACATGTGAGGAATTGTCTTTAAGATGGCAAGAAACCTTTTCAGCCAGTATGCCAAAGTCAGATCTAGCCAAGGGCTATGATTCTAAAGCTCCTTCCCCTTCTACAGCACAGCATACAAACATAAGTGGGAAGTTGTTTCAGGGCATCAAACGTTGAGCTGAACACTTCACCTGTGAAACCCACACTCCACAGTTACAAACTACAGTGGGAGTCACAAATGTCTGAGCAAATTTATGAAAACACCCTTAAATTAATCCAAGCAATGCTTGATCACTGCATGGTACAGCTATGGAGAGGGGTGCAGGTTCTTGCTTCTTTGCAGTGATCTTGTTCTCCTGCTTTGAGAGTTAGCATTAGGATCGTGGTTTATTGGCTTTGTTTTGGAGTACTGCATCATTCTCCGTGACATCGCGAATGAATAATTAAGCAGGTAACTGTGGAGCACTACAGAAATTAATTTTAAGAGGACAAATGGGATCAGGGAATACAGCATACACTGCATTTTACTGAAAACACCTTCAGCCATTCCACTAAATAATCCATGGTATACCGTCTGGTAATTTCCAGGGTGATTTCCTTTGGCCAAAATGAATTATTTCTGCTACGTGGATTACAACGTACTAGGTACATGCACTCCTGGCTTACTTTCCCCAAACAGGAGAAGAACATGCAATGACTTTACAGAAATACCACCACCGCCCCCCACCACCATCCCCCGCTCCAGTATCTGGCAGTTTGCCAAGATATTTAGTCTCAGTGATGTCTAATTAAATGGAGAGAAGCCACAGTGAAGTGGCAGTGAGAACAGAAGTAAAGATAGTAGAACTGTAGGGGTTGAAAACAGAGAAGACAGTAGCCAGGCTGTCATGGTTACGACTGAGCTTTGTTGAGGCATAGGCAGGAAGGTTTCTGTGTGTAATCACTAGGAAGATATATCTTCAATATTTCTGCATGAAGGCAGGACTCTGTAGACAACTTTTGGCTGATGAAATGGGAATGAAAGTTACTTATAATTTTTCCAAGCCTCGACATAAACCAGTTGGAGAGAGCCTTTCATCATCTCTTCCCATTTCCCACTGACGTCGACTCCATCCTTCGGAAGCTAGAAACTACTGACTTGGAGGTTGCTCTTCAGTGGCAGAGACCCAGTACTTCACACACTGGGTTCCTGAAGACCGTGGCCCAGAATATGGTTTCCCTGTTGCTAAGGAGTTTGGGATACTTAGCTGGGGTTTTCTGAAATCTCTTCAGTGGTATCAATCCTACCTATTTCTCTGTGTGTCCTGTAGTTCACAGTTTCCCCATTGTAGCCATCAATGGCATCTCTTCAGTACCCAAGAGCCATCATTCCTGACTAATATGTTCTGCTAACTTCCAGGATTCATGCTTTCCTTTTGGGCTTATCTGCCTGCTGAGGAGCTGCTCTGCCACATAGACCTCTTTACCCTACAGACTTCTTATATACCTTATCTTGCCTTCCTCCCATGTTTGTCACTCAGAGCTCATGTACTGAAACTCAACAAGGTATCACAATGGAGGTAATGGCTCCTCCTTGCACATATTGTAGATACAGTGGCGTCTGCATGGAAGCATAATCGTAGTGCACAGCATGGTGCCTGTATACCCTTACCTTGACTTTTGGAGACTCGGTATAAATAATCCCATTATAGAAGATAAATAAGGAAAAGAAATTAAGCATGTGCAAATCTACTGGTGAGCCTGAGAACCATTCTTGCCAATGTACAGATGGTGAACCAGCAGAGACAGTTGGAATAAAGGTCTCATCACATATACAGTCAAGAACTGAGAGAGAGAACTCCAGGTCTGGTTGTACCAAAGAAATACTGCCGTGTTCATGGAGTCCCAGCCTATGAGGCAAGCCTGTGAATTTCTTGGTCCAGCTACTTAAAATGAACTGTTGCTCATTTGTTTTTTGAGACAGGATTGCTGGTAGACAGTACTGACCCCAAACTCCCTAGATCACCAGGAATGACCTTAACCTCCCAGTCTCATCTTTCTACCTTATCGGCGCTGGAGCTACATACACATGCCACCACGAACCTGAGGCTGGAGCTACATACACATGCCACCACGAACCTGAGGCTGGAGCTACATACACACGCCACCACGAACCTCAGACTGGAGCTACATACACATGTCACCATGAACCTGAGGCTTTTCCATACTTGGCAAGGAAGTGTTTCAAATGGTGATGTTCCTCACCACAGATTTCTGAGAAACTTCGAAGCACCTCTATGTCCACAATGATCCTAGAACACAAGCAAAATGATACCTTTTATACTAACAACTACATCTGGGGAAAGACCATTACAGACTGCTTTTAACAACACATTTAGAATTCTTGACAAGGTTTTAAAACCCCACTGCAGAGTGTCATAGTCCTTGCGGTCAACTGGAGGATGTGAGAGAGTAACTTTGGATACAAATAAAATCTATCTCATTTCTTAAAAACAAAGTCTACTTATCCTTTTGTTTAAACTAATGCTTTGATAAATAGGCACAGAGAAACAAATATGCATTCCTTAAACTGTTTTATAAGTGAATCAAGGCCTGTCCTACAATCCCCACTGCTCAGGAAGCTGCTGCTGTTCAAGGCTAACTTGGATTACAGATCTGCATCTTGTCAGACTGGGGGAAATTGTCATGATCTGTCTCAAGATGAAAATGACCCTTCAAAATGTTTAGTAGTAGGGTGCTTGCCTAGCATAGGCCATTCAGTCATTTCCAGCATCACGGCCACACATAAGTTGAAAGATGTGAATCAAACTGTATTAAATTGGAGAAGCATACGTTTTACAAACAAAAATGAGAGTCTAAGAGTATTCATCCCAGGCTCAGGAGACTAGTGACTCTGTGAAAAGCTCTAAGAATGATGGATATTCCCTCTTTCAGAATCTGTTTCCCTGGCTTCAGGTAAACATGCAGAGTTATCTATCTCTCATCAGCTCAGACATCAGTGTTACAGTTGTTGTTCCGGGAACTTCCTTAGTCCTGGTGATGTCACTCATGGAGTTTACGGGTTTTAATAGACTATTTCCCCAGGCTGCAATGTTCCTGCTTTTGTCCACATGGCTGGGTGCACTCTAATGACTGCACATGGAGCAGCTTCCCATGAAGAGTCATCATCAGTTCTCAACTAAACAGGAGTTAGGATCTCCTAGAAACCAAGCCTCTGGGCATTTCTGGTGGCGGATTCTAGATGAAGTTAATTGAGGTGTGAGGACCCACCCTTGTGCTGGGTAGCAGCATCCATGGATCTGGATCCTGGACTCAATAGAAAGGCAAAAGTAAGTTGAGTATTCATCATCCTCTGCTTCCTGTATACAATGTGATTGGCTACCTGATGTCCATGCCATCAGAACTCACTGCCAATGACAGATAATGTCCCTCTAAACTAATGGTTCTCAACTTGTGTGGGGCTCAACCTCTTGGAGACAAGTGGCCTTTTCACAGGAGTTGCCTAAGACCATCAAAGAACACAGATATTTACATTATGATTCATTACGGTAGCAAAGTGACAATTATGAAGTAGCAATGAAATGATTTGGGGGTCACTGTAACATGTGGCACTTCATTAAAGTGCTGTAGTATAAGGGAGGTTGAGAACCACATTCCTAAGCTAGAACCCAAAGTAAACCTCTGTCTTCAGTTTCTCTTGTCAGGTATTTTTTTTTTTTGTACAAATGAGAAAAGGTTGATATATTCTATAAAGTTGATCTTTCACACCCACACACACATGTACACATGCACACACATACACATAGACACATATATGAAGTGGAAATTTCTGGGTTCTTTGGATATTCAGTTGTGTCATGTGATGCTTTTCTGGAAACTCTCTTTCTCATGAGAGGGTGTTTTTGCTGAAGCAGACACATGGGAGGATGTTTTGCTCAGAACAGACACATGGTGTTTTTCTGAAGGCAGCCTGGCAAAAGGGTATGTGATGTTTTGTTAGAGAGGATGCGTGAGAGATCATGTGATCTTTAGAAAGGATATCAATATAGCCCAATGGACGGCAGATGATGGTGGTTGGTATTTGTATGCCTTGCCGTTCTTTGCTGGTCATCATTTGGCTTTGCTGATGATGCTGGGTGGTATTGGTACACCTTACCATTCTTTGTTGGTCGTTGTTCAATGTGACTTCATAGAGAGTAATATCCATAGGCTTCTTGCTACTTCCAGAATTTGGGCTGATTGGCAGAGCCTTGCAGTTTCTTCTGGATTGACCTGCTATTGCAGATTGGTGAATAGGATTTGCGAGTCCTGCTGTTGCTGATTCATAATTGGTGTTTACAAGTTGGTCAAGCTGCTGCTGCCGATTGGTGTGAACTAAGCTGTTGGTATCCTGAGAACGCAAGTTGGATTTACTCCAAAGAACTATTTCTAAACAGGTCTACATCCTCCTTTGCTCTATTAACTATTCCTTTCCACAACCTCTGGTGGGTGGTGGACTGGAAGGGATATTAAGGCAATTAAGAACCCTTATTAACAGTAGGTTTTAAAAAATCTAGGCCTACATATATATGTGAAAAAAATTCTTTTTTTAGAATTAGATATTAGAATTTAGATATTTTCTTTATTTACATTTACAATTTTAACCTCTTTCCTCATTTCCCCTCTAGTACCCCCCTATCTTCTCCCCCCTCTCCCTGCTCACTAACCCACCCACTCCTGCTTCCTTGTCCTGGAATTCTACTACTCTGAGACATTGAGCCTTCATAAGACCAAGGGCCTCTCTCTCACTGATGTCCAACAAGGCCATCCTCTGCTACATATGCGACTGGAGCCATGGGTCCCTCCATGTGTACTCATTGGTTGGTGTTTAGTCCCTGGGAGCTCTGGGGGGTACTGGTTGGTTGATATTGTTGTTCTTCGTATGGGGCTGCAAACCCCTTCAGCTCCTTTGGTCCATGAAAGAATTTTCTATCCATTTTATGTTTTCCTAAGTAAAGTGAGGAAAAAAGAATTTCACAGAAAATGTGACAAACAGTGACCTACTTAACTTTACTTTAAAGTGTTATACCACAGAGTGACCAGCTTTGGTATTTCTGTTTCCTAGACCAAAAATTGTCTTTGAATATTAAATCTCCGATTAAAATACTGGTTCCTCTCTTGGCAGACATAAGAACCTGTACATAAGAGCAGGATAGTGTGGTCACTTTCGCTCACAGTTGCAAAGAAGATCCTGCTGCAAAGGATAACAGATCTCAAATGCCGGCATCTCCAGCTGCACATGAACCCAAAGGAGAGTCTAAAACTGGTCGTCCTCCCTTCTCTGAACACACAGGCAGCCTCGTGTTTTGCACTGATCTACTTGATATCAAAATTCCAGCTCCGTTTTAATTAGACAGGAGCTTCAGCTTGTCTCCTAATGTCAGTTTCCTAACTGTAGATCTACTTACAAATCAAAAGGCCGAGGTAAGCCCCAGGAAAAGGACTTTATATTGCTTTTGTATCCACCCTTCTCTCACCCGGAGATAAATAGGAGATGTCTGTCTTCAAGCTTTCCTAGTCCCCATGTGGGGCTGTGGCCATCTCTTCTGTGGAAACTGCCTGGAGGACCTGCTGGTGCAGAATAAAGGCCATAAAAGTCATTTGAGGTGGGGCGGACAAGGACCCCAAACCAAGCCTGTGAGCTATGCCAGTGACCTATTAAGCTCCAAATGAAATGAACCTGGTGTGTTCTAAAAGGGAATCTGCATACAGCCCCATTGGTTTGCATCTCCTAGCTGTCTCTGCATCTGTATTGCAGCTACACACAGGAGTGATGTTCCTGACTGTTGCTTACCACCTGGCTCAGTCTAAACCTTCTTTAGGACAAGTTCAGGATCCTTTGTATAAAAAGTTCAGCCCACCACATACAGGTTAGTAGTCTGGTGGGCTAAAATGCACTATCTTTATAGTCTGAAGACTCTAAGAAGGTCAAAACTTTTAAAACGAGCTTCAGTTATAAAGCATGCTATTTACGCCTTGGTGAAGGGTACCAAAGACATATGAAATCAGTGTTTTCTTTAGGATTTGTGGATCAACATGGTCCTCATATATGAGTACTTCAGTCAACATTGCAAAGGTTTGTAAAGTTGTGCTGTGCATCAGCAAACAGCTGACGTGCTTTCTTACAATTAATGTACATGGCTACAAATCCAGAAATGAAGAACAAAAATGAAATATCTGCCTCACCTCCTTTTGAACAACTGTATTCTCCATTAAGTCTTTCTTTTGTTCCTTTTTTAAAAAAAGATTTTCTTTCTTTCCTTTCCTTTCCTTTCCTTTCCTTTCCTTTCCTTTCCTTTCCTTTCCTTTCCTTTCCTTTCCTTTCCTTTCCTTTCCTTTCCTTTCCTTTCCTTTCCTTTCCTTTCCTTTCCTTTCCTTTCCTTTCCTTTCCCTTCTTTCTCTTTCTCTTTCTCTCTTTCTCTCTCTCTTTCTCTCTCTCTTTCTCTCTCTCTCTCTCTCTTTCTTTCTTTCTTTCTTTCTTTCTTTCTTTCTTTCTTTCTTTCAGCACACTGTAGCTGTCTTCAGACGCACCAGAAGAGGGCATCAGATCCCATTACAGATGGTTGTGAACCACCATGTGGTTGCTGGAAATTGAACTCAGGACCTCTGGAAGAGCAGACAGAACTCTTAACCGTTGAGCCATCTCTCCAGCCCCTATGAAGTATTTCTTACCATCTTTATTCAGATCTTTGTTATTTATTTATCACATGAGAAGATTTCATGTTAAAGGACATACGCATATGCTCAGCCAAAACAATGCAAACTGGCCTCCTCCAGATGTGTTCAAATCCCTGTCCCTGCTGAAGGGGAAATCAATACATACAGGTGGCTTTAATAGTTAAAAAATATAATGTGTTTCTTCAGATCATATATGTATAATTAACTGAGACTTGCTATTTATCAGGCCAGCTTGTCACTGTTTGAAACATGTCTGATGAACTGGTGGCCATCATGGCTTCAAGACAAGTAGTTCCTGGAAGGGGATCTGTATCTTTCAAAAGGATAAACTAACTAACAGTAAGAACACATTGATTTCTAATCCCTGAAATGAAAGCTGAGAGAACAGGGGTGGGGAGAAGAGCAGGTGCTTTGGATCATAGCCTGAAATCTATTTTTTAAGGAGACAACATGCCATATTGCAAATAGAGACATGAAGAAGAACTAGCTCTCCAATTAGGACAAAACCATCCACTGCAGGCCATAAAACAACAGGAGACATCATGCTATCGATACCTGAGAATTACTGCCACTTGTTATCTTAGCATGCCGCTCACTCTGAAATTTACCCAGGGGACCTGGAGCTCGTCTAAACACTTTCAGAAAACATCCAGGGCCTTATGGCACACTGTTCTTTCAGGCCTCAGAGTAGAAGTTAGCCAGAGCCTAGTGCCATACAAAATGATTTATTACCACAGGGCTGAACTAATGTGTTCTGCTTTACAACAATCCTGGCAGGCCAGGGGAGAGGCTACGTTTATCACCAACAGTACATAGTGCTGAAGAGCTCTGTGTTATTCATAAGCTGCCTTCTCTGTGCCATCGTAATGCTGATAAATTAGGAAAAAATGCATATTTTATTTCAATTTATAACATATTGTTATATACCTATCAATACATCACGTCGCAGCAGGCGGAGCAAACGTTATTGCTGGGGGCTGCTGACATGCTTCAGTAAAGCTCAGAGGAGCTGCTCGGACAATGCCATGTCATAGCTAGCACGGCAAATAAAAAGCCACTTCTATCTCTCATAATATTTAGAGGAGATTTGCAGAAATGTCAGCGCTGCGTAAAGGAGAAACTGGAGGGAAAGTCCCTAGGGACACAAAATTTTCCACTGCAAGTCCTTGGGAGGAGTAGGGTCTTCTACACACCAAATGACAGCTCTGGGTGATGCTTAGTCCCTCCCCCAAAAAGGAACAGCGAAGTGGATGTATAAAGCAGGATTTTGCCATTTTCCATTATTTTGGTTGGCTTCTTTTGCTTCTTTTGTCTCTGATGGTGAAATGCCCCATTCTAAAGACACATTTTGAGATGATGCCTTGATTTATTTATTTTTTTTTTGGTAGATTCCCACATTTTATGCACCTTTTAATTTTGCAACTTCCTTTTCCGATTTTAGTCAGGCTGCATAGACAGATGGTACTCAGGTCTTACAGTAGATTTAGCAATCTCCTTTTCTGTTCTATGCAAAAACAATAGTTGGGATGTAATGAATAAAAGCTAATTTGAGGGTAATTGATACTTTTAATAAGGCCGAGTTGTTTTTAGACATCAAGAATTCAATAGATATAGTTCGGAGCTGACAGAGTGTTGGCACTCAGTTTAACTGCTTCAATCACAAATTAGACATCTAAGCCCCTGTTATGTCTGTGCCAGGCTACGTGTCTAGAAGGACCCCAATTAGATCACAAATTTGTCTCCTAATTTAAGTCTATTATTTCAAGTGCCCTTTCTGGAGTTTAAAATGCAAATTTATACATGAGATTTTTCTTCTAAAGACTTAATGTTTGGATATAATGACCCTTTCCCATTTCACAGCACCCAAATATGTTGCTGTTGCTCCAAGTCATTGGAAACATCCAGCTATAATAAAACAGATACAGAGGCTGCCTTCCTGGGGTTTTATGCCTAAGCTGGGGAAATTGTCAGACTTAAGAAATAAGATCCAATAATCATTACCAGTGAACTAGAGGAAGAAAAACTACCAAAAGAAGAAAAAGGTATTGGATTAGCTACATAGTTGAAGGTATGAGCAGCCGTGTGTGTGTGTGTGTGTGTGTGTGTGTGTGTGTGTGTGTATGTGTGCGTGAGCGCATGTGGCAAACTGCAAAAGACTTCAAGCAGACTCCCAGTGAATACTGAACATCTGCCTTTTCTACTGTTGGTGCAGATATTACCTATCCCAAAGAAATGCCATTCATTCCCTCATTCCACGCAAAGGTACCACAGTATGGCCGCTCAGTACCCAGCACAGCTTAATACTGTGCTCAGTTTGCAGGACACACCCGGGTCAGTGTAAGCTGGTGGAAGATTTAAACAGACATTACTTCTCAGCTGCCAGAGATGCATGGCTGGCCCTCGTCGACTGATATTGCAGTGTCCTTAAGCATGGTGGGAGAAGGAGAAACGTTGAGCTATCAAATATCTTACTTACTCATAATCTGTTCTGGAACCTGAAACTTGGCCTCACGTTATTGCTTCCTCCCCACCAGGTGCTGAGCAGTGATAGAAAAACATTTTCAATATTTGAGAGGTTTTTCTTGGTGCTTTTCTGCAAATTGCCATAGTCACCACACAGTTGGGTCTTCACACCAGTCTAAGATGTCCTATTCTTTTGTCTCAAAAATTCTCTTCTCCTGTTCACAGATTACTAGTGTTCAACTTGAAAGTCGTAATAACTTTCATGCCTATATTGTTAGTTTTGTTCATTTGTTTTTAAATCACATTTCACACAGACCAGAGCTAGGTCCAGCCATTCTCTCATGCTAGGACGTAACGACTCACCAAAGGAAAACAGAGACCAGCTGAACCACTAAAGCTTCACTATACATTCCCAAATAGACCCCAGTGAACCGAATAAAAGTGGCCAATCGACCTTTCCTTTTACTGCCGTAAGGATCCTTTTGGATAAAGCAAGCACTTGCTGCTCAGTTCAGTTTGTAAATTATCCAAGGTGCTTTAGCTTCTTAGAATTTTTTTTTTTAACTATAGATTCTGGAAACCAAATAAAGCCAAGAGAGCTAGATACAATTTAACTAACTAACTAATTAATTAATGTATGAGTGCTCTGCTGCACGTACACCTGAATGCCAGAAGAGGGCATCAGATCTCATTACAGATGGTTGTGAGCCACCATGTGGTTGCTGGGAATTAAACTCAGGACCTCTAGAAGAGCAGCCAGTGCTCTTAACTGCTGAGCCATCTCTCTAGCTCCTAGATGTAATATTTTACCTTTTCTTTGGTTATTATTCTCACATAATCTAGAGTGGTTGGGATCCCTAGGAGTCTTTCTAGGTTGGAATTTTTTATCTTGTAGCTAGGATGCCTTAGGTCACAGGGGTTGGTTGGGCTGGCTATAAGTGAGAGAATGAGGATAAGGACACATTGACAGCCCTATAACCTATAAACATCCCATTCTCTACTCACTCCATCCCATTCTCTACAAACACATAAGCTGTGCACAGGCTGCCACGCCATGCCTTCCATTCACGCATGTTACATGTATGCCAGGGAGCTCACATTGGATGTTTCGTTTTGTGTTTCAGCTGTGGGCCTAACGCAGGAGTAAGAGTCACCATGCCCACATTCTAAAGCTGAACTGGATCACCACAGCAGACTGGGACGTCTGGCATCCTGAACAGATCTGAGACCACCATTTGAATCTATATTTTGGTTGACATCAAATTTCTCTGGACAGAGTTGGGAGAAAAAGAGCACTTGTCCACGGTTTCTAGAACGTTTCAGGAAGAATTTTTTTGGGGTAACTGAGGGGGTCTAAAGTTGAATCGGGTGTGGAATTCTGACTGGTAAGACTTCGTCGATAAAAGCCTATCTATTCATGGGGTTATGAATGACTAGCCAGACTGGTCAGGTTCTGGGAAAGTATACCGAAAAAAAATGCTTTGTATCATACCATATGTACCTCCACTCTCTTCACATAATATCAGAAGGCAGCCATTTATAAAGTGAATAAACTGTTGGCTTAGCAGACTGTGAACACCAGCCTGCCACAGCCATTAACTTTCTGCCTATAAGAATTGAAATGTCTCTTTCCATTTGATTAAAAACATTAACCGGCGTGAAAAGATAACTTTTCTTTCTATAGCTCTCTTTGTTTATTTTTCTTTCCGGACATCTGAATATAACATAAAAATCAGCATGTCGGACTACCCACTCATTCAGTCCTATTACTGAACAGGTCACACACAAACCAAAAGGGAGGGGAGGTCGTATCTCTGGGTAGAGCCAGAAAATTAGAACCATAGCATCCCTCTGGAGTCCACGAAAACACAGAGTGCCAAGGGTGCATGCTGACTTACGGCTGTGGCTTTTCCATCTAGGAGAACGATTAGCATAATTGGGTTTAGATCAGATGGAAACCATTAGCCTTAAATTTCTTGCTGAGGCCTAAAGTGTCTAACTAATATCCATTTTATTCCATGTTACCTTCCACTTGCTCACATAAATTATCTTCCCTTCTGACAGGCATAAGAAAAACTCATCCTTATCCTTATGTGAATTTTATCCTTGGCTCTTATTCCACCATGTGCTCTATAGAAACCACTTTCCTTTAAACCAAAGAGCAGCAAAGTCCCTTAGTTGTCGCCACAAGCATTATTAACTTAAGCCAGCACAGCTGATGGTCACCGAGTACCATCAGAGTTGTCATCCCACTTCCCAAGTGGACCAGGCAAGCTCTCGGCAAGCTGAGCATCAGGTGAACACATGCATGGGATGAGGACAAGGGCCATCTGTTTGTTGACACCATACTTGGGCTATGCCTGAGCTTTTGAGCCAAAAGGTGTTCGAAATGAAAGCTGCCCCCTCCCTCCCTCACCGGAGAAGACAATGCAGGCCAGCCTCTGAGCTGTGGTACATTCATGCCTGTACTATTTTCAGCAAGCACCTGTAGGAAGGGGCAATGGATTTTATACATTTGGCATTATTACGCCCCCCCCCCCAAAAAAAAAAAAAAACTCCATGGGAAAGGAAAAGCTTTGCTGTGGGAAGCAGGATTTCAGGCCCCGTCTCAGATGCTTGGCTGCTTCTGCCACCTGCTGGCTTCAGGCTGGAAAGTTTCAACCTCTTCCCTCTCACTGTAGAGATTTCATGATGTTTACTGTTCAGCTGAATTGATGGGGTGGAATCTTAGAAGACCACAAGTTAAAGGGTTGTAGGTCGTTGCTGAGACCAAACATTTTAAGAATAGGCTTCATTTTAGCACTTGCTGACACTCAGGAAGTCATGAGTGGGTTGCCGTTTGCATATGCCCACACCCAGATTCCCACTGGCAACACTTTATTCTGTTCCATTTGTCACAATAACTACCAAAGCAGGTAAGAGCATTATGAACTAAAGGAGAACAGAAGTACTGAGAGTATCAAAAGCCATGAACTATGCTTTATCAAGACTAACACAGGTAGGTATCGGGTAGATCCCATTTCTGACCAAGAACTATCTTCATTGGCCTATGCATGTTATGTTTTGTGATTTTTGACACATAACACACACACACACACACCCTACAAATGGGAATATTTTGACTTATTTCCCTTCAGGAATGATTTTAGCTTGATGACTCTTAGTCAAGGCCTTTCTCATCAATTTGTTGCAAGGTTTTAGTTGATGGATACTGTTGAGGTTTGCTCTTGTTGTGTATTGTAATGCTGACAGCTGGCCTCCGAGACCTAGAGTCAGGATATAGACCCAAGTGACACTATCTGATCCCCCTACCCCCTAATTATTTCTGATTGGTAAATAAAGTTGCCAACAGCCAATAGCTTGGCAGAAGAGACATAGGTGGGGTTTAGGATTCCTGGGCTTGGTGTTAGAGAGGAACCATGGGAAAGGAAGGTGAAGGAGGAAGAGAGAGACGCCATGAGTTAGGTGTCAAGAAAACATGGCTGGCCAATTGAAGTTAAGAGCAGCCCAGATGGAACATAGTAAGTAATAATTCAGGGTTATCAGTAGGAAGCAGATTGTAATAGCATAAAGGGTAGGCATCTGCCTAGCTGATGAAGGCATAGGGTAAATATAAAGGCTGTGTGTGTCTTTTATCTGGACCTGAATAATCAACGCAGGGAAGAAACTCCAGATTGGGATTTAAATTTTCTACAACAGGATACTTTATAAACACCTAATAGTCTATCATAGACGCTGAACACAAAGTAAGTCTAGGTTACCCAGGGGTAAATGTGCCCAGCGGTCATTCCTTAAACACTATCCTATATTCACTAAGGCCCTACTAAGGAAAATTGTTAAAACAGGAAAGAGCAGCTTAGTCTAGAAAACAGTTATCTTGGTGGCTCCTACTGATTGCCTCAGATCCTGTCTCATTTCGCAGGTGTCTCTTCCCCATGAAAGTTCAACTCCACTGAGAGATGGTATACCAGTGTGTCTTGGGAGGGTCACAAACTATTAGAATATTTAAGGGACTTTTCCCCTCCCTTCTAAAGAACTTTTTTGAGTAAAAGAAACTCAACTCTATCGATTAAACAACCTATCCTTCTAAGAAGTATTTTACGCAGTTGTGACTTCAAAAGTATTCTAGGCTCATCATACCATTAAGATTTCCTTGTTAATAACCACAGAATTGCTATTGGAAAAGCACCTACCAAGAAAGAAACCAATAAGACTGGCACTTCCCAGACCAAGAACCTCTACCCCTAAAACATGAATGAATTCTCCTAGTCTAGTCTAACTCCCACGTCTCTCCAAGGCCTTCTTTAATCTCCACACAAGCCTATCACTTCCTCTGTCCCAAGTATGTTACATTTTTTTTTCTAATAAAATCTCCTTTATAGGTAGCACTGGGATCTTTAATCTAACAGCAAAGCTTACTCCTAGCCTCGCATTTCTTGAATACATTCAACCTCATCTCCTTCCCTTACTATGTGTCTGTGGGATTATATACAATTATCCCTCAAATTTCATTGTTAAGATCTCTATAACACATTTTGGGGAGAGACACATAACACCAGAAATGCAGTCAGCGGAGATGTCAGCACAGAGTGTGGATAGGGATGTGTGTCGGGAAGAATGTACCTCCTGTCTCTCTGATGGTCACTCCATCATTCCTGTCAAGCTTTTGACAAAGATCTGGCCAAACATCCATTTTGTATGGAAGAGCAGAGCATTTAAAGTTTTGGCAGTCAGAAAAATAATGTTGGGATTTATATTCTAGTAAAATATTTTAGGCAAAGGGGTGACTATAGAACAGGTGATAAGTACTATGAAGGAAACTAAGACAAACATGATGCAGGAGAATGATAATTTGTATCAGGGGCAAACCATGTGAAATGTATGTTATTAAATCAAAGACAGGCTATGTAGAGACATGTACTACATGGTGTTTTGGGTGGCTGTCTTCAAGCACATACACCCTTCCTTTTCTGGAGTCATTTTGATCCTGTAAGTTTTCTCATCACTTAAATATGGGCACTTGATTCTCAGACATAGTCCCACGTAGCATACATTCCAGAGAAATGAGAAAGACATCGATTGCAGAGACATGTTTTCAGGCAAACACTGGATCAAGAATCAGCTCCCAATTATCAGTGGGCTGAATAAAATGGCTAGCCAGCATTCTCTGTGTGTATATATGAATTCACCAAGAGGCTTTGCAAATAGTGGCTGCATTTGGTGCTTTGGCTGTCATGTTTTTCTAACGGCTAGTCCAGAGACATAGTAGAAGGGAACTAACCTTAAATGGCTTCAGGTATTTGAAGGCTATATGCTGTATGGTTATAGAAGGCAGGATTGGGGCTGGTTCTAGGGCTGGTTCTAGGGAGACAGAGTTGCCAAAATACAAGGAAACACTGTTAGTGCCCCCATCTAAAGATGCTCTGGGCTGCTTCAAGATGTCTCTTGTTCCGGCTTCAGTGGAGGCTTGGAGCAGGCAGGTGGAGAAGACATAAGTAACTAACAAGCATACTGTATGTGTTGTCCAAAGAATGTTCCTGAGAGTCTTCAGAGCTGAACATAATTCTGAAATAGTCTTGAATCTTCCTGGCTTATACCAGTGAATATTCACTAAGTATAAGAAGACGTTCAGCACTGAAGACCTTTCCATTGACGGTTACCTATTCTATACATTTTCATTGGTATTCTACCTTACAGTCTTAGCTTTTAAAGGATCGGTTATCACAAATATTTGGTAGTAAAGAATATAGGAGGCAAAAGTTTTAAGTACACCGTGCATAAAACCATTATTACTAAATACTATTAACTACTAAGGGAAAAAAATGTAACTTTTCCTAACAGGAAACCATCAGTTCTATAGATACTCATTAGGAGGACCTGCATTCTGACAAGTGGTTACAATTTATTTCACCACTTAATAAAGAGGCAGTTATTCTATTTGAAAATTAAAAAAAAATACAAGGTTATATGAACTTGACTTCAAGGCTATGTTCCATGTATAAGAAGGCAAGGCCTACTTTATGGCAAAACATAGCAATGGCAAAATGAGCTTCAGACTCTGTAGGCAAGGACCAGGCTCATCTTTGTGGACTTGGAATTTAGACATTGACACATCAGCAAAATGATGGGCACAGTGGGATGACCTTACAGCCAATCTGCTGGCCTAGTTCTTTGGTACCTGCTATACCGAAGGTAAACTAAATAGCCATATGTATAAGTCTAATTGTTTCTTATTGCAATCTGACATGTATTAAAATTTACTATATTTTTGCTGGTGGTCCTGACAAAATATTCCATAAAATGTGATTTTGCCTTCAATCATACATTTGTTATTTCTATGTGTTGTTGTCATTGTTGTTGTTGTCCTCCTCCTCCCCCACCTCCTCCTCCGTCTCCTTCTTTTCATTGAAATGTTTGCAGAGCAATGTGTTCACTGCCAATCATAGGAGCTCCCCGTGTGCTTCAGTCGGCGCCTTTTGCCCATCTCTGCCATGTGACTCCTTCGCAGGGGAGGCTCTTTCAGTTTCTGACCATCACACTACACTCTGTGCTTCTCCATTCACCTTGTCTTTCTTTGTGTTCGAGCTTTGTTTTTTGTTAGCATCTCATCTGACACTTATTCCCACTGCTCTCCCTCTCCTCTTCTTCCTGCACTGAAGCCCTTCTCTGGATCAAAACTATTTTGGAAGAGAAACCTACTCTCTCATATGTGTGAATAGGACACTCTCACAGCACTGAACACATTATCTCATTATAATGCATCTTCAAGGACTAACATTAAACCAAACATGCTATCACTCAACACCGTGCTTGCTTCAGTTTAGGCTAGAAAGCAAGGCACACACCAGTTGAAGATAATGCTAACATTTTGTTATGACAAACACTCACTTCTTACTCTTTACTTTGACACTTTAATGAGACTCTTAGAAATTCAGGTGACCATCCAACAGCACTTTTGTCTGCTGTTCTTGCAAATGGACACCAATTTAACTCACTCTACTAGTGTTTTCTCTACGGGTGCCTTTAAAGGAGAATCAGCCACAGTGGAAGAGCAAAATAGACCGTTTTCTTAGGACATTAGATAAAGTTAGAAAAGAAACTCTGAGAATGACACTTATATTTTATAACCTTCTAAGCGGTAGAAAGTTGTAAGCGTTTTCTGGCATGATCAGTACATGTTGGGGACTCACCTATGTTTTTACCCACAGAGTGACAGTACTTACTACGCAGTGTAGCTTCTAGTAACCAACCAAACAGCAGTAGCAGGGAGCCCTAGCAGATATTTGTTGAGGTGATGAGACCCTTAACCCTTTCAAATGGTTTTAAGTAGGTACAGAGATCTAATACTCCGTTAGTAAAAGCGACTAAGCCATTATACTTAAGGTATTTTAAAAGAAATATTGAGTGATATCTATGAGTCAAAGAATAGCAAGGTCTACATAGAGATTGCAGGCTATCTGGGGCTCCATAGCAAAACCTATATAAAACAAGTAAACCAAAAACAATAACAACAAGAAAAAAAAAAAACCCAACCAACCAAACAGCAATAAATGCCAAGCAGGTCAGTTAAAAATGGATATATAAGGCTTATGGATTATATATTGTATGCATTCCACCTAAGAAATACTTTATTTGAAGTCCCAAATCAATATTCCCACTTAGGCCAGTGGGATTCAGAGGCAAAGAAAAGAAGGTATCACTAGGATATGACTCTCGGCTTATTCGTCAAATACCCGCTGTTACTATGGCTTCAAGATGAAAGGAGGTTATTTACTGACGAGTTAGTGTTACTCAAGGTGATACTAGTGAAAGGGAGAGAGAAAGGAAAAATAAAATTCATGGTCTAGACACCCCAGAAATACTTAATTTTTACTGTTTATGTGAGTTAAGGGAATGAATACACTTCAGTGTGTTTACCATTCTCTTTCACACAACTATTATTGTGACCTCATTATTCGGCGGCGACGGGAATTGCCTCTGCGAGGGTGTGTAAGCGTCGAAATGGGGTTCTAGAATCACTTGGTGCTTCCGTTGCGTTCACTTTCACGAACTCAAGAAAATGGAAGAGGGCGCGAGCAGACTGGGTTTTATTTTCCGTCCCAGATGTTCCCTGGTGACAGGCGAGAGATCCTCCGAGCTCAGTGTTTGTTTTCAGTGCAATTGCAGTAAGAGCGGGAGCTGCTGCTTCCCCGCGCGCGCATTTCTAATAATTCTTTTCATCCACTCACAAATGTGAATTGTCACCCCTGATTCATGTTCATTAATCAAAATGGCAAATGCATGTGGAGTGCCGAATCAGGGTCTAGGCTCTTGTCTGGAAGTGTGATCAATCATTACTGATTGGCATTTCCAGTTAAACTACACGGGAGAATGTGGCGAAAACAGATGCTCCTATGAAGCTGGGGAAGGAAGCTGGGGCCAAGAGGCTAGCGTTTTAATTGGCAAGATGCGAAATGCTTACAACAGAGTAGACTAAACATTTGGAGGTTTGTAGGAAAACAATTAGGCAAAATACAGGGAAAAGTGGTTTTTAAGAACATCTTTGGGGAAGGTTTCTCGAAAACAATGCCGTAGATGTTTGAAAATGCTACCTGACTTAATAAGGCCACGGAAATAGGACTTGACCCATATTTTCTGCACCTAGGGGAAGCTGGCTAAGTATAATGAGAATAAGCTACTCATAAAACAATAAGCTCAGAAGGTCCTTAGCAGCCCCTGCTGGGCTCTGTGCTTTGTGTTGAGGGAGGGAGCTGTTTCTTAAATCAGTTTCTTAAAAAAAAATCCATAAAAAACAGTCATGGAAAAAGTAGGTATACTAAGATAAGACTGATGAGATGAGAATATATATTATTCCTTTAAGTATGCATGATACAAAAACACAAAAGAGGGTGCAAAAGCAATTTCTCTAAGTAGCACTAGCTATACTCTTATATGTCAAGTTTGAAAACTTTAATTTTCAGATTTGTAAAATAATAATTTGAACTTGCAATGACGCAAGAGATTGGACCCTTTAATGATCAGTGCCACTCAAATCTCTCTCTCTCTCTCTCTCTCTCTCTCTCTCTCTCTCTCTCTCTCTCTCTCTCTCTTTGGTATGACTTTAGGAGAGAGTCCTCATCTCTGGTCCATAGACAGAGGTATTACGACCACAAATACTGTTCAGTTTCCCTAAAGATGTTAAGGTAAGAGTGACTTTTGTGTTTTATTTTCCCAATAGGGTACATCTCTTTTCTATCATATTGAGATATGAAAACAGCAAGAAACAATTACTACAGCAGTAAATACATTTAAGCCAAGTCAAATCGATCAGTATGAAATAAAGAATTCTCCAGCTGCAGTCAGCAACTTGGATGGATGTGGGAAGACCTTGACTTGGTGTGCTTCCCTAGGAGCGAGTGGGCAGAGCTGATTCAACATTCCAGACGCATTTGTTCTTCATAGTTATGAAAATACATTTTAGCATGCTATTTAAGGGTGCCTGTAATTGATTTATACCTACGGTTGAACTAAAGAGTTAGATTACCTCTAGCAATCCATTTCAATGGCAAAACTTTCCTAGTCTGAATTCTTATCTGTTGCTTCAATCATGGCCAGATTACATGTATTTAAAAAAATAATAATCTAATTCTAAACACACAATAGTTACAATCCAAAGCCAATCTTAACATTGACCATATTGACTGATGGGGACATTTCTGTGTCTGGGAGTGCGTGTAAATTCAACAGTCCTAGAGACAGGAAATACTTACCATCCCTTTAGAGACAGCTGAGTTACTCAGCATCTGCTGTGGAATGGGCAAACCTGAAACTGTGATCCAGACCCTAGCTCTCCTACCTAGACACATTAGAATTCATTCAGAAACCCAGACAGCTAGGGGAGTGTTGGGGAAGCAGAGGGGATGGTACAGCAGAGACACAGAAAGATGTCAGAGAAAGATGAGTGAGTGAGTGAGTGAGTGAGTGAGAGCAAGAGAGAGAGAGAGCAAGAGAGAGAGAGAACAAGAGAGAGAGAAGAAGGAGAAGGAGGAGGAGGAGGAGGGGTAGGGGAAGAGGAGGAGAGATAGACAGAGAGAGAGAGAGACCGAGAGTGAGAGAAAGAAGGAGTGAGAGAGCACAAGTGTGTGTGTGTGTGTGTGTGTGTGTGTGAGAGAGAGAGAGAGAGAGAGAGAGAGACACTAAGGCTCAGGGGAATGCCCCTTACACAGCATTAATGGTCATTCTAGAAGTTATAAAGTCACAGTATGTTTTTGTGAACATTTCAAAACCTGCCAATGGGGTGGGTGAGTTGGTGTCTCCACCAGGTCTCCGAGGTTTCATCCCAACAAGTTGTTACTGTTACACCCTTTACATTCTTTACTTTTTTTTTTTTTTGGTTTTTTTTTTTTTTTGGTTTTTTGAGACAGGGTTTCTCTGTATAGCCCTGGCTATCCTGGAACTCACTCTGTAGACCAGGCTGGCCTCGAACTCAGAAATCTGCCTGCCTCTGCCTCCGGAGTGCTGGGATTAAAGGCGTGCACCACCACACCCGGCAACCCTTTACATTCTTGTGCTTTATTTCCAATTTGACTTTTTTTCCTCCTTTGGGCTATCTCAGGAAACAGCACAACTTGATGCAGTAACACTCTCCCCCCCCCCTGACACCCTTCCCCTCCCCCCCCCAGTGGAAAACATTGAAATACAACATACAAAGGCTTGATGTCTGCAACATTGTGGACAGGCACAGGGGCCCTAAAACTCACTTGACAATGTTTGTCTATTCCTACTACTGAAGTTCTCAGGCTGGAAAAAAAAATTGAAATCTTTTTAAAAATTTTTAATATAAAAGTCTCTCCTTAATAATTTGTGTAATTTAAATGAGAAGTATCTTCCGTTTTCTTTTTTCTTCTCTTGTAAAACCAATCAGCCCTCTGTAATTGGGACAGCATCAGAAGCCTATAATGCACACGGTGGTAACAAGATCTGCTGGAATCAATTATGCCAGGCGGCAAGAAGCTATCTGCCTTCTGTATGATGCATGGCATGCGGCTTAAATAGCATCAACATTAATAAGCTGATCTTAAGTTTCTATGTAGCTTTCTCCGGGGGGGAGAATCTGTTATTGTCAGTCAGCTGTCAAGCGCTTATAGTATGATTAATGAATCATATTTAGATGACTGGCAGTGGAAGTCTACTTTATAGAACCTGTCAATCATTTTTATAGTGGCTTCCCATTCTCTTGGATGCTTGCAATACTGTTCTGAGCTTTAGAACCATTATAACCTCAACTCTTTGCTGTAGGCCACTAGCTACACAGAGTTCTAGAGATTTTATTCCATCTCTTTCTTTCCACAATGCTTTAGGCTCAACTCAAATATCCATGTTTGTTCCCCAGGCTCAAGGTGAAGTAGGCAATACATTTCAACTAAAAAATTAATGACAGGGGTTGAGTATATAGAATTGCTCTGCCCGGTTGACCATTTTTAAAAGCAGGGCACAAAGTTTCAAATGCACGGTGCTCCATGGCTTTGTCCTTAATCATTCACCATGCACATACCTCTCACGTGCCTTTCTCCAGTGTCATTTTCTTACATTGAAAAATATGTCAGCTTTTAAGATGTAAGGTACTCCATCAAAATAACAGTATCATTTTAAATAACAGTGGATTTCTCATTTTGCTGACTACATTTTTTTTTTATCCTATTTTGAGGATGAATGGAGCTTGTAAGTGGATGTGATTTCTTGATGTGTCATCTACATCTCAAAAACAATACTCACAATAGTTTAACACATAATGATTTTTTCAACAGAAAATTCAAAGTTTTTCATACCTAGAAATAAGTGAAAACTATGTCATGAAATCAGAATAGGGATTTCAGTATCCACTCATTTTTCTGGTTTTTATTGGCTTCCTTTTCCTTTGGAATATCTGTGTCTTGCACAAGGACCATCAAAGGGCAGATGCTGCCCACCAGCCTCTCTCTCCTGCTGCTTCCAATGCATCCAGAAATATACAGGTAGGTGCACAAGGCTGGTCTGAGTGGCCACTGGGGGCGATGAAGTGAAAGAATGCATTATGTAAGGTGTACTCTCAGCACACTCGCACACACACACACACACACACACTCCCTAACCCCAAGCCCCGAGTCCCTTGCTATGTAAAGTTGACAACAGGAAGGTGTTATGTGTTTAAATAAAATCATTTATGTTAACATTTGGGTATAGTTCCTCCAACATCTCAGGCACTAAAAAGTCAAGATTCCTCTTTTGTGCCACTACAAAACTTAGCAAAGAAGGAACCTGTACCCAGCATGGATAAATGATACACAATACATACTAGTTGGGTTTAGTTTAACAATATCTGAGCAGCCTGCAGTAGAGGTCTTCAGCTTCCCTGGGTCATTGCGGCAGCAACTTAAAACCTTGGTAACTGGGTACTTGTGCGGCAGTCTTCTTTATTGGGTATGGTGAGACATATTAAAAAACGAACCTGCCAACTCTCAGCAGGGACAGGTCATGTTCGCGTGCTTCCGCTGCTGCTAACAACTCTGTAGAGCTAGCCCCTGCACTAGGTGATCTCACTTGGTCTCTCAGGCCACCAACTCGCTGGCCCTGAAAGGCCACATGGCTCCCAACAGGACCATCTTGAGGACGGGGTCTTGAGTTCCTCTCACTTCCACACAACGCCCCATACCCTTGGTTAGCCATCTCAACACCTAATTACCTGTTAGAATCAAGACTCTTAAGCTTATAGTTAACCAATTAGATTTATGTATCAATAAAAATCACAATTTACAAGATGACAATACAATAATTTCAGAGCCAATTGGTAATGATAAAGCTTTAACGGAATTATTCTAATCTTTTGATAACACCAAGTCAGCCTCCATTCTGGTTCCCTCTCTCCTCCTGAGACCTCCCCCCACCCCTCCTCAACTCCTAGCTCCACCTCCCTTTTCCTGTCCAATCAAAGGCCTGCCACTGCCCTAATGTGATTGAACAGGGAAAATCCTGCAACAATTGGGTAAAGGATTAATAAATATATCTGCATTTCTACATGTCCTCCCAGCCTTGCTTTTCCAGGACTACAGTTTTCATTAGCACAGAGATGTAACTTTATGCTTTTCGTCTACTGTGAGGCTTCCCCGGTTCTCCTGTCCCACTTCTGTCTTAGTTAGGATTTTATTGTTGTGAAGAGACACCATGATCAAACCAAGTTTTATAAAGGAAAACATTTAATGGGGGTTTGCTTACAGGTTCAGAGGATTAGTCCAGTATCATTATGGTGGTTAGCACGGTGGCACAAAGGCAAACACGGTGCTGGGGAGGTAGCTGAGAGTTCTACATCCTGATTGGTGGGCAGCAGGAAGAAAGTGTGCAACTGGGCCTAGCTTGAGCTTCTCAAATGCCACAGCCCGTCCCCAGTGTCACACTTCCTCCAACAATGCCACGCCCCCCCCAATAGTCAGTTCACTATTCACTATGCCACTCCCCATTAGCCTAAGGGGGCCATTTTCATTCAAACCACCATACCATCCTTAGTATTTCCTATGTTTTTGGTGCAAACAGAAGACTGATACCAATGTTTCAAATAACTCATGAAGTGTCAATGATGGCTGTCTAGAGATGGATTCTCAACAGCTTCAGTAGAAAGCATCAATTAGTGATGTCTGCTATAGACATAGGGAGGAGAAAACAAATTATGTGCCTCACGTTCCAATCCTTACCCGAATCTCATCTCAGCTGTATTTCTGCTCCATTACATCATGGAAGGCACTAGCAGTTATATAGTACCCACTCAAGGCAAACCCAAGCACCTTGTCCCTAGTAGCCATGGGCCAGCATTAGGACTGTTTTTCTGTTTTCTACTTCCCTGCCCTGCAACCTCTCGCTGGTTCTGTTCTTTCCCCATAGCTCCCCCTTCTGTTTTCATGACCTGTAGGCTCCATCATCTTCCTTCCCCACAGACCTCAAAATTATCCTCAGTGTGGCACCAGCTTCCATGACACACAGCGTGTCGATGTGCAAACGACAGGCTGATGGTCTAACCATATGGATGGACAGATTAATAGAATTCTGGTAATATAGAACGTATGCAGTGTGTTGGCTAAAGATAGCAGCCTTTATTAATGATGTGGGATAGAGATCTAATCCTCCAAAAGCAATTTGTTGTTTTAGAATGATTTTTCTCCCTTCCCAACAAATAAGCCAACCAATCTCCGGGGAGTACCTAACCCATATTGGCACAAACAAACAGCTCTCTGGAAAGCTGCTATGGACTGGATACAAAAAGCTAAGATTGTATTCAAGCCTTTCCTATTTCTGTATGTGCCTCTGCCAGCACGGGTCTCTGAGCTTTACTTCTCCAATTTATGCACTTCTAGTATTCACCATATTCATTGATCCAGTGTTTACCAAATGAGGAATTTGTTAAGTGGATAATTCTGCCTAATGTGAGGATCAGTGCGTCATTCTGTTGGGGCCTGAGGGGCTGGAGGCAGGGCACATTTTCTTCCTTAGTTCTCCAGCTTACACACGAGATTGTGGTGAAACCACAGAGAGGGCAGGGACAAGATCATGTTATGTTTTGTGAAGATTAACTGGATCTCTTTTCCAAGTGAGTGTCTGGCCTGGCCTACATAAAATGGTAACCTCAGACCATGCTCCCTGCTACTTACCACTCAGAGGTTTAGGCTGTACGCAAACCTATACACGGGGAGGGAGGGATAACTCAACAGGATAACCTGCCACCAACCCTCGTGAGCTGAGTTCAATCCTGGAGAACCACATAATAGAGAGAACCAATTTGTGACCTTTGTCTAGGCCACGGCACAACTATGGGCACCCCATGCACACAGATAATATACTCTTCATAATGTTTTTTTGCTGCTTAATTTTGCTTCTTGTTTTATTCAAAATACCCCCCCCCCGCCGTACACACTTTTCTTTTATCCCTGATATATATGGCACACAATTCTCAATTTTAATGTATGTTAATGTCATCTTTTATATGAAATTGAGTTAAGGTAAGCACACAATCCAATTAAGAAACTACCAGGGACACAGAAGGTTGAAAAGTCACTGGTCTAGTCATGTCTCAAAGACTCCAGTGGACCTGGGCAATGCATCAAGGATTAGTCTCTTGTATCAGACATCGCTCTGGGGAATAAAATGCTCATTCCTGAACCAGGCAGAGCTCCTCCATGCTGAGAGCATTACAGAGCTCATTCACTGTTGGAGAAGATGGTGCACCTAATGGGTCTTTAATGCCTGTGTCTTTTCAGATGCATAATTTAAAAACCTGTGGTGAAACATATTTTAATTTAATCCACAGGATTAAAGACAGGGCAAGAGACAGGATTTTACTACAGCCCCAGTGTCAAAGAAAATCTCTTTAAGTAAAATAGTATCGATGACAGATTCTCCCCTAATCATGCTAAACCAACCCTGGAAGCTGTGTTCTAAAGCTTATGCATCTGCTTGTGTGTTTATAAAATAATGCCAATGACCTGCATATATTTCAAGATGAACAATCAACTTTTAAAATAAGTATATCACTAAATTTTAAATTGCATTTAGGCTTGCTACCTGCTTCTAAGACTATTTTATATTATACTGAGGGAAATGATCTTTGAAAGTAAAATCTGAGGGTATTTCTACATCATGTATTTGTATCCTCCATAAAGCACACTTATAAAAGAGAGAGCCTGACCAAGGCCACTGTCCTTTATAACTCCACAACTGGATAATAGAGGTTTACAATTCAGTTTAAGGTTTGCGTTACAGAAAAATAGAGGAATGCAGACCTGACAGAGTTGTATTTTCAGCTTTTCACTTAGACCTGCTCAGTTTAAGGCAAGATTATACCGCCCTCTAACGGATTCTTTATAGCACTGCAAACGTAGCGAATGTCTGTAAGAACTGTGGCCTTTGTCTTAACTGATACAGGTATGACATCATGCTACTGGTAATCCTGATTACTAAAAGCCAATTGATGCAGTCATTGATTAACAAAGAAAAACAGCCAAAAAAAAAAACCCCCAAAAACAAACAAACAAACAAACAAAAACCCTGCACACCAGGCTTCAGTTGTCCTTTCAGGCCAAAGTCACATGATATTCTCTGCTATAATAGAGTTTATAATTTTTTTCTTTCTTTCAAGTCTGAACATTTGGAATTCTGAACATAGTGCTAATTATATTTATTTAAGTATTGCTGAGATCAAAGGCTACCATCACTGTCAAGGATTTTCATGGGGTCAGGATTTTCTTTCTTCTTCCTTTCCTCCATCTCTCCTTATCTCCCTCCCCACTCTCCCCCTCTCTCTTTCTCTTTGTGTCTCTCTGACTCACAACCAGAGGTATTCCTTGATCGCAGAGACAGCAGAATATTGATAGGTGTAGCCTGCTATTAATACTGAGGGAGAATGGGAACCACTTCATCTGTTTTAAGATACGTGATTACGCACAGCAAATATTTCATTGCATAATTTGAGCTAGTAATCAAATTTTCAACTTAATTTGAACACAAAATTAATGGTTACTTATTCTTCTTCCCTGCCAGCATTAATATTTTATCCTAGTTAATAAGCTCAATTTTCATTTTTCTTTAAATGACTGTAAATAAATATTCCCCTTCCAGGTGATTCCAAAATGGCTATTGAGCAGTGTGGATCTTTATGGATATGTATACATATAAATACATTACTTTTGCTTTGAGAGTTCATTACAGGAAGAAATAATACTTTTGCAGAATAATTCAAGTTAATAAATTAGACACATTAGGATTTCTTTTACCTGTTATAGAAGCACAGTCATACTTCCTTTTGACTGTTATTGGTAGTATGGTATGATTTTCTACCAATAAATATATTTTGATAAATAGTGTATAATTTACAGCTTAGACTATATATATGTAAAGTACATATTATACATGTATACCTTCCATGTACATAATATATATGTATGTAATACATACATACACACACTATATATGTGTGTATGTGTATATATATATACACACACACATACATACAAATATATATATATATATTTGTATGTATGTGTGTGTGTGTGTGTCCTCTCTTCAGTGATGTTCCCTGAGGTTCACGCACAGGAGTCCTGTTGTAGGTATAGCAGTTGATGCTGGGTACTCTCGAGTTAGTTGTTTTTTACATGTTGACCAATCTTGACTTTCTGTAATGGTCTCTGATACAAAAGCACCTTCGTTGGCAAGCTATGATCTACAGTCGTCTATAGGTATCAGGATTTAGGGTAGTTAGGGATTATACTGGTTTAGGAAAGAGGAGGTTGTAGGTTCCTCCTCTCAATGTGTGACTTTTCCAGCCATGGGTGAGTGGCTAGGTTTATAGTATCAGACATGATTTTTCTCCTGCCGAGCAGACCTGAAATTCAAGTAGACTTCTGTCAGTAACCCACATGATAAAAATGCTATTATTTCAGTGTTTAAAACTATCTGTCCAGTCATTATTTTGGTTCATAGACTCAATAGCTTGGTAAGGCTAGTAATTGTTGCTCTCCTTTATCACCTTGAACAGTCCTTTCTGATTCTGTGGGAGCTACTCTTCAAGGAGGATGCTTCTGGGTCAGTTACTCCAAGTCCTGTGTCTGACATACATAATGTCTTCAACAACGAGGTTGTGCTGTCCATTAATCTCTTAAGATGTGTCTTCTAAAACCTCAGAATATTACCTTGCTCTTATGACCTATATTTAGTGTTTTTTTAAACCTATATCAAACCAAAATGAGTTTCAACTTCTAAAATTATTCATATTTAGATACGTGGCATCATTTTACTCAATGGTGGTTTTTAAATAGTTGCAGTTTTACCTATTCAAAAAAAAATTCTACTTTTCTGCATGAGGCCCTGTAGTTGATCTGCAGCACACAATAAAAGAAATAAACAATCAGAAAGAAAACACAGTCTTTCTTTAAAAAAATCTTCTTAGTGGCTTTTTCCAATGCCATTGAAAAGGGTGTACTTTTAGTAACAGTAAAACACATTAAATGTTATTTCATAAGGTCTTAGTGTGTGAATTAGATATTCCCACATTTCTAAGCAATACACTTGAATGGTATGTGAGATATTAAAGGAATTGTTGAAGGAATTAAGCAACATCTAGATGCAAATGAAGAAAAGTTATAACTATTATATCTTTTGGGACATAGCTAAAGAAACCAGAAGAAAGTTAATAGCTCAATTATTAGAAATTTGCAAAATCTCATATAGATAACCTAATGATATATCTTAAGGCAGTAGAAAAATAAAAGAAGCCAATTCCAACCTGTGACACAGCAGGAGGTAATGATTAAACTAGCATTCATTAATGTAGAGACTAAACGAACAATACACAGAATCAACAAAACAGAGTTGATTCTTTGTAAAGGGTAATGAGATTGACAAATGCTTAGTCAACAGAATAACAGGAAGAAAGAAAAATGAAGAAAATTAAGGATAAAAATGGAGCTGTTAAAACAGACTCCAAAAAAAGTAAAATAAAAATTAAAAATAAATACTTTTTAAGGAGGAAAGGAGTAGAAAGATGGTTCTGCAGTTAAGGACACTTGTTGCTCTTGTAGAGGACCAAGGTTCAGTTCTCAGCACTTACATGGTAACTTACAACCATGTGTAACTCCACTTCCAAAGGATCCAATCCCCCCACCCTCACTTCTGACCTCTGATGGCAACAGGCACACCTAGAGTGCACATGCATACAAAACACTCATACACATAGAAGTAAATAAAAAAAAAATTTTTTTTAAAGGAACCCAAGGGACATTCCCTTTTTTAGTTAAATTTATGAACTAGCACTTAGGAGGCAGAGGCAAACAGATCTATGTGAGTTCAAAGCCAGCCTGATCCACACAGAGGGAGTTCTAGGACAGCCAGGGCTATAAGCAGAGAAATCCCAACTCAAACAACAAGGCTCAACAAGGAAGTGAAAGGTTTCTATAATTAAAACTTTAAGACACTAAAAGGTAGAAAGAAAATAAAAGAAAATGGAAAGAATTTTTCCACTACTGGGTTGGCAGAATTAATATTGAGAAAAGTGGCTGTACTCCCAAAAGTAATTTGCAAATTCAATTCAACTCTAGTAAAAATTCAAGTAATGTTGCTTACAGAACTGGAAAAAACAATCCCCACATTCATAAGGAACCACAGACACTATGACTGGCCAAAGCAACCCTTCACGGAAAACCAATAACTTGGGTATCATAACACCTTGCTTCACATAACATTAGAGTCATTGGATCGATGGCAGTAGGGTATTAGTGCAAAAATTAGGTGTGCAGAGCAATAGAATGGAAGAGAGTACCTAACAGTAAGCCCCCAAACACAATTATAACCACCTAATTTGAACAAAGGAGCCAAACGTCATATGCTGGAATAAAGACTGCCATTACAAAAATTGCCCTGACAAAATTGGATAGCTGCATACAGAAAGGTATCTATATCTCACGTCTCACGAATATATCAATGCAGTGTGAAAGACCTTAATTGAAACATGAAATGTCCTGCAGGCTCATATACTGTGTAACATGTGGCCTTTCACTGGAGTGCAGTTCTCTGCTCAGCTGTCACACACTTAAAGAGAACTGACTTCTTCTTTCCTATTAGTTCTCAATTGCTAATAGCTCCTCTACTAGAGGTAAGATTCATAGCCATCTCTCCTCTCCAAGTAGCCATTTTTGGTCTGGCTTAAGCTTGCCAGATCTATGTGCCTGCCGTTACTACTGCTGTGAGTTCCTACGCACAACTGCCCCACTGTTTCCAGAAATGTATCTTTGTGGTAGTCATCCACCACCACTGGCTCCTACAGTCTGCCCTGTCTTATGCAATGATCCTTAAGCCTTGCTTAGGAGGAGGGATCTGTGATATAGACATCCCATTTAGGGACACTAAGCATTCTGCAGTCTCTTCATCTTGACCAACTGTGGGCCTCCATACTAATAGGCATCTGGTAAAAGAATCATCATCTATAAGAAGGCCTGAGAGATGCACTTCTATGCCACTGTAACAGTTAGCCATTATTAGTTGATGCAATGCTATGCATACTTAGCAGAATAACAGAAGTACCTTTCCCCCGGTGCCTATTATCTGTCAAGCCAGATTGTTGGTCCTAATAGCAGTGCCAAGTATGGATTTCATTGTATGGAATGGGCCATGAGTCTATTCAGAGTGTTTAGTTATCCCCGAATGCGCCTGTCACCATTGTATCAGTGGGCATGCATGTCTTGCCAGTCTTGCCATTGTTGTAGCTCTCAGCATTCACTGCTGGGGAATTGTGATGATCGCTTTTCTTCTCTAGTAGCGTGTGTAGCAGTTTCCAGTGCTATGGCAGCTAGCTACTAGCAATGAAGCTTCGAGGTGAATGCTAACTTGATTTCTCCATGTATAACTCAAGTATGTGGGCTCTTCATAATAGTATCTTAATGTCAAGTTCTGGGTAGCGACCAAGAACATTGGCAACAGCCTGTAATGTTTGGGTATATGGGACCTCACTGACCAGCGACTCCAAAAGGAGCAACCCGTCCCTGGTCCTGAGCTTTTGGTTAACCTGTGGTTTTAGAAGGAGCTTTAATCTCCCATTATCGAGTAACTCCATGTTAATTCATTTTACATGTATGTATAGGTATATTTTAGGAAGCTTCTACAGTAGTAAGCTTAGAAACAAAAAGGAAGGATGCAAAGTTGTGTGGGAAGCTGAGGTAAAGATATATCTGAAAGGAGTTGAGAAAGTCTGGGGAGGAAGGTGATTAAGATTAAAATACATTATACTTAAAATCTTAAAGGACTAATAAAAACTGCAAAAAAAAACCCACATAAAAATACACACACACACAAATACTAAAATGCTAACAGAAAACACTGGAACTAATTTCAAGGTGCAGCTATAGATAAAACTTTCTGATTGGATTCCAATATCACACAACAAATACTCCCCAAATTAATAAATGGGTAAATTTACATATTAAACCAATAATCAAATATATCAAACAGTTATCAAATAAAAATTATATTTGTATTTATTTTTATGTTATTTGTTATAACATAAGACAAGTTTTATGTGAAATTTAAAAATATTAGAAAGAAACTTATCAAGACTGTGAATAGACAGAATGAAGAATGGGAAGGAATCTATCTTACCTTATACAACAGACAGGGCATTATCTAGGATATATAAAAATAAGAAAATTCAAACACACACACAAACACACTCACACACACACAAACACACACACACACACACAAACACACACTTGCCAAATAGCCTTCCCTAGGGAAGAGTACACCAATGCTCTATCTAATACAAAGTGATCAGTCCTATGAGCATACATACAAGTGACATTGCACAAATGAAAAAGGTTATATTTAATAATATGTAAGTGTATACATATACACATGTAAAATAATTAATGAAAAAAGAAATTATGAATTTGAAAGAGAGCAAGAGGAAATACATGGGTGGGTTTGGAGGGATGGAGGGAGTGAGAAAAATATAATTTTATTATAATCTGAAAAGATATAAAAACCAAACGTGCTAATGAAAAATGAACATATGGTTCTCAAAGGAAGAAACACAAATATCCAATATGTAATTTAAAATGTGTTCACCATCCTTAATCCATCAGAGAAATATAAACTAAAACTACTTTGAGATCCATCCTGCTCCTAGTCACAATGGCCACCATCAAAAAGGAGATGATAAAACGTCCTGGCAAATAGATAGAGAAAATGGAACGAACCCTCATTAGACACAAGTAAGAATAACATCTTGTTTTAGTTAGGGTTTTATTGCTATGAATAGAAGCCATGACCTTGGCAACTATTATAAAGGAAAGCACTTGATTAAAGCTGGATTACAGTTCAGAGGTTTAATCGATTATCAGCATGGTGGAGGCACGGCAGGATGCAGGCAGACGTGGTGCTGCATAGGAGCTAACAGTTCTTCATCTGTACCTGCAGGCATCAGGAATAGAGCGAGCTACTGGGCCAGGCTTTAGTATCTGAAAACTCAAAGTCCACTCCGAGTGACACACTTCCTCCAGCAAGGCCACACCTCTAATAATGACACCCTCTCTGAGTCTATGGGGGCTATGTTTATTCAAAGCATAACACAGGTAGTATATCCTGCATATAAATAAATATCACATTTTATAAAATAATTGAAAACAGAATTAATATATTCCTTTAATGTATTAACACTGAGTTTATTCCCAAAGGACTTTATTTCCTATCACAAAGATTCCTAAATATCCATGTTTATTGCTGAATTACATGTAATAGAAGGACAAATAACCAGCATATAATAGAGGTACATCAATAGATGAATGAATAGTGAAATGTTATATATAAAATATATATTATATATATAAATATATATTATATGTATAATATATTATATAATATATGATATTATATAATATATGATATTATATATAATATGTGATATTATATATAATATATAATGAAATTTCATTGAAAAACAAATATAATTATGAAATATTCAGGAAAATGAATGGCAGTTGGAAGCATAATATTAGGCAAAGTAATTTAGAAAGACAAAAAATACCATGTTCTCTTTCCTTTGCTAGCACTTACTAGTCTATAACATATATATATATATGGGGATGACTTTGGCTACAAAAGTAGAAGTCCAGGACTATGAAATAAAAAAAAATATGACATGTTCAGGAAGAAGCAGGGAATGCCAATAAGGTGTAAGTGATGTAGAAGTGGAATGGTTCTACTGGTTTATGCCATTTTAGAACTCACTGATGAGTTTATTTGTGTCCTCTGACCTCTTTGAACATACTTATAATTGTTCTGTTATTAGCAATCATTTTCATACTTTGAAGTAATGTTGCCTTGGCTTTTTCTGTTTCTTTTTGCAATTGGACTTGTGGATCTGGGTTTCAATGGATGGCTGGACATTTTTAGTACCCCTGAGTGTCCAGAAGCTCTCCTTTAAACTAGAGAGAGAAAGTTTGTACAAAAATGTAAAATATTCAGTGAGGGCCAAGTCTGAGAGGGACCAAAGTCTACAGGGGGAACTCGAGCCAGGTTCCAATGGTGACCCATAGCACAAAGGACCACCGATGGGTAGATTTTCCTAACGCATACCTGAAAGTCAGTCAGGATAAATAACTAACATCTGGGATATGTTCTATGGGCTATGTTATCCACTGACAGCATATTTTCAAAGACCATCCCCAGGCAAATACAACATCCACAAGACTTCCGATCAACCATCCAGAGGTGTAACAAGCATCTACAACCCAACTATGAGCTTCCAAAGGATTCCAAAGTCATGCAACAGGTATCTGGAGCCCTGAAAGAAAGCTTATAATGAATCAAGGCTAGCCTAGTAAGACAACTGTATTCTAGTCTCCAGAGAGTACTGAGAAGTGAGCCTGATGTCTTACATACTAGTCTAGCACATGAAAACACCACCTCAGAAGTCCTACTACAGTCTACTGTCTCTTGATGGTAATCACTTCTACTAAAAGTGATGCCCCAAGCAGCTACAGAAGGTCCAAATAAGAACCTTCTCACCTCATATTATAGTTTAAATACTCAATATACAGAATGAATGACATAGTTGACAAGCTGATAAAGCAACCTCAAGTCACATACAGAGACAGATACATCATATAACAGTAAATGCATCAGTAGATATTTTACAGCCATGGTGACTTGCAGTGAAGTATCTCAGTCTCCAAATGACAACTGTGACTACTACATCCAGCAAAAGTGTCTGACATAATTGCAGAAGAAAGAAAGACTTTGACACAAACAACACAATTCTCAACTGCTAAACGGGCATTCCAGAAGACCCATTAAGAAGTCCCTCAGGCTGGGACTTCTTAAGAGATGGCTCAGTAGTTAAGAGCACTGGCTGTTCTTCCAGAGGTCCCGAGTTTAATTCCCAGCAACTACATGATGGCTCAAAGCCATCTATAATGGAGTCTGAAGCCCTCTTCTGGCACACAGGTATACATGCAGACAGAATACTCATATACATAAAACATATAAATCTTAAAAAAAAAAAAAGAAATCACTCAGGCTGGAAAGGAAGAAAAACATATCAAGGGCTCCATAGGAAGAACTAAATCATGCTGGAAAAAGTCAATTTGTTTTCTCTAGGAAATATACCACTTCATCAAAGAGATAGAGATGGAGACTATCTTAGGGATGTAAAAAAATATTCAGAGAAACTTGAACCAGGGAACAAACAGGTGTCACCTGCCTAGTGTATGACAAAGTAGACATCAGATGAACATTAGTCATAAGAGGAAGGTTAATTTGTACTGGCTAAGAGACAATCCATCAAGAGCAAAGCCAATTCTCAACATATGTGCCTAAATTATGTGATTCCCCAATTCCATAAAACAAGTATTACAACCTGTAAAGTCACAAGTTTACTCCAACACAATAGTAATTCATGACTTTAATACCCGGCTCTCATCCACTGATAAAAATCTGGACAGCAAAACATTTGAATTAATGTCTTAAGATCATTATGTTATTTACTCAAACAATCTATAGCTTTTATTTTTTAATAAAACTATTCATTGTAGCAGTTAATGAACTTGAACCAACAACAACAGTTGTCAATTAAAACAAATTGGAGGATACCCTCTGGGACTTTTGGGCAAGATGGCATTTTAGAAGTTCACTTATCAGCTGTAATTTAGTGAAACAAAGTCAAGACTACCGAGAGTGAGCTCCATCCTGCACAAAAAGTCTCTACCATCTGTGGCTCAAATTGGCACTCGAATTCCTCACCACGCTAATTTATCCCGCCTGGACTTTTCTTTCTTTTCAAAGTTAATTTAATATTTACTTGTATCCTTATCCATTCATTTGACTTCCAATCCTAATTTTATTAAATAAAATCTGGGTGAGTATACCCCATGATAACCTTGGTTGTTTGTCCCCTCAATAGTAGTTGAAGTCCAAGGGTCCACTGTGGTTAGGTAGCTAACACCCCATTTGCACAATGACAACGGACAACAGCTCTCGTTCTCCTTGAAGTTAATATTCTTCTCAGGGAGTAATGTAGAGTCTGAACCAGGTACTTTGAGCTCCCGGATTGAGGAGTTATATTCTGAACTACACATCACAATTATACTACGTGCAAGACCCACCAAACTCTGTTACACCAAAAGATCTGTAAGCACACTTAACTGCTGAGCCGTCTTGCTAGCTTGAACAGATGTTTTTATGGACTGAAAGATTCAAAATCATGTGGCTGAACAGATGGCTCAGCCATTAAAGTACTGGATGCTCTTCCAAAGGACCCAGGTTTGATTCCTAGTACACAGCCTTCTGCAACTCCAGTCCCAGGGTATTTGGTACCCTTCTCTGTTCTCCACAGGCACTGCATGGACATAGAAATAGATTCCGGCAAAACACCCACACACGTAAAGATAGTAAAAATTTAAAAATAAAAATGATGTAACTTTATTTTCACTCTTTCCTCTCTGCCAGGCCATCTTTTGTGTAGAATTGACAGAAGGTAAACACTATAATTAAGACCAATTTGACTTTGAAAAGAATTAAAAGTTCCAAATTCTAGAAAATTACCTACTTGCTGTTTTTCTTGTCATCTTTCTAAGCCCCGTAGGCAACTAAAGTGTGTGTTTGTCAGTCACCTTTTGCCTAATAGGTACTCGATTTATTTCGGTGCATGAATGAAACACACTTGAAAAATGGATCATTTAACTTCTTTGTACTAATACCCTGTTGCAGAACTGGGAAACAGTGATGTTGGACATATATTCTAACTGTTAAACCATCATCCCATGCATTGCAAAGTAATATACTTTAGTAATAGCAGTAATCTTATAAAAGTAGCTCAGGTAATTATTTGATCATCTATATAAAAAATAGCTAAATGAGATATAATCTAAAAAGCAGTTGTCCTAAATACATCACTATTTGGTGATCAAACTGTATTAAATAGTTTCTAAGTCCGTTTCATGTGCAGAATGGGAAATGGATTTATTTTTAAACCCTTGCACAAAACTGTTTTGTCAATTGACTCTGAATTGTATGCTGATTATATATGAATAGATTTGTTTTGAGGTAAGAATTATTAACACCATGAAACAGTGACTACTAAAATGGATGTCACCAAACTGTGTTTTAATTTTTGTGTTTTATTACTTCAATAAGCCAAGGGAGTCTTGAAAAAAAATCTAGTCACTCCTGCCTTGTTTTGCAATCGCTGGTGCTATTTATTTTAAACATCCCTAGTGAAAACATTAAATCCATTCTTTCATCTTCCACCTTTCAAACATAACCTTAGAACAGCTCTTCTGTTTTCCTCTGTGGCTCCCTCCTTAGAAGCCCATTTATGAACATAGTAAATCCAGAATGTTAAAACAGACATTGTGCTTAGCTCAGAACTCACTGGCCTCCTCACTGTGAGAAGGAAAAACACAATTCCAGATCCCACTATGTCCACATGCGTTGATGGGAGAAAAGAAAGCCATTCCCTGAACTCAATGGCACTCAAAGCCATTGCCTCTTCAGAGTCCTGAGCCCCATTTGAGTCTATTTCCCTGCCCCTCCCCCTTGCACCCCACCCCTGTCCCTGGCGCCTTAACTATAGAAATCATTTTTAAAAATCATTTCTTTGCTTCTATCTCTAGGATCCACAATGAACTGGAAACATCTTCTCTCTGTAAAGAATGAACCATGACACCCAGCATTCTCTGTAATAGCCTTAAGGTAGCTTCCCATCTCCTCTCTGCACTGGCTCCTCCACACACTAGCCACGCCAGACAACGTTGACTGCTTCAGCCAAAGATAGTAGAACCTTGAGTCTCTGCTCCACACTTTGTATTTCCTCCTGTGAGTATTTTGCCAACCATTGGACTGAACACAGGGTCCCCAATGGAGGAGTTAGAGAAAGGACTGAAGGAGCTGAAGAAGTTTGCAACCCCATAGGAAGAACAACAATATCAACCAACCAGACTCTCCCACAATTTCTAGGGACTAAACCACCAACCAAAGAGTACACATGGAGAGACCCATGGCTTCTGCTGCATGTCAAGCATCAATGAGAGGAGAGGAGAGTCCCTTAGTCCTGTGAAGGCTCAATGCCCCAGTGTAGGGGAATGCCAGGGCAGGGAAGTGGAAGTGGGTCGGTGGGTGGGAGAACACCATCATAGAAGCAGGGGGAGGGGAGATGGGATAGGGGGTTTCTGGAGGGGAAACTGGGAAAGGGGATAACATTTGAAATGTAAATAAAGAAAATATACAATAAAAGAAAAGGAAAAAATTGTAAGACCATCAATGTCTGATTTGACAGTGTTTCATTCTCTCATCCATAGCTTTCCTGGATTAAATCCATTCCTGCAGTGGTGACGCCTAACTCAGCAGAATATAGCACTTCAGCCTCCCTTAGACTTTTGAAATTTCAGTACCTTAAAAATGTGCATTATAGGCCAGCTACCCACAACACCCGCCACAGGATCTTAAGACTTCTGGTGAGTGGAACACAGCTTCTGCTCTAATCCAATTGCGCCCGGGACCTGAGACTGCATTAGTTAGGGAAGCAGAAACCGGCCTGAGTAGGGCCACAGGCCTCATCCGGCCAGATCAACACCAGGGGAGCTAGAGCGCAGGGTCGGCTGACACCCACCAGCTACCCACGACCCCCACCACAGGATTTTGAGACTACTGGTGAGTGGAACACAGCTTCTGCTCCAGTCCAATCACGCGGGACCTGAGACTGCTCTGGTTGGGGAGGCAGAAATCAAGCACCGGGGTAGCCAGGGCGCAGGGTCTGCTGACACTCGCCAGCTACCCACAACACCTGCCACAGGATCTTAAGACTTCTGGTAAGTGGAACACAGCTCCTGCTCCAATCCAATTGCGCGCGGGACCTGAGACTGCATTAGTTAGGGAAGCAGAAACCGGCCTGAGTAGGGCCACAGGCCTCATCCTACCGGAACAGCACCGGTGTAGCTAGAGCGCAGGGTCGGCTGACACCCGCCAGCTACCCACGACCCCCGCCACAGGATTTTGATACTGCTGGTGAGTGGAACACAGCTTCTGCTCCAATCTTTAAACAGTGACAACGACAACAACTAACCCCAGAGATTACCAGATGGCGAAAGGTAAACGTAATAATCTTACTAAGAGAAACCAAGACCACTCACCATCATCAGAACCCAGCACTCCCACTTCGCCCAGTCCAGGGCACCCCAACACACCGGAAAAGCTAGACACGGATCTAAAAGCATATCTCATGATGATGGTAGAGGACTTCAAGAAGGACTTTAATAACACACTTAAAGAAATACAAAGGAACACTGGTAAACAGGTAGAAGACAATAAAGAGGAAGCACAAAAATCCCTTAAAGAATTGCAGGAGAACACTGCTAAAGAGTTACAAATCCTTAAAGAAAAACAGGATAACCTAATCAAACAGGTAGAAGTCCTTAATGAAAAACAGGAAAACACATCCAAACAGATGATGGAAATGAACAAAACCATACTAGACCTAAAAAGGGAAGTAGACACAATAAAGAAAACCCAAAATGAGGCAACACTGGAGATAGAAACCCTAGGAAAGAAATCTGGAACCATAGATACGAGCATCAGCAACAGAATACAAGAGATGGAAGAGAGAATCTCAGGTGCAGAAGATTCCATAGAGAACATCGGCACAACAATCAAGGAAAATATAAAATGCAAAAAGATCCTAACTCAAAACATCCAAGAAATACAGGACACAATGAGAAGACCAAACCTACGGATAATAGGAGTGGATGAGAATGAAGATTTTCAACTCAAAGGACCAGCAAACATCTTCAACAAAATTATAGAAGAAAACATCCCAAATCTAAAGAAAGAGATGCCCATGAACATACAAGAAGCCTACAGAACTCCAAATAGACTGGACCAGAAAAGAAATACCTCCCGACACATAATAATCAGAACAACAAATGCTCTAAATAAAGATAGAATACTAAAAGCAGTAAGAGAAAAAGGCCAAGTAACATATAAAGGCAAGCCTATCAGAATTACACCAGATTTTTCACCAGAGACTCTGAAAGCCAGAAGATCCTGGACGGATGTTATACAGACACTAAAAGAACACAAATTCCAGCCCAGGCTACTATACCCAGCCAAACTCTCAATTAACATAGATGGAGAAACCAAAGTATTCCACGACAAAACCAAATTCACACATTATCTCTCCACGAATCCAGCCCTTCAAAGGATAATAACAGAAAAAAAACAATACAAGGACAGGAACCACGCCCTAGAAACTACAAGAAGGTAATCCCTCAACAAACCTAAAAGAAGACAGCCACAAGAACAGAATGCCAACTTTAACAACAAAAATAACAGGAAACAACAATTACTTTTCCTTAATATCTCTTAATATCAATGGACTCAACTCCCCAATAAAAAGACATAGACTAACAAACTGGCTACACAAACAAGACCCAATATTTTGCTGCTTACAGGAAACTCATCTCAGAGAAAAAGATAGACACTACCTCAGAATGAAAGGCTGGAAAACAATTTTCCAAGCAAATGGTATGAAGAAACAAGCTGGAGTAGCCATTCTAATATCTGATAAGATTGACTTCCAACCCAAAGTCATTAAAAAAGACAGGGAGGGACACTTCATACTCATCAAAGGTAAAATCCTCCAAGAGGAACTATCAATCCTGAATATCTATGCTCCAAATACAAAGGCAGCCACATTCATTAAAGAAACTTTAGTAAATCTCAAAGCACACATTGCACCTCATACAATAATAGTGGGAGACTTCAACACACCACTTTCCCCAATGGACAGATCGTGGAAACAGAAACTAAACAGGGACACAGTGAAACTAACAGAAGTTATGGATCAAATGGATCTGGCAGATATCTACAGAACATTCTATCCTAAAACAAAAGGATATACCTTCTTCTCAGCACCTCATGGTACTTTCTCCAAAATTGACCACATAATTGGTCACAAAACAGGCCTCAACAGATACAAAAATATTGAAATTGTCCCATGCATCCTATCAGATCACCATGGACTAAGACTGATCTTCAATAACAAAATAAATAATAGAAAGCCAACATTCACGTGGAAACTGAACAACACTCTTCTCAATGATACCTTGGTCAAGGAAGGAATAAAGAAAGAAATTAAGGACTTTTTAGAGTTCAATGAAAATGAAGCCACAACATACCCAAACTTATGGGACGCAATGAAAGCATTTCTAAGAGGAAAACTCATAGCTCTGAGTGCCTCCAAAAGGAAACTAGAGAGAGCACACATTAGCAGCTTGACAACATACATAAAAGCACTAGAACAAAAGGAAGCAAATTCACCCAAGAGGAGTAGACGGCAGGAAATAATCAAACTCAGGGGCGAAATCAACCAAGTGGAAACAAGAAGAACTATTCAAAGAATCAACCAATCAAGGAGCTGGTTCTTTGAGAAAATCAACAAGATAGATAAACCCTTAGCCAGACTCACTAGAGGGCACAGGGAAAGCATCCTAATTAACAAAATCAGAAATGAAAAAGGAGACATAACAACAGATCCTGAAGACATCCAAAACACCATCAGATCCTTCTACCAAAGGCTATACTCAACAAAACTGGAGAACCTGGATGAAATGGAGAAGTTCCTAGACAGATACCAGGTACCAAAGTTGAATCAAGATCAGGTTAATGATCTAAACAGCCCTATATCCCCCAAAGAAATAGAAGCAGTCATTAATAGTCTCCCAACTAAAAAAAGCCCAGGACCAGATGGGTTTAGTGCAGAGTTCTATCAGACCTTCAAAGAAGATCTAATCCCAGTTCTTCACAAACTATTCCACAAAATAGAAACAGAAGGTACTCTACCCAACTCATTCTATGAAGCCACAATTACTCTGATACCTAAACCACAAAAAGACCCAACAAAGATAGAAAACTTCAGACCAATATCCCTTATGAATATTGATGCAAAAATCCTCAATAAAGTTCTTGCTAACCGAATCCAAGAACACATCAAAACAATCATCCATCCTGACCAAGTAGGTTTCATCCCAGGGATGCAGGGATGGTTCAATATACGGAAATCCATCAACATATTCCAGTATATAAACAAACTCAAAGACAAAAACCACATGGTCATCTCGTTAGATGGGGAAAAAGCATTTGACAAGATCCAACACCCATTCATGATAAAAGTCTTGGAAAGATCAGGAATTCAAGGCCCATACCTAAACATGATAAAAGCAATCTACAGCAAACCAGTAGCCAACATCAAAGTAAATGGTGAGAAGCTTGAAGCAATCCCTCTAAAATCAGGGACTAGACAAGGCTGTCCATTTTCTCCATACCTATTCAACATTGTACTTGAAGTCCTAGCCAGAGCAATTCGACAACAAAAGGAGATCAAAGGGATACAAATTGGAAAAGATGAAGTCAAAATATCACTTTTTGCAGATGACATGATAGTATATCTAAGTGACCCTAAAAATTCCACCAGAGAACTCCTAAGCCTGATAAACAGCTTCGATGAAGTAGCTGGATATAAAATTCACTCAAACAAATCAATGGCCTTTCTCTACACAAAGAATAAACAGGCTGAGAAAGAAATTAGGGAAACAACACCCTTCTCAATAGTCACAAATAATTTAAAATATCTTGGCGTGACTCTAACTAAGGAAGTGAAAGATCTGTATAATAAAAACTTCAAGTCTCTGAAGAAAGAAATTATAGAAGATCTCAGAAGATGGAAAGATCTCCCATGCTCATGGATTGGCAGGATCAACATTGTAAAAATGGCTATCTTGCCAAAAGCAATCTACAGATTCAATGCAATCCCCATCAAAATTCCAACTCAATTCTTCAACGAATTAGAAAGTGCAATCTGCAAATTCATCTGGAATAACAAAAAACCTAGGATAGCAAAAACTCTTCTCAAGGATAAAAGAACCTCTGGTGGAATCACCATACCGGACCTAAAGCTTTACTACAGAGCAATTGTGATAAAAACTGCATGGTACTGGTATAGTGACAGACAAATAGACCAATGGAATAGAATTGAAGACCCAGAAATGAACCCACACACCTACGGTCACTTGATCTTCGACAAGGGAGCTAAAACCATCCAGTGGAAGAAAGACAGCATTTTCAACAAATGGTGCTGGCACACCTGGTTGTTAACATGTAGAAGAATGCGAATCGATCCATTCCTATCTCCTTGTACTAAGGTCAAGTCTAAGTGTATCAAGGAACTTCACATAAAACCAGAGACACTGAAACTTATAGAGGAGAAAGTGGGGAAAAGCCTTGAAGATATGGGCACAGGGGAAAAATTCCTGAATAGAACAGTAATGGCTTGTGCTGTAAGATCGAGAATTGACAAGTGGGACCTCATGAAACTGCAAAGCTTCTGCAAGGCTAAAGACACCATCAATAAGACAAAAAAACCACCAACAGATTGGGAAAGGATCTTCACCTATCCTAAATCAGATAAGGGACTAATATCCAATATATTTAAAGAACTCAAGAAGGTGGACTCCAGAAAGTCAAATAACCCCAATAAAAAATGGGGCTCAGAACTGAACAAAGAATTCTCACCTGAGGAATACCGAATGGCAGAGAAGCACCTGAAAAAATGTTCAACATCCTTAATCATCAGGGAAATGCAAATCAAAACAACCCTGAGATTCCACCTCACACCAGTCAGAATGGCTAAGATCAAAAATTCAGGTGACAGCAGATGCTGGCGAGGATGTGGAGAAAGAGGAACACTCCTCCATTGTTGGTGGGATTGCAAGCTTGTACAACCACTCTGGAAATCAGTTCGGCGGTTCCTCAGAAAATTGGACATAGTACTACCGGAGGATCCAGCAATACCTCTCCTGGGCATATATCCAGAAGATGTCCCAACTGTTAAAAAAAACACATGCTCCACTATGTTCATAGCAGCCCTATTTATAATAGCCAGAAGCTGGAAAGAACCCAGATGTCCCTCAACAGAGGAATGGATACAGAAATTATGGTACATTTACACAATGGAGTACTACTCAGCTATTAAAAAGAATGAATTTATGAAATTCCTAGCCAAATGGATGGACCTGGAGGGCATCATCTTGAGTGAAGTAACACAATCACAAAAGAACTCACACAATATGTATTCACTGATAAGTGGATATTAGCCCAAAACTTAGGATACCCAAGATATGAGATACAATTTGCTAAACGCATGAAACTCAAGAAGAATGAAGACCAAAGTGTGGACACTGTGCCCCTTCTTAGAATTGGGAACAAAACACCCAGGGAAGGAGTTACAGAGACAAAGTTCGTAGCTGTGATGAAAGGATGGACCATTTAGAGACTGCCGTATCCAGGGATCCATCCCATAAGCAGCTTCTAAACGCTGACACCATTGCATACACTAGCAAGATTTTGCTGAAAGGACCCAAATATAGCTGTCTCTTGTGAGACGATGCCGGGGCCAGGCAAACACAGGAGTGGATGTTCACAGTCAGCTATTGGATGTATCACAGGGCTCCCTATGGAGAAGCTAGAGAAAGTACCCAAGGAGCTAAAGGGATCTGCAACCCTATTGTTGGAACAACATGATGTACTAACCAGAACCCCGGAGCTCTTGTCTCTAGCTGCATATGTATCGAAAGATGGTCTAGTTGGCCATCAATGGAAAGAGAGGCCCATTGGACTTGCAAACTTTATGTGCCCCAATATAGGGGAATGCCAGGGCCAAAAGAATGGGAATGGGTGGGTAGGGAAGTGGGGGGCGCTACGGGGGACTTTTGGGATAACATTGGAAATGTAATTGAGGAAAATATGTAATAAAAATATTGAAAATAAAAAAAATGTGCATTATATATTTGAAGATGAGATTCAGCACAGTGACACGTAGATGCAGTCTGGCAGAACCTCCTATTTGGAGGGCCTGCTATGCCTGTCCTGTATGTCTACCGGTGTACACATTTCACCAGTGCCTGGAACTGGTTTTCTGTGTGCCCATAGGCCCCGGGAAACAATGTGTGTGTGTGTGTGTGTGTGTGTGTGTGTGTGTGTATGTAACGGTACAGAGGATATCAGACTTTTGAACCAACATTTAAAAACTGAGATACCTGACTTACAAATTTAGACTACTACCTTCCTTTAAAGACTCCACAGTTAGGATATCTGGAGCCTCATGCTTGTTGAGTTGTGTATGCATTGGATTACCCTAGTGTGAATACCCAGATGCCTGCCTGTGGACTCATTTTCTTACCTCTTCCTGTGTATAATCTGCTGGGTCCTTCCTGAGGCTTCTTAAATGTGTGGCCCTCTCCAACATAATTGTTACTGTCTTAGATTTTATATGTGTCCTGAAATGCTATCATTTTGAAATCTAGACTTCAAATACTGTGTGCTCTTTTCTTAGTTTCCTAGCCAGTGAATAATATTGGAAAAGGAACACAGCACATTAATACATCAAATGATCAGGGATTAGGGCTTGAGATACTACTGCTAGCTGTTCTCAGGCTCCAAGGTTGACATTTGATTACACATTAGGAGTTTCCCTGAACAAAGTCAAAGTCTTGTCTTAAAGTCATTGTTCTTTCACTTCAACATCATAACTGGTACGGTTAAATTAGCGTGCATAGGAACACCAGCGCTATGAAGCTCTCTGTGCCTTACGATAGAGTGTATTTTTATAACTTTCTAACCCCTTCTGGTGCAGGTTGAAGGGGCCATACGCACAGCCTGGTGACTGGCTTCAAAGCCAGGGTCTGAGCAATGGCAGGGGTACTCCCTCCCTCGGTCTCTCAGTCCATCTACTTCAGTTAGTTTCTTATTTACTCACAAGTGCACACTCACATCTCATGTTTGAAGACAGAGGCAGGCTGTCTCCTTCTGACATGGGCTTAAATACCCATCTCTGAATTCCAAGGTTCAGTGAGTAGAAAATACAGTTTGGATGTAATCAGTGTGTAAAGGTTCCAGTCCTATAACCAGTAAAAGATGACTCAGGAAACCCACAGAACCAACTAAGCTGCGCTCATAGAGACTGAACAGCCAGTCAGGGAGTCTGCATGGGACAGACCTAGGCCCTCTGCATGTATGTTACATTTGTGCAGCTTGGTCATCTTGCGGGACTCCCAACAGTGGGGAACAGTTGTTATCTCTGACTCTGTTGCCTGCCTTTGGAAGCCTTTCCTACCATTGGGTTGCCTCATCTAAGCATTAATAGGAGGTGTGTAGTCTTACTGCAACTTGATATGCATGGCTGGTTGGTATCCATGGGAAGGAAGCCTGCCCTTTCTGAAGAGTAATGGAAAGAAAGCGTGGATGATGAAGAAGGCGCGGAGGGAGAGGAAACTATGGCTGGGATATATAAAAAAAAAAAAGAAGAAGAAGGAGAAAAAGAAAAAATAACTCAGAAAACACTGTCCTTAGGGAATCTGTGAGTATAAACATTCCATCTCATTTAAGACCCGAATGCACATTTAGATGATATGCAAAAGCCTCCATGCTCAGATGGGACCACAGTCTCTCCCCACAGAGACACATATGCTCAGTTACCACACTGTGTCCCTGAAGAGATGCTTATGCATGCTAGATGGACTACAAATCCAGTCCTTTTTTGCCAGCTCTTCCACGCCGTAGTTGTGGAGGCTCCATTCTGAATTATCTGCAGCTTATGCTTGGGATCTGAGATTCTTTTCTGAATATTTAAAAAAGCCTTCCATGCTGTTGAACTTTTCTAAGATGATGGCTTTCCTGTCCAAGGTTAATCCTGACCAGGCCATTCCCACTCATAATTTAAATAGGAAACCCGACTATATACATTCAGACTTACTGTCTTGACATATCTTTGAAAGGGAAACAATTACAAGTCCCAGCTTATGCCAAACTGATTTTGTGAAATTCATGGACCCTGGTAGTGAAAACTACACGGAGAGGTTTGAGAGGGAACCAGTAAGAACCGCTGCCAAGTAGCTTTTCAAAGGTGCACAATGCTTGACATTTTAGGCTTTAAGAAAACAAAAACAAATGAACAAACAAAAAAAAAAACCAAACAAAACAAAATAAAACAAAACAAAACAAAACAAAACAAAACAAAAATACTAGGGATCACTAAGCTAATGAGATTGGATATTATTTAAAGGGCTGGTACCGCTTGCTCCAATCATGGGTCCTGCTAGATCTGGAAGTGTCTCTCCATTCACTGTGTCCCCATGTTCCACACCTAGAAGCTGTGTAAATTTCACAATCCATTGCCACATTCCAGGCTGCACTGGTGAATATGTGTCCTCTTACCACAGCCGCACATACAGAGTCTGGGGAGGGGAAGATAGAGCAAGAAGGTGCTTCCTTTGCTGCCCTACTGAGTGCAATGCCAGGTATGAACACAACAGATATTTCTATACTCCTCTGGCCCTTTTGGAAATACTAAGGCTTTCAAAGAGCCCACGTTCATGGACCATAACCCAGATCACCTCTACTAACCAGGAAGCCATACATACCTCCCCTGCCTCAGCAGCCTTTTGTCAGGGTTTCTGGTCATCATCTTTCCAGGCTTTTCTGTCCTCAGTGCAGGGTGAACTAAGTGCAGTTTGAAGACAGCAAAGCTGACAAGGTGAATTCTTCTAGAACCTAAGCGAATATGTAATATTAGGGACACCTTCACTGCGGGATAATCGCATCTCCAGGGAGCCTATTTGCAGGAGGCCACCATTCTGAAGACAGAGGAGTCAAATTAAGCAAATCAGCAAGTCGGTGAGCATGCTCTGCAGGTGTTTGACATTATACATCAGAACAGGAAAAGCCCAATTCCTTCTTTAATAATTGGTGTCGCTGGGAAATTAGTCGACGCAATCTCCACCAGTGAGTTTTTAATGTCGATGACATGAAGACATTTTCAACAATATATATTTCCCCTAATAACTCCTCCCACCCCAGCAAGCAATGTAGATGTTTGCAAACCAATTAATGCTAATAGAGCCCTGCAGCTCCAAGCTTATCCCCACTTAAATCAGCCCCCACTTCCCCTTCTGTCCTCCTCTAAGTCAGGGTTTCTCACTTAAATGAATGTGACACTGATGAGGCCCTGATGTGGCCATGAACAGGGGTGGGCGTGGGGTAGGGGTGGGGTAGGGGTGGTGTGTGTGTGTGTGTGTGTGTGTGTTCTGTTCTACATTTCCATCTTCATTCCTATAAAAACACAGTCATGTGGGCGCACCTCCACACTCCATTAGACCATGGGGGAAGAGACGGAATTGCTTTAAATCAATCGCACCCCTGTAGCACTGGGTAGCTCAGAAGCAAAACAAAGAGGATATTATTCTGTTTTTAATGTGCACGAAGACGGTTTTGCTGTCTCCTGTATAAATTCTAAAGAAGCAGCTCTGCAAGGGACAGTTCCAAATAAGTATTCGAGTTGAAAGTAAAAGCATAAAGCCTGCCTCTCTACAGATAGTAAAAACACAGCAGGTTGTTTTAATGCAATTTGCAAGAGAGAGAGAGAGAGAGAGAGAGAGAGAGAGAGAGAGAGAGTTAGTTCACATGTTTACTGACAAGATAAAATATACTTAGATTTCTCAGTTGTAAGGTAATAGAATGGGGTATTACTTATTCTCTGTATTATTAGAACATGGTCATCTTTTTGGTTTTTAAATATGTATGTCTTTATTTTTGAGATTATAATTAAGTAGTTTTGCCCTCCCATTTTCATCCTTCAAACGTTCCTATGTATCGTGTTTTTCAAATTCATGGCCTCTTTTTCTTTGTTGTCACCTGTGTGTGTGTGTGTGTGTTCCTAAATATATAATTATAGCCTGTTTCATCAGTATATTATTACTTCTATGTTTTCAGGGTTGACCACCTGGGATAACCAGTTGGTAAGTTTTTCCCTGGGTAAGCCAGTTTTGCACATTCTGGGCATTTCTTAGTTGCCTGTTGTTGAGGCTGCCTGGGCTTTCCTTTCTTCCTTCCACACTAGCACAGCTATAGGTGTCATCTCTGTTTGGGTCACATTTAGGTGGCCACGATGGTGAGATATCATGAGTGTAGCTTCTGACAATTCTAGGAGGCACAATTTCACAGCAAGCTTCCTTTTACAATCTTACTGCCCTTTTCCACATGATCGCTGAGTCTTAGGTGAAGGAATTATGCAGTAGCTATAGCAACTGGGACTGGGTTTCAAAATGCTGTGGCTTTGTTTGTTTGTTTGTTTGGTTTGGTTTGTTTTTTGTTTTTTTTGCAATCATTTCTATCCATTGCAAAGAGAAGTTTCCTTGAAGACAGGTGAGGACTACACTAAACAGTGGGTATAAAGACAAACGCTTAGAATATAGTTAGGAACAATGGTGGTTTAGTAAAGTCTCCAAGATTCATGATTTCACTAGCCCTGGTAAATTGGCTAGGTCTCTGGTACCCATCATCATGCCCCTCTCGAGTAGCCTTAAGTGCGATGAGAGAGCTGTTGGTTAACTTTTCCTGCATTCAAGGAACGAACGTTGGGTGCTTGTCATGAGAGCAGCCCACGAGGTCATGCTGTATGTGGTTGTCAGAGAGAAAGACGGGTGAAGTCCAGACCATCTGTAAACATTAGATACAGTCATTTTCACTAGATCAATGAACGTAACCACAGAGCACTAAAGTACTATGTGATGCACAATTAAATCCAGATGATACACCTACTTCTGATTTGGGGGAAAAAATTAGGCTTTTGGGAAGAAGGATGTAATACTTGATTTTGTGGAATTCCTTGAGATTTGAAACCCTACCCAGACTGGCCTTGCAGCACCAAATGTTTTGAGTCTGAGATTTTACATTACACGATGCTGTCTGGATGGAAGGGATTCGCTTATATACAAAACACATACAGAGGCCAAGAAAATCACCCCATGTCACTTCCCATAGTACTAACTGTCAGAGACATGGCTCCCTGAAAACCTTCAAGGACCTCAAAGGAAGCTGTTAATCAGAACTGTGTTTGCTCCTTACAAAAACTCACACTTAAACTTCTCATCAGCATTACAATTGTCTGGTTCATAAAAACTGGAATGTCACAGTGCACTGTGTGACATATTGTGAACAGCTGTTGCTTTTTAACTTAGGAAGATAAAATTTTCCTGCCTTCACCCCTAATTAACGCTTTAACCCGCAACACACTCTTTCCGAGTGAGAGCCTTTGAAATCTGCCTTGAGATTAGAGTGATTTTTTTTTTCATCACTTATATCCAAGTTAAACAGACTAGTCCAGTGATACTGAACAGTCTTGAATGGTACACTCTGGAAGTCTGTCTTCAGCTCCAGTCCTTAATTAAAATTTACCTGTAGCTCAAAGAGACTTCTAAATTCCCCTTCTGTGACATAAAAGACATAGATGGTAATGAGTAGCCACCACTGTCTGATGAGCTAGAGAAACCGTTCGCAGTACCTGTGCTGGGCTCTGGCAGGGTTTGAAGTCTTGTCCACAATTTCTATATCCCAGAGATACAGGCTCCATACCCATTCTGATGAAATCACTACTTTTGTTTATCTCATGGATACTGTCAGTGCCCTTTTCCTCTTAATCAGTCAACTAAATACTATTAATAAACAATTTCACTGAAAGCAATTATACCTTCAGCGCATGGCGATACACGCCATCAACCTGGTGTGTCTGTGAGTGTTCTGCTTGTCTAAGGCGCAGTTTTATTTTATTCTGCTGCTTTCTGTTTTATTTCATGCTTGAACATCACAGAGAAGTGGACAGCCGTAAATTGAACACCAAGCAGTATATATTGCATGTAAATATGTCACTGCAGAATTCCCAGGGACAATAGTACATCATCAGACAGGTGGACAGGACATTTGAAAATTCCTTATTGTCCCTGAAAAATGCATTTTTCCAGCATTTGAATGATTCAGCCCAGCTGGATAGAGAACAGCTATCTGAATAAGATTTCTAATTGGATGTTTTATAGCAATTTCCTGACATAGAAGCATTCCCTCTTGGAGGAGGGAGGGTTATAAAACTTAGGTATGCCAAATTTACAAGTCTCTAAAAACTGAAACTTACAAGATCCTTGGGGCTCTACCCCAAGTTTGCAACTGCAGTGGGGCTGTGAAAAGACTCCTCCCCAAATCATCATTGGTTTGTGAGTCCTTGTTCAGGCACCAACTATGTGATATAACTGTTCCTGGAGAAGTAATAATAATAATTTACATGCAAAAGGCACCCGTGATGGACCAAAGTTAACAACTCCACCAGCACTTAACTTGGAAAACCAATTAGCTTACTGCATGGCTTTTGTTGTATGCAGTAAACCATGCAAATGAAGCTGATCTCCCTGCCAAGATTTGCCCAAGTAAAGGGAGGAGTTACAATGCAGGGCGGGGCGGGACAGGGGGAGGAGACTGAGACAAGTGAACTCTAGCCATTGTATTAACTCCTGATTTGCCATGCCAAATGGAAAAGAGGAGGGTGAGACAAAAGTGATGGCCTGGTGTTTCTTCAGCTGGCTGAACACAGAGGAAAGGAAGTACAAGTTAGATTGTGCTAACGACCCTTCCTGGGATACAAACACATAGCACCCATATGAATAATAGCTGGATAGTTAGGAGTAAGATAGAAATGATAGGAGATACTCATCAGACCCAACGTTCAATAGAAAGGAAGGGAATCCTGTTGGTCCAGCATTCAGGCAGAAGTCTGAGTAACAATGAAAGGCTGTCACCATCTACCCTCAAACCTCAGTGACCTCTTGTAAACTCAGATCATCTAAAGTGGGACATGGATATTGTCAGCCATTCTCTGAGGGGAATCCTACCTTCTTCTCTATGAAGCTCTGATCCTACTTCCTTTTGGTTCTTAGTATGGCCTAAGAGACAGGGTTGGGGGAGCAGAAGGCCTGGAGGAATTACATTTCTGTTTGTATTCCCCTACCTAGAACAAAGATGTCTGGTCCCACTTACATGACGAAGGAACAGGGAACTGGAACTTGGTGTATCCACAAGGAAAATGAACTATGTATATGCTATACATATGATATCATATATATTATGCATGTGTATTTTTATATATGATATACATATGGTGTATATGTATTTATAATTATTTTCAGTAAAAAATATGTAGAAATACTGAGATTCTGGGTAAAACCGATTCTTTCCTCCATGGTATTATTCTCCTTCCAAGTTATGGATGTGATAGCCAACAATATTCAAGTTATAGGTGAGAAAGACATTATTATTAAAGGTGAGACATTGTTTCTAACTGTGAGACATTATTATTAAACTTAGACATAATTATCAGAGGTGAGATATCACTGGCTGGGGTGAGACATCATTATTTTTTCCTTTAAAGATCATCTTTATATGTTCATGCACCCATGTGAACACGGTGCTCACAGGGGCCGCAAGGCATCGCATCACCTCTAGCTGGAGTTCCAGAAAGTTGTGAGACGCCTGTTGTGGGTTCTGGAAACCAAACTCTGGTCCTCTGCAAGAATAGCATCTCCTGTTCAACCCCTGAGCCAGGAGCTAATTGCATCCCGCTGCTTCCGCCAAATTTATATATTGAAATGTCTACTCATTATTGTTAAGTCAGTTTGTTAGGATTAACTCTAATGCAATCTGTTTTGTGTGACAAGATGGAGAGAGAGGGCCATATTGAAAAAGTCAGATGATGACAAAGCTTGAAAGGTACCATTTATATACCGAGAAAAAAAAAAATGGCCTCAGAAGAACTCAAGCTGTAAGATTTAGATCTTGGTCTTTCAACCTCCAGAGCACTGAGCTCTTGCTTATGTCACCCAGTTTGGGTTCTTTGCTATGACAATCCTAAAAAACAAGCTGTATGTAATCCCCGTTCGTGCTCTAACCTTGGCACCCAGCCTCACCTTATTCCCATACAGACATGCATCACACCCTCCCACCCTGACTGTCCCCCAGCAATCACATTTGCAATGGCTGCCATTACAGAGAGTACCCATGCACAGAGTAGCCATGAGAGAAGGCACAGACTGGTCGTTGGGTCAAACCTAACACAAAAGAGCTCTAGAAAGCTGCCATTCAGTGACAGTTAGTATGCGAGAAGCACAAGACTCATCATGTAAAGATTGTGCCTGATATATGTGGGATGCCCAATAAACCTGGGATGGATGCTGTGGCTTTGGAATATTCCTTTCAGGAAAATTAATCCATTTATGCAAAAAGCACACATACACAGAGGTAGCTTTTTAATGCTATGTCAAGGTCACCTCTTGGTTTAGAAACATAATGAAGCATTATTGTTTATCTTTCTCACTAGAAAACCCTGAGTCTTCCCTAGGCATGTGAGTTAGCAGCTTTAATGCCCCACCTAACATATAATCTAATCTATAAGCATTTATGCAATCTAAGATTAGGGTTATTAAGGATTTCCCAATTGGTTATGAAAAATGTTGGGCTTCTTCCCACTGTAAGGAATGTCTCCTTACCATGAGATCAGTTCTTCTCTCTGATCTCCACTTCCACAGTGAACTATTCATCAAAGATGTTTATAGTGACTATGTTCTGAGATTTTTATTCTCCTGGCTGTTTCTGTCTTTCATTTTGACTAAACTCCTACTCAGTCATCAAAACACAGGCCAGTGATCATACACTCTCAGATGTTAGTACATCTCCATTTTCCTGACTACCTGTTACCCACTGTTTCACGTATGTACTTACAGACGTTAAGGGGGACATGATAAACTCTCATGACATTCGTGTCTGATTGAATCTCTAAAAACCTATTATTTTTGTCTCAATGACAGCACACGTTTGACACTTCTATCCACCAACATAAGAGACACAGCTTCATGAGGACTGCATGAACCTAAATGCTAAGCTCTCTGTACAGCCCCAGTTCTGAGCAACCTCACTGTATCATTCACTGCTTATCCCGGCTTCAAGCATGGGCTTCATGCCAGGAAAGAGGAGAACAGGAAACATCATTCCAGAGCCAGCATGGGGAGAGGTGGAACCAGCCCGATGATTTTGGGGCACAGGAGATGCTGGAATCATCTGTTGATGAAACAAATACAGCTTCAGATATGAAGCTTCGATTACACAAACACTCGCTGAGGGTATTAGAGGAGGCTTCCTTTTAAGAGAATAAAGAATGTTAGTCTGGACTCCAGGGGACTATTGGACTTTTCAAAGAATGCAATGTTTAATGATGGTATGAAAATTGTTTGAAACTAAAAAACTATTTTGTTTCTATGTTCTGAGATGAGTTGCATAGAGAAAATTAAATAGTCCATCAATAACTCAGTCAGTTATTATTCACTACAGAGATACCAAATGAAAGGTAGGAGATTGCTAACACTCTGAAAATACAGGTCCAGACCTAGTGAAATATGTTTTTGGGAAAAGAATAGGTGAGAAAATATACTCAGTGTTGTTATTGGTTTTAACTTTTTAAAATGTACATCATTCATATATATATATATATATATATATATATATATATGAAATTATTTCTGTCTGTGTTAAAGAGAAACTTTCTGAGACCAAGTTCAGAAATCCTATACATCACTCAAGGTCCTATACACCATTCAAAGTCTGGTGGAATCCTCTTTTGGTTCCCTTAAAAGTAACTCTCAGTTTCCTTTGAGAAGGAGCTACTCACATTTGCTACCTGTATACGCAGCACTAATCACAGAGGGATGCACACCCTATTTTCACATCTTATTTTCTCTCTAAAATTGCTATCCGAGTACAAAAGATGCTTCAATTACTCATTGCCTCTCTCATGATGCCCAGCACCATACATTGTGTACGTGAGATACTTGTAACTTACTCTTCATGACACTCAGAGACATTAATCTCATGGATTAGCATCAGGATTAAATCCTAATAGAAAATAATTTGTCCCACTTTCTCTTATAAACCACTATCTATTTCTAGCATTAGAAATGCTTTTTTTTTTAAAGTAAGAGTTTCACATACATATGAGTTCCTTAGAGAACTATACATGGACTAGAAAGTGGTGGTGCCTGCCTTTCATCCCAGTGCTGGAAGCAGAGGCAAGTGGATCTCTGAGTTCGAGACCAGCTTGGTCTACAGAGAAACCTATTGTATTGCTATACAGAGAAACCCTGTCTTGAAAACTAAGCAACCAACCAAGCAACTAACCAAGCAACTAACCAACTAACCAAGCAACTAACCAACCAACTAACCAACCAACCAACTAACCAATCAACCAACCAACCAACCAACCAAGAAAAGAAAATGAAGAAAATAGGGAAAGTAAAGAAAAGAAAAAAGAAAGACAACGGCATGGCTTGCCCAGCTGATTCAATGTCAGTGTCAGACCGTAGCAGCTGAAGATTTCCAGGGAGGTTTCTCAAGCTGGATCACAGAAGCCGCACGCAGCCCCTTCTTCAGACACCTGTTCAACTGCAAATGTCAGATCAACTCCAGACCTACTAAAATATTTTCCAAGTGACTGACGATACAGACCTTCTATCACCTGTACTTAGCTGTCTAGAGAAGGGCTGTGTCATGAGTGCTTCAAACCTCACACCGCTGTTTGAGACCCCCCTACCCAATGTTGTCCATTACCTGTGACATCAGTGGGAGAGCACTTGCCCCAGTGGCTGGATAGAACTTCTCAATGCCCTTTCTCATCCACGTTTTATGATCACCAATCACCAAATTGTAAACTGAGGCAGCCCACCCTTCCCACTCCTAGATGAATAGAACAATCTTCCGTTACTACCTCTGCCTTGACAGATAGCTCACTATCTTTAGAGTCTCAGCAGATTGTCTGCCATGACAACGCATATATATTCAAGGAATTTTTTTACACTACTTAATATATCCCTGTGAGGTGTGACATGTACATTTTTCACAGCATGCAAAACTTGTTTAGGGACCTCATTCTTCACCCTCACCTTCCACCAGATTCCCCCATCCTTCCAGAGTAGTCTACTGTAAGGTTCCAAGTTTAAAGCTTGCTTGATCTGAACAGCTTCAACTCTACAGAAGTGTCATCAATACTCCAAACCTATTTCCCCCTGCAGCTGCCATGATATTTCACTTTCCTGCTTCTCTATGTCTTAGAGAACGGCAGAGATCTAACTAGACGCTTCACATGAAAGCACTCTGCAACGAATAAAGTGCTTTGCCCCGTAAAGTATTATTAGGCTCAAAAATTTAAAAATCCCTCTTGCCGTTCAATCTTTCAATTTCGGGTTTATGTTTTGCCTGGCCTAGAACTCTACTGTCAACAAATACAGTCAAGTGGAATTACTTTAAGTAAACTAGAGACACCATGTAAGTCAATACCCAGTCAGGGCATTTGTTAGAGTAAGCAGGAAGACTATTAATCATTTTGTTCCTATCAACAGGGCTACCAGAGCAATCCTGCTGTGTGGCCACCTGTCTGTGAGGTGCTGCACTAACCAGCTCCCTTCAAACTGCTATCCAGCTTCTCCGTTGTCATGCTTCCAATCCCCCTCTCTCAGTCTCCCTAGTTTTGGAATTACAGGTGACACACTGAGAAATCAATTTCAATGTTTTAGGATCAAGGTGGATTTACTGCTTTGAGGATTTATTTTCTTCTGCAAAGGACTTCACATCTTAGATACAGTTGCTGCAGCTCTATCCCTCAGCGGATATTCCAACTACCAGTGCACTTTAGGAGCTATGTAAGGAGCGTGGACAGTCAGGCTTCACACTCCAAGCGGTGCATAGTAGGTTCACACTCATATGTGGGTTCCAGAATTTCCCAGAATATCCTCCCAAAGAGAAGATAGGTGTCAATATTTAAAGCTATAGCTTCACCATTCAACTGTTTACAAACACAATATTTAAGACATTTGTTATATTTTAAGTATTTTTGCTTAATAGCTTTATCTTTTGAAATTTTCATCACGTGAGCACTGCATTTACATTTCTCATGTCCTTCCCCTGTAACCACAATTCATCCTGAGCGCCACCCCCTGTCCTTTTCCTGTACCCACAATTCCTCCTGAGCGCCCCCCCCCTCCCAATTCATGATCCTTTTTTTAGTCACTATTGTTACAGGAAGTCAATGCCTATTCTAATACCATAAAAGGTTCATCATTTGCTAAAAACATGCAATTTAAAGGGATACCGACTGCATTTTAAGCAGGATGTGAAAGAGATTAGTGAAGTAACATGACTGACCCATGTATTGCTTCCTGAACACTTTCAGGAGAAAAAAAGTTTTCCAGCGATGTACTTTCTGCAGCAAAAATGATGCCTCTGCTCAGGCACTCATTAGTGGCCTGTTAGATGGCTAGACACACCATTGAGTTTGAAAAAGGCTGTCTAATTCAAAATGTGCTACTACTGCGGTTCATTAACACAGCCATGCAGAGCAACCCAGGAGGTCCCCCTAAAAAGGTGATGTGACAGGTTTGATTTGTTGCTATTACACCGAGACAGGAGACAGAAGGACGCACAGACACAGCATGAGCACACATACACTGAGGTACCCATGTGCTTAGATGTCTCCTTAACCTCCCGCAATATGAGTCACTCCCAAATAAAAAATAAAACAAAGGCAGAACTTTTGTATGTTCTATACATATACTTTATGGAAAATTTTTTTTCTAAAAATATTCTCCAGAAAAGGATAACTAAAACCTTAATATTTGTTAAGAATTGGTTAACTTAATTTTGTCGTGTGTGTGTGTGTGTGTGTGTGTGTGTGTGTTTTAGAAGGAATAGACAATAAACATTTCTGTCAAGTTATTTTGAAAGTGGGGAAAGGATTGTGTGTCATGTTTGTTACTTGGTCTCGGTCTCTCTCTCTCTCCCCCGAACCTCACTCTTGTCATAGGGCACTATCATGGGTACGCACAGTGTCTACCTCAGAGCTTTGGGATGGAATGGGTTAATACCTATAAACAAACAGAAAGGCTGCTAAAATTAAAATACTTTAATGTTAGCTGTTTTTATGGTAACCATCCAAAATGACCGCCCAGGCAAACATACGAATCCCACCTCCTTGACTGTGAACCCTTGGTACCGTTCCTCAACAGGAAAGCATCTTGCTCTCCCCTCTCTCACCTCCCATTGCCTCATTTCTATTTTCGCCATAAAAATATAGTGTTTTTGTCACTTTATGGCTTCCTTCTTTAATAGATGCAGTGTTAGAAATACAGTGTTACAGGACCATAGCTGTAGTGTGTTGACAATGGTGATCCCATTTACACTTGTAAACCATGAGCATACATCTGATCTTCCAGTGTTAGTTTCCAAGAAAGGACACAGGACAGGCACATAGGAAGGTAGGGTTTGTACACTGCAGTATCGGCTGAGGCTGAAGAGGTCTTCATCTCTTCAGGAGGGTAAGGGAACTGACTGCTCTTGAACAGAACTGGAGTTCAATTCCCAGCAGCCACATGGTGGCTCACATCCATCTGCAACTCCAGTTCCAGAGGACCTGCCGCCCTCTTCTGTCCACTGGTGGGGCATTGCATGATTACAAGGTGAAACACCATACACACAAAATAACAATAAATATAATCTAAGCAAGTTAGTTAAATTAAAAAAAAACACCTTTACAAAAGTCTGACTGTACTTATTAAAAGCTTTGTCCTCCTTTTCTCTCTCAATTATCCTAGCTGTCTACAATCTTATTCATATTTATGTTTTGTCTGATGCACATTAATAGTTTGACCCAACAGATGGTCCGACCGTGACTCTCTCCAGGCTTTGTCACCTTCCCTAAGTGATCCATCCCAAGAGCTTCTGGTTATCCAGAGTCTGCTTTCAACCCAACTTGCTGACCGCAGACTGCAGATTACCTTTTTTCTTTTTTTCCTCCTCCCTGGCTGAGGCCTCTCAACAGCATCCTACTGTCAGTAGATTGAAATCCACTTCTGCTGCTCTAGCAAATACGACCCTTCCAAACATTCATATTTCAAAACTCCTTTCCTTTTTACACCACGGTGCTGTAGTCAGAGGATGCAGCTTTTATTCCCAAACTTTAGGCGGATCTGCTTTTATCTTTCCATCTCTGTCTGACACAGTCTCACATCTTCTCCTCTAGCTGGCAAACTCCTTGAAACCTTTACAACCTCAGAACCCTTCAAAACCTCTTCATAGTCCTTGAAAACCCTCAGGATATCCCGAAACCTTCTACAGTGTTTCCTTGGCCTTTCACAGGCCTAAGTCATTTAGGATCACTGAAGCCCTGTAAATCCTCTGTGTAGAATTCATGTCTCATCTCGGGTGCTGATGATTTTAAACACCGTGTTCTTTCTTTGTCTGAGATAGGAGGTTTTTAGAATTGATTTTGGTATTTTACTGAGCTTTTTTTTTTTCCCCTAGAGTCTTTGCTCCCAACATGTAGCCTGGCAAACTCTATACTTTCTCATGCTCTTTCCAAGAGATAGAAAGTATCCAGACCTTCTAAGAGAAGTCAGTTGCTACCCTAATCTATGCAGGTTCTTCTGGTTGCATCTTTATTACAGACCACTAGGTAACAAAAACATATTTGCTACATAAAAGTCTTCACAGTGACATTTGCTATATATGTGATTCAGCAAGTAAATAGAGGAGCCTGAATGTTAATGGGCTTCTGCTGCTGGAGGTAAAAAAATCCATTAGCTGCTGTCCATCAAGACTCATATTCAGCCGGGCAGTGGTGGCATACGCCTGTAATCCCAGCACTTGGGAGGCAGAGGCAGGCGGATTTCTGAGTTCCAGGCCATCCTGATCTACAGAGTGAGTTCCAGGGCTGCCAGGGCTACACAGAGAAACCCTGTCTCGAAAAACAAAACAAAACAAAAAAACAAAAACAAAAAAAGTCTCATATTCAAGATGGGAAAATATATAGTACAAAAAAATGTGAAACAAATTAATCAAGTGAATATATGATGAATGATTGGCACAGAGAAATTAGTCAAATAAATTCTTGTTAGTGTATCCCAAAGCTCCAGGAGGAAATCGTTTATTATAGTGATGATGTTCTGAGATTTGAGACCTTATGATTCTATTTTCCTCGCTGTTTCTGTCCTTAATATTGATTAAACTCCTACTCAGTCATCAAAACACAGGCCAGTGATCACACACTCCCAGATGTTAGTTCATCTCCATTTTCCTGGCTAGAAGAGGACTAGTTTCCATGGAAGCACTTCTTCCCACATGATTCCTAAAGAAGCATTCTAAAGAAAATCAAGTGAAGTATAGATACTGGACTCTTCTGATAGAACCAAGGGCCTATCATTTGTTGGTCCCTCTTTGTTAAAGAAAAATTTACAATATGGTGTAAATCTCCTGTACACACTGAACTCCTTGTTTACCTGAATTTCTGATGCTGTCACCAATGTTTTAACCTTTACAGACTGTGGTGATATTTTGTAATAGTATAACTCAAATATTAAATTTAACTTGTTTTTAATACATACAAATGAATATTTTCGGAGTCACAGATGTGAAAGTAGCTAGAAGCTGGAGAGCATGGATACTTAGGGAGAATGGCTCAAAAACAGCTTACTTTGTATCCTGTCAAAACTATCACCGAGGTTTACCTTGCAACTATGACTCTGTTTTATTCTTCAGTGGTTTTGAATTTGATCAGTTCCCATGGAATGTAGAATACCAAAACCAGTCATTCTTGAGTTGTTGACTTTTTTTTTGAACTATGATGGCCAAAGTGTTATCACTAATATCATTAGAATTAGTAAAGTCTCTATAACCATTAAGAGAACCAAATACTAACATATCTACTTCATATCTACTAACATATCTACTTCTTATTCAAATTAGCGATTTATAACGATCTTAAACATTAAGGTTCATAAATCTGTCATATACACATTCAGCTAATCACCACACCCAATATTTGGGGCATATTTTGAATATAAGGTAGCAATAAACTTTTCCAGCTTTGTGTGTTTTTCATTTCAAAGCATTCTGAATGAGTCAAAATTATGATGGTTAAGTCACCTTGTGATATACAAACTACTTGTCCCCTTTACACCATGGGAAATGTATTTGTGCACCAGGTTTAAAGCATCGTTGCATTTTGACATTGACAGTCTGGCCTCACTTTCAGTGTACAAATCGTAAAGCAGAAAATAAATTATTGATTTTGTTTGTAAAATCTGTTTATCCAACTTGTACATCTTTAATCAATAGACTTTTTCAATTTCTGGTTAGATATAAATTTAGTATTGATTAGTAGTCCTTCATAGGAATTAAAATGATTAACAGGCATCAACTCTTTCTAATTTTTACTAACATGTGAGGACTAGCCACAACATCTGTGTATTTCTAAGACTTGTTGGAACAGATACAAAGGTCACCAAGTGTCTGCTCCAGGAGCTGATAGAACACTAAGCCTGCAGCCAAGTATTAGATTTATTCCCAGCCATCTTCCCTCTAAAATAGTCACGCAGATCATCAAGATAATTTCATAAATGCTAAAATCATTTTACTAAGTTCTTGGCAACAAATACGGTCTCATAAATCTACCATAGAACCAAAATATACCTGATACAAATAAGTAATATGTATGAGATGAACCCACATATACACACATATGTATATATGCATATATGTGTATTGCATATGTACCCATACACACACACATACACACACATTATTTCCTGGGAGGAGTCTCCTCAAATATATAGTCTTATAACAAGTTTCAAGATCTTTCTATTACTTATTACATTATACAGTCATACCTCAGCTCATTATGGATTTCAGTTGGTTCTCCATTGATAGGTTATTTTTTTCTGTTTATCTTAATGGGGTTTAAGTAAAATTAGCTTGATAAATATTAGTAATGGCATTGGATGGACCACCAGGTGAACTTGCTACCAGGCATAGTTTTTTAAAATAAAACTACCTTTTACAGTAAGAAAACCAATGAGATTTTGTACATTTGACATCTTTCTATTTTTGGTGCTGGAGATGGAACCCCTGACTTCAAGCATACACGCCAAATAGTGTGCCGGCTAGCCACACTCCCAACCTTAAATAAGTGTTTTTAAAAGTATATGCAATAAACACAAACCCTGCTTTTTTGGAAGACATATTTGTGTGTGTGTGTGTGTGTGTGTGTGTGTGTGTGTGTGTGAATGAATGCCACATGTGTGGTGGGGTGCCACAGAAGCCAGAGGGGTCAGATCATCCAGGATATAGAGTCATAGTGGTTGTGAGCCATCTGATAATGTGTGCTGAGGACAGAATTCAGATCTCAGATCTGCAACATGGCATCTGTACTGGCTGGTTTTGTGTGTCAACTTGACACAGCTGGAGTTATCACAGAGAAAAGAGCTTCAGTTGAGGAAATGCCTCCATGAGATCCAACTGTAAGGCATTTTCTCAATTAGTGATCAAGGGGGAAAGGCCCCTTGTGGGTGGGACCATCCCTGGGCTGGTAGTCTTGGGTTCTATAAGAGAGTAGGCTGAGCAAGCCAGGGGAGGCAAGCCAGTAAAGAACATCCCTCCATGGCTTCTGTATCAGCTCCTGCTCCCTGACCTGTCTGAGTTCCAGTCCTGACTTCCTTTGGTGATGAACAGCAGCATGGAAGTGTAAGCCGAATAAACCCTTTCCTCCCCAACTTGCTTCTTGGTCATGATGTTTGTGCAGGAATAGAAACCCTGACTAAGACAGCATCCAACAGATTGGGAAAAGATCTTTACCAATCCTACATCTGATAGAGGGCTAATATCCAATATATATATATACATATATATATATATATATATATATATATATATACTCAAGAAATTAGACTTCAGACAATCAAATAGCCCTATTAAAAATGGGGTACAGAGCTAAACAAAGAATTCTCAACTGAGGAAACGCGAATGGTTAAGAAGCACCTAAAGAAATGTTCAACATCCTTAGTCAACAGGGAAATGCAAATCAAAACAACCCTGAGATTTCACCTCACACCAGTTAGAATGACTAAAATCAAAAACTCAGTTGACAGCAGTTGGCAAGGATGTGGAGAAAGAAGAACACTTCTCCATTTTTGGTGGAATTGAGAGCTGGTAAAACCCCTCTGAAAATCAATCTGGTGGTTCCTCAGAAAATTGGACATAGTATTACCTGAGGATCCAGTTATACCATTCCTGGGCATATACCCAGAAGATGCTCCAACATGTAATAAGGACACATGCTCCACTATGTTCATAGTGGCCTTATTTATAATAGCCAGAAGCTGGAAAGAACCCAGATGTTCTTCTACAGACGAATAGATACAGAAAATGTGGTACATTTACACAATGGAGTACTACTCAGCTATTAAAAAAAATGACTTCATTAAATTCTTAGGCAAATGGATGGAACTAGAAAATATCATTCTGAGTGAGATAACCCAATCACAAAAGAATACACATGGTGTGCACTCACTGATAAGTGGAGAGTAGCCCAAAAGCTCGTAATACCCAAGATACAATTCACAGACCACATGAAGCTCAAGAAGAAGGAAGAACAGAATGTGGGTCCTTCAGATCTGCAATAGAAGTATGCATCTTAATTGCCGAGTCCTCTTTCCAGGTCTGCTCTTTTTTCTTTTTATTGCAACATTAACCAACATTAACATATGCAATACTGTCAAATAGCTAGCCTAATTTAATTCCCCATTACTGACTTCTGTTGTTGAGGTATGTGTGTGAGCATACTTTTTCCCTAAGACACTGTTTGATTTAATAATGTCAAATGTGGACTTTCATTCCATTAGAATGCTTATGATAAGATACAGAAAACATAATGCACACATATTCACAGTCATAAAAATAGTCTTCTGCCTATAGCCACTCTAATGTATATATGTTTGCAGGTAACCTGAAGCAAACTGTATAGCAAACAGAAGCCTGTCTGCCCTTTCTTGGCCACAAAACTAGAAGCAATGTTGAACTGGAGACCGTTTAGTAAAACACCATCTTCACACAAAGACAGCCTCCAGTTCTTCCCACTGTCTAGAAAGCTTGACTCTAGACACCTCGGTTTTCTTTCTATTCTTATTCTAGCTTCATGTATTAAAAATATGACTTTGTTAACATATACACAATGTTAAGATACATATGTTAACATATAAATCTAAAACCTATCAGAAATTTAATAAAGAAAAGTAGAATCAATCTATCCAGAAAGGCAGCACTAGTGATTCCATAATAGAGTAAACCGGTTTATTTTCCAAATACAGTAGAGTCCAATAAACCGTCTCCATTTCTATGTATACCTTTACAAATATATTGGAAATTAATTAACCAAAAAAATAACATAATCTCTTTTGATAAGAACAAATAACACAGTATCCAGCTGTGAATGAAGAGAGGGGTGGAAGAGAGAGAGAGAGAGAGAGAAAGAGTAGAGACTCCAACCCTATCATCATGGCCCAGTTCCCAGCATCAGCTTCAAACACAACAGCACAGCTGCATATGCAAGAGCTTCCCACAGCTCCTCCCCACAGGGCAAGCCTACTGCCTCCATTTGCCTTGCTTTAAAAAAGGGCATACTACACCAGGCGATAATAATGGCAATTTATGGATAACCCCAGTGTTCCCATGTCCATACTAATCACAAGTTTCAATAGTATTCTTCACTTCTCAAATCTGTTCTTGAGCACAGATTTGTCACCTGAAAGGTTATAAAAATAACTTTCATAACAGAGAAGTTCCTTTAATGTCTGTGGAGGGAATGTATGAAAATACAGATGTTCACTAACACAGCTGAAAACTTGAGGTAGTTTCTACTTTCATCCCCCTATCTGCTGATTGATACTGAATCATCATCGAGTTTTACATCTTTAGGAAGACATAAAACATCAGTTTCTCCACTGCCATGAGATTTATACTCTGATAAGGACGCGGAGGTGAACAATGTGTGAGCGACCTTACAGAGCCTTCATTGCGGGTCATGCACCTGCTTTTTATTTTTTATTTATTTATTTATTTTTTTACCGCCTTACCGCAATGATTTTGTCATGAACCTCCAGGCCATCTGCTCGGTCTGCAGGTCCGTTTTCTAAAATTTTTGAGACATAAATTCCTTCAGGCGCTGATTGCTTCTGGGAATTCTATAGATAAAAAGTATTGTTAACAGAAAGTTACATATTAAGCAAACTTTAAATCACGTAAAGGATGATTTTTTTTTCTAAATGTAACACTAACAATAATTCTGCTCCAACATGTAACTCTCTTAGCTGAGAACTTGGCACGGAATTAACTTATTTAATGCCAACTAGTCATTAATCAAGATGACAGCTGTAATGAGCGAGTCCAGCATCTCTGACAAGATCATTTATTTATCCTACATTTTGAATGCACTTGAAAAGCTTTGGAGAGCGCTGCCTGCAAGGTAAGGTCAACAGTATTACTGTGAAAACCTCTCACCTAAAATGTGTGACGGGAGGGAGATAAGAACAGACAAGAAGAAAGCCAATTTACCCTCTCGTATATAACAACTTAGATGCAATAATAGCTCCAAAAATATAATTTAGTTTCCAGTTTGAGACATTTGGAATCATAGCTTTTGAGCACGTAGGAGACAGAATGACTTTAAATCTAAAGATCTTCAAAGATCAACTTTACATGGTCAAGAAGTCCATTCAAATTTTATCTGTACTTGGTTCTGGGTGCACGTTTCACAGGACAAAGGCCAACCTCAAAACATGCAGCATTTTGATACTACAGAATTTCAGCCAATCACGAGAAACCAATGATCTTGTGAGACTTCCTAAGGAAGATGTTTATCATCAAAATAACAATATATTATGTGTTCTTAAATGTCAGTTGATTTTTATGGCAGGAAAATTAAAACTAACCCTATAAGTTCTCCTTAATTGATCTGCCTCAAACATAATTGAAAGTGATTCTTTAAAATGCCCAGTGCCCTTTAAATATCAGCTTCCGAACTGGCATTTATAAATAACCCCCAATAGAAGGGAGGATGGAAATGATAGGAAAATATGTCTTTATAATAACTGGGACCAGGTCAGAGCAGCAGCAGCAGAACAGCCTTAGATTGCTGGGTTTGCTGGTGGCATAGAAAGCACGGGATGGCACCATCTGAACCCCTAGAGTGGCACAGGTCATCACTGTCCCAAACCCAGCTTAGAGTAGGACCTAAAGTCCCACGGGAGGTGAGTTGTTGAACAGCAAGTGCCCCATGGGACAGGGACATTTCAGAGCAGTGCCCCATGGGACAGGGACATCTCAGAGCAGTGCCCCATGGGACAGGGACATCTCAGAGCAGTGCCCCATGGGACAGGGACATCTCAGAGCAGTTAACTTCAGTTAATAAGTTGGCTTTCTTTACCAATTTTCACTGTCTTCATCTAGTTACACTCAAAATTAAGACAGTGTAGATTTGCAGGATGTCAAAGGATTTTGTAACTACAGTATGTAAATTCATAATACAAATTTGAAAATAATAAATATAAAGTAGGAGTATTCTTCCCATTAAATAAGAAGTTGATTAGGAACACCAAAAAAATGTTTTATATCAACTCTCTTTGTATGACATTTCTTAAGAAATTGTGGGAAGGAAAAACAAAAAGCCCTCACTTTTCTGTTTTTTAAATTCATTTTGACATTTTGTTCATTACGGTCAGCTTCTCAATTGCCTTGTCGTCTAAAGACAGTACCATTTGAGAACAGGAAGTATAGGCAGATGAGGTACTAAGTATTGCAAATGAAAATCGCCTACCCAGGGCTCTCTGTCATAGGGCCAAGACATCCTATCTGCCCATGGTGCTGTCCAAGGAAGGTAGTTAAATATGAAACACATCCCTCCCTTTACGGCTGTAGCTGAGGGAATCGAGATGGTCAACTGTGGAGTGTTTTGTTTTCAAATTATCTCATAACAAAAATCTGAGTATGTATTAGATCTCCATTAAGAGTCTAGTTCGGGGGCTGGAGAGATGGCTCAGCGGTTAAGAGCACTGACTGCTCTTCCAGAGGTCCTGAGTTCAATTCCCAGTATCCACATGGTGGCTCACAACCATCTGCAAATGAGATCTGATGCCCTCTTCTGGTGCTGTCTGAAGACAGCAGCAGTGTATTCACATACATTAAATAAATAAATCTTGAAAGAAAAAAAAAAAAACAATCTGGTTTTTGGGCCCAAACATCCTTTTAAGGATCATACCACTTGTTTGTCTGAGTCCTAGTCTACTTCATATGCAGACTACTGCATTAACAAAGTCTTCACCTGATTTGGACGGCCTCCTATTATGTTGAATCCCAAAGTGTCATCTTCTCTTTCCAACACAACAGTGAACGGCTTCTGTTCTCCATCCTAAGTGAAAAAGCGAAGAACTGGATAAGTAAGAAAAAAAAATGAGAAAACAATAGAAGACAGAGTTAACCGCTGCAGCGACACTGTACTGTTAATAGAGAAGACTCTCAAGGATGCTTGACTCAGTAAGCTCTCTCCTTAATCACACTTTCAAGCCTGTATTTGAAGAAAACTGCTGTGCCTGTGAGCAGAAGGGGGTTTCCAAATAACTACATGGATTTGCACTTCACACAGGGAATATCCCGCTCTGACTACACCTTAACTGCAAACAGATGTCCAGGCTTCACCAGGCAGGGCTTTTTATTTTTAAACTTTGCATGACAGAAAAGTAAAACAAATTGTCAGTGGATCTTAGAAACATTTTTTTATGTAAATTTTCACTGTGGAGTTTGAAAAATCGCTGAGCTATTTATAAAGTCCCTTCGGCAGCAACATTCAGGCTGGCCCTGTAATGCAGGGTCTACTGGAAGGCAGCCATCTTGATTTTAAATAGCCTCTCTATTAGGTTTGTCATAATTCTCACAGGGTAAAAATAAAAGGAGTCTGCTCGGTAAATAGTATGTATTTCTTTCCCAGTGATACAGTAATATTTAAACAAATATAAATTATACAGCCACCTGTTTGTTAGCAAAGACTGATTTAAACAGGCACTGAAGTAGCCAGACCTTAACTGTTCTGAGGGACTGAAACACCTGGAGTCACAGCTGATGCAGGGATTGAAAACCGACTGCATCCCCACTGCTACCTTGCTCCCCGCTTGCCCCACCCCTCAAGAGCTTTCCCAGAGCCCACAGCAGCCCCTAGAGGCAGCAGAAAGCACAACCCTTGGAGAGCAGCATTTGATGATGAATTCACAAGGCAAGGCACAGAGCAGTGGTTCTCAATCTATGGGTTGCAACCCCTTTGCTGGAATCACATTATCAGATATTTACATTATGATTCATAACAGTAGCAAAATTACAGTTATGATGTAGCAAAATAATTTTATGGTTGCGGGTCACCACAACATGAGGTATTAAAGGGTTGCAGCATAGGACAGCCCTGGCATAGAAGCACAGTTTGGTGGGATGCTGAAGTTAGTTCTTTATCCCGTAATTCTAACGGTTGCTCCTTTCAGCCAGCGTTGAATCATGGACTGGCAGTGCATATCACATGTGTGTGCTTTTCTCTAGGTCATCCATTGGAATGAAGATTATCCCATACACAAGCAGACTAGGGAGTTCATGTAGCCTCCAGTCTTTTTAATTTTTATTCTCTCCATTAACTAACTGCACAAGGTGCTCTGTTATGCAACGGCATTTTTACCCAAGTATGCTCCATGTGCATCTTATGATCAGAACAGCTTCTCTCACTTTGTTTTTCAGACTAGGGGTAGGAAGGTTAAAACAGAGGGCCAGGGTGGGAGGCAGATCTAAGCAACCCGTCCGGAATGGAAGCCCTCTCTTGCTCCTCCCCGGGGGTCGGGGGTGGGGTGTAGAAGAAGTGAAAACAGCACTTGAGTAGGGGGTGCAAGTTCTGTCAAATCGTGCTTGCTCTGCCAGAGACCATTCAAGTCAAACACCAACTGAAGACAGCTGATAAATCTCTCTACCCAGGCTGCAGCTCCCAGCTCAGGGCTAGCCCCTTCCATGAAGTAGGGAAGACAGCTGCCTCTGCCAGGTACTCAAGGAGGCACTGTGACTTCAGGCCTTTGTTCTTGTCCTGGGACAGGTCCCCAGGTCATAACAGGCACACTGGCCACCAATAAGGACTCGTGAGGTCAGGAGAGAGGAATCAACAGGGAAGGTCGGGGGTGTAAAAATATCTCTGTCACCACCATCCCTCGAGGCCCCTGAGCTGAGGAAAGGGTGGGTAGTTGACTGATAGGCATATTTTGGCAGAGAAAAATAAGTCTCTCACAGCCAATTAACCGGTTTACTTATAGAATTTGCTTCAGTCAAGGGCCAAGGACAGGAAAGAGGGGCAGCTTAGGTGAGCAGGGGAGTGGAAGATGAGAACAGAAATGTGGATGGGAAAAGAGTTTACTCGATTTCTCCTCCTGGAGAAGTTGAGTTTGACTCCCTTAATCCTAAGCGATGTTTCTGGGGCAGCGATGCAGATGAAGGTGGCAGAGCATAATCAGATGTCTTCTGCAGCTCTGAAAAAGGGATGGCACCTCCATAAGGAGTCCTCAACAGTCGGGAAGACGCTCCCCTTCCCACCCCAACCGTGCTTTGGGGTTCAATCCCCTGGGCTTACCTGGCCGCGGCCTCCCGGGTTCCCGACGAAGTTGCGCGTGTGCGCCATGTACAGAGCCAACTTCTCCTGATACCTGCGCTGCAACAAGCTGACCTGCGTCCGCCGCGTCTTCCTCCCCCGACAGCAGGCGACGACCAGAGGCCGACCTTCAGGTCCGGGTGGCCCCCACGCGCGTCCCCACTCCAGCAGGTCTTGCTCGCCGGGGTGCTTTTCCTCCCCGCCGCCTCCTCAGCCGCCTTGGCAGTGGCTGTCACAGCCGCTGGCAGGGCCGAAGGCGCAGCGCTGGATGTGCACTGCCAACACCCGCAGTTGCCCCTGTGGCCGCAGCCCTGTTCGCTGTAGTTGCACTGTACGCGCAGTTGCTGGACCAGGCTGCGCAGCGGCAGCACCCGGTGCAGCTCGCCCGACGCCAGCGGCTGGCACTGCAGCGGGCACCAGCGTCTCCCCGCCGCCCAGGGTAGCAGGCAGCTGGCGCAGAAGACGTGCCCGCAAGGCGTGCACGCGGGTTCCTCCAGTACCTGGCCACACAGTAGCTGGCACTGGAAAGCGGGGTCCACGGCTTCCGCAAGACGCTCCAAAGCGAAGCCCATGCTAGTGGTGGGAGGGAGGAGAGCCAAAAGGGGTGTCCCCGCTTCTTCCTTCTATCACCCCCAAGCTGCGCCAGGGCCAGCGGTCTTACCGCTGCTGAGCTCTTTGGGGGGCGGCGGGGGGAGGTTTGTGTGTGAGCTCAGAGTAAGTTTGGCTTGGAGTTTCAAAGCTGTGGCTAGGTCCTGTATTGAAGCTCATTGAAACCACCTGAGTGAATCCTTCCCCAATTACCCACTTCTTTATGGCTTTGTAATGCAAGGTCTTTCAAGTTTATCCTTGAGAGGGAGGCTTGTTTACAGTAGTGTTTGGGTCAGCTTTATTCTTTCTCTGAGTCTAGAACTTGAGTCCGCCAGGGTGCTTTATCTGGGTACAGCTGGCCATGGGCAAAGTATTGATATTGAGAATGTTAAAGTCTACCAGGGTGGTACATTCTGGGGATCAGGATCTTGTGTCAAGCAAATCCTTAGTTAAAAAAAAAAAAGTTTGAAGTGATGAATACACTTTTGTTCCTTCAAGGGAGCTAACTAAAAAAAAAAAAAAAAAAAAAAAATCAGCTAAGAACTCTGACCCTAAAGCTTCGGCACTGAAAAAAAAAAAATCACGTAGGAAATCATCCACAGAGCCAGGCTTCTCAAATCAAGATATGGAAATCGGGTGAATGTAGCAAAGGGTGATCTCCAAACCAGCAGTGAGGGTTGGGGACAGGCCAGTTGTCTGCCTGGGGCACTTTATTCTTGCTGTGGGGGAGGGCAATGAGCAGCCTCCCTCCCTCCCTTCCGCCAGTTTCATTAACTGCAGCTTGCCTCCCAGTTCAGAGAGTTGTCACACTCTGTATTTTCCACTTTGAGAAGTATTTCACTACTGGGAATGGGCTATGAGAAACATTTTGCTATGGGCCTTTTGAGCACCTGGAAGAAAAAAAAAAAAAAAAAACAAAAACGAAGTGGTAATCATGAACAAAAGAGGCACGGTTTCTCTGCATAGCCCTGGCTGTTCTGGAACTCACCCCATAGACCAGGCTGGCCTCTAACGCAGAAATCCACCTGCCTCTTGCCTCTCGAGTGCTGGGATTTTAGGGCCCGGTTAGATACCCCTCTTTACTCAAACAGAAGAGAATCATTCCAAATTGCGCCCCCTTCTAGTTCATCCTTGGTTGTGTGGCCCGCTTTCCTGAAAACATAGAGGACCTTCCAGACCCATTGCCTTCTCCCGAAACTTAAGAATGCAAAGAGCCCATAACACCGGGTAACACCGGGATATAAGCATGTGGTTTACCGTTTACCGCCGTTACCCAGAAACCATGTGAGATGCTTGGGATGAGGATTCTTAAATTAATCACCTTCCCTGCCAGTTGGGTGCTGCTCGTGGAAGGCTGTGAAGAGCATCAGTACAAACGGATTCAGACTTGGTGATAATAATGGTATATAGCTTCCAGTCAGAACCTTCTGAGCTGTTGAGAGCCAAGGGAACCTTGGAGTGATGTTCCAGATATCTGAAATATTCTTTTTTTTTTTTTGTCAAAATAAAAAAAGCTATATTGTATATGTTCTATACATCTATGTAGTCTCAATTTTTTTTTTTAAAGACCGATTTTATTTAGGATTCTTAAACACATCAACCTCCCTTCTAGCCTACTGACTGGAGGTAGGAGAGAGAAAAAGGTTACTAGGAAGAGGGTTGGGGACCTGTTTAGAAGTAGTTCCCTGAGGTGATTCCACTCTTGGTTGTCAGGTTAACAGCAGTTCAGTTCAATAGCAAACACCTAACATGAATCAGAAACCGCCGTGTGATCCAGCAGAAACAGTAAGGCTCTGCGGAATCAGCATGAGTCAGCAGAAGCTGCCCGCATGAACCAGAATACCCCAAGATTCTCTCTACGAAGTGAAGACTAGCGAAGACCAGTGAAGACCAGTAAGGCATTGCGTGGCACATCATAGCAGTAGTCTTTGTAAACACCATTACACCCTCTGAAATGTCTGTTTTCAGGAAAAGATCACAAGACAGTTTCTAGAAAAACACCACATGACACAGATGAGTTTTTAAAGAAATCAAAAATTTCCACTTCAGAGCTACCACATAAATTTTATTTGCTGATATAGTTCAGAGTTTCCCTCCATTCAGTCTTATCTTTCTACAAACAGGCATGAAATTCCTATTATAAAAGTAAGGCATGAGCAGACTGTGGCACGGCATTAGGAACTTATAACATTTTGATTATTGATGGGAGGACAGATGTCCAAAGCCATGACTGTAGAAGAATAACAAGTTAAAACACAATGACACACAGGGCTGAAAAATGGCACAGGCCAATAACCAAACCAAACAAAACAAAAAACAAAACAAAAAAAACCCAGGGAAACATTTTACAAGAGAAAATGTAAATTTGAGCATTTCCAAAAGAGTTAGGGAAACATGGCATGTGGTGTACAGCTTTATAACCAGCTTTTTGGGACCATATGTTGTATATTATATTGTATGTATTACATATTATATTGCATGTAATATATATATGCCTGCCATTCACATGGACAGTGTTTTCACATACTATAAATCATATCCATGGATAAAGATATGATAATACCATACAATAATGATAATAATATATATCTATGAAATATATATATATATACATGTATATATGTGTGTGTATATATATATGAAATTTGTTGGAATGACTTGCAGGCTATAGGTCAGGTCATCCAACAATAGCCAGCTGTGATTCTGAAGTTCACGAATCTAGTAGTTGTTCAGTCTCAAGAGGCTGGGTGTTTAAGCTGGTCTTCTGTATGAGATGGAATCCCAAAGATATAAGCTCCGGTCAGATGGATGTGCTGGCCAAGTGAGTGTAAGCAGGCAAAGAATGAATGAGCCCTTCCTTCTTCCATTGCCCTTATACAGACCTCCAGCAGAAGGTATAGCTCAGATTAAAGATGCACTACAAGATCTAGATTAAAGGTGTGCGTCGATCTGAATCAAAAGCGTGTGTCCTCCCACCTCAAGATCTGGGTCAAAGGCATGTTCTCTTTCCGTCTCCAGATCCAGATCTCAGGCGTGTTCTCCATTTCTGGATTGTAGTTCATTCCAGATATAATCAAGTTGCCAATTAAGAATAGTCATCGAGTACCTGCTGGCTAGCTTCCATAGTGCCAGACAGTTGTATACAATGTTGGAAGAGAAAAGATGTCAGTGGTCTTAGCCAGCACTGCATGCTGCATGCTGAACAGCAACTTCCCAGGCAAGATGTGTCAACATCTGCAATATTGGCATGATGGTTACAGGGAGCTCACTTTCTGGGTAGATTCCACAAGAGGGAAGCTCAAGCCTGATACTGTCATCTTGGTCAAGGGCTCATATAGCTGAGGCAGTCAGAGGCTGAAGGATAGAACTTGCTAGTTGTATTTTGCCAACTTCATGTTATCAAATTGTCTTCTACATATTTATGCTTGTACTCATACACTTGGGTTGATCTCAGTCTTGGTAATAGTTTGTTTGATTTGCAGTGGGTTGCAGCTAATTCAGAACCTCATAACTCCTCATTGTTCTGAGAATAACACACTGAGGTTTTCTTTTTCCCTAAATGGGATATCTTTGACCCATACACACACTACACCACCCCCAGAAACTAAGGGAATACCACAGAAGAAGAGCTAGAAAGAAAGAGTTGATGCTGGGAAGGAGGGCCATGAAATGCTGGCTTCTATGCAAGACATGTCTTTCTTACTCATGAACTCAATGCAGCGGAGGCTATCTCTACAAGACCTCCATCAATCCAGTCAGAATTCTGGCGTAGATGGTAGGGGATGCTCTCCAGGCCCCACCCCATACCTATTGGAAGTTAGTAGCAGCTATCTTTGTTCTTTAGGGTGTTCCAACTGGTAGGTAGGTACTCCATGCTCTAGTGAAAGGCCCCACACCCACATACATAACAAGCAACAGTAACTGAACTTAGTGGATTAAACAAAGTAATAATAATAAAAGAAGAAGAAGGAGAAGAAGAAGAAAAGGAAGAAGAAGAAGAAGAAGAAGAAGAAGAAGAAGAAGAAGAAGAAGGAGGAGGAGGAGGAGGAGGAGGAGGAGGAGGAGGAGGAGGAGGAGGAGGAGGAGGAGGAAAGAAGAAAGAAGAAGAACAAGAAGAAGAACAAGAAGAAGAACAACAAGAAGAAGAACAACAAGAAGAAGAACAACAAGAAGAAGAAGAACAAGAAAATTGTAGATGAAGGAAATATAATGGATTCACTCATAATTATGCCATGGATCCAAATACTTGTAAGTAATCCTTACCAGTTGCATATTTTTCAGCTTAGTAACTGGGGTTTATTTAATTTCACCTTTGAGTCATCTATACTCATGGAAAAAATTCTATTTGTTCTTTTATTGCACTCGTTGTTGAATAGAAATGACAATGGCCTCTGCCTGGACTGCTTTCCATGTGGAGAGGCAGGCTTCGATACAGCTTAGAGTGAAACTTGTCTCCAAAGAGCAGGAGGGAATTTGGAAATCCCAAGTATCTGTGTCAGACTTAGAATCTCAACCATCCAAGCACATTATCCTAAAGCAGAGAAATGAAGACTGTAGATACAAATGGAAAAAGAGTTTTTAATCCACCTGAAGTATAGACAATGTTTTGCTAAATGAACTAGTTTTTAAATTTTGTTTTGGGTGCTGCCTAGCCTTAGGTCAAATTGACACAAGTTAGCGTCATCTCAAAGGAGGGAACCTCAATTGAGAAAATGCCTCCATAAGATCCAGCTGAATTAATTCTTAATTAGTGATGGATAGGGGTTCAGCCATTGTGGGTGGTGTTCTGTAAGAAACCAGGCTAAAGAAGTCATGGGGAAAAGGCCAATAAGTAGTGCCCCTCTGTGGCCTCTGCATCAGCCTCTTCCTCCAGATTTTTGTCCTGTTTGGATTCCTGTTCCAATTTCCTTCAAGGATGAACAGCAATATGGAAGTGTAAGCCAAATAAACCCTTTCCTTCCCAAGTTGCTTTTTGGTCATGGTCTTTTGTTGCAGCAAGAGAAACCCTAACTAAGACATTTTGCTTTTCCCTTTTTTGGGGGGGGTGCATTTGATTATGATCCATGAAGTCAAAAAGCTTGGAAAAATATTTCAAGTAATAATTTAAATAAACATAAGTCATTTATTTAATATGATAATATAGCATAGTTTTATACTTTTGATATTACAATATTTTAAAATTCCCCATAAGAACTTTTCTTTGAAAGAAAATTTCATTTTTCGATTTTATTTTCTCTGATTCTCTGGTCTGATTTTACATTAGAATTGAGTCTTTCATCTTTTCTTTTACCCAAATCAATCTACACTGAAACTATAACTTTATAAAATTACTTCTCTTGGATAATTTTGTGTCATAGCCAAAGATCACAGTTTTTCTTTGAAGTATAAATGAATGTGTTCACAAACCTTGTGATAATAAGAAGGTCACCTTGACCTAGAGAAGAAATCCAGATTTTTAAGATGTACCAATGCTCTGAAGCAGAGGCAGCCAACAGCTCTTTTTTTGAACTATTTTATCAGAGATACACTTTGGATATATGCTTTGCTCTTAGAAAAATTTAGAATCAGTTAAAGCCAGAAACTGCAGAGCATTTTGAATCCTTAAACTCCCCGTGTGGCTGACATGAAACCCATTAGTGGTTATTTGCTATTATCTTGCTTTTCTGTTATCTTCAGCAAAATGAAGACATAGGAGGGCTTCCTGTCAGTGTAGAATACTATTATTTAGAGAAATGCAGTTATACGAACAAAGCTATTCCACACTCCCAAAACAAAAGATTTGCAATAATTGTTTAGTCCCTATGAGAATTAATAACTAGACAAAACCCAAGAGAATAATTTGAAGAAAATCCAGTTAAAGGTGGTTAGTTCAATTTAAAAGTGTGGCAACTGCTCTTTATTGCCCACCCAGCTTATCTCCTTCCTTTAGACCCTCATAGCTCTCCCGTCTAGCCCATCTGTATTCCTTTGTGTCAGACACTGATAGCTAGAAACACCTGCTACCTGGAAACCCAGTTGACAACACTGAGCTGGGACTAAGAGAGGTGATTGTCACAATTGCTCCTGTCCACCATTAGACTCTCTCCAGCTTTAGCTCCATTCCTGCTTGCAGGTGCCCTTCCTCTCACTATAATCCATCCCTCAGGGTCTCAAGTTCTTACTTGGGACTCAGCTTAGCTCTTTCTTGCAGAATCTTCCAGCCTTCCCTCTTTGTTCATCTCCATTCCTCTGTGTTAGACATCTATACCTAGAAAAGCTTTTCCAGGAACTCCTGGTGGCCACACCAGGCTGGGACTCAGATAACTGATTCTCACCATCAGTTCTCTCATCCATTTATGATCGTTCCTGTCTTACACTCATCCCTATTGGAGCCTGCCTGAAGGTCTTCCTCTTTCCACCTAAGCTCTAGTCACTGAAGACTCCAATTCTTGGTACAGAGCAGGGTTTCCATAGATTTTTCATCCCTCTGTCTACACACACACATACACACACACACACACACACACACACACACATGTTCTCCTATTGCATGCTTGCAGAAACCATCCTCCCACCATGGTTCCAACTCCCTGAGGAGGCCATGTCTTGGTTTGCATGGGATTACCTTAGCTCTTTCCCACAGCACAGCACAGCCTTCCTTTATAGCACATTTCTATTTCTCCCATCCACTCAGTGACCTGAAAAAAAACTCCACTAAGGAAGTCAGAGCCACAACACTTTTCAGACATTCCAGCAGAAAACAAGCAAAAGACTAGCACACCACCACCACCACCACCAAAACAGATATCAACCTGTTGGGCCCCATTTTGGCCCTGGTTTGGACCTTGAGGACAAGTCCAATCCTGGCTCAGTCACTTCTCTATGGGGTGACTCAGCAAGACCTGTTTGGCCCTGCCTCTACCCTGCTGTTGCTGATGCAGAGCTTTGCTATTGGCCCTCTCAGTCACTCCATACCCTCTGTTACCCTTCCCCACCTCCTATATCATCTTACCCCACCAAAAATCCCCCTGCCTATGTTCCAAACTTATATAAGCGAGAGGCTGATGCCATGAAGTTAGTTCCTGCTTTGACAGTCTCCCGGCTTGGGTGTGTTTGTTTTGGGCCACTACACTCACCATCCCGCTCAGCCTTGGAGAGACTCGGCTGGACCAGGTTCTCTCCTCTTGCCTGAACCTGCCAGCAGAAAGCCGACAACAACCCCTATAATCACCTCAATCATCTTCTAACTGCAGAGACCTAGATAGCAGTACAAAAGTACAAATGTGAATGGGCAAGACAATATGTCTCCTGTAGAACCCAGTAACAGCAGGCTCTGAAAACTCAATATCGCTGAAACACAAGACAAGGAATTTGAAATAGCTTCCTTGAAAATGTTAGTGGTACCTAAAGAGGATATAAATAAATCGATTAATAAAATACATGAAAACACAAACTGAGGATGGAAATGAAAACAGCTCAAGACATGAGAGTGGAAATAGCATCAATAAGGAAAAGCAATATTGAGGGGAAAACTGGACATGAAAAATTTAGGAACTAAAACAAGAACCTCAGAGGCACATCTCACCAACAGGATCCAACAGATGGAGGAGAGAATGCCAGTCATTGAAGGTGAGATAGACGAAATCAATACCTCAGTGAAAGAAAGTGTTAAATCTAAAAACACCCAGACACAAAACATCCAAGAAACTTGGGACGCTATGAAAAGAACTAATCTAACAATAATAAGAATAAAGGAAGGAGAAGAAACTCTTGTCAAATGCAGAGAAAATATTTTCAATAAAACCATAGGCAAATTGCCCCAACCTAAAGAAGGAGGCATCAAGATACAAGAAACATACAGAACACCAAATAGACTGGACCAAAAATTCCATATGACAAATAATAGTCAAAATGCTAATCATATAGGACAGGGAACACTGAAATATACAAAGGAAAAGACCAAATAACATATAAATGTAGACTTGGTAGAATAACATCTGGTTTTTCAATGGAGATTCTAAAACAAGAACAGCCCAGGTAGATGTTCTACAAACTCTAAGAAACCACAGGTGCCAGTCCAGACTTCTTTACCCAATAAGACTTTCAATCATTATAGATGGAGAAATAAATTTCTAAATGAACATCAGATAAGCAATTTAAACAAACCTAAAACTTTACTGAGTAAAACAGAAACAGGGATTAAAAGTCTTCCAACCAAGAAGCCTAAGTCTAGATTGTTTTAGAACAGAATTCTACCATACTTTCAAAGAGTATTAATGCCAGTACTCCTCAAATGATTCCACAAATCAAAAACGGAAGAAACAGTGGCCAAATCCTTTATATGAGGCCATAGTGAGCCTAATACCAAAACCAACAAAGAAGTACAGACCATGTTATCTCTTTTTTAACAGGGTTTCTCTGTATAGCCCTGGCTGTCCTGGAACTCAGTTTGTAGACCAGGCTGGCCTCAAACTCAGATCTGCCTGCCTCTGCCTCCTGAGTGCTGGGATTAAAAGCATGTGCCACCATGCCTGGCCCAAGTTATCTTTTGAACACAGATGCAAAAATGTGAATAAAATACTTTCAAACTGAATCCAAAAACACATTAAAAAAATCATCCACCATAATCAAGGAAGTTTCATCCCAGAGAGGCAGGGATGGCTTAACATAGATAAATCAACAAAGATAATCTACCATATAAATAGACTAAGAGACAGAAAAACCACTGATATCTCATGAGACACATAAAAGTCTTTGGACAAAATCAAATACCCCTTTGTTTTAAAAGTCCTAGAGATATTAGGACTACAAGGGCCATAATTCAACATAATAAAGGCAATTTACAGTAAATCCATAGCCAATGTCTACCGAAATGAGGAGAGATGCCCATTTACACTAAAATTAGTAACAATACAAGGTTGTCCATTCTCTTCATACTTATTCAGTATAGTACTTTAAATCTTAACTGTGGACACTGTTTTGTTTTTGTTTTTGTTTTTTTTACAAAGATGCCAAAGTTACACATTAGAGAAAGTTGAACTGTAGGGGCTGCATATAGAAGAATGCAAAGAGATCCATACATAAACATTGCACAAAACTCAACTCCAAAATGGTCAAATAACTCAGCATAAGACCAAATGCACTGAATCTGATACAGGAGAAAGTGAGGAATAGGTTTGACCTAGTTTTCATTGGAAAAAGACCTTCAGAATAGAATAAAAATAATACAGCCACTAAGAACAACAATTAATCAGTATGACCTTATGAAACTGAAATGTTTAATATGGCAAAAGACATCATCATTTGGGCAGAGCAGCTGGCCTCACAATGGAAAATACCTTTACCAATTCTACAAGTGATTGTAAATGCTAATAATATCTATAATATCTAAATATATGTAAAGATCTCAATTAAACTAGACATCAGGAAAGTAAACAATCCAAGGAGAGAGAGAGAAACAGACCTAAACAGTCAGTTCTCAAAGACTGAAAAGCAAATGGTTGGGAACACTTTGAAGAAATATTCAGCATCCTTAATTATCAGAGAAATGGTAATCAAAACCACCTTGAGATTTCATCTCCCATGAGTCAGAATGGCCAAGAGCTACAGATCAAATGGCAGCTTATGCTGGTAAGGATATTGGGAAAGGGGAGCCCTTATTCATTGCTGGTGGAGTACAAACCCGTCCAGCCACTATGTAAATTAATGTGGTGGTATGCTGGTTCTTAAAGGAAGGTAGGACTTTATCTCTTTCAATATCCAGCTATACCACTCTTGGGCATACATCCAAAGGACTCATCTTACTACTACAGAGAAACTTGCTCAACCATGTTCATTGCTGCTCAATTAAACACATCTATAAACTGGGTAGACTAGATACCCATCAACTGATGACTGGATAATGAAAATATAGTATGTGTTTATTAATATAAATGGATGTAGCTAGAAGAAAGTATCCAGAATGGGGTAACCTAGACACAAAAGGACAAATATCATATGTTTTATATTGTATGAAGAGGTTAGCTTTTAAGTATGCAATAGGTATGCTACAATCTGTTCAACTGTAGATGTTAGATGTTGAATAAGGAACTAGGAAGGATTGGAAAGTATCCCAAATATGATGAGTTAGAATGTATAATTATGGGGAGACAAGGAGGGAGACTGGTATGAAAGATTAAGTTAAATTTAGAGGGATGGAAGTGGGGATACAGGAGGGAATATAAGGAGGGACAACTAATACTAAGGTCACATGGAACCGATTACTGTAGAAACTAACTAAATTAAACACACATATGGAAACTATATACATAGCTGACAAATAATGAGGAAGATACTGGCCCACTCAACACCTTTTGCTACCAAGTCAAATGTCTAGTGCCGGGAATGAGTTACGTCCAGTTGAGTTATTATCCACAGAGTCCTATGGAAACCCCACCAACATCTCAGACTATTGCAAACTATTGTTAAGGCTATCGTAGCTCCCCACAAAGTGATGCTAAGGCCCTTTTGCTGAAGACAACATTTATATATCTCACTGAACCCAGAGAAGTTGAGTTGGTCCCTACCTCAAGGCTTCACCCCTACTAACTAGCGTTAAAGTTTCTGGGTTGTACTTCGTACACTACCAGAGGAGGAAGATAACCATCAACACATCTATGAATCCTGTAATGTAAACTGGTGACCTGCCTGCAAGTTATGCTGGTGCAATATGACAAAACCATTTTGGGACTAACCAACCACCCTGATTGGACTTAAGACCCCTGTAAGAGTTGGAACCCGTGCATGACACTGCTCAGTTTCCCAAGTACCTGAGATTGGATAGGTCATGGGCCTGTGAGAAAAACAAATACTATTGTTGTACTAAAGGAATATAACTATTGATCAGTGCATAGCTCAGCATCCTCTTGCAGTAGACAGGAACTAACTCAGAAACCCACAGTTGGACAATGTGAAGAAAGTGAGAGATTTTTGGATCGTTCAGTATTAAATGGGGTGTCTTCACCAAAGCCCTCCCCTCAGAACTCAGGGAACTATGAGGAAGAGGAGGCAGAAGACTGTAAGAACCAGAGGGTGTGGGTAACTCCAAGGAAACAATGTCTTCCAGATACAACAGGACTAATGCACATATGAACTTACAGAGAGAGTGACAGCATGAACAGGGCCTGCATAGGTTTAAGCCAAATGAGGGCCCAGGGCTAAGAGGGGAACATGGACAAGTACTTCCACCTCTAAACTATGTTTAATTGACATCTACTTGCAGGGAAAATCAGTTTTCTTGAGTGAAGCCTTACTGGAGCTACAAACTACACTTAAGTGTAGGACTTACCCAGTAATACATGGCTCCTACAAAAACAAATGTATTTTGTATACTATTGTGTCATATTGCTTTGTTTGGACATTTTTTTTTGTCTTATTGGAGTTTTGTTATACAAACAAAATTCTGGTTTCTGATTGTGAATGTGTGTGTTTCTTGTATTTTTCTTTGCCTTTTTATTTTATGTTTTTCTGCATTGTTTGTTTTATTTTTTGCGTATGTGCCTTTCAAAGAGAGACAAAGGAGGGAAGAAGGTAGAGGTTGGAGGATGAGAGGATTGTGGAGTTTCTGAAAGGAACTGGAGGAGGAGGGGAAGGTATGATCAGAATACATTGTATAAATTTTTCTTCAGTAAGAATATAACAACTTTCAGGAAGATTATAGACAGATTTTATAAAGTTACCAAGACATCATGTAGGGCAATCTTATTCCATTTAAGACATAACTGTTGTGAAAGACTGTGTGTAGGGGGGAATATGTAGGAAATCTTACATTTAGTTAACCATAAATTCATACTATATTATTACAGGTCATAGTCGTTGAAAGAAAGGTATGACTGACTGCAAGGACCAATATGTAAAAAAGATAATCTTATAATTCTAGAGTTCCAGCTTAGCATTATTCAAAAGCATCATCTCAGTCAGTTTTCCTGGTGACCACTTTGGAGGGACGTTATCATTATCTCCTCGCCTTAGAGACAGTCTACAAAAATAGACAGTGGCAGAATTTAACCCCACCTCTTTAAATGTATTCCTGCAGGGTCTGGAGGTAAGTCACAGCTTTATAGGTCACTGCCTAGCATGAGCAGGGCTATACGCCTGGCCCTGAGCTGGATTACTATGCTAAAGAAGCTGGGTGTGGTGGCACATGATGCTGATCTCAGAACTCAGCTATATTTTCTGGTGATTGTACAACCACAAGAGTAAGCCATGGGTCTTAACAGCACTCTGCAGACAAGCAGAGATGGGGGCTGACTGGGAATATTAAATGCAACTTATGGGTTTTATGACATATCCTCTTGGAAGTTAAAGAAAATCTGAATTCATCTGAATTCCACATTTTAAGTTCCCCCTTTCTCTGTCTTCCTTTGATGGGAAGAGAAATTCTAGAGTTATGTTTATTAATAGTTTATGAGATACTGATCTGGATTGCCCTAATAATTTCCCTGTGTAATACTAACAAATGTGTTTTAATCATTTTATCCCAAAATAACTAATATCTAAAAGAGAAGAAAGTATTCTATGAAAGAAACTAATTTTTCATATTCCTTACATTTTGTCCTCAGTAATACCCTGGATTTCTGAACCCCTTTGCCCCTCTTTAACAAATTCTAAGGAAATTAATAAATAGTTACTATTTCCTATTAATACAATAATACGAAAACCAGAAAGCCCTGTTGAGTAAAATGGAGTCTAAAAATCAAAACACGTACTTTTTGCATCATCTGCCATTCCTACCATGGGTTTGGGCATGCATTATTTAGTTATTTTAATCTCATATCTAAAGTCTTTGAAGTATAAAATAAAAAATATAAAGTATGTTTTAAGTGTTTTAATGATGAGTTATAATTTAAAAAAAATGAACTGATTATACATTCAATCAGAAGATATGGAGGAGCAATTTTAGTTTTAGGCTCCTAACTTGTAAATCCAGGGTCACCTTCTGATTACTGAAAAGCAAGTGCAGAGCCCATGTGAAGAAAGCATACATTTACACTGTCAGCACCCAGCCTAGCAGTGCAGGGAATGCTGGACCATGCCGTACAGAGACCACTCGACCTTTCAAAAGAAGGCGTAGGTATTTCAGCAACATTTTCTAAGCTTTACTCTTGACAATTATTTAAAACTCTTTCCCTAGTTCAGTTTCAAGTAATCTATCTGCTGTTGTCTACCTGTGTTTGCAGTACAGAAACAGAACTCTGCGTCTCAAATGGATGGTGACATTCCACAGTTGGAATGATTTCTAACATAGATTCACAAGAAACCAGTCCGTGTCATACATTTCAAATGTGGAGTGAGTAGGAGCAGTGAATCCAGTGACCACAGTTCCCAGGCCTTTAGAAGCTCAGTATCTTCCTTAAAGTCACTCACAGTTCAAATGTGAGTCAGTCTCAGTGCGTATCCCTGTCATTCCAATGGAGACAGGAGAACTTTGGGATTATGGGTAGTTAGGGCAGCAGAAGGGAACCTTATCTCAAAACCATGTGTTACAATCTACAGCCAACATAGAGAACGGGCAAAATGATAGCATTTTCTCTAAGATCAGGAATAAAAATGGCATATCCACTGTCAACACTTAGTAAACATAGCAGTAAGTTAGCAAAACCAATCGGGTGAAAGAGAGAAATGAAAGGAAGACAAATAGAAAAGGAGGATGTTAAATTTATAAACATTTATAAAGAATGGCAAAGTGACTGTACATAGAAAACATTCAAGACTCAACTATAGATAGCGCTTCTAGACAAGTTCATTTATAGCATGTTAAGAAAATCAACACTAAAACAATAGGTTTTCTATGCACTAATGATACTTTTTTTTTTCTGAAAAAGAATTATTGGAAGGAACTTCAGTCACAATAGCTACCTAAATGGAATGTCCTTAGAATTAAATTCAATGATGGTAATGAGAAGTTACTAATGAGACAAACCCCAGACGACACACAAAGATGGAATGACTTGCTAAATTCTTAGACTGGGATTGGGATAGCAGAAATGGATACAGCTTTATACTTTCTGAAGCTATCACCAAATTCAGTGAAATCTCCATCAAAACACCATGGCGTTTTTCAAAAAAGTAGGAAAAAAAAAAGATGTAGAATTCACTTGGAAATACTAAAGACTCCAAATAAGGAAATCATCATTGAGGGGAAAGAACGTTGGTGGCAGCTCACCATTCCTTATGAAGACACTGCAGAGCCAAGGTGAGCAGAGATGCCATTGCCAAGAGAACAGAGATGCAGACAAGGGAAACTGAGCAGAGGCTCCAGGAGTAAGCACACACAGCAGCATCCACCAAATCCCAGCAGAGACAGGAAAGCCAGGCCTTCGAGAAGGAAAAGCATGTTCAAAGTTGCATCAGAAAAAGTGAAGATGTGCAAGCGGACGACTGAAACTTGACCTCAACATGGACCGAAGTCAAAATCCAATAATTCTCAGTAGGGTGGTGATGGTGCATGCCTTTAATTCCAGCACTTGGGAGGCAAAGGCAGGCGGATTTCTGAGTTCGAGGCCAGCCTGGTCTACAGAGTGAGTTCCAGGACAGCCAGGGCTACACAGAGAAACCCTGTCTCGAAAAAACAAACAAACAAACAAACAAACAAACAATTCCAATGCTTCTCATTCCTAGATATAAGATATGAAACCACTAGAAAAAAAAACATTATAAGGTATTGATTTACTAAACAAGACTCTCAACGCAAAACAAACAAACAAACACGATAGTGACATTTGGAAACTTGGAAGTTTCATTGTGAAACAGTTAACAGGGTGAGCAGACAAGACCAAGTGGGAAACACTTAGCAAGGAGTAAATATCTAGGACAGAAAAGGAATCTAATTTCAAACAGGGGCAAATTATCTGAATATCACACACACATACACGCAAGGCCCAACATATATGGAATGTATGTGTAATATCCTTAGCAAGCAAGACAATCCAAATCAAAAACTGTATTGAGATACCATCCCACTTCAGTCAGAATGGCTACCACCAAGTAAATAAAGTTTTAAATGCTGAAAAAAAATAGGCAGATACAATAAATTCAATAAAGGCTTGCATACTGCTCATGGAAAGGTAAATTATTGTTGTAATTATGAGAACTGTATAGAGGAACTTTGCAATAAAACTGAAAGAAAAAAACAAAACCAAAGAACCCAGTTAGTTGTCCTACTTCGTGGGACACAAGCAAAGAAATTAATCAGTCCACATTCATATTTATTGTGACATTATTCACAGTAGTTAAGGTATTGCCTCAGCCTAGATGCCCACTAAAAAAACCGAATGGGCAAAGAAAATGCAATGCACACAGACATGGTTACCGGCACATGACTGTGGGAAGTTCAATCTTTTTAGTGAGTATGTGAGACTTCTTAAAGCATTTGTGTTAGAGCTACAGCAATGCCAGGAGGTGAAGGAAAACCCTACAGTATTTTGATTTTTTTTTTCAGATGATGTCACCATAGTTGAAAAAGGTCAAACATTTGACCCTGAATTATATGGCTCCTAACTGGCAACTTAGGATATCAATGCAGATTTCTACAGTATTACCCCTCTCCTTGTTTCCAAGTTTGTTTCCTTCAGCCATGGGCATCCTAAGTCCCTCCCTCACAGGCATCCTGAATTGCTCAGCTTACCATCTTAGCCACTTTTATCCAAACTCTGGAGAACAGAATCAGAAGGCAGGTGAATTATAGCTGGGGAGTATGGGGGAGGGGTATGTTATATTGAAGGGGTGGGGATTGGGATTGGTAAGAAAGCCAGGAAGGAAAGGTATGGTGATCTGGGCTTTAGGTCTTTCCATAAAAGATGGTCATGAAGATAATGATATGCGCCAAGCCAGGGTTTTCCTATACAATCCCTGCTTACTGAAACATGTAAGTCCTGGGGTGACTGTATTACTGGCATCACTCATATGGATATGATTGCTAAGCTAGTCAGCACAGAACCAGAGTTCTCAGAGAGGTGGCCTGCCAAGTGGATTTCATGGGAAAAAAAAAGCCAAAACAACAAAAACAAACAAACAAAAACAGAAGATATCACAGGCAGAGTCTGAATTCACTGGGAAAGTCTGGATTTCATTGGAGAGTCACTGTATCTACCTCAAAATTTGTTGGGTTGCCAACACCTTCTAGATATGTGTCTACCTTGTTGTATAAGATGCAGAAAGCAGAGAAGAAATGAAAGGTTAAGGATTCTTTCTCATAGTAACTTATCTTACTCTTGTTCAGGATAGTAGATTGCTAATGAAAACAAAGTTTTGAGCTAATGAATACCGAAGCCACTAAAGTAAACATTAGTAAAGTGTAGCCTTACAATGACCAGTTTGCTTAAATCACCCATTACCATAGATTTCTCAAATGTCCATAGCAAATTTTCCAGCTGCACTAGAGTCTTCTTTACTGGCATTGTATTGCAAATGATTGATTAGTTTTTTAATTATGAAGGCAAATTTGACTTTGACAAATTCTCTCTATTAGAATAAAAAGGGCTTTGAGAGTTCACTTAAAATTCTACAGGGGAAAAGTGAAGCATTAAGCAGATAAATGGAGAAATGTACTCACACACACATACACTCACACATACACATACACACATACACACTCTCACACACACATATACACACATATACACACACATACACACACACATACACAAACACACATACACGCACACACACATACACTCACACATACACACACATACACATACACACACATACACGCACACACGCTCGCACACACACATGCATACATACACATACACACACATACACATACACATATACATATACACACATACACACATACATACACTCACACACACACACTCACACACATACACTCACACATACACACATATACACACACATACACACATACATACACTCACACACACACACTCACACACATACACTCACACATACACACATATACACACACATACACACACTCACACATACATACACTCACACATACACACACATACACACACATACACATGCACACATGCACACACACACATACACACACATACACACACACGCACACACACTCACACACACACACATGCACACATATACACACATGCACACACACATACATACACACACATACACACATACATACACTCACACACACACACATACACTCACATATACACACACATACACTCACACATACACATGCACACATGCACACACACATACACACACATACACACACATACACACTCGCACACACACATGCACACACACATATACATACACACACATACACACATACATACACTCACACACACACAGTCACACACATACACTCACACATACACACACATACACATACACATACACACACATACACTCACACATACACACACATACACACACTCACACACACACATACACTCACACATACACACACACATACACATACACACACATACACGCACACACGCTCACACACACACAGGCACACATACACACACACACGCTCGCACACACACGCTCGCACACACACGCTCGCACACACACACATGCACACACACATACACTCACACATACACATACAAACATACACTCACACATACACACACACATACATGCACACACGCTAGCACACACACACGTTTGCACACACACGCACACACACACACACACACACACGCACACACACACATACACGCACACATGCTCAGGAGTGGATGTTGAGGAATAATGGAAATCAAAGAGTATTGAAGATTTACAGAGTGCTTAGTTCTTCGAGTTTGGAGTTTGAAATGAGTTTGATATGTGCCTTGGGAGGCGGTGCTGCTTAGGTTTTGTCAACTTGACAAATACTAGAGTCACAAGGGAAGCCATGACCTCAGTTGAGGAACTGCCGCCATCAGATTGCTCTGTGGGACATGTCTGTGGGGCATTTTCTTAATCGATGTGGGAGGGCCCAGCATAAAGTATGTGGTCCCAATCCTGGTATACTTGGGTTGGATAAGAAATCCGACTGAGCAAACCAGTTAATAGTATTGCTCTATGGTCCCTGCTTCAGTTTCTGCCTCTAGATTCTACCCTAGCTCCCCCCACTGGTTGACCTATAACCTATAAGCTAAAATAAACCTTCCCTGGCCCCTGGTTGTTTTTAGTGAGTGTATTATCATAATTATGAAAAACCGGAAACAAATACAAATGTTAATATCAATTATAATCTATAAATGGGAGGAAGATGAATTTAATGCTTGTGTCAGTATTGGAAACTGGAGTAGTTGGGAGAGAAAAAAATTTTAAAAATTAAACATAGGTTGGCTTGTGATAGGATATATATTTTTTTCTCCTATTACTTCTTAGTCTACCTTTTTTTCATCCATCCAAAAATTCATATGTGTCTGCCAGTACCTTGCATAATTCCCAGTAGTCACTAAATGAGGACTTTGCACTATGAAATCGAAGCACAGAAGACCATGAGTCCTCCAATATGATGCCTTTAGGAAAAGGGAAATAAAAACCAGCTAAGTTAGGAGCTCCTGGGCATGGCAGCATCAGACCCACGGATTTCCAGTGTAGAGAGGCATTTCCATGGCGACACAGATATTTCACTCTTACCCAAAAATTTAGGTTAAAAAATGATACAGTAAATAACTAGGTTAAAAGTGGGCAATAAAACTAAATTAATACTTGATGCAGAGCAGAATTCTTAAAAATAGCCACGAAGTGTGTGTACACGCTTGCCCTTAACCACAAATACTTTCAAAGATGATCGAGAGGTTTAAGTAAGAACTTGAATATATTGCTTTTACGGGGCCACGGTTTGTGGCAACACATAATTGCTATTTCCTCCTCTTATCCACCAAGCTCCTATGGAAAAACAAATGACTTGCTGTATAAAGTACAGGTTAGCATCAATATCGCTAATTGATGGTGCAGCTGCCAGACTCCAAGTCAGACTCTGAAGAGTATGAGCTAATGCTACTTAATGGCACTGCACCCATCCCAGGCCAGAAAATAACTGACATGCAGTGTTTTCTTTGGGTCAGCGACGGAATGGAATAGTGGCAGTTTAACATAATTAAAGGCCTATAGCCAGATTAAAAACTCGTAGTTTGTAATTTTTTTCTTTTTCATTTTCTTTTTCTTTTTTTCTTTCTCTCTCTCTCTCTCTCCCTCTCTCTCTTTCTTTATTTTTTTTCTAAAAAAGGGTTATGTATTAACTGGTATTTGAGTTGGATCCAAAGTGTGGGGAAAGCCACAAGTTAATAATAATAAAAAAAAATCTTTCGATGAATATTTAATGAGTACCTATGCTTGCCCAGTGAAGAGCAGCCACCCATGAGACTTGGTAGAACGGGAATCAGTTCCCGATGCCTGTGAAATTATCCAGCATATTACATAAAGAAAATGTGAGGTTTAAAGTAAAAACCAGAAACTCTATGGTGACTCCTCAAACAATGCAGAGGTTTGAGGATAAGGGGGACCTTGAGAGTTATCATCAGAAAACATCACTTCCAAGATAGCAAGCAAAAGAGGACATGCAAGGGGAAGACATTTTACAGTTTCCTTTTTGTGTGACGATGGCTTCTGTGCACAGAGAACAGCACTGGCTATCCTGACAGTGGTTTAGGATACAAAGGCTTAATGAGGTATGACATCACCTAGTGGTGTGCTGTGCATTTCATGGCATTCTCACAGACGCTGAATTAGAGATATACCCAAACTTGAACAACTTGAGGAAGTTTAGAGGCAGAACACCAGGCTGGAGCCGTGAATAAAGTAGATAATATTCATTTTGTTCACTGAATAGGAAGCCAGCTGATGTCATCAAGGCAGCTTTAGTGACATAAGGAGACATACTGGGTTGTTCAACATCATTGTGCTTTGAATATGAGATGTCTTCCAGAGGCATATGTGTTTGAACACTTGGTTCCAGTTGGTAGTTTGGGAAAATTATAGAAACTTTCAGAAGGGTTCCTTAGTG